>NC_134506.1:19932457-20558132 GCF_027942865.1 Odontesthes bonariensis | reverse complement strand
TAATACTAAAAATGGACATGGTGGTTGAAGGTGTGTGGTCTTTGGTGTTTTTTTGTTTTTCTTTTCTTTTTTAAGGACATGGGAAAAATAACATGATAATGAAGTAAATACCAATAATTGCACAAGTGTTAGCACTTACCCCTTCCCTTATAGCCGTCTGTAATGCAGAAACTAAGATACACTTTAATGTGTTGCCATTTGTGTGAATTTTGCCAGTTGCTTACTGAGTACACCAGTGAATGTAAGTCATTTGGGAATATGAATAGGCGCTCTGTCAAAGGAGTGGAGACGGAGTCCCCCATTGCAATGGAGGGGAGACAAATGACACACACCTGGCTCCCATATTTTCCCTTTCCTGGTGCCCTGCTTCTGCTCTGCTCGTCTGCCTCCCGCCCCTTTCTTCCCTGCTTTTAAATGTTCTTCTTCCAAACGTGCACCCCTTTCCATTAATCTGACGGCAGCTGAACATGTCTGGGACTTGTCTTAATGAGCACCTTGGAGCTTTTCCGTTAAAAATTTTTTGAATATATTCTTACCAATTCTGCAACATTTGCGTGTCGCTTTCAACACATCACAAGTCTAAATTGCTGCAGTCGCATTAACAGATAGACACACAGACTAGCAGTGGGCTCCATTAATCTGTTTTAACAGATTAATCCTATAGATTGCATCATTAGATAAGAAACAGTGATTTTTTTTTTTTTTTTTTTTTTTTTTTGTGTCTTTTTTGTTTAAAGCTTTAATCCAAATGAATGAAGGAAAACTCAGTTTGCTTAATTTTCTGTGCTGTGCTTTGGGTCTAACTGCAGGGGTTGCATCTGAGACAGCAAACAGATAAAAGATAGTTGTGGGGAGAGTGAACTGTAAGTTCAAAAAGCCCTTGTCACTTAAAAGCTCATAAGAGTCTTTTATCACACCACTTATTCAGCAATCTTAGATGCATAGGGGGAAAAAAACTCCAATCCACTGCCGGTATGTTTCATAAAGCTACATCACCTTGTTTGGCTTTTATTAAGTGTTTTGGCAACATTACATGTTGTCAGAAGCAACTCTTTCAGGACTTTAGTGCGGTACGCTTCTTAATGTGCTCTCCAATCTTGCACATAAAGCACCTTTACTGGAGCTCTCTCCATCACTATTGACAGTATAGCTGAATGAAACCTTGAGGAACATTAACATCTATTAAGACTTCTGTCTGGATGGCCGCATGTCGTCGCTTTAACACATTGATGAACAGATTAAAGTATCTGTTGTCAGCAAAGGGCTTTAGACAACCATCTCACTATCTGCATCCTTGCTGCCTAAAGACTTTACTGTACTGATGACCTCATTTTGTTTTTCTTTTCATCTTCTCCTTCTGATTTTTATTGCCTCTAATGGCAAATTAACACCCTCCAAATGTATAATATTTTTCTAGTATATGGTGCTCACTGTGACTCTTCTGAGCCAAAGACGCAACCAGACTCTTTGTATCTTGAACAACAGTCCCATTAGGATCAAAAGTGCCATTCCAAATATATACGTACATGGTCTTATAGGAGGTTCGGTTTCTCAAGGTCACATGGTGATTATGGGGATCTTGAAAACGAGTGCTTCTGGTGTAAACGCCTAACTTTATCTTTCATTTTCGCTGTCATGACAGTCGAGGAGGATCTGCAACATGACACATCACGTCTCACTTGTGTAATTACGTTTGCTGCGCTGAGTTTATCAAATGTCCGCTCTTCAGCACAAAGACTTCCGTCTGTCAGCACAGATGAGATATTAACCAACTCCACTACACTTTACGCAGTAGCTGCCTGTCAGGCGATCACACTGTTTGCTGTGATGGGAAAACTAACATTTCATGGCCGAACCGACAAGAGATTAGGAGTCTCTTATCTTAAAACGAACATGCACTCTATTCATAGGTATAAGCAAAGAAGACATTTAAAGTTGAATAAGCCCTCCCAAACAGACCTTCTATATTTTGATGCTGCATTGGGCTGAGATGTTTATAGTGTAATGCAATTATTAATGGAAAATTGATAATGTGCTAAATTAAATGACACTTAGACAGTATATCCTGACAACTAAACTTAAAAACAAGCCAGAATTTACTGCAGGGCTGTTGGACTTGACTGTAAAGATGATTAAACACATAACTCAGTCAGCACTCAGTGCTTTGAAGACTTTTAATGGCCTGTCATCACAGAGGAACCCTGTTTATATCCTGTTGGCGCTCTGCTTTAAAGTCCACCATTATCTTTTTTTCCTCCTCAAAAAGTCTCGTCTTTCCATTCAAATCTTCCTCCGTGTATTCGCCTCTTTATCTTTTTTCAAACCTCTTTATGCAATCACTCGTTCTTTCGTGCATTCATTATGCAGTTTTTCACCTCCCCGTCTCCCTACGACTGCCTCTGCTTCCCTCCCTTCCTGATGAGGCCCTTCTCTGCCTCCTGCAGGCCGGTTCTTTGATGAGAACGAGTCCCCAGTAGATCCGCAACACGGCTCTAAGCTGGCGGACTACAATGGGGATGATGGGAACGTGGGTGAGTATGAGGCCGACAAGCAGGCTGAGCTGGCCTACAATGAGGAAGAGGATGGTGATGGTGGGGAGGAAGACGTTCAAGGTGAGCCAGGTTGGGGGCTTGTGGACTGCTTGTCCTGATGTGTATCCACCATTCCTCCCTCCCTTCACCCCTGTCCTGCTGCTGCCCCACTGCATTTGTCCAAACTAGCTCACAGTACCCTGAGTTTGGTCCAGAAACAATCAGAAATACTGATATTCAGAATTTATGACAAAACTATCTCCAGTGTCGGAGCATATGTGCCGTGAATGCCGTTCAGGATGAAACGCCTCATTTAAGGCACAGTAACAATCTGCGCACCGCTTTCTGCCTTAAATTAAATTTGACCCTGGAACTTACGGTTCTGTGAGAGTAATTCAGTGTCCATCTAGTATTTTCTGTCATGTCTGTGCTTCTTTTTAGCTAAACCACCTGTCTATGCCCACCAAACCTCTGACCCACATCTTGACCAGTAGTTATATAAAGCTCACTGTGGTCCTAAATGTATCTGTATTCTCCTTGAAACATTTGACTGCATGTCCCATGTTTTTTGTTATTTTATTTTTGGTTATTGTGTCCTGTTTTTGATTTTTGATCAAGTTCTCTAATACTGCATTTAGAGGACTGTAATTTTGTTGTAATCCATCTAAGAAGACACGATTTCAACCATCCAGACATCCCAGTTTGCTAGATCATGGTTGTTGGTCTTGTTTATCTATTGCATTTATCATGAACAAATGTGATGGCGTTTTTTGTGTAGCATGATGTTTTAATAAAAAAAATTTAAAAAAGGGGATATTTGCTGCAGTTGACAAAGTTGCAGAATAAAATAACTATGCAACAGAAACAGTTTTATTGTGAGGACAGAGTATGGTTATAGCAATTCACAGTGTGTTTTATCCATTAGATGATCTCTAATGTTTGTATGTTTCTTTTGTTATTCCTCAGATGACGACGATCGGGAGATGCAGGGAGATCGGGCTGTGGATTATGGGAAGAGACATCAAACCAATGACATTCTTTGAATTGGATCTCATGCAGCTGTAACTTATTAAAACATTCGGGCCCTCCACTACAATCGAGGACTGTCAAAATAACAAAATAGCCTGAAGGTCACAATGTTTAAGAATTTATAGGGCGCACCCTCTGTGTCATGGACTATTTTTGAGAAACAGACATTGTAACTAATAGATTAACTCTGAATAATGTTATATAATACAAAGACGATATCACGGCTTTTACCTGAGCTGCAGTAGATTTGGTAATGGTTGTAAGTTATGACAGTAGAGATAAGATACTGTACATTGACTGTTGCGTTTCATTCCCGGATAACTGCTGCAGTTCATCGTGTGGTGGTCTAAAGGAGCCCTCTGACTCACATTTGAACTTTAAGGTCTAGTCATCTTTTGTTTTTGCTACAGAAGATGACTTGATTTTCTTTTAGCTACTCTTTGCTTCTGCTAGACATAAACAAAAAGCTTCTTGAGATATTTATCAAAGACTGAATTGGTATTCTGCCTTTCTAACATATTGTTGGGACCTTTTAATTTTACAGGAGTGGGAATACAATACAATTCAATGCCAAGGACTTTGCTTATGGCCTATTGAATCTTTTTCTTTTGTGACACATTCAAAAGTGCTCCTCGTTTAGTTTTTAAATGCCATTGCATGCATTTAAAACTTTTTAGTAATCAAACTGAGCAAAATACTATTGCTTAAGCAATACTTAAATAGTTAGTATCCTCCAGTGTGCAGAAGATTTAATAAGCACATCTGGAAATGACGGACTCCACATATGCTTCCATTAATGAGGTCTCCTGTACATGATGTAGTTGAACTGTTATCATTTGTACTGAGGAAATCTTATTCTTTACCAAGGGGGGGAGGAATCTGTGAACCTGAAATCAGTTCTGTTTGTGCAACCAGGAAAAATTATTTCTCATGGAAAGGCACATTGAATGTAATTTAATTTTATTAAAGGTGATGCTTCATGTCATTTGTGGTTTGTTATGGTGTTTTAGAGACTGTTTGGATGTAATGGCGGTAGTTTGTCATCAGTAGCGGGGTGGTTCTATTGGGGGATACAGCACTTAATATAAAGAAGCTTTCAAAACACTGCAATGTTGATCTTGGATATTTTTACCATTTAAGTTTATAAAAGGAAAAAAAAAAAAGTAAGGGTGTGACATTTAATTCTGTGACCTGTTAGATTCTCTGACCTGATGAGGATTTTTTTTTTCATCTCCTGGAAACTGCATTTACAGTCACATTTTTTTTGATTATGACTAATTTGTCTTCGGGCTGTTTATCAAATACTGTGTAATCTGTAATATGCTGCACAGACCTCAAGTTTCAGCTGTTTTAGCTATGAAAATGTGTGATCATCTTAATATTTAAAAAGACACAATGTTTGACAAACTGTTAAAAAGGAAATGTGAACATAGCCGCAACATATATCATTAAATATAGGGCATCCACATTCTTAAGCATTGTAAGGATGACAATTGAAGAGGAAACTGGTGTTGCAGCGAGGACTGTTTTTGAGAAATAAGGGGGTGTGTCTGTGTCCCATACGGGTATCTGCCTCGGAGAGACTGAGCAGAGGCGGGAAATGGCGCCTGGTAACACAACGGTGTGTCATATCGAAGACGGCCCCTGAGCAGCAGACATACAGAAAAGTCCGAGGCGCTCTCAAAAATAACAACCGGTGCCTCAGTTGTGATGGTTAATCTGCCTTGAGTCGTCATCTTCAGATACAGTGGATCACACTAAAGTAAGTCGCCACTGTAAACCAGCCCTGTTCGCACACTTGTTTTCTTCCTTTTGCGTTTATGTAATGTTGGCTAGCGAAATGAGAAATGCTTCCTTCCCTGCTCGTCTTAGTCCCCGTTAGCTCGAAGCAGTTTAAGGAGGTACGGTACTGTGGGGCTAAGCTAGCAGCGCTAAGCCAAGGACGGCTAAAGCGCGGCCTACCACAGAACAGGCTAATTCCTGGTTGGCCAACATTTTTACCTTAATTTAGCGTTTCTACACCTGATATGCCAATTATTTTTAGTAGATTCGTGTTAGATTGTTAACTTGACGTAGCTGAAATTTTAACATTTTATAACAGCGACACACATTAAACATGAAGTGTCGGCAGGTTTGGTGTGCGTGCCTCCGTTGAGGCTAACATCCAAAATTTGGCATTCCACAGCTGAGTTTCACCAGGTACACGTTAGCGCTGCCTTTTCCATTAATTATAATTTTAGAGGTTAATATACCAGGGATATCTATATAGGACTATACATAATTATGAATGATCCCTCTTCAGTTGAATTGTTAGCCGGAGATAGAATAGATATAGTAGGTAAATGTGATACCGTTGCTCTATCGTGGACTCAAATCAACGATGCCAAACACGAACGTTATTCATCATAAAGGAAGATAGTGAAGTTAAACTGCTTATTAAGCATTCCCCCAGTTAACTAATCGGTGTCACTGACACAGCCATTATTAACCATTTTTAACGTTATGTCGCCCAGGTTACGATGCCGCACTGGCTTGCTAATGGTAAGTTAGCCTGATTAGGCTTTGCTTGATGCAATGCTAACGTTAACCTCAGCCACGGCAAACTTATACCGGAGTGCCAGACAAATACTGTCTATTTAATACTATTAAAATAAATAAATAAACTGCTGTTAGACAAAGTTCTGTGCACACCTTCATAACGCGTAACACGGCCTCTTATGCTTCATTTCGTTGTGCAGAGCTCGGTGAAACCTTTTAAAGGGTACATTTATGCATGGTTGAGACAACTGGGCCATTTATTTACTGCCTGTCTACATGTTATTGACGGAGTTGTTGTCGATTCTGAACTATGCTTTATCCACTTGCCAAGCGACTTTGCTAACCTTAACCTCGAGGTAATTTCTGCAGGATGGATGGGTTGTCAGAAGGGCCTCGCTTGTTTTTTTTCGCCGTCTTCCCAGGGTTAGCTTTTGCTAGCTTGCGCATACCGTTGCATGCATGTTCCTATTTCCCGCTCACTTGCTCGCACCTAGCGATGTGCATGATCCTTGGTTAGTGGCTGACTGCCTAGAAAGGTGGATGTGTGTCAGCTTTGGCGTTGCTGTCATTTCACCTACGGGGTGGTCATACATTATCTATGTATTAGGGAGGTACAGTGTAATTTCTGTTTTGTTTTGCATGCCAAGGTGCAATGCATGACGTAAATGAAAGGTCAAAACAAACAAAAACATAAATATTAGATGTTTCTATAATCTGGTGGGAAAAGTGCAATCAATACACGTTTTAGGCTTTGGTCAGTCACATTACATAGGAAATGATGGGAAATGTATGTTTAATGAAGAGTTCAGAAGTATCAGTTAGTTTTGACTGATGAAGCAGCCTCAACACCATTGGCAAAACATTGGAATGTTCTTTCTCTGTGTGTGTGTGTGTGTGTGTGTGTGTATATATATATATATACATATCTGTTTCTTGAAAAGAGAGAAGAAAAAGAAGGAATAGCTCAGAAATTCCTCATAAAAATAAATCATCGCATGGCAGTAGGTCAAATTCATGATTGGGTATAAAAAGAGATCCAGACACCTTGGGCTCTCTGGGCCCAAGTTCATTTAGGAACACTGTCCTATGGTCTAATGAGTCAAGATCTTTTGTAAATCATTGACACTACGTCCTTCTGACAGAAGATGGAGAAGAACCATTATATGAAATGTCTCTTATTTCAGCAAAAAGCAGGGGCTGTCAGTCAGCCCCCCCCCCGCCAAAAAAAAAAAAGAAAAGGTGAATACATGTGCAATACTTTGAATGTCCTGTGGTGTGTTGTTATCACAAATGATACTCCTGGTTGAAAATATCTGCGTAGCTAAGTTGGTACCTGTGTGCATCTCAGCAAAGCGTGGCCATCTGCGTGTCTTTGCTGCAAGACTTTAGCAGTGTGTTCATCCCGTGTTGAAAATAACTTGTCAAAAAAGACGTCTGTATTTTTGCTTTACAAAGAGTAATCTTTCTGTATTACATAATCTAATGGAAACCAGAAGAGAGTGGGAGAGAGTAGTAGTTTTCTGTTGTTGTTGTTTTGTTTTTAAACCAAAAGCCATTCGCCTTCCTTGTCTTCCATTCACCATCTCCTCGGTCATTGTGCAGTTATTGCCTCCCAACCTTTTTATAAGCTTTCTAAAATTAAAAAATACGTCCATAATTATTTCCTTATTTATTATGTAAAGCTAGACAAATTTTAAAGGAAGCCACTAATCAGAAAGCTTTTTAATAGAAGACCTATGCTGGGTGCTGTTAATCAGTGTGTCCTTCCCAAACAAGTTCACATTCACTGATGTAATTTCTCTGTCTACATCTGCTACAGTCATTTGATACTCTGTGCAGCCGCAGCTTTCATGCTTGCCCACTTTTCCTGCTTGCCTGTAACTTGCATGTAACCATGTACTCTGGGACTTTTGCTGTGCCTGGGATTGAGCATCAGCACATGCATGTTTGAACCGTTCATGGTTGTGTTGCTCTGTAAATAGAGAACAGATGTGGTGAAGGACATTTATAATATGCAAGATATAAAGTATGTAACGATGGGACGCAGTTGTGCGTTGAGGGTTTCCGACAGCGTTTGGATATGTCTGGACACATTCCTGGTTACATAAGCCAAGTAGTCCTGCGTGCCTGACAGTTGTTGTACATTGCTTGAATTGGTTTTAGTTTACTCTTAGTCCCTCAACTTAAAAGAACAAATGTTTTAACTCTTGGTTTATTTCAGTAAGAAATGTTTTTTCCTTTTTTACGTTTTAGTCGGTGCTTGCAGCCAAATCGGTCTTTTTATTTTGTTGAAATGACTGAAACTTTGTGCATGTTGTCATTCAAAGTAAGTGTTTGTGGAACTTGTGTATAACATGACCCTGGGAAATGCATTTTGTCTTCCCCTGCTCTTGTTTAACTGTACAAATGAAAGTAAAGCCAGCTGTGGCTGTTGTGATGCTCTGATGTAAGCGGAATGGGATCCTGAATACATCCAGATGTTGGCAGAACCAATATTAGTGCTCTGCACATGGATGCACCTCAGAGACTTCTCCGCTTTTAAGGAGAAGAGAGACTGTTGGAAGCTCTTGCTCGTCTCTTCACTGTAAAGTCGCTGATTTTTCCCTCTCATCCTCTATCTGCCATCAATCTCTGTCTGCTTTCTCTTGAACAGCCTTACATGTGACTGCTAAAACAATGAGGCTGAGAATGCGTAAGGCGTCTCAGCAACCAAACCCCACTCTGGCAAACCGCACATCCCGAACCAAGAGGAGGCATTCAGAAGTAGAAGAGGACCCTCCAGCCAGTGGAGGGAGGGGATTGTTTTCCACCATCAAGAAGTTCATCAGAGGAAATGCTGTTAAGGTAACTACCCATTCACCCAATCATTGAGTTCCATCCTTTCTGTCGTACCTCCGCTGGGAGAATTGTAAGTATTGGTGCAGGTGTAGAAGTTATCAAACTCCTCCGTGTGTGTTTATTTGAACCGTGTTAACAGAAGCTTTAAACTGTGTTTTAACAATGTGCTCTCTAGGTCTCTGAGTTAAAGGCTGTGCAGAGTGTCATGTTTCCCAAGAAATGTCTGATGGAATGCAGCAGCTTGTCCGAGAACTCGGGCTCTGGTCTAATTTTAGCTTTTAGCTCACAAAGTTGGCGTGCAGGGACAGGAGGTTGTAACAAATGGAAAAGTCAACTCAGCTAAAAGTCTTTCCTATAGAAAACCGTTTTTTTTCTCTTTTTTTTTTTTTGAGGTTTTTACATAATTATTCATTCATTATATTTTCTCAGTAAGTTCTAATGTCAGGAATGTGGCTTACATGTGTTTTTTTTGTTTGTTTTTTTTAGTTTATTTTTTTTATTTTTTTTATTTTTTTGTCTGCCTGTAGCCTCAAAACTCTGTAGCATACTCTGTTTGGGGGGGAAAAAACAAACAAACTTACTGCCTTTTGCAATGATATTTTATCTGTATTGTAAGTTACACCGTTCAAAAAGATGCTCTGCCCTTGTAACTCCTTCTAGCTTTAACCAGAGTCCTACAGAGCGCTCTGTGGTGTGTTTCTCAGTCATCCATTCATAAACCTGCACAGCCTGCCATTAGGCTCAAGTTGGATTCAGTGCATTTCCAAAGGATATTTGTGGCGGATCTCGGGATCAAACTGCAAACGTGTGATTAGTAGAAAAACCTGAACCATATTGATGATGACTTTTGTGAAGCAAAAAGGGGGAAGAGCATAAGCACAGAAATGCTAAAAGCCATTTTTGGCATACGTGGTTTAACACCAACTTGTTTCTTTCCCAGTCAGTTTGTTTGGCATCATTTCACGTGCTGATCCCATTAAAGAGACATTACATAAAACCTACCAAGCTGAATGTCATGAACCTTTACGGAGCGTTGAAGGAACAATATGACAGCTTTCATTTAATATGGTGGAAGACACCATTGAGCTCACTTTATCTATTTGACTGAATTGATTTAAATTGTTTTTTTTTTTTTTTTGGTTCGTCATCAGTTGCAACAGGAAAGCCCAGCGAAGAAGTCCCGCCTGCACTGTGATGTGGACAACAACCTTATCACCTCTACTCCTCCGAACACGAACGCTCCCAGGAGGACTGTAAGCAAGAAGGGCTCTGTTAATGGACGTGAGTAGAACACAAACCAGTGGAAATACAAATTGTTACTCTTAATTTCACACTTTTTTTTTTTTTTTTTTTGGCGGGGGAAAAAAAATCTTGAATCTTTCAATTCCGATATGCAGAGGCAACCAATCATGACAGGAGTAAGGAGAAGCCCAATGGTAGTTTGGAGGAGACGACTGCTGTTGAGGTGACCAGCCCTCCTAGAACCACCCTTCTCGGGACCATCTTCTCCCCTGTTTTTAACTTCTTCTCACCAGCTAAAAATGGTAAGCAGGGGTATTCAAATCAAATCAACTTTATTTATATAGCACTTTTTATACAAAAGCAGCGCAAAGTGCTTTACATAATAAAATCAAAACATACATAAACTCACACTCATCTAAGCTTAAGAACACACATATTATCATACTCTTTTTCACACACAGCACACACACACACACACACACACACACACACACAAAATGATCTCTTTTATTGACTGTCTCTATACCTAAGACATCAATCTAAAATATATATATATATATATATTTTTTTTATAGCCTCATCGGGTTCAGACTCACCCGACCAGGCTCTGGAGGCCGAGGAGATAGTCAAACAGCTGGACATGGAGCAAGTGGTGGAGACGCCCACCAACACAGCTACGTCTACACAGGACCTGTGTGCCACCACTAACTTCTACTCCAGTGTGTCTCACCTGCCGCCTCTACGGCCTCCGCACATCCTTGAGGCATCTCCTGATGAGGGAGAGCTTGATCCCGCCGCCGACCTTCCCCCTCTCACAGGTAGGGGCTAAGACACAACTCTGCGTTATTGAGATATTTAGATCACATTGAAGTAGCAACAAAGCTGGTCACAACGCCTGTCTCTGCTTGCTGTGTTTTTTTTTTTTTTTTCTCCAGTTGTTTGTTGAAATGTTCTTGTTGCTCACAGCTCCAGGCTCGACCCCAGATATGACATATGTGGATGTTCCTCCACCGACAGTACCACCAGAGGCATCTTATGAGGAGGACTGGGAGGTCTTTGACCCGTGAGTAAAATGATGCAGCCATAGAAATGCTTGAGCTTCAAACTTTGTACAGAATTTACACAAAAAAAACCTCCACCCAGAATAGTTTTGTTTTAGAAATAAATCAGGGTGGTGGCGCAGCTTAATTTAGAATCCTGTGAGGGGAACATTTGAATTTGACTTGCTTTCTGCTGTTTAAAAAAAAAAAAAAAAATTCAAGTAAAGGCAAACGTGCAGAACCTGACACCGTTGACCTACAACGATGCTACACAGCCAGCATGTTTCCAGTCTGATGAAACCTAAACAGGACTGCAACTCGGACACTGAACACTTGTTAGGCTACACCATCAACTTCCACACACTGTTGACACCATCATATGAATTGCTTTGGGTTCCTTAACAGATCAGCTACAACATTAAAAAATCTTTTTTTTTTTTTTTACTGTGATGTCCTTCAAAGTGTCCAGAAGATAAGGACTGTTGTGTGAACAGCAGTTTATTTAGCTCAGAGTACATTTGCTCTTTGATTCGCAGGTATTTCTTCATCAAGCATGTTCCTCCACTGACAGAAGAGCAGCTCACCCGTAAGCCTGCTTTGCCTCTGAAGACACGCAGCACGCCTGAATTCTCTTTGGTCCTAGACTTGGTCAGTTTAAATTAATAACAGATTCTGGGGGTTTTTTGTTCATTTTCCCATTTGGGTATAAAAAAATAATGATTTTGAAAAAAAAAAAAAAAAAAAATCTGGAAAGTTTGAGAATTATTTTCAATGTGCTCTACAGGATGAAACATTGGTCCACTGCAGCTTAAATGAGCTGGAGGACGCAGCACTTACCTTCCCTGTCCTCTTTCAAGATGTCATTTACCAGGTTAGTCTGAATGTGGCATGAATTCTTCCTTTCTTTGTTTTTCTTTGCAAGTTCTTTTTCTTCATCGTGACACTAGGGGGGGCCAAAGTCATTGCTAAAAACCCTCAGTTGAAGCAGGCAAACTTGGGGAATTGCACTCCTTTTTCATATGATGTAGGCTACAGTCATTGTGATGGCACGCAGTTATTAATCATAAATGTTTATTTACCGCTGGTCTCTCGTGTGCAGGTGTATGTGCGCCTGAGGCCATTCTTCAGAGAGTTTCTGGAGCGCATGTCTCAGATATATGAGGTAAATATAACCTGGCCATTCCCTTCCGTTAATCACAGCTGAGTAAAATTTGATGAATGTAACCTGTTGATCACATCTCTTTTCCAGATCATTCTCTTCACAGCCTCTAAAAAGGTGTATGCAGACAAACTGCTGAACATTTTGGATCCTAAAAAGCAGCTAGTGAGGTACGGTGTGTCTTTAGTTGCCCGATAAACGCAAAATCTCATGCAAACCTAAGTGAAAAGAGTACGGCTCAGTGAGCACTCTGTAAAGCAGCACAGGTGCCGCTGTTCAGGTGTTGTTGTTGTTGTTGCTTTCAATTATTGATTATGCTGACCTTGTCACTGATTGTTGTTTTTTTTTCCTTCCATCGTTCCTCTTTCCTTTCATTCCTCATTGTAATTGTAGACACAGGCTATTTCGGGAGCATTGTGTCTGTGTCCAGGGAAACTATATCAAGGACCTCAACATCTTAGGCAGAGATCTGTCAAAGACCATCATCATCGATAATTCACCACAAGCCTTTGCATATCAGGTGAAAACATTACGCAAAAAATGCTAACCGGCTCCTGTTGTGCTTTTGGTACTTGTTTATTTATTAACCCCCCCCCATATATATATATATACACACACACGTCTTCATTCATGGTTTCATTGGCCACAGAAAGCAGCTGAGCTTTTAGTTCTTCATATGAAAGAAGAGTCCTCAATAGCCGCATTCGCACTGTAGGAACCTTTGGCAGTTCCTATAACCTTTTCAGGAACGGGGCAGTTTTCTCCCGCATTCGCACATACAGGAACATTCAGTTCCTTTAACCATTTTAGCTCCTTCTCCGAGGTCGGGTCTTTTCATGGTTCTATAGAACGAATCTGACGGAGGTGTTTGGTGGTTGGTAGCTACGCCCCATGTCATGCTATCACGGCTGAAATGTTTCCTCATAGACACAGACACAACCGGCGGGTGTTTAATAAGTTAAACTTACACGTTGTCTCATTTGTCTGCAGCGCTCTGCTCTCCTTTCTTACTTCATGAAATGAAAAAGTATCTCCTGACTCTCTGTGAGCTCTTCCAGCCTCGATATTAGACGCCTGATGTGATCGTCCATGATTAATATCACCATCATGCAGACCATAAACACGTTGGGCTCTCCATATTAGCTTCTTTGTGGTGTTTTTTTTTCTTCTCTCCTTACTTTTACCGGGTTTGGTTTTGTTGTTGAATGTTGCGCTAAAGTAGAATGTCGCTGACTCATGTGCGCATGCAGACTGAAACAGTTCCGCTGGGGAAGGACAGTTATCAGAACGAAATTCGAGGAGGACCGGCTCTGTCCGAAAGCGGCTTATATGTGCACATTTTGTCTCAGCGGTTTTAAACTTCAAATCTTCAACTTCAAAAAAAAAAAAAATCCCAATTTTCCCTAAGCTGTTGAACTGAACATTTCATACTTGTCAGATATTCTTATTTTCATCCTTCTGTCTCAAACATCTCGGGCTTAATGTTCGCAACAGCGTGTTAATTTCTGGACGCTGCTGTTACCTTTTTCATATTATAGCTGATGCATGTATGACAGGTTCTTCAAATTTTAATTGGGGTGTTCTTTCATCTAAATATCTGCGCAAACAGCAGCAGGACATCAAGTGTTTTTTTTCTTAAAGAAAGTAGTGTGTAGGTGATTATTTTCCTAGTTTTTCTTCTATATTTCTGAGGCACAATTCAGGTCATTAAAAAACAAACACACAAAGCTGCTACTCACACAACATGCTCACAGTGGTTTCGTTGTCTCGACAGTTGTCCAATGGGATTCCCATCGAGAGCTGGTTCATGGATAAGAATGACAATGAGCTACTGAAGCTGGTTCCCTTCTTGGAAAAGTTGGTTGAGATGGTAAGATGTTCTACTCTTCAGTTAACTCTTTAAGGACGTGCTTGCTTATAATCAGGATGATGCACGGCTGTTTGACTGAATCAAATCTAATTTGTCTCATGTCTCCTCCCGTTCACGGTCCTGCTGCCTGCTGGCATCATCAGAACGAGGACGTGCGGCCACACGTTCGGGAGAGGTTCCGGCTGCACGACCTGCTGCCTCCTGACTGAACTCGACCGCGGTCTCTCAGAACGGGACGAGCTGAAAAGACTGAAAGACAACGCGTGTAAAAAAAAAAAAAGAAAGAAAGAAGAAGAAAAAAAAAGCCTCTTTGGATTACAAACTACAACATTGCCATTACTTTTAAAATTCTAGCCTTTCCCTTTCCCCCCCTTTTTTATTTTTTTTTAATTTGTTTTTAAATCCGCTGTTGCTTTTTTTCTTTTTTTAAAAAAAAGAGAAGCTTCAAACATTTTTGAAAGATCTGGGTGTAATTTTCTAAAAAAAAAAAAAAAGATTAAAAAAAAGAAAGAAATACATTTAAAAGTTTAAAGAATACACGAAATTACACACACTATGAACAAGCCCAGGTAGACACCTCTTTTTGAGCGACTCTCCAGCTGTGGAGCCAGAAATGGGCTCCACACTAAATTTTGACGTCTTGGTGCTGGTTTAGTGGATATGAAAATGCCACCTGGCAAAGAGGAACCCTTCCTCCTCCTACCCCCCCTTCCGACGGAGTCCGCAAACCAACCCCCTGGTGCTCACGCTGTTGACACTGACGAATAATAAGACTGTGGCTACAGACCAACTTCAGCTGGAGTGACTGGCCTGTAAATCCATCTGTGCGTGTGTGTATGTTTACCCCTCGCCACATACACACTCACAGATTCGATGGGGGGGGGACGGACCTACGATCTGTAGCCTTTAAAATCATATGCATTCCTCTGTAGCTCTTGTCAAGTTTCTATTGTTGGTTGCAGTTCTTTCTGGTAAAACTGGTCTTTCATTGTTCTTAAAAAACCAAACGAAAAAGAAGAAAAAAAGATAGTGTTTCAGAGATGTTTTACTTATGTTTGGAAGATGTATTTTAAAAGGGGTCATGTTTTATTGTAAGGTTTTTTCTTTTCTTTTTTTCTTTTCCTATTAGAAGAACATTTAAAAGGAAGTCCTCTGCATTGTTGAATGAAATCAAATGAATCCGGGACTTTTAAAGTTTGTTCTCGGTCTAATAGCGTTTGCGTTAATCTTTCACTGTTGGGATGAAGAATCTTAACTGTAAATCTGACACATTGTAACGGTTAGAGGGCATTCATTTTCAAAGTGATGTGTCAATATTTACCTTTTTCTTTAATAATAGTATTTGATTTGTCATTCTTCTGTAATCAGTGTTGTCTTCTACTCACGATCAAGTATTCTGGCTAAATCGGCGCTCTTGTTTCTTTTTAAGTTGTAATGTGTCGTTTCGTTGCTATATCGGTAGCATCATGACTAATGTAGCACATCTCTGCCGGTGTGTGTTGAAGTCTACCCGTGGTGGACTCTGAAGCAGCCATATCTGGCAACAAACGGTCAGCTTCTCTGACTGCTCCTATTTGTCTTTTCATTTAAGAATGGTAACCATAAGAATGTGCTTTGGCCCTTGTGGACCTTTTTTTTTTTTTTTTTTTTTCGCTCCCGTGTCGTTCAACTTGACTTTATATCGTTGGGAGATGCACGGAAGGCAGGGTGGCTTTTAGATGTTCTGTGTGCAACTCTGCTCCCCGGGTTCAGATTTGTGAAAGGCAGAAAACTCAAATACCCGTCATCTGTTTTCCATCCGCACCCGAAGCCTCGAGATTGAACTTAAGTCGCTGATAATTTGGCATGCAGTGTTGAACTTTTTGAGTTCGTGTTTGTTTCAAAGTGCATTTTTATGTTTAAGCAAATGTGAGCATTTTGGTTGCCTGTACAGTGCCATAAAGATCCCCCCCCCCCCCCCCCCCCCCCCCCCAAAAAAAAAAAAGAAATGATTCGAGAGAGGGACAATCGGGCCTCAAAGCTCTGCAGACACTGAAAATTGGAGACTTCCCCCTTGCTTTGGTTTCTTTCTAATGTGCAGTATGTGTTGTTTACTGTTTACCCCCCCCCCATGTGTAAATCTGCCCAAACATCTTTATTTTGCTCATTTAGCCCGGGTCCTAATCAGAAGTAATTTCCATCTACTCAGTGCTCGCCTGTCTTGATCATAAGAGGAGGAGGGGGGGGGTAGCTCTCCAGAAATTAGATTTTTATTAAAGTGAAAATGTTAGAGGGCACATTAGTGTTTACTCAGAAGGCTTCGAGTGCACGTGTCCAGACTATGAATGTAAATTGTACGCTGGGCGAAGGCTGAAGTGTCTTTCCAAATTCTGTGGTTTGTTCTGACCTCGTCAGCTTGGAAAAAAAAAAAAACCTGCTTTCATATCTGTTGAGAGGTTTTTAAAAAAACTACATGCTTGGACTCAGTGTCTCGAGGTCCCCCCCCCACCCCACACATCCTGTTTTTGCGATCTCTCGCCAACCTGACTGCCATGTATTATGCAAGCCTCCCTTTGGGTGTGTGACGTGGCCCCAGCTCGCTCGTCTCCTCAATGCGATTCGTGTAAAATTTAGCAGTCGTGGCTTTTGGAAGGATCAGCGGGAGGCATTTGATACTTTTCACCCAGCTCATTTTTATGTGCATTACCAGTTTATTGTACACTGAGTGTTGTACAACACATGCAGCTTCTTGTTTTAAAAAAAAAAAGACAAAACAAACAAAAAAAAACAAAACAACAAATCCTTAAAATAAGGAAAATCTTTTGTATTTTTTATTTCAAAAGGCATGGCATATCTACTTTTAACTGTATTAATGAAGATTTAACTTTACATCGGATGGAGTGTTTTTGTTTTTCTTACAAATATCTGTTTAGTTTAGCGCAGTGTCACTGAACTGTTAAAACTTTAGCATGTAGACAAATACGGCTTGCTTTGTGGGGAAAGTCATGAATTAAATCTCAATCATGGCCCTTTTTCTGCAGAAAAGCGTTTGTGTTGATGATTTCTCTTCATCCATTAAGCCATTTCACTTGCGAGAACTGCTGGTTTGTGCTGAAGATGTATTTAACAATGTTTTAAGACATCTTTGTTACCCATTTGGCTGTATGCTATTGTAAAGTGTATATACAGTTACATTGAATTTCTGAAACAAAGTTTTAAAGTGAAAAACCTCTTGCATGCCCGTTATGTTTTTATTCCCCTCTACTGTACGAGGTGTTTAAAAGATGTGGGACCGGTAATGAGGAGGATGTGCACTAAAGTAAGAACAAACGCACTTTAACCTTTTAATTTTAAAGTTTTTATTGGATCCAGGTTTTGGGGGGGATATTTTTTTTTTTGTTGGCTAATGAGATCCATTCTAAAGCGGTTACTTGTTCTAGCTTTATGTAATGTGTACGATCCTCCATTTCTCAAACTTTACATGCTACCTTCAAACTTCTCACAAAACAGCATCCACGACCACTACTTCACCACTTTTTACTCACCTTCTCTGACGGCTATATGTCAGAGCTCCCGTGTCGAAGGACCTGCCACCAAAATAGATGGAAATGGATCATTATACGGTCATTTAAAACAAAGTGATTAGATACTAATTGAAACGTATAGTATAACCAGTTTTTACTGTTCCATACTTTAGATAAGTAAATATTCTGCTTCGTCAATCAACGTTTCGGCCCCCCGAGGCCTTCTCCAAGATCGGCAACACTGAGTGGGGTTACATGGCACTGAAAGGATCAGATTATTGGCTAAATTACAATAAAACTGAGTTATTAAGTTCATGTAGACACCTTAATTGGACAAGAAAATGGATCGGATTACTCGTGATCGGATTAAGACCCCGAGATAACTCGGTTGAAAGTCAAATTAAACGTGTTTGTAGACGGTGAAGCACGTGGTGAATTAGACTTTGCGTTCTGCACATGCTCGTGATTTTTTCCCGGGGTCGTTAACCGGATATTACTGTTGTTGTCGCCGTTGTCGGAAAGAAACAAACAACGCGATGGAGAATGCGCCGTTGTGCATCGTGTTTGTGCAATAAGCAGCTCATCACAAACGAAATGTAGAGGGACGTAGCTTCATCTTGCTCTTCGTTCGCCATTTTCTCGAATGCCTGAGTTTTTTGTTGTTGTTGTTGTTGGTGGTGAAGCGGTCAACCGGAAGTGGCTTTATTAGCAATAGTTGAAATGGGTACGGCGCCACCTATCGTATCGGAGTATGACATGCTTTGTGCCTATGATTTGATTCATTCACCGCCATATATCAAAGGATAATTACCCTTGTTCAAATAAGGAGCATAACCCAACTATAGCTATAATCGAATTAATCTCATCATGTAGACCCACGACTGATTTTAAACCTAAACACTTTAATTTGACTTTCAACCAAGTTATCGGGGTCTTAATCCGATCCAATTTCTTATCAGATTAAGGTGTCTACGTGAATTTAATTACTCAGTCTTATTGTAATTTAGCCAATAATCTGATCCTTTCAGTGCCATGTAACCCCACCTACTGAAAGAGGGTTTTTAGAGTAGATTATATTGTGGTGTTCTCTGTCTTTAATAAATGGGAAAAATCCTTTTTTTTAGAAAATCAAGCCAGCCTATGAATTTGAACGTGCCTAATATAATCTCTGTTCCTGGCATCTCTGTCAAAATGCTTCCAAAAGATCAGATTTACCCATATCCGACTGCGTAGGATAACAGGTTTTAGCCTTCACTTTTGTTTCTGAAGAAAACTCACTTGACAACTTTATATTATATTATTAACTTTAATTTGGAATATTTATATTAACTGACCTTATAAAGATTCATTGGTAAACATGTCACACATATTTTCAAGTTTTACCATTCAAATGTTATTTAACTTAAAATGATGGCCCATCAACATCAAAACTGTCATAACAGAAATTTTTGAGTTTGTTGAATATTTGTATCGGCATACACATTGCTGTGCAACTTGTAGCAAATTGTAGTTGGTGTGATTTTAAAATGTATTACTTAACTGGCTCTCCAACAGAAAACTGTGTCCAAAATGGCACGATTAAAAAAATGTGCTCACAGAAACATGTGGCATAAAACCAGCGAAGTGGAGGGAAAACAAACAAGATGTAGGCTACCTAAAGTTTGGTTTAGTTGAGACAAACTTAACTGGATTTTATGATCACTCTAGATGCCAAACAATCAAACGGTAAGCTCCATGGCCTCTTTAAAAAATAAAGGTCCTAAAGCCATTCCTTGAAGGCCTAATATGACCCGTATGGCTCCCCAAAGGTTTCTGCGAAAGAAAAGGTCCCGAGGGCTTCATTTGTTAAACCTTCTCTTTTAGAAAAACTTACTAAACCACCCTAGATGAAAGTAAAGACAGTAGCGCCCATGAATTCATTGCGTCATAATTTTCATGATGTTTGTTTTTGTGCTGTTACACTTTGAGACAAATGACAAGAATCGATAATGCAGTGATGAGTGTCTACCATCTTAGGAACAGTCGTAGTTATATAACAGTTGCCTTATATAACTTCTAATAACCTCTTCACTTTTCTTTACCTGACGATGCTGTCTTTCAAGATTAAAGGTAGGATATCCTGGATTTTGAGTCCAGGGAAGCTGCATTTTGAAAATACACAGGTCAAAAGTCCCAACCCTTTTCTTCACTTTCCCCCCAAGCCACGCCTCTAGAGTACATGAACGCGCAATGCTTGTTCACGATCACGAAGGTGCACGAGCGCTGTTCTGACAGCAAGCATCGATCGTTGCCGTATTTAGTATATGCTAAATACGTTTAATAATGCTAGGTGCTAGCCAAGCTGGCTCTAGTTTAGCTTCATGCCAAGCTTCTGGACACGCGTAATTCGTTCACGAAGAAGTGTACGCGCACAGGGGGAAGGAGGGGGAGGGAGGAGCAGATTGCAGTTTGATAGACGCATCAGAATCCAATCATTGTGAACGGTCCATTCAGTATGATTGGATAGTGTTTTTCCTAGATTGTACGTTCGGCCACTAAAACTTTTCATATTTGTGTCAAAACTTTTAATTAATTGGTTGCAATGGGGGTGTGAAGAGTATTTCAAGCAATATGTAAAAAAAATGTTCCCCTACCCCACCTTTAAGTAAAAAAAATAAGTGAAAGACTTTTTCAAACAACCCCAAAAGTTTCGTGGAATTTCGTTTGATTATTCCTGTTCAGATAATGGAAATTCCGAGTTCCTAACTGACACCAAATGCCGCACTAATGCAACCCGAGGTGTTTAATTTTCATTATTTGTTCTGTAATAAAAAAAAATACAAAAGAAAAAAGAATTGTCCTAGATCTTTTTTTTGACTCTATAACGTGTTGCTTTTTACCTACAAAGGGACCTATTTTTTTTAAAATCTTTTTATTATAGTATAGGCTAGTGCTACTTAGGCCCAACTAAAACTAACTTCTAATGTAGACAAAAACCGGGCCTAATAAATGGCAAAACATTTCATCAGCCATTAACTTGACATAATGGATCACTTGTGATGCTGTATTTCACCACTTCCTCCGCCAGTAAACGCCAGCCAGTAAATGGGAGTGATGGAGCGTAGATCAGAGGAGGCTGCTGGCAGCAGATGTCAGATCATTCCTCCAGCAGTCAGTCTGGTGTCTTCTGACTCCTTCTGGCAGGACTCGGGTTTCAGACGGAGGAGTTAATCAACACATTCAGTTAATAATGCAACACCTTGCCGTGCTTGTTCCCGAAATCCATTCTGCGTTTCACAGCCCTCGTTTCGCACCTACCTTTCCTCCCTCGGTACCGGTGTGCGTAATTCCGCTGCTGTCAGAGACCAGGTGTCGAGTTGCAGGTTGACTCGGAGGTGAGGAGTCTGCAGCCTCGGAGCACAGCAGCGTGTAACAGGAGTCATCGCCTCAGCCTGATGGGCGAAGATTAAAGCTGAAGAAAGTGGTATTAATTTATCCTTTAAGCACCGACCTCGCTTTGACAGTGATGAGGCATGTTCCTTGTCCTGCTCTAAGGCCTCAACAAAGCATTTCCTCTGGATGAAGATAAAGTGGACTTTATATTACAAAGTTTTGTAATCCTCTGGAGTTATTGCCTGCTTTGCCTTTGAGTCGACACTCGAAATGTGGTCTACAGCAGCTGTTTGCATAGTGTGCATCTTATTCAGTGAGTACGAAATATTAATTCATGGAACAGTTGAGCCGATCTTATTGCTAAACAGTCAATTTATAAATATGTCCACAAAGACAACTCATTTCATGAGGGAGAACAAGTAATTGCGCCTAATTTTATCAGGAAGAATTGATACAGCAGTATTGATACAGCTTACTGTAACTGTTTTTCTCTCACATAGTCTTTATGTATAATTGAAGCAAAAAAAAACACTGAACCAATCTCATTATTCTTTGGAATAATCTGGTTGGGGGGGGCTTAAACATGGTGGTCACATGTTTGTTTTCTCAGGGATCACGTGTGATGTCAAGCAGGTGTGCTCACAACCCAAATTAATACCAAGAAAGACCAATCAGCCCAGTGAGGTGAGCAAATTAGAGGAAGACGTCCAGAAAGTCATTGAGGAAATCCACCAGCTGTCCGACGGAAAGACGCGCAGCTTCAGCGTCCCTTCCACAGAGGAGGGTGTCGACCTAAATGCGTACCACAGCATTCTGAGTCACCTTTACAGCCTCATGCAACCACTGATGAGAGAAAGATTCCTTGATGACCTTCCTGAATTGATAGTTTGTATTCTGTCCGGGAGACAGGACTGCGGACTGGAGGCAGAGCTCACCAAGACAGTGTTTCTGGAGTTAGGGCAGCCGCTGCTGGCGTTTTTGTCATCATCGCTGAGACCCAAGACATGCACTCCACTGAGCGCTGAAGGAGAGCCCGGCGGCTTCTTTGGGAGGTACCTCAGGATGGGGGAAACGGTGGAAGAAACAGTGAGCGCTTTTCAGGAGACATTTATTAATGCGCTTTCCAGTTTGTCCCTCTCTGAGAGTTTGATAAGTGCCCTCAGTGGTTTCCTGGATACAGCAGCCACATACGTGTTACAGTTCATGGCAACGCTGCTGCAAGCACCTATGGACTACATCAGGATAGCTTTACAGTTTGGAATAAAAGTCCCATCATTAGACGAATATGAGACTTGTGCTCAAGGTAAAGTGAAACTGTGCGCAATTTTAATGTTCAAATCAACTCAGTTCAGTTTTGTTTATATAGGCCATAACACAACAAATGTCATCTGAAGGCACCTCAAATACAGATCCAGTCCAAATTATCCAACAATATGCAGTTTACCACTCCACATTTCTCTGTCTGTGCTAATTAAATAGCTTTTCCATTTGTTCCGCAGGAGATCTCAAGCAGCTCATCATGTGGTGAGTCATTAGCTGAATTCCTACTCCCACTGCTACTATTTACTAACTGGATAATAACCTTTTGAAACTTGTGTGAAAGTAGCTTATTTGTTGCAGTAAACCAGTTAAACAGCCTCAGGCTCAGATTCTTTCAACAAAGTTGCAAGCACAGTCACTTAGCCAATTACAGCCTTTTACCGTTTGATCGGTTTATAGGGAGGAAAAAAGCTGTGCCTGAGTTGTTATTGGCAGTACCTTATTTTCACTGTTCTTTTGTAGATCGTGGTGCTCATTACTGAAATAAACCAGTTGCTACTATGTCTGTTAGTCAGCGTAGCGTTGATAGATCTCCAGCAGAATTCATCCATCAGCAGCCTTTCAGCTTTGTGTCCTCGCTCTAATTGGCCCAGCTTCACAATCTGGATGCATATAATAGTACAGGAATTCTGGGATAAGTTCTTAATTACTGCTGTATTGCTGTTTCCATAACTATGTTTTCCAAATTCTGTTTCCCATAACTCTGTAACTTTATGATTTTATGGGCAATGACCCTGATATTGTAAAACAAAGGCACAAACCTGTGCACCTCAGAGCATCAAGGTAGAAGTTTACCCACAACTACCAACTTGTATTTCAGCCAGAAACGTCCAGTCACTGATCTTAAAACTCCATTGTAGGGATGCAGGTGTTGAGTGGAAGCTAAAGATTAAATTCTTAACAGCTTTCTCCGCAGCAGAAATGATAATCACTGGAATTTTCTGCATTGATTCTGAACAAATTTAGGAAGATGGTTGCTGTCTCTTTTGTGCAAACCTCTTTCTGCTAATATGATGGAAATAAACAGAAATCTTCCAAGTCTTTATCTCAAATAAACACGTTGGTGTCTTAAAACACTAAAGAAACTCTCAAAATAATTCCTGAATGTCCTTCAGATAAATGAATTTGGTGCATTTTTTTAAGTCTGTTTTCTTCTAATATTACAAGAGAATTGAAATGCATTCAACGCTATTCTTAAATATTATAGGTACCCACAGTGCATTTATCAGGGCATATTTTTTACTCAACAAGGCAGCTTTGATTAACAGTTTCTCATTTTGTGTCTCAGAGCAGTGAAGTACAGCAGCTGTCACTAAACCTGTGTCCTGTAAATATGATTGTGCCACTGAAATGTTCTAAATCTAAATGCCTGTTTTGTTTAGGGGAATTAAGCACAATATGAGCTGGTCTTTCAGTATCCCGCTTGTTGACATCCTCCTGGAGAACATCCTGCCTTTAGAACAGTCACCGTACACATATCCAGGGCCAGAGTGCCAGAATCCTCCCAGCGTCCCCTTCCAACGCAGTGCCTCAGAGACCAGAAATTACACTGACATCAACTATGACATTGTGTGCGATCGCCGCAACCTGGCCACTCTCAATGATACACTGTGTGCTGACATCCTCATGGGTTCAGGAGGCGGATCTCCTGCATCAGTGTCCACCTTTTGCCACGCACTCAGCTCCCTCAGCCGTAACCAAGTAGAGCAGGTGTGGAGCAACATGTGTTATGTTATGCAAGCGCTGGTATCGCCACTCGTTGCCAAGACATCTGACTGTGGTGCTGAGGACATGCAGCCTTCCCTTGTCGTTACACCTCTGTATACGTCTCCCCTTCTGTCTCCTGCACCCCATCGAGTAGTCAGAGAGGCCTCGAACCTGCAGCAGCTCGCCTGCGACTACAACAGCTGGTTGGAGAGCAGCGCGGTGAATTCTGTTCTCGTGTCAGTTTGCAGTGATAATGAGCATGTGGCGTTTGTGAAGCAGGTGTGTAACAATGCCGTATTGATGAAGAAGCTGCTCTCAGATCAGATGAACAGCTGGCTGTATGGATACTGTGCTAACTCCTCTGCAGACGCTTTGTACATGGTGAGTCAGTTCTGTGTCTATGAGCAGTGGATCAACCGGCCCACAGTCCCAGTGGACCCCTCCCTGCTGGAGTTCTGCATGAGCCTCGACAGTCGCAGACTGACCAAACTCATCTGCGAGCACACTGGATTCCTAATGCTTTTAATCTCCAACCCTGACAATTGGAGGATCATGCCTAACTGCACAAACTCGCCCCCTCCACTCCCATTCTCTGACCTAAATGAATTACAGTTAGATTCGTGCCGTTACTCAGAGTGGCACAATGTGATGCAAATTACCATGGACGTTTTGTCAAAGTGCATTCTCCTTGATCAGAGTGGTTTTACGAGGGAGGTTTGCTCCAACAAAACGTTTTTAAATAGCCTTCTTCGTAACAATGACAACGCCTGGCTCGAGATGCACTGCAGCACCTCTCTCAGCGTTCCACCCCCTGAGCCCACACAGCCCTTCGACTTGGGGGGCTGGTGTGACTACCACACGTGGGGAGAACGGCAGGTAGACGACTCAATCGTCGGCCTCTGTTGGCAGCACGATCAGACAGCCTTTCAGGAGCACGTCTGCTGCAAGGAGTCTGTGTTTGAAAAACTGCTGCAAAACTCTCGGAACAAATGGCTTATATCCGTCTGCACTGATTTAGAGGAAATAACCGTGATGCCACAGGTGGGTATTTTACTTGGATGACACTCATTTGCTGAAATCTAATGAACGGTTAAAAAGGGATTGGCAGATGTTATTTGATGTTTTGTTTGATAGCAGAATAGTGTCTGCAAAAGTCTCTTAAGATACTAAGATACCTGCATTTAGGTAAATGTACAGCAGCTCACCCAATGCTTCCAGCACATGCCAAAAATGCTACACTATCATCCAAATACAAATTTAGTCATGAATTATTACCCATAAAGATAACGTCTCACATATGTTTACTTTTTCATGTAGTGTTGAAGTGTTTGATCCATACACAACATCAAACTAAAGACAATACCAAGAGAGACATTAGTGAACTTTTACAGGAAACAAATGACTATTTTGTGGCAACTCACATACTTTGTTTTCTGATATTGTACTCACATCTGTATTTTAGGTGTGCAGGTACTCTGATTGGACCCGACCAATCATAGTGGACATGACCGAGCTTGCTCTCTGCGCTGAGATCGACCCACTTAACTTCACCGCCAAAGTCTGCGCGAATGACACAGTCCTCCAGAACCTGTTGGCCAATCAAGACAACACCTGGTTGATACAGCACTGTGCCAACCATTCAAATTCAGGTATTTCTCCTGGTGGAGGTGGGGGACATGGGGGAGGCCTGACCGGATTCATCCGTGCTGAGCAGTGTCAGTACTCCACCTGGATCATATCTCCTCCAGATGCAGCACTGTTGACTCTGTGCTGGGAGCATGACCAGGCTAATTTAGTCTCATCCATCTGCCCTAACGCCGATATCCTCCTTTTTCTGTCCCGGGAGCCGTCCAGTGCTTGGGTGAGCAGCATGTGTACAACCTACACCAACTACACCACCACCAAAAACAACAGCACCACTAAAGATAATCGCTTTTGCGTCGTGAAAAACCTGATGAAGCAGTTCAGCTGGATGTGCCCCACTTACTTCGTCTCAGACTGTCAGCCTTGTGTCACCCAGAACATGGTTCTGCAGATGATAGTTCGCTGTTGGGTGGAGAGTTTGAGGTCCAGGGCGAAGGGTCTGCTGACTACACCTGTGGCTACAGTGCTGGATCAAGCAGTCAGCACAACTGTGGTGATCCTGTTGTTCGTGGAGAATGTCCAGGGCGCCTCATGGCATGTCACTGACACCATAAGACAGAGTGTGCTAAAGTCTGTAGTCGACTTTTTCAAGATGGAAGACGACCCTGACAAAAAGCGGGTGTTGCTGCAGTGCTTTGGGGTAGGTAGTTTAATTGTGCTTTTATGCTTACATAAATGAGTTTTCAATTGAAAATGTCACCAAAAAGGTAATTCATTATTTAATAACTATACTGAAAAGGTTACAAGTATCAGTAGTGAAAACAGGAAATCAGAGGAGCATGCTCTGCAGGGAAAGAAGTAACAGTAACACTTTCACTTAAGTCATGCATGTAAAAAGTATTTCCATCAAGATATAATATATATATGTAATAAGTACCGAAAGTGAAGGTATTCATTCTGCAGAACCTCTCACTTCCGTGTCATTATTATATATCACATCATTGATTTATAAGAGAAATTACAATGTATTTTTGTTGCTGCTAAAGACACAATTTGAGTTCTTTTGAACGGCTAGCACATTATAGCTTGTAAGTAGATCATGTTTCGTATAAATATTTAAAAGTAAGTAGCTACTAAAACTGTGAGCTGGTGCAGTAAAACATGTCGTACGTGCGTTCACAACATCATGTAGTAAAATTGATCTAGAATGAAATAGAATGCCTTAATAAAACTAAAAAAAGAACAAATCTTACAATTGTGCTAGAATACAGTGCCTGAGCATACACTAATCAGCCATAACATTAAGACCACCAGTAAAATATTGACTAGATCCTCCTCATGCAGTTGATCAATTAACAATAGAACAACCTTGTGGGTTGTAGGGGTAGGGTCTTAGTGGATTGGACTTACTTCTCACAGATGCCTCAGGTCCCATCATGGGGAGTTTGGAGTCAGACTCTTTATCATGTTCTCCATACAGTTTTTGCAGAGCTGAATGTTGTCCTGCTGGGAGAGTCTGTTCATGTAGGGAGTGCTGTCGCCATAAGTGGGCTATAATATATCAGTCGCTGAGGTTGAATATTTTAGCTGTTTTGGAATGTTCTTTTACTTAAACAAAAAAACAGTTTTATTGTTTACTTTTTAACTGTGGAAATGACCAGAAAAGCTTTGATCAATTGTAACAAAACTCAGTTGTCAGTAACATATACTCTGTAAGTTAATCAGTTAATCAGAGCACAGCGTGGATACAGGTTCTCCCTCATATAAATATATATATTTCTTTTCTTTACATAGTCTCAGTCTCTTTCAGTGTAGAAAATTTTATGAGTTTATAATTGATGCAACTATTAATCAAATCAGTTTCCGTGAATGTCTCTGTACAGCAGGTGACCTCCGGCCCTCAGCTGGTATTGGGTTACATCCATGTCATTTATATTGACATGATGAGTCCCCTCATCTGGGTGTAATCTCTTTGGGCTCACACATCATTTGACAAAGACACTCAGATTATATGTTGCCAATAACCCCCCTATAAATACTGTATCAGCTGTGTTTAACAAGTCTGTGTGTGTGTTTTCTTGCTGTAGACTGTACTCAGCAGCTTGCTGCAGACAACAAGGGAAATGACCAATGATGAACTGCTTCTCATCAAGGTTGGATACATCATACCCTCAACATTAATATATAAGTACAGTTTCTGTTGTCTGGAACGTCCATGTTTAGTTGTATTTCTTCCTATGTGTGTAGGAGTACTTCAGTTTACCGCTGAGCAGCCTGAGGCCAGTGCTGACTGCTGCACACGTCAGCACCGTCAGACTGATCCTTCAGTACTACAGCAGAATCAAGAACACGCTGCAGGTGACTGATTAAAAGACATCCACTCGAAGCTTGAACACAAGCCTGAGTTTGAAGCCTTTCTCTGTTTCTTTCTGTAACTACTAGCTCTGTGAATCACTCCCATTACATCAGCTTAGTTTACGAAGTAAAAAGTATTGTATTCTTGCTGACTTCACTTGCTTCTGTTTGCCAGTTGTCTGATAAGTACCTGTCGACCATGGTGTCAGTGCTACTCCAAACCCACCTGGCAACAGATGCTAAACTTTTTCCTGAGCTGGCCCCCATGCTGGCTGCAGCCAGCCCATCTGACATCCAGGCTTTGCCCTCCCTGCAGAACAACGGCAATGTGTAAGTTATGGTGTCATAATTCATTCAGTAATTAGTAGATTATGTAATTAGGTGCTTTTTAATAAAGATTATTGGTTAATTTAACTAAACACCTGGTGCTGATAGGAGTGAGTGACGCAAATGGTCTCTTAAATCTTTATTTATTAAGTTTTTATTTAATTTTGCAAGATTTCATTAGCAGGGAGACATTTACTGGACACATATTACACATTTGTTGAAATTAGTCATTCCTCTCTTTGTGGAGTTTAATCTCCATGTCTGCCTGCTTCCTGTGTGCACTTTCATGTAGAATAGCTGGAAGAAGCTGAGCCAGAATCCCCAAATAGTGGATAAAGTAGGACATTTTTAGGTCCAAGTGTTGTTTTGTTTGATAAGTCAGTGTTTCCCAACCGTTTTTGGCCTGAGTACCCCCTGAGCCTTCTTGTCACACCACGAGTACCCCCTCACACATACAACGCGTGCGATGATTCTCCAAAAGTAGAGCAACACAGTGGTTATTACATGAAAATCATTTTATTTAATATCCTTAACTTGAACATAAAATTCTCAGGCTTCCTCTCTCTTTTTTTTAACCTCAGTTGAATTCAACACAAGAATGAAAAATATTTTCTTGATATATAAATAATTAACCAAAATAGTATAAACACTAAATCAAAATAATCTTCCTTTGTTATCTAACTTAAACAAGTAGCACTTCTCTTTTTTTTTAAGAATACATGAACATAACTCACTTCTCTCTCTTTTTAAGAATACATTAACAGTCTAACTCATGTAACATTCATCACAAAACTGGAGTCTCCTTCATAAACAGTCCTCCATATAAGTGTGACGCCTTAATAAATAAATAAAATAAAATAAAAACTCCCCGTGCGCCGCGTACCCCCTGCAGTACCTCCGCGTCTGCCTTAAATCTGTGTAATCTAGAATCTCTGGCATATTGATCATTGTTCTGAAACAGCAGGAGCTTAACCCATTTAGGCCTAAAACGCCTGGAAAAGAATGCCTGTAAAACCTACGGGCGATTTCAGAAAGACCCTCTAAAACCTGAAGTTTTTCTGGAAATTCAGCAATTGTGTCAACGCCTACTAAATGATTGATTTCTCAGCCTCTGTAGCAGATAGAAACAAAATTCAAAAAGTATTTGAGAGCTTACACCTGTGGCTTTCTTTGGAAATTGAGTTTATTTACGCACACCTTCACGAAAATGTAAAAAGTAAAGTGCAGGAACAGCGCTATTTTCAATTAGAAATAAAATTAAATTAAATTTTATATTTAAATTATTAATTTATCTATTTATCTTATCGCCAGTAATCTCTTCGCACTGGCAGCACAAGGAGCCCATACACATTCCAATAAACGTTTTCATCTCTAGCACAGTTACGTGTGACCACCTTGCCATCTTTGCTCGATCTGGAGTCTGAAGTACCTGGTCACTGTATCTATTCGTCTCGGAAACGAGATGCGACCAAAGCTCCCCAGTAAAAATATGATTAAATGCCTGCAACGGTGTGGAATCTGCAGGTAAATCGACTTTCACCCCTGGTGTGCGGTTGAAATCTCTCCGTCGATTACGGTGGTAATTGTCAGTCTTCCACTCACATTCAAACCCTTCAAAATCATCCTCGTCGTTATCGTCATCTTCAAACATATGTGCTAGCCATAAATCTCGATCAATTGGGTCCGCACGTTCATCAGCATCATCCAAGCCAAGAAACTCCTCACAATCGCTACCGTCTGAAAAAGACGTGTACGCTTTCCCGGCCTTAAAGGTAGAATAACGCAACAGCACCCCAGGTTTAAAGGTAGAAATGCAGCAATGCTTTCCTGGTCTAAATGGGTTAACTGTGCACTGGTGAATCTGTGGTGCTGTCTATGGTGCTGAAGTTCCAGACTTATTTGTCAGTGCATCTTTGTCTCTCACTTCTCCCCTTCTGTAAGTTTAGTCTTGGATCAATAATATTCTTTAGGTTATATACTGTTGACACTCAAGTCTATACTATATTGTATCCTCAAACAATCATATAGAGCAGTTTCATTTTCATGAAAGTGATTTATCGCATCATGTAGATAAAGAAGGATCATAAGGACACATCTGCCTGCAGTTTTTCTTTAAAAGGATTTTTCTTTTTTGTCATAGATTTAGTGGCTTTTCTGCTGCTGAAACTGCACCCTGACCAACAGCCATTCAAATTAAATATTTTAGGGGAGACATGACTATGGATTTGGCTTTTACTGAAGGTGTGTGCATTGTGTAACTGAGGAATGGTGCAGATAATGTGACAGAGGAAATTAACCTGCTTTGACCACAGTGTGCTAAGCTGATGAATTTACATAACTGGATGTTAACTTTACACTTTAAACTATTTATTGCTTTACTTTTCTTGCCATTTGCTCCCATTGGGCCACATTCTCGTAGAAAAATAACATTGTGTAAATAGGAATTCATTTTTAAAGGTGTCATGTGCCATATTTCCAATAAACCCATCTGGGAGGATAATGTAAAATATCATCTTTATCAAGTAATTTTAATTTATTCTGATTCCCCCATTCACATTTGGGATTGTATAGATATGATAACTTCAGGATAAGATAGTTTTGACCCAGTTACAGAAGTTTTTTTTTTTTTTACATCACTGTGGTTTTCCCATCCGTTTTATCCTCACAGAGTTGTAATGGACACCATGATTATGGTTGTGCTCAATCAAGCAGTCTCACTTACCCACATACATTATGTTTCCATCTTAACACACCTTGGGTGTCAGGCATCTGTGAGAAGTGATGTGTCCTTATGCCACGGGCTACCAGAGACATACATTATACATAGAGAACAAAGGGAGCTTGTTCACTGACTAGATTTCAATCTCAAAGAAGATTTAATTTCTTGTCAGATTCCACTTAAAGGGAATACTTTTGCATTTTGGAAAGTAGGCTTGAGCACTATCTTTCCTCAAGTTCAAATAATGCTGTTAGATGTGTTAATCGGTATATTTTGAGCTGTAACCACCAGGGAGTTAGTTTGGCTCAACATTAAGAGACAGAATTATTGTTTAGATTTCTAACAATCTTATCTGTTGAAAAGAAAGTGAATTCTATGCTTATTTCCCTTGCAGTTTAGTTGACTCATTCTTATACCTGGCTTTTGGTTTAGAGTTTTCCAGTCAAAGTCGTCGTAAGATATGATAATAACTTCTGCATTTATCTTTTCTAGAAGGGAGATTATTAATAGAAACTTGGACGGCATGAGCCTGGACCAGCGGGAGGCATTTGGTTTGTGGTATAGCAAAATTATGTCCCCCTCCAGCATCACCAGAGGTCATCAGTCACTCATCAGGGACACTGGGAACCTGATCGCCTACTTGCCCTTCCAGAACTTCCAACACCTCTCAGCTGCTCAGGTAACGGCCTTCTGAGCTCTGACACCTAGCTGGGAAACTCGAGAAGTCAGGACACAGTTCGATTAGGCCCCGATCTGAGCCATGTGTCACATACTGGTCAATAGAAAAGCACAGACTCCTCTTTCTCTGTCACCATCAGTGTGTGTCATACACTTCTGGCTTTTGTTTAGTGGTTTAAAGATACGTACGCATGAATTAAGAATGCCTTTCTGCACACAACTGCTCAAATGAAAAAAAGTTTTAAAGGGATAGTTTAACATTTGTAGGAAATACAAATGTTTGTTCTCTCATTGCGGCACTCTGCAGGCAGTTCGCATAGCACAAAAATCAGAAATGATTCTCAGTGCTGTGTTGTTGTTGTTTTTTCTCCACTTATCTTTTCATGAATGTTTAACTATTATCTGAAATATTTTATCTGTGCCTGGCTTAGGCAAGGCAAGTTTATTTGTAGAGCACAATTTGTATACAAGGCAATTCAAAGTGCTTTACAGTTACAGTGGCTTACAGGGGTGAATGCATTCCCCGAGGTAAAAAAGGATTGCTGTAGAACATTTCAAATGTAGATGCTCTATTCAGTTCATGTTTTTTTAAGGTATAGCTCGAAGTAAATGTTAGAAGTAATTCCACATATTTAGACATTAATATTGTATATTTCTGCCCTCGTGTTTATCTGCAGCTTTTAGACGGTCTGGACGTGTTGCAGAGGAACACCCTCACTTCTTTAAAGCAGGAGCTTATAGCTAACAAACTCATTGGCACCTACAGGAACCTGACAGCTGAGGACTTTATCAGGTCAGAGATGACTACATACCCAACCCTCTGCACATCAGATGTTGTTTTAGATATTACCTCATCACGAGTAAGCTTAGATAAGATATTCAGCGATATTTGGTTTTTTTAGATCTGATTTTTCAGGGGCACTTTTTAATCCTGGTTAGGATAAGTCGGTTAAATAATTTGTTTTATGAACAGATTGTTTGCACAGCAAATTAATACCTTCATTTGAACGAAGCAACACCTACATAGCCTGCACAATCCTGAAACTCAAGGGACTACTTTTGAGTTATTTTAATATGGACATGTGGATGTCCAGTAAGCACATTTATGAATTCAACATAGTGGATATATATATATATATTTGTATTTATATATGTTCCAGGTATGTGTTAAACCGTGTTCTTAATTTTAGATTGGGAAATCTCTCGTGCCTGGCAGACCCAAAAGATCTGCTTGTGTACAGAGACACTGAGGCCTTAAGGGTCATCCAGGACAGCATTATGAACTGCACACTCCAAGGTCTCAGTCTGACCAGCCAACTGGTAGGAAGAGAAAAAATGAAAGCCTGCTTTTTTTCCTTCTTTTTCAAATGTTTGCTTTGAAGTGTTGCATTTAGGGGCAGCTGATCAAAAGCATGCTAGGTCTTTACGTGTTGTGAACCTTGTTTCCAGGTTTCCAATTTGTTACTGAACAGCCCAGAATTCAAGGTCCCATCCTTGCTCAGTGTTGACCGACTAGCTGAGCTCGCCCCCCTCCTGCCCTCACTGGGCGTGACTTTCCTGCAGAGTCTCACACCGTCACAGCTGCTCGCCGCCCTCCCTGCTATCAGCTCTGTCTCGTTCACCCCAGTACAGGTAGAGCAGTCTGTTCAAGCTGTTACTGATTCTATTTAACTAGCATACATTTTCTTTAAAGGTCTGGTGTCAGCCACTGGAGGTTTAGGCAGACAATTTCACAGCACAAGCTATTATTCATTGATGGTCGGCCTTCCCAGCAGCTGGTGGGAACAGCTGACAGGCAATCTGCCCTCTGACCCCTGGTGAGGAGGCTCACAAGGCAAAGAACTTCACGCTTTACTAACATCTGAACCGTAGCCTTTTCTCACAGCCTCACAGCTGTTGTCTTAGTTTTATGAAGAATAAGGGGCTATGAATAAAATAAAGAATATTTTCAATTTTTTGGCAATAGTGGCCTTTGTATAAAAGTAGATCGACAAGAAAGGGCGCAGAAAGAATCGGGGTAGATATGCTGTACAGGGCCCGAGGCCGGGACCCGAACCTAGGCCAGCTGCTAGAACAGCCTCTGTACCATGGGCGCCAGCTAACCATTTGAGCTATACAGCACCACACCTAATTTATTCAAGCCTACAAATAGTTTGGGCCATCGTGACAAAAACAGCATCGACCAATTCCTCACATACTAAATGTTGACAGAATGCTAAAGACAGGACCTCAGATTTTGAACATTTTATCCAATATGACACGCACACATTCACAAGCTTACTTTGTTTTTCTTGTGTCTTTTTTAGGCTTCCATAATTGTGGATAAGCTGTCTTCAAGAATGACAGTAAGTTACTTTGTAATCAAAAAGACCTGACAGATTGAACTAAGCATTTTGTTTTCTGACTCTCATATCTTCCCCCGTTCAAACCAGCTGATCCCAGGTCAGCTGCAGGAGCTCGGCTCCCTCATTGTAGGAGTGAAGACGGAGACCTTGCTAACCTTCACCTCTGACAGACTGCTATCATCCCTAAAGGCCATGCCCCAACACACAAGAGACCACTGCCTACCGCACAAACGGGGCCTCTGTCCACCTGAGTCAAATGCCATTGCCACTAAATTATGGGTACAACACACACTAAGAGCTTCAAGGATTAGTCATAGTTGCATTGACTTGAGGAGTTTAATAACAAAAACTCAATTTTCACGTTCCATTCCATTTAAGTTTTTAACATATTGGAAAGATTGAGAATAAAATACAGAACTGAACTGAGTAATAAGCAAGAATTATATAATTTTATAGGAACAGAACATCTTGTTACGGTGGTAATTTAACCTACATAAAACAGTGAATTCTCACTTTATGCAATTAAAAGAGTGGAGCTTTTCACTTTTTCACCTGTGGAGGGAAACTGTAGCACTGTTGTCTCTCCTGTTTGTGACCAGGGCTTTCCAGAAGTTGTCAACTGGTTGAACGACGTGGAGGCTTTGCTCAGTTGCACCCCTCTGCTCAGTGTCCTGTCCAGGACTCGTCTGCTTGTGGACAAACTCTCCAATACGTCCACAAAACTTTGGAACACACAGCAGGTGTGTACAACAGCCCATTTTGCCTCAGCACACTTCTTAGAGGCCCTTTTGGTAAGAGTTATTTTCTTTGGTAGCCAAAATATCAGAGAAGGTTTACAAGAGAAAGAGCATTTAGTTTTAGGTAAAGAAATCTGAAAAACTAAAGTAGCATCTTAGCTTCTAAGCATGCTAATAGCTTCTCACACTGAGCCTTCAGTTTTGAGGTCTTTGTGCTTCCTCTCTTTTGCTTGAGACGTCGTGTATGACAGCATCTTGATTGCAAGCTAAATTATTAAGCGGAGAAGCGAAAGCAAAGACGTATTCGTCACTGACACTGTGAATGGACGTAAACAAAAACTATCTCGATATCGGATGGCCAATGTTTCTCATCATGGAAACTGGGAAAGAAAGGAGCACAGACGGCATGAGTATAACGTGTAACAAAACATTTTTCCATTTTCTTCCCCAGGCTAAAGCAATTTTCAAAGTTCTCCTTGAAGCGAATCCAAATGTAATCAAAGAAGACTTCTTGTAAGTATGATCATCTCTGTCATAAATGTCCCTTTTAAGGCAGTTGCTGTTATTTTGTCACTTTTATCTGATGTGTTTGATTTTTGCTACTTAACCAATGAATGCACTGTTGTGGACCCACAACAATGTTAAAAACAAAAACATTTACAAATAAAAGTGCCAACATTTTTTTTTGTGGTAAAAATCAATTATAACCATGACAGAAACATGAAAAATAATGTGTATTGTAAAGAGATATAACTGCGACAAGGTTTATGTTATTACCGATGTGTATTACTTTGAACTGAACAAATTTCTAAATAGATTTTCTCACGTAGCTTTTTATGGCTGTGATAGATGTGGGCCTCATCGAACACATAATTATGTCACCCTGCACAATCTGAGAGTTTTATTACATGTATGTATCAAATGCAGTTTATTTCTTGCACTTGTTGCACGCTTGTCTTCTAGTCCTCACAGGTTCAACATAGTTGTGTCTCACACACACACACACACACACACACACACACACACACACACACAAAAAGAAATAGCAGGAGCTGAGTACGATGAAAATTTGAGCTGGGCTTTGGACTTTTGCCAATAATATAATAAAATAATGGAGGCGTTCGTGCTCTCTGACACAAGCTGCGGATCTAAAATTACACACGCACACATACACTGCATTCATTTGAATTCCTTTCTTTTACAAACTTACTTGTTTTTACCTACACTTTGACCTGAAAACCACATATGTGATATAAATGTGTGGAGTGAGCACTCATTAAGATTAGCCAAGAACATATAATCAACAGCATCATTTTTAATTTAGTAAACCCTGAAAATGGGTGCACAGGGGTTAGCTGTGTTGGTCCTTTTTACCATCATTTTTAGAGCTTTACAGATTAATTATGTGCCTTCACTGACGATCCGCTCTGTGTGATTAGGAGTCTGGGAACACTGGGTCAGGGTGTGAGCTGTGCGGTTTTAAAGGAACGTATTCAGGCCGATGCTTCTCCTTCGTCAGTGAAAAAGATCCTGGCCTTCCTCAGGCAGCAGCCAGGTCTTCTTCACACCGCACTGGTAATCTTAACTGTTTGATTAATCTCCTGCAAGATTTAAGACTGCATTTCTTTTTTCGGATTATGCAAATAACACATGCCTGTATGAAAGAAAGTCATGTCTTCTGTATTCTTCTGAGCAGAAAAAGTGTGTGATCGAGGAGCTGTATCAGTTTGAGATCTTCTCCGAGCTGGTTGAGGATCTTGGAGCTGAAATTGCTCTGTCCATGCCGTAAGTCTAAGAATTACCAGTCAAAAACCATCACTGAAAAACGACTTTTTATCCAGTTCAGGAAGGAAACTGTCGAGTATCTGTCATATATGATCTATGAAAAAAATGAAAGCATACCTCCTAATAAATGATTGTTCATGCTGCAGCTTTCACATTACTTTGTTGCACCATAAAAAGCTCCATTAGAGACACTTTCTCAAGTCCGTCTCGCACCTCTGTCTTTTGTTTACTAGGAAACAAATTATCTACGAACAATTTTTATATTGAATATGTATAACTTGGACTCAACAAACTGTTCCACAAGGCCAGTAATGTTAAAGGGGTGGAAGCAGATTCTCTGACGGTTGTGTCAGGGAGGAGGATGTTGTTCAAGATGGGCAGAGTATTAGATCATTTCCGCTCATTTCCACTCTAGTCAGTCACAGGAGCACCTTCAGCAAAAGACTCATCCCACTATGATGCACTACTGAATGTCACGGAAAGCCGAATTTGATGGAGAGAGATCAACTCAGTCTTTAACTGATTGATCACTGAAAAATATTAATGTTTGTTTGTGTCCTTGCCATCAGGGTGAGTACTATCAAGAAGTTTCCGGCAGATATGATGGACACTCTGAGGAATATTATTACTGGGGAGCCTCGTCACTTTCTCATGCTGTCCAGAACAAAACAGGAGCTGCTGGTGGACAAAATGGTTCAGAGGATGGTAAGTAGATATATATTGCCAAGTTCCCCTTTCTTGTCCTCTTAAAATACAAGAGGATGGAAACTCACAACTTACAGGCAAGAGAAAAAAAAATTAGTTTTAAAGGAAACGTATTATAACCTTCGATCACAAGTTGAAAGAACTTCCCAAAGACTTAATGAAATGTCTGTATCATGCTTTGGTCAAAATGCTGCGTAGATGAAGTATCCAGAGCGCTCCTTAAAGGAGAAGTTCGTTATTTTTAAACCCGGACCTTATTTCTGGCATAAAATACGTTCATCTACTCATGGATAACAGTTTGGTGAAAGTCGGCGTCCTTCTGACGATATTTAGATTTGCCTATATTCATATATAGGGGCATCGGCCGTTCTCTCCCGTTATATGGATATCTGCGATTTAAATATCGTCCAAAGGACGCCGACTTTCACCAAACTGTTATCGGTGAGTAGATGAATGTATTTAATGCCAGAAATAAGGTTTAAAAAAACCTAATTTCTCCTTTAACCATTTCTAAACAGCCCAGTTTAGAGCAGCCGGTTTAAGGTCGTGGATTGGCCACATAACATAACATACGATTAGTGTTGCCAACTTGGGGGATTTGTCACCAGATTTAGCTACTTTTCAGACCCCCTCTGCGACTTTAATCAAGAAAAATCTTCTTTCTTAACACTGTGTTGTCAGAGGTTACCTTGTTCGGTATGTCTACAGTATCATCAGTGTGCCATTGGCTTTTTCTCCTGCAGGGCATGTATACAGGGGTGTTCACAGAGGAGGAGTTTCGGTCGCTGGGCATTATGGCACCATTTGTGGTGGACGAAGTTTTCATTCAGGCAGACCGCAGCTTCTTCACTAAAAGTCTGGATTACCTAAAGGGGCTCTGCTACAGCAGCAGCAAGATGGAAATTGTGGCTCGTATCCTGCAAGAACCAGCTGCTTTTGGGTAAAGTCATCACAGACCAAATATTAACTGTTCAGGAAACAAAAATATGAAAGTAATCAAAGAATTTCTATGTCTGTAGAAAGCTCTATAGACAATCAGGGATATTTAGATAACTTACATAAAATCCCAAACTAATAAACACACAAAGTGACGAAATATTAAAAATCACACTAGCTGCAGTGTCAGTAGGTTCACACGCAACATGGAAAATATTACTCTAAAACACCAATTAAAGGTCATATCGTGAGCTACAAGTACATCACAGATGAAAATTTAAAAAAAAGTTATTTCGTGTTGGATGCATTGGTGCCTCCACAAGGTTTGCCGAGAACTTAAAGGATCAATTGTACCAGAAGTGGGGAGAATTTAGGGTGTCCATGGTTCAACAAGTGGAGGGGTTTCCCCTCCGACAGGAACGTGTGTGGTCGGATCCTCAGTGTGTACTTGAGCCAAACACTGAATCCCACAGAGTGCATATATTTGTGAGAAGCTCTGTGTGTGGACCATTTACAGGTTATTTCTTAAGTGAATTAAATGGTTCCACCAGCTGGCTTTACTTCATGGTTGAAGTTAGCATTTGATAGAAGGTAAAAGAGAAATGGTTCAATTAATCACCTTCCCCTGTGAGGTTTAGTGCAAATAAAAAAACAAGTAATAGTGGACTGGACATCTATTTTTAAGTTTCCGTACATTCTTGTTAAGACTATGACATCATTACATTGACAAAGACTCAAAGCAGCCAGGTGGACAGACATAGAACATAAACATCTGTCAGCGTACTTTAAACTGCTTTTAGGGTTGTTTCTTCTCCAGTAGGTGTCACCAGAAGCAGATTTTACCATCATGACACCCACACACACAGAAACACCATATCGCAAGAAGAAAAACAACACCAGCTTGATGTCAAGGCTGGTGATTTATTAAAAAAAAATCCCAATACAATATGATCTTCTGTCAAAAGAATGATTAATATTGCCAGGCTTTTTGTACAAACCTTTCACCGGTGTTCTACAACAATTCGTCATAAATATGATCTGATCCTCACAGAAATAATTTACACATTCATTCAATTAATTTAAAAAAAAAATTTTGGAGTGGGCTTTTTATGCCTTTGGATAGGACAGTGGAGATAGACAGGAGGCAGGGGGCAGAGAGAGGGGGAACAACATGCAGCAAAGGGCCGTCCGATACGGGACTCAAACCGGGGCCAGCTGCAGCGAGGACTATAGCCTCTTGTACATGGGGCACCTGCTCAACCCACTACGCCACGGACCACCCCAAATCCAATTAATATCATTTTGGTTAATTGAATTATGGTTACATTTACAAGCCCAGAGACAGCGGAGCAGCAGCAAATCCATACACTGCCTTCACAGAACTTCAACTTTGGGTGGATCTTTTTACGTTAGTGTGACGTGGTCTCTTAGTTTAGACTGACAACTTAACTTTATTGTTTCATCAGTGAACAAAACATTTCGGCAGTTGTGTTGTGTAGTGTCAAAGAGCTCTCTAGCAGACTTCTGGTACGCAGTTATGTTCTACTTGACCTGTTTCTGGTCGATATGAACAGAAAAATTGATGCTCCAGGTTGAAATTGAACTTATAAAAGGATCTGATACTAATTTAAACGTCCAATTGTTTCACTTCATCTAATGCCACAGAAATTGTACACACCTCTACCCTGCATCAGAATGTTTATTAAAAGGCATAAAAATTGACAGTGGCTTTCATAAATTTGGCTCTAAACACACACACATATATGTGTGTGTCTCATATGTTGCCATTATGACAACAGAAAAGGCTAATTCTTGTTTCTTTTGGGAGACAATCCGGCTTAAGAAACAATCTTCGTAATGAGATGCTTATTTTGAGACCTTGTGAGATACTTAAAGTGATACTCCGGAGTAGATTCAACCTGGGGTCATTTGAACCGTGATATCCAGCCAAGTAGCCCACCCGCAGTTTTTTCGATATTGGCTGAACATCAGCTGAGTTACTGAGTTATCCCGAATAGCTTCGTACAAGCGTTAATGGATCCTGGTCCGCATCTCCAAAATTACCACACTAAAATCACATGCCATGACACCAAACTTCTACAGTAGTACAAATATGGTCTGTACTCACAAAGCGATGCATTTGGAAGTTTGAAAATAGTCCAGGAGTTTATTATTATCAACACAAGCCTGATAGCTTCTCTGCAGCTAAAGCTGCGTCGACGTCACTTCTGGGAGCTGGGAGCTTCAAAGTAAGATGAGGGTTGATCTACTACTGTAGACAACAAAGTGAATGCTATATTCTACATGTTTTTTTATGAATTTTTATGTTGTAGAGTTGTGAAATTATTTTATCAATGGAGAAATTGAGCAGCCTTGCTTTGTTGTCTACAGTAGTACATCAACCCTCATCTTACTTTGAAGCTCCCAGCTCCCTGAAGTGACGTCGACGCAGCTTTAGCTGCAGAGAAGCTTAGGCTTGTGTTGATAATAATAAACTCCTGGACTATTTTTAAACTTCCAAATGCATCGTTTGGTGAGTACAGACCATATTTGTACTACTGTAGAAGTTTGGTGTCATGGCATGTGATTTTAGTGTGGTAATTTTGGAGATACGGACCAGGATCCATTAACCCTTGTACGAAGCTATTCGGGATAACTCAGTAACTCAGCTGATGTTCAGCCAATATCGAAAAAACTGCGGGTGGGCTACTTGGCTGGATATCACGGTTCAAATGACCCCAGGTTGAATCTACTCCGAACCATCACTTTAAGGTTATAGTTACAAGAAGAAAGAAAGTTATCCAAATGAAATGGATCAAGGTAATATTACATCTCTTTACATCTAATCAAATAAGTGGAAATTGTGTAAAGATCATAAAGTATTCATATGTTTGCTCTTAGCCCTGTCAAGAACTGGAACCAGACAACACTCAGTCAGGTGGGCCGGTTTCTTTTCTTCCTGCCTGCCGTCATACTGCCGGAGATTTCTGTGGTGAGTTTACAACAGTATTTTGTTAGGCAGTTGGTTTTCAGATCTCAGTTGCTGCTGAAATGTCATTTTGACCTTCATATTCAAGGAAAATGTAAAAGTTGTTCCTGTAACAGATTCTTTTACAACAATCACAAGTCCATAGTGGGGCATTGTGATTGGAATTTGATCCAGGGCCGGTTAGGCCAACAAAGGCTGTAAACAAAACAATCCCTCAGGTGTCAGTTTTCCAGTTCATGTCAGGATCGGGTGATGAGGTTCCTGTTTTCATTCAGGCCGTCCACAGGCAAGTTCTTTTCTCTTTGTTCCTACAGGAGTTAATGACAGTGGGGCGAATAGAGAAGCTGTTCATGAGCCAGCATCAGTGGGAGCGCGGAGACGTGGGGATCCTTTGTGCAGACAGGAATGAGAGGAGGACGCTATTTGAAAAAGAGCAGTTTGTCCTCCAGTTTTTCCTTGGCTTCCTCAAAATGAATCCTTCGAATCCATGTGAGCATCTCTCTGGTTCCCGGTTGTCTATGAGATGATCGGTTTTCTCTAAAAGACTACGACATTTGGGGCAATGCAACACTCATCGTGAGAATGTTTAACAGTCAGTCATTAAAAATTTATTGGATATTTCGTGAAACGTGTGGTCTCCTTCGTGCAGGTCGTTATATGTGTGGGAGTCAGTCAACTTATTGAAAGTTTGCAACAAAAACAAGGAAAACAAGCAGCTTGACTGTCGAAAAGTTGACAAAATTTACAGACCGAACCTCTAAAACGCAACTATTAACACATTTTAAATTGTTTAATTCAGTTAGACAAATTAGTAGTTTGTCGAGGTTATATGCAAAACTATTTCAGATAGTCTTTTGCTAGGCAACCAGCAGATTGCCTAGAAACACAAATAAGTAGCAGTCATGTAGCATGTTGATTCAGAAGAATAAAATTCAACCGTTAATGCAATGGGCCATTTTTCTGAATGTGAATTCCCCATCATTAGTTTATATGACGACGAGTGAAAACATCTCATTGCAAAATTCAAACAATTTTTTTTATGTTTTTTTTTTCCTAAAATGATCAATATGTCCACGAAAAATATACCAAGATATATGGCAACACTTCCCCCACAAGATAATACTGTCGCATTACTGAACTTAATTGCTGACCCTTGCCTTGCTCTATGCCGCAGTACCTCCTGATCACATATTTATGTTTGCTTCCTCTGTCAGTGATTCCTATGGTTCCTACCTGTGAGATTCTGCACACCACAGCTCCGTCTGCCTGGACCTCCAACAGCCTCACCAGCATGTCTTCATCTGCCTTCTCCAACTGTCTGGAGCTGATGGGCCTTGACCCATTTCTCGCATCTTACCAACGCAGCGAAGTGCTCAAGAGAGTCAAAGAGGTTCGATGTATTTCAAATTGTACTTTAGTCCCTCTAACCACCTCTAATGTGTTGAGGCTGCACATGGTTGTTTATCCTCTTCAGGTCAGGTTTTAATATTCTATGTCTGCTCTTTTCTTTCACTGGGTCACCTGGAAACAACGTGCATGTATGAAGATATACGGCCCCGTCTCTTCCTTCTCCCAGTCTGTGATCTCTCAGCTGGGAGGAATAGCAACCGAGCTGCCGCCAGCAGAGCTGAGCGCTCTCCGACTGACAGAGCGGAGGAGCATTGGTGCTATGGGAGCCGTCAGTGCCTGGAGCAACAGACAGGTAGCTTCTTTGGCCACAGCTGTCGACGTATTTACTAAACTCAATGCATTAACTGCTGTACATGTTTGGTCAAACTTAATTTCAAACTAGAATATGGTTTTGCTTTTTCCATTTCTTCTCTAATATTTTGTTCAAGCAGTGGAATGTAATAAAAATCAAGATCAGAACAATCGAGAGCTTTAAAATGTCCATAAAGCTGAATAAAGAAAAAAGAAAGTAAAACATTTATGGAAATGGGACATATTGTACCGCTGCTGAATGCATTTGGATTATTTGAGCTGAATCTTTTCTTTTTCAAGAGCAAGTCAGCATCATAGCTCTTTTTGTCATCCCAGCTGGCTGCCCTGTTTACCACAGTGTTGAACTCCACCAAGCAGAGTCCCAGCCAGCTGGACTCCAGCACACTGGTGGCACTGGGATACATTGTGTGCGGCGCTAAAGTCGCAGAGATCAGGTCCTTCAATAATGTAGAGTTCAGGTGAGCGAAGTTACCACAGACACTATAAAAGGGGCCTCTTTTCCAGCCCAGCTCGGTTGTATTTACTTTCTTCTTGTGCTGTGTCTCTACCTGACGGCTGCAGTAAGGCGGTACTCTGGCTGGGTCAGCTGAGGCTGTCCTGCTCAGAGGAGCAGCTGCTGGCACTTGTTGAGCTGCTCACCCACCGCCTTGCTTTCGGACCCATGAGTTCATGGGGGACTGATGTGCTCATTGAGATCGGAGTCCTGGCAGGTATTGCTCACTCGGTGCTTTCAGCGCGCTCCTTTTAATGAACCTATGTAGACTAACGGTCATACTGCAGCTAATAATTATGAGTGCTCACAAATTTAAGCTCAAGCCATTTTGCTGGATCCCACTGGTTTTTATACCGAAGCGCTTGTTGCTCTCCAACGTCTGTGAAATATTCTGCTTGTTCCACAGCTGGTCTCCCAGATATGGCCATGTCAGCTTTGGTGAAAGAGCAAATTGAGGGAATCACACCTACGGCTATCTCAATGATACCGCCTGAAAAGCTTGCTGTACGTCAACATTAAGTTAAATCAACAGAACAAGTTAATTTGATATTTTTCATAAGCTATAAAAAGTGTATTTTACTATTTATTGTTTTTTCCCTGACAAAATGCTAATCTGTGCTCTTGTGACTGCATTTATCTCAGCAAATCTTGATCATTTCTTGCATTTTCTTCTCTGTTTCTTTGTTTTCTTGTCTGCTACTTGATATCAAGGTGGCATTTCACCAGAGACAGATCAGCATGTTCTCCTATGAGCAGGCTGTTGCAGTCACTCAGCAGCAGCTCTCTGCTCTGTCGGATGTTCAGAGGACGGCTCTAGATATGGTGCTGACTCCATGGGAGGACAGGCCAGTAGACTTCAGAGGTAAAACACAGAGACTTATGAAACTTTGGTCTGCTGATTAAGTCATTGTTTTGACTGAATATCAACTAAACTCAACTTACAGTGTATATTAGAAAAATAATCATTTGGGAGTCGGTGTACCGTAAACAAGTGCTTGATGTTTGTCTAAAGGAAAAGAGATATGATGTCCACTGACAGACAACAAATGATCTGCAACTTTAGAAAGTTGCAACCAAAATAAACTTAAAGAAAAGGCCAAATGTAATTTAATATAACGCTTTCCTTTTTTAAATTCTTTTTCTTGTTTTTTTTTTGTCTGAGATCCTCCCGGAGCTGTCGAACCATCAGCTGAAATTTGCTTTCATTTTTTAAAGCTTTAAAGCTGTAAATAGCTTCTCATTTTCATTTGTATAATTCTTAACAAACTGAAGGGGCATAGCTAAAGCACAGTAAGTGTGCTTAAAATCGCTCATGCATAAGATTCTTTTAAATATATAATTGTGTGCTCTGTTTGTGGTGGGACCAGTCTTTGCTCACAGAAAGTGGGAGAAACCTGGTGATAATTGAGACTGCATCTTTTTTTCTTTTATTACAGTGCTTATTTAATATTGTACCTCTGGAAGGTTCATTCAAATGGGGTGTTTGGTTGTGTGTTCAAAGTTTCTGTTTGTCCTCAAAACCTAAAATGAGTTGTAGAAGTGTTTGGTGTGCAATTGTTTACTAAACAGTAAAGTTGTTTGAGAGTCTGAAGAATTCTTAAAACGTTTACTCTTTGTCCTTTGTTTGACATTGGCTTTTATTCATTTTGGTAATGATATCGAAGGGGGATATCGTATTTTGCACGGCTCTACATTTATACTGGTTTCACTGTGTTCCTGCAGGGAGGTCACTGGGTCTGGTGCTGAGCCGCAGTCCTCTGTGTCTCATATTGGGACTGCTGACCGTCCTGTTCTGCCCTGGAACATGACCCAACTCACCCCAGCTGGATTAGGACCTCTCCTCATTCACAAAACCACAAATAAATAGAAAAAAACCCTCATCTGTCTGTGCTGTACCCCACCTCTGAAATAAGCAAACCCCTCCGGATACGATGAACTGTTTTCAGTTGATTTTTAATCTGTTTTATGCAACAGTCCCTTTGACATCAACACTAAGCAGTCGATAAACCAAATGAGGAGAAATTAATCCATGTAGTAGACACATATTTATTTTCATTACTCTTGCATATCTATTTTTTTTTTTTAACCAAACCTGTATGGACCCCTGCTATCCCAATGTGTCCTTCTCAGGGATGAGAAGCCATATCCAGAAAAGCAGCCCAAATAAAGGTTATATATATATATATAGTTATTTAAAAAAGAAAAAAGTCATTAAACAACTTCTGTTGCAAATTTACAAAGTTATACTTTTGTGAAATTGTACAATAAAGTCAGAGTGGTGTTTGGTACATATTATAAATAATCTTGATGGGGGACATGATTCCCACTAAGAACTTGTTAGCACTGATTAAGTTCAGTTTATTGTTGCTGTGAGTTTTGTATTGTTGTGCACGCTTTACAATTAATATGGTCTGAAATAATCAAATTAAACTAATCCGTCTCAGATTGACTCTGTTAATTTATTTATTACATTGTCGGTTCACACTCCATGATTCAGTCCTGTTTGCAATACTTCAATCTTTTTCATTTTGTCCCATCACACACCCCAATGGGCCTCACACATCTCACCGTTGTTAATTATCTCATGTTCACTAAACCATATTTACTGCTCTAAGACATTGGTTTTTGTCATGCTTAATTCATCCTTTGGTTTTTCTTCATTTCCTAAAGCAGAGCAGTGTAAAATGGTCTTTTCTCATAATTGTTATTAATATCACACGTTTTGATAAATCATTCTCTAATTATAGACTTATATTAATTTCCCTTTGTGTCAAGAGATAAGTTCAATATCACACATATGGGCATAAGATTAGTGCTACTCTTTACACATCTAAAGCTGAAAGGACTCAGTGACTCACTTTGGACACAGTTCATAGTAAATTATGTGAAAATTTGAATCTGTTGCATTCAAAGTAATGTAAATGATTTTGTAGTCGAAATAAGAAATTACAGATTTACACTAACGAGCAGTGGTGTGGTACAGGATACACTCCGTTTATGCACTTATCTCTCAGCTATCTTAGATTATACCCACTTCTAAGTCTCCTCTTATAATGTGCATCACAGTCAGTGCTGTCCTGAAACTCCACAACTTCCACAAAAGGAAAACACACAGGGCAGCCGTGGCCTAGTGGTTAGGGAGGTGGACTTAAGATCAGAGGCTTGCAAGTTCAGATCCCACCATTACCTCTCCCTACACCTCTATCCATGGCTGAAGTGCCCTTGAGCAAGGCACCTAACCCCACATTGCTCCAGGGGCTGTAACCAATACCCTGTATCTAAATAGCTGTAAGTCGCTTTGGAAAAAAAGCGTCAGCTAAGTGTAATGTAACATGGGCCTGTCTGTCTCTGCTAACAGCTGCCCTCGTTTGATGAGTTGGTTTGGTTCACACATAAGATTTGGGGTGCTAATATTTTCTTTTAATCCTTTCTCCCTGATATCAACATTTAATGTCACAATGTACATTAAAACATTAAAATCATGAAAATACTGCATACATTAGCCGCTTTCGGACTGTAGGAACCTTTGGCAGTTCTAATAACCTTTTAATCCGCGGGGCCGTTTTCTCCCGTGTTCGAACATACAGGAACTCGGGGCTTTCTCCCTTAGTTCCTATAACTATTTAGCTCCTTCTCCGAGGTCGGGTCTTTTCATGGTTCTATAGAAGGCATCTATCGGAGGTGTTTGGTGGTCGGTAGCTACGCCCCTTGTCATGCTATCACGGCTGAAATGTTTACTCATACAACACGGACAAAACCGGCGCGTGTTTAATAAGTTAAATTTACACGTTGTCTCCTTTTTCTGCAGCGCTCTGCTCTCCTTTCTTCCTTCATGAAATGAAAAAGTATCGTCTCCTGACGCTCTCTGTGTGCTCTTAGATGTACTTAAGTAATGTAATGAAAAGTATAAGTAAAAAGTAAACAAGGCAAATGCAGTTTGAATGAAATTTTTTATATTTTGGTAAACTTTGAAGGTCAAATACACTTAAAATCTACACACAAACTAGTGCAGGCAAAATTTAGACCAGGTTTAGACAGAAAATACAAACTTTGTGAACCTTTAAGTTTTTCTTCTTCAAGTAAGGTCAGCGCTGAAAATGAGGCGTACATTACACCATTAAGAAAAAAGAGGCTGCTACTGTTATTGCCATCATTATAAACAAAATTTAAAGAAAAAATAGGAGAAAACTGAAGCTTATCTGTCATCTGAAGAGGGAGTCCAGTTTCAAACCCCTTTTGCAAACCTTTCTAAAAAATAAATAAAATAACTCAGAGTACAGAAAATGCGGCCAACATCTCCAAGAAAAAAAGCTGTTACGATTACTGTACTTCACAAGCTATAGGAGGTGCACACACAACCAGTCATTATACAAAAGAAAATATAATTGGGAGGGAACTGCAGCTTATCTGGCATCTGAAGAGGAAGACCTTTTTTGTAAAACTACCTTAAAATCTAAAAAAGGGGAGTTTCTGAAAGATAGAATTTCCACGTCTTTGGGCAGGAATAACAAGCATGGGGTCAAAATACTGTTGCGTTTTTTTCTCTCTCTCTCTTTTTTGTAACGAGTAACTAAACCGTACAATGAAAATGTATTGGAGTAAACGTATGCAATTAAGTTTGGAAATATAATGAAGTAAAAGTGAAAGTTGTCAAAAAATTTTAAACTCGTGGAAAGTGCAAAGTATTCCAAAATATACTTAAGTACAGTAGTGAAGTATTTTTACTTCGTTACTATACAACACTGGACGCCTTATGTGATCGTCCATGATTAATATCACCATCATGCAGACCATGAACACGGTGGCCTCCCCGCTCTCCATATTAGCTTCTTTGTGGTGTTTTTTCTTCTCTCCTTACTGGGTTTTGTTTTGTTTTGTTGTTGAATGTGGCGCTAAACGGGCAGACGGCTGCGTGCGGCGAGAACATACATGCTGGTGATGGCTGACAATATGAACATAGCAGCTAATATGAATAAACTCTGTTCTAGAAAGAAGAGTTATCAATAATGAAATTATTAAAAAGGTGCAGGTAAGGTGGACAGCTTCCCCAGGAAGCCCCTTTCAGGACGTTAAGACACCATGTTCAAAACATGGTGATTAAAACAATGAAAGATTTCACATGGATGCTTTGCACAGAGACTCTCAGATAGAAGTCCATTCATCTTAGCTGCGGATTTAGAATATTTTTCTCCTTTTACATTATGTGCTAAAACATTTAGAGACCATTAGAGAGCATTTAGCAAACACATAATCAGATAAAAAAGGAGGTGACGGTGAATCTCCTCTCTGCCATTCTCACAAAGCATCCTGCTGCTCATGGACAAAGCAGGAAAAATTATTTCACTGAGAGAATGTGACTGGTATCACAATGATTATGTCATTTAGCTGTATTCATACTACATAATGATTCAAAAGGTAGATAATAGAACATTAAGGAAAATATCACACACTTGAATGGAAAATCAAAATGTCACTTATTAAGGCTTCTCTTTAAGGTGAAACTTGTGGAATGAGCACAACAGCTTTAACAGCATTTACAAGTCCCAGCAATTTTTATTCAGAAAGCAGTGAGTTCTTTATGTTCTGAAGTCCAGCATGAAGGAGCACTCTCAGTCGGGGAAGGAGATGGTGGTGTCGACTTGTTCAGCTTCTGCTGCTCGATCTGGATGTTTGTGAGGAAAACAACAGAGAAAATAATGAGCGGTGCCATTTCAGAGGTTTCTTGTTGTGTGTTTTTTTTTTTTTTTGGGATGCGTCTCTTACCTCGTTGGGGTAGTTCCGATAGACTTTGAGGGTGGAGATTGAAGGTGGCATTTTTCTGAAGGGTGATGTCAGAGACTTCAGGTGGAGCTGCATCTGTTTGCAATCAGCAAGAGGATACAAATATTGGCTGTCAAGAGCTAAAAATAAAACACCACTTCATCTTTTCTGCAAGTAGAGTTGGAATTTCAGAATAGTGAAGGGACAGTAAGGGAGAAGGATGGAGGATGTTAGAAGCCAGAGATAAAGAGGATATATGATGGGTGGAGGTCCTACCTACGTTTCAGGTGGAGGTTAGTGCTGGAGAATATTGTCTTCTATAATGGAGAGTACTGTTGAGGTTTTCGGTTTTTTTTAAGGCAAATAGTAGTTTCAGGTAGAGCTGGAAGGTGGTGTTATTTTTGCAGGTGGATGGTTGACTCTGCAGGTGGAGATGGAAGGTGGTGTTGTTGTGCAGGCGGATGTTTGACTGCAGGTTGAGCTGGAAGGTTGAGGTTTTTCGGCAGGTGGATGGTAGATTCTGCAGGTGGAGATAGAAGGTGGCGTTTTTTTGCAGGTGGATGGTTGACTCTGCGTGTGGAGATGGAAGGTGGAGGTTTTTTGGCAGGTGGATGGTAGATTCTGCAGGTGGAGATAAAAGGTGGTGGGTTTTTTGGCAGGCAGATGGTTGACTGCATGAGCTGGAAGGTAGAGTTTTTAGCAGGTGGATGGTAGACTCTGCAGGTGGAGATGGAAGGTGGCGTTTTTAGCAGGTGGATGTTCTGCAGGTGGAGATGGAAGGTGGCGTTTTTAGCAGGTGGATGGTAGACTCTGCAGGTGGAGATGGAAGGTGACATTTTTAGCAGGTGGATGGAAAGTCTGCGTGTGGAGATGGAAGGTGGCGTTTTTAGCAGGTGGATGGTAGACTCTGCAGGTGGAGATGGAAGGTGGCGTTTTTAGCAGGTGGATGTAGACTCTGCAGGTGGAGCTGGAAGGTGGCGTTTTTAGCAGGTGGATGTAGACTCTGCAGGTGGAGATGGAAGGTGGCGTTTTTAGCAGGTGGATGGTAGACTCTGCAGGTGGAGATGGAAGGTGGCGTTTTTAGCAGGTGGATGGTAGACTCTGCAGGTGGAGATGGAAGGTGGCGTTTTTAGCAGGTGGATGGTAGACTCTGCAGGTGGAGATGGAAGGTGGCGTTTTTAGCAGGTAGGATGTAGACTCTGCAGGTGGAGATGGAAGGTGGCGTTTTTAGCAGGTGGATGTAGACTCTGCAGGTGGGGATGGAAGGTGACATTTTTAGCAGGTGGATGGAAAGTCTGCGTGTGGAGATGGAAGGTGGAGGTTTTTCGGCAGGTGGAGATATGAGGTAGAACTTTTGCAGACGGATGATAGATTCTGCATGGGATGGAAACTGGAGTTTTTGTGCAGGTGGATGGTAGACTGCATGAGATGGAAGGTGAAGGTTTTTGCAGACGGGTGGTAGACTGCATGTGGAGAAGGAAGGTGGAGGTTATTCTGCAGGCGGATGGTTGACTCTGCAGATGGAGATGGAAGGTGGAGGTTATTCTGCAGGCGGATGGTTGACTCTGCAGGTGGAGCTGGAAGGTGGAGGTTATTCTGCAGGCGGATGGTTGACTCTGCAGGTGGAGCTGGAAGGTGGCGTTTTTAGCAGGTGGATGGTAGACTCTGCAGGTGGAGATGGAAAGTGACGTTTTTAGCAGGTGGATGGTAGACTCTGCATGTGGAGAAGGAAGGTGGAGGCTTTTATGCAGGCGGATGGTAGACTCTGCAGGTGGAGATGGAAGGTGGATTTTTTTGGAAGGCAGATGGTTGACTCTGCATGAGGTACAAGGTGGAGTTTTTAGCAGGAGGATGGGAGACTGCATGAGATGGAAGGTGGAGTTTTTCGGCAGGTGGATGGTTGACTGCTGGTGGAGATATCAGGTAGAGTTTTTTGCAGATGGGTGGTAGACTGCTTGTGGAGAAGAAAGGTGGATGTTTTTCTGCAGGCGGATGGTAGAAGCTGCAGATGGATGTGGAATGTGGAGGTTTGTCCTGCAGGTAGATGGCTGTTGATGGAGACAAAAACTGTATTTACTGATTCAAATATGAAAAAAAACTTAAAGCTATATAACTATGTACAGATGTCAAAACATTTAACCATCTAACTCATATTTAAAATCTTAAATAGATTATTAAATATTATTTAGATTTAGTAAATATCAATTGTTTGTGGGTGGATTTCTCGGCCTAGGCTCATGAGAAACATCCACGTTGTGAAGCGGAGGATACTCTCCAGCCCCATCGGAGACGTGCACAGTCTGAAGCCCGTCTTCAGAGATTGTGGTCGTCAGCGATGGACGATTCAGCCTCTCCCAGAGCTTCTGCTTAATCTGAAGTCCCAGGTTCAGGCTGTAGGGACGGACACGGCCATTTTTGAACCTACAAGAAACAGAAATGACATTGTAAAAAATAATGAATTTAAATTTTTTAGTACATTTTAAATGTGATGATGATTCATCTGAAAAAGTCACATCATTTGATAGAAACACACCTCAGCATGTCATCAACCACCTCGTGGTAGATATTTTGGTACTCCTCCACCGTGTAGTTGTGAATCATAAGCGGGCCGTCGTCCTGTCTGGGAGCTCTGGAGGGCTGGAGGCTGAGGGCCACAGGAGACACTGCTGGGAGGTCTTCAGGTGGGATGGGGTCTCTAGGCTTTGGCACCAAACTCAGAACCTCTAAAGGAGGTTCAGAAGGGCCGGCCACCGCGCTGCGCTTCCTCTTCCGTGAGGGGTTTGCACTTGTGGAGCGCTTGCGTTTTTGGGGCGCTTTAACCACCTGCAGAAGGTCAACAACACAGAAGAGTTCAGACTGGAGGAACCCACTTAACCTTTTGCACATTTTGCTTTGTAAGAATGCAATTCATCATTACATCAGGTTTTTACAGATCAAACCTTATTTTGTTCTACACTTGGATGTAGGAAGATAAGTGATTAAAAATGTTGGGTTGGGATTTGGAATTAATTCAGTTAAGCAGACCTGTACACTTGTCGGGCACAATGTAACATCAAATTTTTTATCTGTATGTGAGAATCAGATGTCTTACCTGATCGTCCCTGCAGCACGGACACTGCCTGTGGGCCGTGGTTGTGATCCTCCTGGATCTGCGGATGACCTGGTGGTCGGCTGGTACATCACACTGAAACAGCATGTCAGAGAATGGGTTTAAATGGATTGTAAATGTAAGAAATAAGAATTTCGCACAGTCCTACAAATCTTTATAATTTCCTAAAGAAAATCTGTGATATTTTTAAGAAGTCTTATCAATCCACGGAGTTGCTTTGTCCCTGAATAGTTTGGTAAAGAACAGTTGCTGGACCTCATCGATCTCAACTATCAGTGTTTCCTTGCTCAAAATAGTACCTGTTTCACTATTTTCTCCATAAACTCCAATAATAAATGCATTCATTTTGATTCATTCAACACAATAGACATCAAAACAATAAATCTCAATAAAATAATACAATATACAAAAATAAAATCCTCTAAACTCTCTTAAAAATATTCTTTTCATACTATAAATATGTAGGAAAACTTCTGCTTCAGGTCAGGTTTGAGTTTTTCTGAGTTGTTTCCCTTTGAATTTGGTAGTTTTGCATTTCATTTCATTGGACTGATGGTCACATATATGTCACATTCATAACCTCACCAGTGCCACTGAGCAGAGTATACACAGCTAAACAGAACATTTTCACTTATTGATGATGACTGATGAACATTATCAGCCAACCACAAGCGGATTAGAGAGGGCAGTGCTTCGCCCAGGTGACCTACAGCTGCCTCACGTGCTTTTTAAGTGCAACGTACAAGTTAACAACCTCAGTGATTTAAGTTCTATAAAAACAGGTGTGTGAGCTAGTTTTTAGAAAAACAAATGTGTGTATATACATATATATATATATATATATACTTTATAGTAACATTCAGACAGGTTTTGATATGAAAGTATAGTACAGTACTTTTAAAAAGAAACGACAGCTCAGCAGTGACACAGCTGAAGAGAGTTCCAGAACAAGTCGAAAAACAACAACAGTCATCGTTGTTGCTGCTGAGCTGTATAGTTTCAAAAATGTGCAAAACTCTGATACTAAAATGTCTCCAAAAGTTATAGTAAAAATATATAAATAAATATATACACACACAAGTATATATATATATATATATACTTATAAAGTTCAAGTTGTTAACCTGCAATTTGCATTTCAAATAATAAAAGTATAAAGTCTAACCTTTGTTGGATTTTATAAAAGTAATTATAAGGACAGACAAATGTGAGCTACTCAAACAAAATTATTAAAACAAGTTCAAAAGCAAGTTCAGGTCTGACAGTCGGCATCATTTCAGTCAAAATGACGTTCCCTTAAACTTTAACCCATTTTTGTTCTTTAAAATCACATAAATATGCACTCTCTACTGAATGTCCCCCATTGGGGGATGAATAAAGTATTTTTCTATTCTATTCTATCCTAACTTTGACTTCACTTTATGTTCTATACAATGTGACCTGGTTAATGGGTATCTTATATGTTATTTCTGTAATCCCTGACCTTTTGAAAATTTTATGAAAGTTGTTACGAGGACAGATGATTTGAAGTACTTAAAGGAAGTGTTTCAAAAGGAAAATAAATAAACTTAGGATAACTATAAACCAATGCTCAGTTTCATAAACAGGTGTTAAAAGTTCTGGTACAGTTGAGGTCTAACAGTCAATATCATGACGGTAAAAATGACTGAAATAGTATAGAAATAGTATAAATCCCCCAATTTAACTCAAATTTTGATTATTTCTTCACCATTTGTTTTGCAAAGCAAAGAAAAATAGTAGCCTACAGACTATCAAATTTCTAAAAATCAAATTTCTTACATTTTCCATGTTGGAAGTTTCTTTGAGTCACGGGAAGTTTCTGGGAGTCTTTGGCTCTTTAGAAGATGCAGCAAATTGTCAGTCAAAGTGATTGAAATCAACAGAAATCGATGAGGGATGTCTGAGAAAACACTGTCCTTGAATGATAGAATTGTGTTTGTGTTTAAATGATGATACGACCTAAAAGATGCACCTGAGGAGGAACCATAGCAACCATGGAATGCTGGACATCCAAGTTTGTGCATTGGTTGATTTCACGGATGTAGACATAATGATGCCACGTGATGTTTTTCACATATCACCTCTGTGAAGGGATGTTATATCAAGTCTACCTGAAAACACATTTATATATATATATATATATATATGTATGAAGCAATGTGCCCCGGCCTTGAATCTCAGGGGAAAAGGCCCAGTCATAAGGGGAGATTGCTCTGGGAGAGAGGAGAGGGAAGTTAGTCCAGGTATGAATTGAAACAGAGTTTCCAGAGAGAGATGAACAGGGTGTTAAATTTTACAGAAGAATTTGCTTACTTAGGAACTGGGAAGAGGAAACTTGGAAGGGGGGTACTGGTTTGAGTTCCAACGGGAGGTTTTCCACAGGAGCGGAGCATCTTGAGGGAAGCGGGTAAGTGATCTGGGCAAGTAGGCTGCTCTTCGGCCAGATGGAGGACACCGAGAAGCATAGGGACAGAGATGTTAGAAGTGTGAGCTTCAAGAAACGCAGGAGAGCCATGAAAGAGCCGCTCTACTATGGCAGATAATCTGGTGGAGATTGGGTGCAGGCCGGCGATGAGATTGATGAACAACAGGTGTACTGACCGAGGAGAGGGAACCCAGGACTCCACCCAGCCGCAGGTCCCAGCCTGCCCAACCCATCCTAGATTCCAGAAGATAAACAAATGATAAAGTGAGAAGATTCAGTTGATGCATCTCCTGGATTACTGACTACCTGACAGACAGGACACAGTTTCTATGACCAACAGGAAAGGCTGTGTACCGAAAAGGGATGAGCAGACTCTACTTTCTAAAGAAGGCTCAAATCCTATAATGTGTGCAGCAAGATGCTGGAGATTTTCTATCAGTCCGTTGTGGGCAGTGTATTTTTCTTACCTGTTGTCTGCTGGGGGGAGCGGCATTGGAGCCAGCGATATAAACTAACCAGGAATGCTGGCTTCATCACTGGATACAATCTGGAGACATCTGAGGCCGTGATGGAGAGGAGGACTCTGTTATCCAAACTGTTATCCATCGTGGGTAATCCTGAACATCCTCTCCCATCACGTACCGGACAGACAACGGAGTTCCTTCTCCAGGAGGCTCATTCAGCTCTGCTGTCACAAGGATCGCTACAGGAAATCCTTCCTGCCAAAGGCCGTCAGACTGCCCAGCAGTTCACACCAGACTTAATGAGTGAATAAGTATTCATCTGTGTTTATAAATACCTGCACTGCACTCATGTTCAACTTAATTATTCAATATTTATACATGCACTATCCATCTGCACATTACTGTATATACATTTGTTCATTATTATTTTGTAAATACTTGTTTTTCTATACATTATTGTAACTTTAAAACTATATTAAATCTTTTTATCATGGATGTCTCGCATTCTACCAATTTCTGAAAAGAATACTCTGAATATTTCGAATGTAAATATATGCTTAATTATGCTTTTGAGAAATATCCTAAAATGTAAGCCTATATTTGCTTCTTTTAGTTTATTCACTCTACAACATACTAACTGGCTTTTACTTTAAATTCTATTTAGTTGTACCTCCTGTAATTATATATATAACAAAGTATATTTTAAAGTGTTTTAGATGATTATATGATGAACGTGTGCTTTATCAAAGTTTTTTGAGGTTTTGAAGTGCGAGTTTTTAAGCATATTTCAACATTTGAATAAATTTGACAGATGCCTTTTGATCTAATCACACATTTGGTATAGCTCTAATTCAAGCAGGTTAATTTGTATGATGACTTTACTTTTAATGTTTTAGAAATACCCAGTAAGCGTGCCATCTAGTTCTTCGTGAGTAATAAGTGTAGTTAAAGTCAATGTAGTTCCAATTCGACTTATTTGTGCATAAAAAGATAATTCCATGGATTATTGTTGATTCTCTTGAAGCCATTTTTTCAGACCACTTACTATTGAAGTTAAATTCTTATCATTTTCATTCAGAAAAGCGGTTTTGAGATTGTCATTATATAACTATAGTGTCTTTTTAACCCAAAATCACATTATACATGTTTGATAACAGTGCCTCGTGTTATGTTGATTGTTGTTGTTTAAACGCTTTAAATGTGATGATTCATCTGAAAACGTCACATCATTTGATAGAAACACACCTCAGCATGACATCAACCACCCCGTGGTAGATTCGTTGGTACTCCTCCACCGTGTGATTGTGAATAATGAGCGGGCCGTCGTCCTGCCTGGGAGCTCTGGAGGGCTGGAGGCTGAGGGCCACAGGAGACACTGCTGGGAGGTCTTCAGGTGGGATGGGGTCTCTAGGCTTTGGCACCAAACGCAGAACCTCTAAAGGAGGTTCAGAAGGGCCGGCCACCGCGCTGCGCTTCCTCTTCCGTGAGGGGTTTGCACTTGTGGAGCGCTTGCGTTTTTGAATACTTTAGCCACCTGGATAAGGTCAATGACACAGAAGAGACATTCAGACTGAAGGAACCCACTTAACAACATACTTTTAAATTCTTACAAAGCAAAATGTACAACAGTTGCACTGTGACCACATGAAAAAACTCATCATTACATCAGGTTTTCACAGATCAAACCTTATTTTGTTCTACACTTGGATGTAGGAAGATAAATTATTAAAATGTTGGGTTGGGGTTTGTAATTAATTCAGTTAAGTCGTGCAGCAGACCTGTACACTTGCACAGTGGAACGTGTACAAAAACATTTACTATTTTGTCTGTTCACCATACTTTCCTCTACTATTAGTGATTTTATGCATAAATACAATCAGTTTCATTATTTTTACTTGATAAACTCCAATAAATACATTGATCTAGGTTCATTCAATAAGTAACTTAGAACTTTTGTCACTTTTTAACCCTTTATAACCTACCATTGAACTAATCCACCAGAGCACATATTTACATGCTTTTTTTTTGTGGGCATTTTAATTTGCGACACATCAATACAACCTCATGTCCCATATTTTAATAATATGTATGCAATAATTCCATACTAACTCAATACATTTCTAAAAAGTCCAATAAACCACAAAACAATTGAAATAGTTATATCTCATATATCTCTGAATACAGAGATGTCATAGATCCAGGCCTCAGAATTGGAAATATTTAGCCTAATAGCAAAATTGCCTAAGTCATATTTGAATGTTTTTGGGGTTACTTACCAAAAAAAGCGTTAAAGATGCCCGAGTCAAAGAGATGACTAAGGCAGATAGTGATTTTGGACTCTAAAATGTGTTCTGATTGGCTGAGGACATAGGCAATAAGGCAGGGTGATGCAGCAGTGGGAGGAGAGTAGAGTTAGGCAGATATCACAGCCCTGTCTAACAGCCTTGCCACTTACTATTAAGTCTGGTGTGAACTGCTGGACAGTCTGACGGCCTTTGGCAGGAAGGATTTCCTGCAGCGATCCTTGTGACAGCAGAGCTGAATGAGCCTCCTGGAGAAGGAACTCCGTTGTCTGTCCGGTACGTGATGGGAGAGGATGTTCAGGATTACCCACGATGGATAACAGTTTGGATAACAGAGTCCTCCTCTCCATCACGGCCTCAGATGTCTCCAGATTGTATCCAGTGATGAAGCCAGCATTCCTGGTTAGTTTATATCGCTGGCTCCAATGCCGCTCCCCCCAGCAGACAACAGGTAAGAAAAATACACTGCCCACAACGGACTGATAGAAAATCTCCAGCATCTTGCTGCACACATTATAGGATTTGAGCCTTCTTTAGAAAGTAGAGTCTGTCATCCCTTTTCGGTACACAGCCTTTCCTGTTGGTCATAGAAACTGTGTCCTGTCTGTCAGGTAGTCAGTAATCCAGGAGATGCATCAACTGAATCTTCTCACTTTATCATTTGTTTATCTTCTGGAATCTAGGATGGGTTGGGCAGGCTGGGACCTGCGGCTGGGTGGAGTCCTGGGTTCCCTCTCCTCGGTCAGTACACCTGTTGTTCATCAGTTTCATCGCCGGCCTGCACCCAATCTCCACCAGATTATCTGCCATAGTAGAGCGGCTCTTTCATGGCTCTCCTGCGTTTCTTGAAGCTCACACTTCTAACATCTCTGTCCCTATGCTTCTCGGTGTCCTCCATCTGGCCGAAGAGCAGCCTACTTGCCCAGATCACTTACCCGCTTCCCTCAAGATGCTCCGCTCCTGTGGAAAACCTCCCGTTGGAACTCAAACCAGTACCCCCCTTCCAAGTTTCCTCTTTCCAGTTCCTAAGTAAGCAAATTCTTCAGTAAAATTTAACACCCTGTTCATCTCTCTCTGGAAACTCTGTTTCAATCCATACCTGGACTAACTTCCCTCTCCTCTCTCCCAGAGCAATCTCCCCTTATGACTGGGCCTTTTCCCCTGAGATTCAAGGCCGGGGCACATTGCTTCATACATATATATATATATATATATAAATGTGTTTTCAGGTAGACTTGATTTAACATCCCATCACAGAGGTGATATGTGAAAAACATCACGTGGCATCATTATGTCCACATCCGTGAAATCAACCAATGCACAAACTTGGATGTCCAGCATTCCATGGTTGCTATGGTTCCTCCTCAGGTGCATCTTTTAGGTCGTATCATCATTTAAACACAAACACAACTCTATCATTCAAGGACAGTGTTTTCTCAGACATCCCTCATCGATTTCTGTTGATTTCAATCACTTTGAATGACAATTTGCTGCATCTTCTAAAGAGCCAAAGACTCCCAGAAACTTCCCGTGACTCAAAGAAACTTCCAACATGGAAAATGTAAGAAATTTGATTTTTAGAAATTTGATAGTCTGTAGGCTACTATTTTTCTTTGCTTTGCAAAACAAATGGTGAAGAAATAATCCAAATTTGAGTTAAATTGGGGGATTTATACTATTTCTATACTATTTCAGTCATTTTTACCGTCATGATATTGACTGTTAGACCTCAACTGTACCAGAACTTTTAACACCTGTTTATGAAACTGAGCATTGGTTTATAGTTATCCTAAGTTTATTTATTTTCCTTTTGAAACACTTCCTTTAAGTACTTCAAATCATCTGTCCTCGTAACTACTTTCATAAAATTTTCAAAAGGTCAGGGATTACAGAAATAACATATAAGATACCCATTAACCAGGTCACATTGTATAGAACATAAAGTGAAGTCAAAGTTAGGATAGAATAGAATAGAAAAATACTTTATTCATCCCCCAATGGGGGACATTCAGTAGAGAGTGCATATTTATGTGATTTTAAAGAACAAAAATGGGTTAAAGTTTAAGGGAACGTCATTTTGACTGAAATGATGCCGACTGTCAGACCTGAACTTGCTTTTGAACTTGTTTTAATAATTTTGTTTGAGTAGCTCACATTTGTCTGTCCTTATAATTACTTTTATAAAATCCAACAAAGGTTAGACTTTATACTTTTATTATTTGAAATGCAAATTGCAGGTTAACAACTTGAACTTTATAAGTATATATATATACTTGTGTGTGTATATATTTATTTATATATTTTTACTATAACTTTTGGAGACATTTTAGTATCAGAGTTTTGCACATTTTTGAAACAATACAGCTCAGCAGCAACAACGATGAATGTTGTTGTTTTTCGACTTGTTCTGGAACTCTCTTCAGCTGAGTCACTGCTGAGCTGTCGTTTCTTTTTAAAAGTACTATACTTTCATATCAAAACCTGTCTGAATGTTACTATAAAGTATATATATATATATATATATACACACATTTGTTTTTCTAAAAACTAGCTCACACACCTGTTTTTATAGAACTTAAATCACTGAGGTTGTTAACTTGTACGTTGCACTTAAAAAGCACGTGAGGCAGCTGTAGGTCACCTGGGCGAAGCACTGCCCTCTCTAATCCGCCTGTGGTTGGCTGATAATGTTCATCAGTCATCATCAATAAGTGAAAATGTTCTGTTTAGCTGTATATACTCTGCTCAGTGGCACTGGTGAGGTTATGAATGTGACATAAATGTGACCATCAGTCCAATGAAATGAAATGCAAAACTACCAAATTCAAAGGGAAACAACTCAGAAAAACTCAAACCTGACCTGAAGCAGAAGTTTTCCTACATATTTATAGTATGAAAAGAATATTTTTAAGAGAGTTTAGAGGATTTTATTTTTGTATATTGTATTATTTTATTGAGATTTATTGTTTTGATGTCTATTGTGTTGAATGAATCAAAATGAATGCATTTATTATTGGAGTTTATGGAGAAAATAGTGAAACAGGTACTATTTTGAGCAAGGAAGCACTGATAGTTGAGATCGATGAGGTCCAGCAACTGTTCTTTACCAAACTATTCAGGGACAAAGCAACTCCGTGGATTGATAAGACTTCTTAAAAACATCACAGATTTTCTTTAGGAAATTATAAAGATTTGTAGGACTGTGCGAAATTCTCATTTCTTACATTTACAATCCATTTAAACCCATTCTCTGACATGCTGTTTCAGTGTGATGTACCAGCCGACCACCAGGTCATCCGCAGATCCAGGAGGATCACAACCACGGCCCACAGGCAGTGTCCGTGCTGCAGGGACGATCAGGTAAGACATCTGATTCTCACATACAGATAAAAAATTTGATGTTACATTGTGCCTGACAAGTGTACAGGTCTGCTTAACTGAATTAATTCCAAATCCCAACCCAACATTTTTAATCACTTATCTTCCTACATCCAAGTGTAGAACAAAATAAGGTTTGATCTGTAAAAACCTGATGTAATGATGAATTGCATTCTTACAAAGCAAAATGTGCAAAAGGTTAAGTGGGTTCCTCCAGTCTGAACTCTTCTGTGTTGTTGACCTTCTGCAGGTGGTTAAAGCGCCCCAAAAACGCAAGCGCTCCACAAGTGCAAACCCCTCACGGAAGAGGAAGCGCAGCGCGGTGGCCGGCCCTTCTGAACCTCCTTTAGAGGTTCTGAGTTTGGTGCCAAAGCCTAGAGACCCCATCCCACCTGAAGACCTCCCAGCAGTGTCTCCTGTGGCCCTCAGCCTCCAGCCCTCCAGAGCTCCCAGACAGGACGACGGCCCGCTTATGATTCACAACTACACGGTGGAGGAGTACCAAAATATCTACCACGAGGTGGTTGATGACATGCTGAGGTGTGTTTCTATCAAATGATGTGACTTTTTCAGATGAATCATCATCACATTTAAAACGTACTAAAAGATTTAAATTCATTATTTTTTACAATGTCATTTCTGTTTCTTGTAGGTTCAAAAATGGCCGTGTCCGTCCCTACAGCCTGAACCTGGGACTTCAGATTAAGCAGAAGCTCTGGGAGAGGCTGAATCGTCCATCGCTGACGACCACAATCTCTGAAGACGGGCTTCAGACTGTGCACGTCTCCGATGGGGCTGGAGAGTATCCTCCGCTTCACAACGTGGATGTTTCTCATGAGCCTAGGCCGAGAAATCCACCCACAAACAATTGATATTTACTAAATCTAAATAATATTTAATAATCTATTTAAGATTTTAAATATGAGTTAGATGGTTAAATGTTTTGACATCTGTACATAGTTATATAGCTTTAAGTTTTTTTTCATATTTGAATCAGTAAATACAGTTTTTGTCTCCATCAACAGCCATCTACCTGCAGGACAAACCTCCACATTCCACATCCATCTGCAGCTTCTACCATCCGTCCGCAAAAAAACTCCACCTTCAACCTCATGCAGAGTCAACCATCTGCCTGCAAAAAAACTCCACCTTCCAGCTCATGCAGTCTACCATCCACCTGCTAAAACCTCCACCTTCAACCTCATGCAGAGTCAACCATCTGCCTGCAAAAAAACCTCCACCTTCCATCTCATGCAGAGTCAACCATCTGCCTGCAAAAAAACCTCCACCTTCCATCTCATGCAGAGTCAACCATCTGCCTGCAAAAAAACTCCACCTTCCATCTCCACCTGCAGAGTCTACCATCCACCTGCATAAAAACCTCCACCTTTCTTCTACACAAGCAGAGTCAACCACCTGTCTGCAAAAAACCTCCACCTTCCATCTCCACCTACAGAGTCTACCATCCACCTACAAAGAAAACTCCAGCTTTCATCTCCACCTGCAGAGTCAACCATCCACCTGCAAAAAAAACACCACCTTCCAGCTCTACCTGAAACTACTATTTGCCTTAAAAAAACCGAAAACCTCAACAGTACTCTCCATTATAGAAGACAATATTCTCCAGCACTAACCTCCACCTGAAACGTAGGTAGGACCTCCACCCATCATATTTCCTCTTTATCTCTGGCTTCTAACATCCTCCATCCTTCTCCCTTACTGTCCCTTCACTATACTGAAATTCCAACTCTACTTGCAGAAAAGATGAAGTGGTGTTTTATTTTTAGCTTTTGACAGCCAATATTTGTATCCTCTTGCTGATTGCAAACAGATGCAGCTCCACCTGAAGTCTCTGACATCACCCTTCAGAAAAATGCCACCTTCAATCTCCACCCTCAAAGTCTATCGGAACTACCCCAACGAGCTCAGACCCTATCACATAGGTGCAGAGGTAAGAGACGCATCCCAAAAAAAAAAAAAAACACACAACAAGAAACCTCTGAAATGGCACCGCTCATTATTTTCTCTGTTGTTTTCCTCACAAACATCCAGATCGAGCAGCAGAAGCTGAACAAGTCGACATCACCATCTCCTTCCCCGACTGAGAGTGCTCCTTCATGCTGGACTTCAGAACATAAAGAACTCTCTGCTTTCTGAATAAAAATTGCTGGGACTTGTAAATGCTGTTAAAGCTGTTGTGCTCATTCCACAAGTTTCACCTTAAAGAGAAGCCTTAGTAAGTGACATTTTAATTTTCCATTCAAGTGTGTGATATTTTCCTTAATGTTCTATTATCTACCTTTTGAATCATTATGTAGTATGAATACAGCTAAATGACATAATCATTGTGATACCAGTCACATTCTCTCAGTGAAATAATTTTTCCTGCTTTGTCCATGAGCAGCAGGATGCTTTGTGAGAATGGCAGAGAGGAGATTCACCGTCACCTCCTTTTTTATCTGATTATGTGTTTGCTAAATGCTCTCTAATGGTCTCTAAATGTTTTAGCACATAATGTAAATGGAGAAAAATATTCTAAATCCGCAGCTAAGATGAATGGACTTCTATCTGAGAGTCTCTGTGCAAAGCATCCATGTGAAATCTTTCATTGTTTTAATCACCATGTTTTGAACATGGTGTCTTAACGTCCTGAAAGGGGCTTCCTGGGGAAGCTGTCCACCTTACCTGCACCTTTTTAATAATTTCATTATTGATAACTCTTCTTTCTAGAACAGAGTTTATTCATATTAGCTGCTATGTTCATATTGTCAGCCATCACCAGCATGTATGTTCTCGCCGCACGCAGCCGTCTGCGTCAGTGACGAGTTAGCCGTTTAACGCCACATTCAACAACAAAACAAAACCCAGTAAGGAGAGAAGAAAAAACACCACAAAGAAGCTAATATGGAGAGCGGGGAGGCCACCGTGTTCATGGTCTGCATGATGGTGATATTAATCATGGACGATCACATCAGGCGTCCAGTGTTGTATAGTAACGAAGCAAAAATACTTCACTACTGTACTTAAGTATATTTTGGAATACTTTGTACTTTCCACGAGTTTAAAATTTTTTGACAACTTTCACTTTTACTTCATTATATTTCCAAACTTAATTGCATACGTTTACTCCAATACATTTTCATTGTACGGTTTAGTTCCTCGTTACAAAAAAAAAGAGAGAGAGAGAAAAAAAACGCAACAGTGTTTTGACCCCATGCATGTTATGCCTGCCCAAAGACGTGGAAATTCTATCTTACAGAAACTCCCCTTTATTAGGTTTTAAGGTAGTTTTACAAAAAAGGTCTTCCTCCATACTGGTTCCATATGAGTGCTGAAATGTCTCATCCTTAGCCCTGGTTCCTGCAGTTTAAAATGAGGTGACAGAGGAAGGAACCCCCAAAAAGATCCTGTAGCCAGGTCAACGAGTCTCATTCCTGGTTAAATAAGGGTAATTTATAATAACAATAAGGAAGAAATTCATTAGCGCTACTGTCAATACAGTAGAGTGAATACATGCTGTATTATTTCTAAGCAGCTTGTATCATACCATTTTATGTCAGCGTTATTGCAATTGCAATTGCAGCATGTTTTTCATAAAAATCAGCATTTTTTTTGCAGTCAGTGTATGTATACTTCTGCTGTTTGTTTATTCAATTTAACTGTGACTATGGTGATGGTTTAAGTTGTGACTGACATGCACTGGCCTTATTTAGTCCTTGCCACTATCGAGCCAAAAATATGGTGGAAGCATAAAATGACTGATTTGACTGAAGAATTCTTTAATCGAATGTGGGGAAACTCGAATGTGACGTCATTCGAACGTCTGCAGCTGACTGCCGAAGCCAACGGAACACAGGCTTTTTTTTTTTCTTGGTTACCCTTCATTTAACACAAATATTTGCAAATAAACATTACATATAAACTACGTTTGATAAATCAATCAATTTCAAATGAATCCAGTACCATGTGGATGCATGACGAACAAGCAAACAAGATGGAACGCAGCTGAAATCACGAGCAGCGCAAATCTGTTATGTCACAGGCGAACGCGGCATCGAGAACTCATGTGAAGTGATTTAATCAACAATAAAATATCTTTAATAAACTTTAAAATATTTATAATATGCGTACTGGCGTTATTTTACCAGCCTTTTCTGTTTTATTTATGTTTAAGTTGTGTAGAGTGCGTATTCACCAATTTAATATTTTCTGCCGATGCTGTCACCGTGAGTGTGATGGGTATGGCGGCATTGATATACCCCCTAATATATAGTAATTTTTCAGAGTGCCTGGCGAGCACTCTGCCACGCTTCTTCGAGGATCAGTTAAGTAACTTTTTATTTTTATTTATACCCGAAGGTAGATTTGTCCTCCGCTTTTAACCCATCCAGGTTGGCACCTGTTGACACACACGCACAGGGTCACACACTGAGAGACAGATGCCAACCTGGAGCGGTGGGCAGCCATGAAAGCGCCCGGGGGATCGAGGGTCTCCACGTGACATGTGCTCCTCAGACAGGTTGGGTAGAGCTAGCAGTGTTGGGTAAGTTACTTTAAAAATGTAATCTGTTACAGTTACAAGTTACCTTGTTTAAAATGTAATTGTAGTGTAACTTTTTGGATTACTTAAAAAAGTAATGTAACTAATTACTTTTGGATTACTTTTACCTATTTATGGTATAGGATAATCTGTATATTATCTGTATGATTCCATCTGTATTTATCACATTTATTTATACCATGCTATTTTTCTTTTCATTGTACTGCCATAACTACATTATACATTCTCTGCACATACATGCATTTCCCTAGGTAATTGATCTATTCTGCACATATCTATTAACCATCTTTCCGACGAAAAGCCAAAACCATACAAGCCGCAGCAATAATATAAATTAATAATTCAATCAATAATTAAATAAATAAAAGGAGCACACGCACCGCACCGCACACTTGGGAGTGGCCTGTGTGGCAGAGAGTTCACTTCGACTACGCAGGTCCCTTTCTGGACAGAATGTTCCTAGTGGTCGTCGATGCATACTCTAAATGGCCTGAAGTGTTCCCTGTGAAGAATGCAACGTCAACAGTGACGATTGAAGTTCTTCGTACTCTGTTTGCTCGTGCTGGACTGCCATAGCAGCTAGTCAGTGATAACGGTAGCCAGTTTACTTCAGAGGACTTTCAGATGTTCATGAAAGGAAATGGAATCAAGCACGTTACCACCGTGCCATATCACCCTGCAACAAATGGACTTGTAGAGAGATTCGTCCAGACCTTCAAACAATCCATGAAAGCCATGGCGAACACCAAACTGTCCATATCAGAGAAACTGGCCAACTTCCTGTTGTCTTACCGCAACTCCGAACATTCCACCACAGGTGAGACACCGTCCGTGCTGTTCATGGGAAGATCCTTAAGATCACGTCTGGACCTCCTGAAACCAGACCTGCACAGGGACGTGTCAAACAAACAAAGCAGTCAGATGAAAAAGCAGGCAACACTGAGAACCTTCCACGTGGGTCAATCTGTACTTGCCAGAGATTATCGTCATGGGAATCAGAAGTGGCAAACTGGTGAGATAGTTTCCAAAACGGGCCCACTTACTTACACCGTAAGAGTACCACCTGGACTGATCTGGCGCAGACATGTGGATCAGTTACTGGACACTAGAACCCGTCACTCCACCAGAAATGACCAATGCCGTGGTGCAGACTGTACAGACAGTTCTGAGGACTTTGCATTGTTCACGCCAGATGAGCCACCAGATGAACCACCTAATGAACCACCAGATGTAGCCTAGTTTAGTTAGTTTGAAGACACATAGCCTAGGTTAAGTACTTTAAGGATAACTGAGTTAATTGATAGTGTTTAAGTTTCTCTAGTGTATTTCAAAGCTAGAAGGGAGGAGTTGTTATGTTCATAGGAACTACTTTCTGTGTAGTAATGAGCCTCGCACTGCACGTTGTGATACACTATATAGGTACCGGAAATGAATGCTGTATCAGTTTTGAATGTCTCAAGAAATTAGTAAAGTTACCTAAACTGCACGCCGCTTTTACTGTCTATTTTGTTGATGAGAACACAACAGACGTAACCTCGCACAAATTGTAATCCTGTTAAGTAACCCCCATTCTCACTGAATGTAACTGTAATCTGAGTACATCGTTTTTGCTTGTACTGTAACGGATTACAGTTACTTTTATTTTGTATCCTTTTACCGTAACGCCGTTACATGTAATCCGTTACTCCCCAACCCTGAGAGCTAGGGTGGTGATATTTGATCCACCTCTGTGATCATTAGAGAAACCCCTCCTCGAGGTAGCGGGTTGACTGGTGACCATCATGTCTTGCCACGGTTCATCGTTGAGCAAGGGTCTCCCCTACGTGACATGTGCTCCCCAGGCAGCTAGGGTTGAGCTCTGTCGCCATACCCCTCTTCGATGGACCGTGGTAATTGGTGACAACCTCCTCATCGCTTGAGGGTAACTCCTCATCCGATGGGGAAGGTGGAGGTCAGCAGCAGCTGCACAAAATATGTACAAAAACAAAATGCCGCATCTGGCGCCTTCGCATGACACTTTAGCTCGCGAACCTCTGCTATCTGCCCTGCAATGCATCGATCACCCGCAAGCAACAGTCACTTAATTAATAACACCAGTATTATTATCCTTTGGAAACACTTCACTTAGCCTGTCATTTCAGCCATTTAAAAGGCTCATTCAACGCCAAAGGCTCCTCCGTGTTTACATCAACAACGGCCCAGCTTCACGAACATCACCCCCGTGGAGCTAAGCAGCAGCCATTATTACACTTGTTTGAAAAATTATAGTATTTCGGTTACGAAGTTACAAAGTCCTCATATATGAAGGAGGTGGGTGGATGCAGAACACATCTGTCAGCCAACTGCCTTTGTGTCAAGTCAGACACTGACACAAAATTCGTGTAGAACATATAAACACTTTTCTTTGACTAATAATATGTATGCAATAATTCCATACTAACTCAATACATTTCTAAAAAGTCCAATAAACCACAAAACAATTGAAATAGTTATATCTCATATATCTCTGAATATAGAGATGTCATAGATCCAGGCCTCAGAATTGGAAATATTTAGCCTAATAGCAAAATTGCCTAAGTCATATTTGAATGTTTTTGGGGTTACTTACCAAAAAAAGCGTTAAAGATGCCCGAGTCAAAGAGATGACTAAGGCAGATAGTAATTTTGGACTCTAAAATGTGTTCTGATTGGCTGAGGACATAGGCAATAAGGCAGGGTGATGCAGCAGTGTGAGGAGAGTAGAGTTAGGCAGATATCACAATTTGGCCAAAAAATTACTTTGGTAATTATGCTATTAATCTAATGAAATCCTTCCAAACTTCAGAGAAATTATTTTGTAACTTCGTTCATAACTTCATTTTTGAGGCACACTCATTTCAATCAACTGTAACAAAAACTAAGATGAAATGCACGCTGTGCACAATTTGCAAAACAACCACATGTATGTATATCAAAATAGACTGTGTCCCAGGAAGTTATATACAGAAAGGCACAAAGTCGAACTTTACTTTTCAGTGGCACCAGTGGAGTTGTGACAGTTCCTGTCCACAATAACACACAGCGGCACTCCACACACCTCACGCATGAAGGGAGTGCACTTCCCACATAGCCTGCACTTCCTCTGTCCCTGTGTGGCTCTTTTCTAGCTAGATGCCCCCTGAACAATAGCAACAGTGACGTGCTAATAGCACTCCGGGATTGGTTGTGAGTGCAACCCGCAGAGCTCAGCTCTCAACTGCTACTGGAAAGGCCTGGTGTGTCGTCGACCGCTGCTCCAGTCTGCCACACTGCTCCTGATGGAGTTAAATGGTTGTTTCTTACAGCAGTGTCAATCAAATGAGGCAGCACTGTCACATACCACTTCCTGCTCTTTCTCCACGAGGAACAGTAGCCAATCAGCTGGTCTGACAGGTCAACTCCTGCCATGAAGTGGTTGTAGTCCTTCACAGCAGATGGCACTGGCAGCTCCACTGCTGTGTACTTTCCACCAACCTTCTGCACTCCTTTTACGGTGTCCCCTGAGGAGGCAGAGTGCAGAGTGGAGCATCCACTTGATGAAAATGAGAGCTCCCTCACTGATCCACCCTATTGTCTCTCATGGAGATTTATTTATTTGTTTTATCATGGCGGTTAACTCTTGTTTTTGACTCTCAGTGCTCATGTTTAGCCTTTGCATTTAGTTGCATTATTTTCAAATGGATTTCAGGATCAGTTAAAAGAAAGTGGCCTACAACAGGACATCAGTTGGAGTGACTTTGATTGGCGCGCACATGTGAGCTGCATCTCCAGTCGTCCCAGAACACCTTTCATGCATGTAGATTTTCAACTTTTCACTTTATGGTCGTATTTTTTCGCACGAATTCAACCTTGAGTCACGCAGCTACATATTGAGGATTCTTTAATTTCAGCTGAATCTAAAGAGCGTTTCCTCTTGTGGGAGCAAATATCTGTTTCTTTTTGTTTTGCTTTTTCAGTTTAAAATCTCAAGGTATTTGCAAAAGAGACATTAATGAACCATCTTATAGGGTGTGCAAAATGTTCAGGGCTGTTTTAAAACTCATCAGTCAGCTGTTTGTGTAGTTAGGTTATTTATTTAATGAGTTGCTTAATTGTTTTTAATTTCCATGACATGCACAACACATCTGTGTGTAACTGCAGAGTTTGATGCATTTCACCTTCAGACTTTTCATAAGCCTGTAAATGTCTTTCAGTTTTGTTCGTGGAGCCGGCGCATCAGTCCCGACCTGGTCCCGACTCATGTGCGAATGCAGACTGAAACAGTTCTGCTGGGGAAGGATAGTTATCAGAACGAAATTCGAGTAGGACAGTTCTGATAACTGCGTTCTTAGAACGCCTCTGTCCGAAAGCGGCTATTAAGAGATGGTTCAGATTATTTGAAAAACACTCCCTTACATTTCTGTAATAAGTAGCGTAATCTCATAGTTTTGAATTTCTTTTATAGTTTCCCCAAGTTATAATGAAAAATATTGCCATTCATACTGTTCAAAGCTAGAGAATTTCTCCTCAGTCTGTGTCCTACAGCTTGTGTATTGTAGTTTCTTCCAAGCTTTACCGGTTGCTGTTTTATTCAAAGGAGGTGCACACCGTCAAAATATCCATCTACATCTAAAATATCCTTTTTTTGTTAAAAAAAAACCCAAACAAAAATAAAAAAAACAAATAATATATAAATAAAGTAAGTCAAAAATGAAAGAAAAAGATGGACGACTGGGAGGAAAACTTTCATTTGATAGGCTGTAGGACAACATTTTCGTCTTGTGGAATAATTCAAACAAAACATGCTCTTAAAAGCATGCTCTTACACTTTTCCACGAGAGTGTTCCTACTTGAACTTTGTCTTTTATTCAGGTTTTGGTTATATTTTGATGCAATAGAAATGGCACCCTCCTTGACAACGTCCCTGTGATCTCCTTATATGTAATTTATGTTCTAATATTAATGTAACAACGCAGCGTTATTTACATGTAATCCGTTATTTCCGTGTCCCAGGGAAGTGGGGACGCTTGATAAACTGAGAGTGACGTACACAAGGTGGGAGCAGTATCTGAACGCGGCCAACGGGCTGCAGCGCTGACTTTACTGCGAGCCTGTCAAACACAACCAACACAGCCAACATGGCGGAATGGGGTGAGAAACTAAGTGAAGAAGGATAGCTGACTGTACATCACCCGCTAGTCACAGACTTTATTTTAGAAACCTAACACTCTACTTTTGTTCAGCTCAGTCATTAGATGTGGATTGGCCTCACCAATTTCATGTTGCTCTTTTTACAGACGGTGAGAACTTCGAGCTGGACGAGCCGATTGAAAAGGCGGCAGTGCAGGATAAATGGGAAGGCGAGGACGAAGAAGAGGATGTTAAGGTAAATCGCCATGAATCGCGCCTTTCGTGTCTAGTGTCGAATTCGGCCACGTTTTTCTGAGCTGTTAGCTGGTTAATGTTGAGTTTAAGGATCATCGGATCGGCTATGAAGCCACGCTTCGCCGATGTTTCCTCTGCCTGTCAGCTGAAACCTCCCGGGTTCGCTTCATGCTAGTTGACGGCTAACTCATGTGGCATCACCAAACAGCCTGTCCGCTAACGATAAGCCACCTCTCATGTTTCGTCGGTCGTTACTCGTCGAACGTCGCTGTACCAGCTGGCGGTTGTGGATCTAAAGTCATAATATCGGTTGCTTCTCCGTGGGAGTTTACATTTAGAGATTCAATACTCGTATGACCGGGGGAAATTTTAATAGCGTTGCTGTAAGCTAGCGTCCTGCCGGGCCAGCTCGCTAGCAAACTCGCTGACTCAAGACGGCTTGCTTTTGAAAGTGAGCTTTAATGCTTGACTACCTCGATTATAGCGTCGTTGTGATGAAGTGATTTGGAAATTTGTGGTTTAGGTAGACCGTTGTCTGACGTCGTCCCAAAGTTATTTATGTTAAATATATATAGTGTGCCAATGGTTTGATTCTTAACAGCTGCATGCGTTGGTGTTAGCTTGCTAACCAAGTTTAGCTTCAATCACATGAAATCATCATCATCATCGGGGTTGATGACTCAACTCAACCCAACCAAGAACTAGGCCTAGAACTTTCTGGTTTTACGACGGGCGTGTGACGGTATAAAACAGCTGTTCAGGTGGCCTTTAGGTGAATGTTGACCCGGTTTCCGTCCAGAAACCTCAGATAGTTGTCCGGTGGAAAGTACTGGCTGAGGCCCTTCGATTGTTTTCTGTCACATATGGTGTCCAAACCTTAGAAACTGGCGCCTTGCTTATCAGTCAGAGTACTTGCTTTTAAAAAGAGGATTCGGTCGTTGTCAGTTCAACTGTTGACATGATTTGATTTTTCTGAGCTGATTAAAGAAAAAAGTGTTTGTATTATTCTGATGGAGGGCAAATCTATTGAGAGAATGAGATGGTAATCCTATAAGAGCCATGAGGGAATTGTTTTATTAGGTCACAGGAATTCTTACAGAGCAGGAGGGGGTGTGTTCAGATTTATAATGGTCAACATTGGAATTGGAACAGTTATTTTAAAGTTTTTGTCAGGCACAGGTGACCATCTACGCCCACCACCCCAATTAAAACACATTAAAAAGAATGAATAAGTCCCAGTTTTTGCAGTTTGCTTATTGAATAACCTAGCCTACAATTGAGAGTAAAAGTTGATTAGCCAGGATGTGACATCACACATGTGATGTGATATAACCTATATTAAAAGTTATAAAAGCTGTTCTTAAAAAATGGAAGAGAAAATGATCGACACTACCAGATTTCAACCTTAATCCCCCCAACACATTGGTTTAACCTCCCAAAAAATTGAGCCGAGTTCCAGCCGAGTTCCAGCCTTGTTTTGGCGTTGACGAAGGTAGTCCGGCTAGTTGGCTGGGGTTTAAAAAATAAAGCGTTTTGCTTCTCAAAACAATATGCGTTCAAAAGAGTAATACATTTGCATCACAAAATCGTTCACCAGGAAAAAGTCAGACCTCACAATCGCTTGGCGCCATTTTCTCTCCCTTCGTATCACTGCGTGCGGCTGACAGCCGCGCCTGTTACGGTGTTTACTACTCGGAAGCAGGGGACTACTCAGTCTGCAAGGTTTACACAGCCCGTAGTGATACGAAGGGAGAGAAAATAACGGCAAGCGATTCTGAGGTCTGACTTTTTCTGGAGGGACGATTTTGTGATGCAAATGTATTACTCTTTTGAACACATATTGTTTTGAGAAGCAAAACGCTTTATTTTTTTAAGCCCCAGCCAACTAGCCGGACTACCTTCGTCAACGCCAAAACGAGGCTGGAACTCGGCTCACAGGACGCAGCAGGGGGTAGGAAGATGGTCATAAATGATGTTGCTAATATGGGATGTCATACAGCTTCATGTCAAAAGAGGCGAACTATCCCTTTAAGATGCTTTGATGCAATTGATTAGAATCAACACAGCTCTGTAACTAAAGTGCTGGAAATATGAGGACCCCAGCAGAGGGAAAAGATACTTATGAGAGTTAAACTATGACCTATTTTTCTCCTTGATTGTCCTTAAGAGCTTTTTGTTTGTTGGTGTATCTGTAACTGTCGCCTCTTTTCTACACAGGATAACTGGGATGATGAGGAAGATGAGGGTAAAAAAGGAGAGGTGAAGAAAACAGGTTTGTGTTTGCCTTGTTGAAAGAACCGGCTGCACTCTAATTATCGTCTTACCGTTTCATTTGTTAATAGCACTTTCTCTGTAAATGGAATTGTTTTGAGCATTCTGTTATTCTGATGTTCAGAAACGAAGGTTTCTGAGAAGAAGAAGTTGAGCGAGAAGATTAAAGAGAAAGAAAACCGGTTAAAGAAGAAACAGCAGGAGCTGCAGAAGGAGTTGGAAGACCAAGTGAGTGCGTTTGGGCTTCAACTAGTTTTCTTGTGGATTCACAAAGCTTTTGTCCCCCTTTTTCATTGGTGATGGCTTCTTTTTGGCTTCTCTTGTTGCAGGAAGCAGAGCTCCCTCCTGAGGAACAACTTGCAGAGAAGTTAAGAGTGAAGAAATTACAGGAAGATGCAGACTTGGAGCTGGCAAAAGATGCTTTTGGTGAGACGGAATCAACTCGCTGGTTGGGGGGGGGGGGGCACTTTTATAGCCTCAAGCCTTTCCTACATCTGCAGCCACTGAAAGCCACACACTAGTTCAACTAAGTGTCTTGGAGCATACTGTAAGAAAGCAGGGATTTAAGAAATGTCTCCTGAGAATAGTGTCACACTGTTAGGATTCAGTATGTTAAAAATAACCGTTGTATTTATTTCTGAGAAAATCGGAGCGCTTTCAGAATATGCTGTAGGAGACGTAGCAGTTTTTCAGACTATTTAGCGAGATTTGAGATTAAAACGTGTTTCGAGGGCTGAACATGCATGTAAAAATACCCGTGTGCCACGTGTTCTCCTCTGCTGACACAGTTTTGTTTGAAGAAGTTCAGCTTGTCTTCTGGCCATTGTGTCAGGTTGATGATTGTCTCAGCACCTCAAACCCATTTTGACATTTTAAAAACTTTGTTTCCTGGTACTTGTTGGTACATGGAGACTTGGTAAGCCTTGGTAACTTTAAAACTAATGAGACACAGTCTTGATACTGTACGTAGCCTTTATTGCTGTATACAACAGCATTTAACTGTAAAAGATGAAGCTCTGCATCTGTTACTTTCTCTGTTGAAATGAAATGCGTTTCTGCCCACCCCCTCAAGGTGTCAGCAGCACTCCAAACAATGTCACTGGGATTGATGCCATGTGTCCATCCTCCAAAGAAGACTTCACAGAGTTTGAAAAATTGCTGAAAGAAAAGATATCCCAGTTTGAAAAGTCTGTGCATTATTCAAGTTTCTTGGATTCGTTGTTTCGGGAACTTTGTATTTCATGTAAGAAAAGACTCTTTCTCAGCATATACTCAGTATTATTACACTTTTGATAAGTACAAGTACCTTTTGAATTGAAATCGAAGCTGGCTTAACTAATAACTGTCCTTCTTTTCCCTCTTGCAGTGGAAGTAGAGGACTTGAGGAAAGTCAGTAATTCCCTGTCAGCCCTACTTAGTGAAAAACAGAAACAAGAAAAAGTGAGTGGCTTAACGCCTTTTTTTTCTTACCGTTCCATAGATAACTACATGCAGTAGGGGGTGCTCTTCACCTAATCCAGTTACCCAGTATGGGGTTGTGGTAGACTGTTTGCTTTCTCTGCTCAATCTAAATGTACAGATTTGTTACATGCCAATTAATCTGCTGGGGAAAAAGAGGACTGTTGCATAGTTTGCAGAACGTCCCAAATTGTTGGTGTGGTACAAAACATACTTGTGCATTGTTTTAAAGGATAAGACCGGTTTTTTTACATTGGGCCCTTGATTTCACATTATAACATGATGTTCTACTCACCCCTGCTTGTTGTTGGTCATTTGGAGCTGTTCCGAAGATATTCGCGAGGCGTCTGGCTGCTCTCTTGAGATATTCGGCCATGAAACGGTTTCCTATGGGCAAGCTTAAACAGGCACAAACTATGCTTTTTATAATTTATTAATTACTGTACACTAGCACTGATAACGTGGAGGTGCGTCGCTTACTTAAAAAAATCCGGGTTACTAATTTTGAATTTTAGCCGAATGAATAAAGAGGCAGCAGGTCTGTGGGCTGTCTGTGGCAGTAGCACGACGAGGACGTCAGTAACACCCACTTTACGACGAAAAAATCAAAATTACAATAACCCGGATTTTTTTAAGTAAGCGACGCACCTCCACGTTATCAGTGCTAATGTACAGTAATTAATAAATTATAAACAGCATAGTTTGTGCCTGTATAAGCTTGCCCATAGGAAACCGTTTCATGGCCGAATATCTCAAGAGAGCAGCCAGACGCCCCGCGAATATCTTCGGAACAGCTCCAAATGACCAACAACAAGCAGGGGTGAGTAGAACATCATGTTATAATGTGAAATCAAGGGCCCAATGTCAAAAAACCGGTCTTATCCTTTAAGTTGCTTGTGTTGCTTTTACAGCAAAACAAAGGAAAGAAGAAGAAGAAGGGAGTCGTACCCGGAGGTGGTTTCAAAGCACAGATGAAAGATGAGCTTGACTATGCAGAGTTTGATGGTGGTTACGCTCAAGACTATGAGGACTTCATGTGACACGGGCTACGTCACCACTACTGCCCTCTCCCCCCCCTCCCAATCCTCAGAAGTACAGCTGTACCTTCTCATGCTGTCCAGTGCCATCCTGGAAAATCTGAACTATATGTTGCCCCCTTCATTTTGCTTCAGTGACCAGAGGGACTATACCAGGGAGCAGCCGGTTTCAAAACACCTAACATTCTTACATATGGAATTGCCTTTTCTGTCTCATTCAGCCTCAACTTTCTCTCTCTCACACAAACACACACACACACGCTCACACAATCATGTGGCATCTGTTGTGTGACTCAGCTTCAGTGGAGAACACACTGTAACTGCTGTTGTCTGAGTTTTGCGGAGCTCCTTTTTTTTTTTTTTTTTTTTTTTTTTTAATTAAATGTTGCTCCTCTCAAAAAGGCAGATACAGTATTGCAGTTATAAGTGTAGTGACATAGAAACATGGTTCTATGCAAATTCTTTAACCGGAATGTCATGTATATATTATAGGTCGCACTTACCTGTGGATGATTCTCTTACAGGAAAGTGTATATAGTATCTATAACTTTGGTTGCCAAATGCAGAACAATTATTCAGTACATTAGTCATCTTTATCTCTGGAAAGGTTGCATTGCGGGTAATGTGAGACAGGCACAACATGCAAGTAGTAGTAATTTTACAGAGACACATGACATTCACTGTAAGATAAAAGGGATAGAAGAATATAATAAATGTGACTCTAAAACCTCACAGCCATTCTCTTGATACATCTCTGGAATATCCTTGAAAATATCGAGCAAAGAATGCTTGTAGGTATTTTTTGTGCATGACAAAAATTTACTAATTTGATTTCTACTAACGCAGAAAAAAGAAAATGAGTATAGATCAGGCAAGTGGACTAACTTGCGACAACTGGTCTCTTAATTGTTGCTTCTGCAGGCTTGTATCAAGTGTGATGAGGAGCGGGGGGCTTATGGGCTTCACGCCACCATGTCTTCATATGGGCCACAGTTAGTTGAAAGGGGCGTATTTCTCCTTTTTCTTTTCTAGCTATTGACCAGTTTAAATGTTACAAGGATAATTGGATACATACAATGTTGAAGATACATCTGTTTTTTAAGCATCTAATTTAATAAACCACTGGTCAAAACAAAAAAGTTGTGTTTTGGTCCCTTTGTCTAAATTAAAGGAACTTGCAAACTAACTAGATTAGTCAGTTGCCTGTGCAATAACTACTATTCAGTTTCAAGTTAATATTTACCACACTTCTACCAAATAAAAAACAATGTAAATATTCCTTTGGAGGGTGATGAAATGATTGGATCTTGGCTGTACAGCATATTCACTGAAGCTGTCAAGGTATGACGCGTTTGAACCGCAACAATAGGTCAACACCATCCAGTTCCATCTTTGTTGTTGTATCAGAAGATATCGATAAAGTTAGTTCTATATAATCAATATGAGTTTAAAATCTTTACTAACATCCTGTTTCTAAAGGACTGACAGTTCTATAATGTGTTGACATTTTTTTGTACTTAAATTCATATGGACAGTTGAGTTAAATTAGAGTTTTCATGGACAGGTCTTTGTTGGCCCCAGACGGACACAACAAATCCATCAGAGAGGCAGGAGGAACATTATGACTGGTCAAATCAGCTGTATGGTACTTTTTGAAGTAAAGAAACATAAAAAAAGCTTCCGAATACATTTACGGCTCAACACTCATAATTACACCATTAACTTATAATTAATGGTTGATTGAAGCATGCTTTACATAATGAAGAAGAAACCACTGCTTCTGATCAAGTGAGGAACCCTACATGGGTTTGACATTATCCATGTTAACTAGTAAGAAAAAGGCTTCAAACAGTAAATATATAAAATTCACAAAGCGAAAACTATAAGCCACAATGATTCTGAATCAGCACTCTAAGGATGAAACTAAAATATCCAGAATAACAAATAGCAAAAGTTGTGGATGATGTTTGTGATGCAGTCAGTGTACATAAGCTGTAAATCACATGCGTAGTTTCAGAAGGCACTGGGTCAGGAGTGTTCATTCACGATGTGACGGGAGATTGATTCATTTCTAAAGTCTATAGACCCAGCCAGTGTGTTAAAAGCTGACTGCAGGGTACTTCACAGTGCATTGACTGTGCAAGCATCCCTGGAAATTTTGAAGGAAAAGAAGTGGAATATTTGCAGCAGTAAGTTAAGCACCTGTTCACAACCTGATTACACTGCATACAGCTACGGGGAAAAACATCCACAAACAACTGAAGTGAACTGCAGTGAAGTGCTGGCAAACCATCACAAAGAGCAACCCAATTTTTTGGTGAGTGGTTCCAGACTTCAGACTGTCTTCGCCTGCAAAGCATTCTTGACAAAGAATTAAAAAATTATGTTTTATTCATGTTATACAAACTTGTCCAATTACAGTTGGTCACCTGAAAAAGAGGATTATACATCATTAAAAAGCTATTATTCCTACATCCCTTCTCCGGTTCGATGTTTATACACTCATGTAAAAGCTTAGCGTCTGCCCTTTAAGCCCATATTCACTATACAGTCGTGAAAAAATTAGGACACCCCATTAAAGAGTCAGCTCTTTATTAAGAAATGTTCACATATCAATGTCCAAAATTGTTTTTATTTATTTCTCAAAAAGAAAGTTATTTAATTGCAACTAAACAACCAAAATTAACATCGTTTTACTCATGAAACAAAAGTTATGAACAAAAATGCATATTATAATGGAGGAAAAAGTTAGGACACCCTACCCTCTAATAACTAGTGTTGCCCCCTTTGGCTGAAATAACTTCAGTGAGACGCTTCTTGTAGCCACCTACCAATCTCTGACATCGATCTGAAGAAAGTTTGCCCCACTCCTCAATGCAGAATTCTTTCAGCTGTGAGATGTTTGAGGGGCGTCTGGCATGGACAGCTCGTTTTAAATCACTCCACAGCATCTCAATTGGATTAAGATCTGGACTTTGACTTGGCCATTCCAGGACTCTCCACTTCTTAGTTTTTAGCCAGTCCTTGGTGGATTTACTGGTATGTTTTGGGTCATTGTCATGTTGCAGGGTCCAGTCCCGCATCAGCTTTAATTTTTTTACAGATGGTTTCACATGTTCCTCAAGCACCCTCTGATACACAGCAGAATTCATGGTGGATTCTATGATGGTGAGCTGGCCAGGTCCCGCTGCAGCAAAGCATCCCCAAACCATGACACTTCCACCTCCATGCTTCACAGTTGGTATGAGGTTCTTTTCTTGGAATGCTGTATTTGGTTTACGCCAGACATGTCTTGTTTTCTGGTGTCCAAATAATTCAACTTTGGACTCATCTGTCCAAAGAACATTATTCCAGAAGTCCTGGTCTTTCTCTGCATTCTCTCTGGTAAACTTCAGTCTGGCCTTAATGTTTTTCTTAGAGAGCAAAGGTTTCCTCCTTGCACACCTCCCATGAAAATTAAACTTGTGTAGTCTCTTTCTGATAGTTGAGTCATGCACTTTCACATCAACAGTAGCTAAAGCCTGCTGTAGGTTCTTTGATGAAATTTTAGGATTTTTCATGACATCTTTTAGCATCTTACGGTCTGCTCTGGGGGTGAACTTGCTTGGACGGCCAGACCTGGGCATGGTCACAGTTGTTTTGAATGTCCTCCACTTGTAAACAATTTTCCGGATGGTGGAATGACTGATGTTAAAATCTTTGGAGATAGTTTTAAATCCCTTTCCAGACTCATAAGCAGCCACAATCTTCTTTCTGAAGGCGTCAGGCAGCTCTTTGGATCTCACCATGGTGCTCACTCTTACTTCAGCAGTCAGGGACACACCAAACTAAATTTCTGAGGTTTAAATAGGGTAAGCCTCATTCAACATGCTGGGTAATGATGTTCTGATCATGTGCACCTGATATGATACATCTGTGTGTGATCTTAACTATTTTAAGTGGCCCAATATATAGGGGTGTCCTAATTTATTCCTCACCAGAAATTGCATTCTTTTTTAATTACATTTTACATAAAGTTGTAAAAAGGCGTTTCTTAATTTTTAATTGTTTAATCATATTACTTGGATATCTCAGTACTGTTAAATTTAATATTAAATATCCACATGTCCAAATATGTTAAAGAATATACAGGTTTTCATAGGGTGTCCTAATTTTTTCACATGACTGTATATCTATAAGTTGGATATGTTTTGTAAACAGTCAAAAAAACAAAACTTTGTCATTGTCCAATTATTTCCAGGCAAAACCTTAAGTGTTGTTCTCATTGTAGAGCCTTGATCTTTGGTGTTGTTTAGCTTCTGTCCTTTGTATGACTTCCAGCAGGATTTCTGGTGCTACGTTTACGGCTGCTGCGGGATACATTGGCCCTCTGCCGGCGTCTGGTTTTCCTGCCCTCTCCTCTCACAACACTTGTAACTGTTTGACCTTGAGAACTCTGCAGGGCTTGGAAGACGCTCTGCCGTGTAACCTCGCGGTCTCCACAAGTAAACGTCAGCGCAATGCCCTCAGTGGTCTTCATAACCCGAGATGTGCCATCTGAAGTGCCATCAAAGCAGCGCCCAAGTGCAATCTCTTTTGCTGTGCGGGGATCCTGGTCTGTCACTGTATAGATTCCATAGTTATGGCCAAGAGGATCAAGAGGTGCCAGCATGGTGAATTCATTGGTGTCATTGTTAACAGCAAGAGGCAGGTGGTTGACCAGATACTCCTGAAGTATTGCGTTTACGTAGTCTCTCTTACAGCTTCCTTGTGGGATTACCTTCACCAGGGTACGATCTACACGGTCCTGATCATACAGCATCCCGCTGCACTTGAACTCCAGGCACACAGCTGAAACATTTGACTGGTCCATATCACGAATACTACGAGTATCTCGAAGGCCATACAGTTGTCCTACTGTCTTGGGATGGGTGCCACCCATGTTACGTGACCGTACATTGAGCTCATGGGGGCTGTTGATTTTGATCTTGACGTAGCAGGCCCGGTATTCCATGGGTTTAGGCCACCAACTCAGGTAATCCTCTGTCCAGCTCATTGGGTCATCTTCATTGAAAGGCACAGTGTTGTAATCATAACGGTCCCCTTCCACTCTTGAAAAACGGAAATGTGATGCACTGAAAGGGGCCTCCTCACATTCTTTCAAGTTGTCAAATGAGTACACTGGTCCGTTGGCTTCCTCGGCTGCGTTGGGACCTGGCTTTGCCACATTGATACTGAATGCTGTCTTCTTCAACCTGGGGTCCTCGTGGTCAGTCCGCCTGTAGTTTAGTTTTCTCAGATAAGGCTGAGGCACTCCAATGATACTGGGATTGAGTTTGGGAGAAGATGCGACAGCCTCCAGCTCTTCCCCTCCAAGATTGGCCATCACATATGCAGAGTAGGCATTGGCTCTTTGTTCATCGCAGAAAGCAGGAAGACATGCTCCATTCGGTCCAGTGACAACGCTATCAAATCGACCCCATGCACGTGGATTCGTGGAGTAGCCAGCTGTGGGCTCCATGTTTATGAGACTCACCACAACTCCCTCCACCTGTTCACTGGGCATAAAGCGTTCACTGCGAAAAGCCCTCACTTTCACATAACACCTGCGATTTTCTGGGACGTCCAGGTTAAACAGACGTCTCTCTCTGATCTCCATGTTACCAATCAAAAATGTTCTCTCCTCCCTCTTGCCTCTTTTTTTCTTCTCCACCTGAAGACTCCCTTCCTCCTCCCACAGGCCCGTTTCAGGGTTGAGTGACCACAGCTTCATGGTGTCGAGGTGCTCTGACATCTTCACCTGAGCAGAGTCCAGGAACACCTTCACTTCACCTGCATTCAGGGGCTCATTGTTTTGCTCACCTCGGAAGTCTACTGAAAACATGCCATAGGTTCTCAGTGGCAGGGTATCACCTTCATCTCCTATAAAACTGAGATCGCTTTGAGCAGCAGCAGCCGTGGAAACATCTCGAGGGTCGAGAAATGTCACACTTGCATTGACGTTACCGGTGAAGACTTCTCCATTCTCCTTATAGAAAGAATGAGGAGGAATCTGAATATGGACCATCGCCTCCTCGCCCTCAACCTCCCCAAGCTCCAGAGTGTTGGTTTCTAATGGGCTGATGGTCACAGGAGCTTTCTTTCGTAGAAGTTTGATCTCATGATAAACAGCTCCCCCTTTGGTGTTAAATGGAAGTACCTTTGTGGTATTAACAAATTTTTGCATGTTGTCCACAAAAGTCAGCACCAGCCTCTCAGTGTCTGGAGGAATCTGGACAGAGAAGGTGCCTTTGTAGCCTGTGCGGCTGATTCTGACTCCATTCATGAAGATATGGCCGAATCTCATTGGCTCACCGTTGTCTGCAGCAATTGCCCTACCGTGTACAGTGGCCTTGGTGTCTACACATTTCTGACATCCACACTCAGTCACCACCATGGTGGGCAGTTGGTAGCCCTGGCATGTTAGCTGCCTTTGCTCCATCTTTGTCACTCCACAGCAGTAAGCCATTTTGTCTTTGCACCTGATGCCATGGTCCAGCTGTCCAGCACATGTACTTGGGGGGCATTTGCCCACGTCATAGTAGAATGAGTCTGTGATGTTTTGGTAGCAGTCATGTGGAAGACGAATGAGGTGAGATAGAGGCTTGGGGTCACATGAATGTTCATCTTTACCTGTGTTGGTGGTTCACAAATAAAAGTGAAGATTTAGTTTTAACATAACAGGACGTACTCCACTGATTTTACCCAGTGAACAAAAAGTTACATCTGTTTATTCAGCATGTATTTAGGACTTCTTAATCACACACCTATGATTTTGAGAGTGGCTGGTTTGGTCTTAATAGCCCCAGATGGACCACTTGCTCTGCAGTAGTACTCTCCAGCCTGTTCAGCACGTAGATCTTTCAGCACCAATGTGCTCTCAGACTGCGTTTCCATGAGATTATTGTTGTGAAACCTGTTGGCTCACACACAAGAGCAAACAAATGGCAGAAAAAGCTAAAAAAATATTGTACCTTTCAAAGTAAAAAAAAGCACTCTATGGGACTATAAAATTGTAATGTCTGTTAAACTCTCACCACTGGTACTTGTCTGGCTGTGGGGTTCCAGCCACTTTGCAGCAGAAGGCAGCACTTTGCCCCTCCCTTCTAGCCTTGCTCTCAGGGTTACTCAACACATGAAGTTTTTCTAACAAGGGAAATGAAACAACAAATTACCTCTAAGCTTCTCTGCAGCTTCAGTGTCAGTAAATATGCAGCGTAATATTATTTTTTCATCTCGATTCATTCACATTCTAATGTACCGGCTCTCTTCAGCTGGACACTGAGAACTGAGGTGCGCTCATCGCTGTAGGGCACAATGACATTAAGGCTGGCATGACCCTGCAGGCCGAATGTCAAGGTTGTGTTGCCATCAGGGCAGATACCAGGGACGCGGAAATGTCCGTTGTGGTCTGTGAGGGTAAGGAGTTTGCCCAAGCGAAGAATGGTAGCCCCCTCAGCAATGAGACCGCCAGCACTGCGTACAGAACCCAACAGGATGTGCTCTTCACACATACATGCATCACAGTCAGCATTCACTTTCCCCATCACACACTGCAGGGAACAATCTAAAGAGAGAAACACACAAAAATGTTGGAAGCCTGCCAGTCAGAGGTTTCCCTTTTTGAGATGTTGTATTTTATGATCCTGGCTGAAAATAATTGCAGAGGAGTATAACCAACAAACTCAAGGTTAACTCACCTGTTTTTATGCACTCAGGTCCACTGCATGGTTTCCCTTCTAATTTAGGCCCAGTGCAAGGCATCGATTGAGATTGGCAGCTGCGATGGCGGAGTTGCACGCCCACTTGGCCACAGAGGGCGGGACATGGGCTCCAGTCTGACCATGGACCCCAGGTTCCCTCAGTGTTCACACTGATATCTAATGGGAGGGAAAAAAACACGAATATAGAAATGCAATCCGATATCATTTGTAGTTGTCTAATCAAAATGCTACCTGAAACAGAACAGAAGCAGCATTTATTGAGAGCAGTAACCAAATTTAGGTATCTGATTAAAGAAAACAATAAAATCACGTGTCCAAACCTTTGGGACAGAGGAAACGGACTGCGTAGTTTGAGCAGTTGCGTTCAGGACCTTGCTCCTCATTTAGGCACCAGAAGCCCACGGTTGGGTCTGCATGGACTGTCTCCCCAGTTTCACGGGCCGGGACCCACTCTGTGGTTCTGGCTTCGATTGCACGTGGGCTCTCACACACCCGAGCACGGTAATAGAAACGAATAGCCTCCAGCTGCTCATAGTCTCCACGGCCTCCCGGATGATCAACATTGAACCATGTGGTCCACTCATAGTTGTCTAGGCATAGAGCACACAGAAACAAGTCATTGGACAAGCAGCTTGTACACTAACTTGAGTATATATAAAACAGATGAGAAAACATGATATAGTTTTGAATATATATATATATATATATATGTATATATGTATATATATACATATATACATATAGAAAAAAAAGTTAAATTTCAAAACAAAAGTTACCATCAGAGTGGTAGACAGCAGGACCAGGCTCTTTGTTGTCTCTTCTCCATGAGCCTGCAACAGACAAATGAATTTTTTGCACAATTGCATCTCTCCTGATTTGTATGAAAACACACAGTAAAAAAAATAAATATGCATATATTCATATTAGGGAATGAGGTGAATTGCTACTTAATATGTTATTTTTTTAGATACAGCATATAACATTTGTCAGTTGGATTTTATGTATTCAAACAATGGTGACTGACTGCTCATTTAGGACCCTTTAAAATTTTCCAGATTTTGATGTTTCGGACAAATTTTGAAATGGATTTGGTTCATTTCTTTATCATCAGTCTACACAAAATACAAACCAAAAAGATTTTTGAAAAAATTCCAAAATGAAATACAAAAATTCCTACTCATGTGAATATTTAGACGATAATGGCAGCCTCCAGTCTGTTGGGGAATGATCTAACAAGCTTGTATCTTTCCTTTGAAAATTTTGCACATTCAGCAAAATCATTCAAGCTCAAGGGAAGCATCATTACACAGCCTTTCTCTAAGCCTCTTTAGATATTATGTACTGGGCTCAGGTCCAGACACTGGTTGGGTCTCTTTGAAACTTAAGTATTGACCCAATCTGAGATCCCACGCACTCTGGAAAATGTCTGCACTCATAATTTCTTCATAGTTTCTGCAACCACTCTCCCCTTGATCCTGACTAGTCTCCCAGCCTTTGTCTCATAAAAACATTGCCACAGAATGATGCTGCCAACCTCATGCTTGACTGATGGTATAAATTAGATGATGCACATTGCATTGTTTGCTCCATATATCCCATTAGGAATTGTAGCTAAATAGTTCAATTGTCCCTTAGATCAGATGACGAGGGAATTTAGCCTCTTGTGGTGGTACAGTGATTAGCACTGTCACCTAAAAAATTTGTGGACTTTGCATGTTCTTACTGTGACTGCATTGGATTTTCCCCAGGTGCTGTGGTTGCATGCACAGTTGTCTCAATTGTATTGGCCCTGTGATGAGCCAACAGCCTGCACAGGGAGATGCCCAGATGATGACCATTAAGGTCAGCCCCCTGTTACTCTGAAGGATAAAGCAGTTATAGATAATAGATGTATTGAAGGCTGCTATATTTTTTGGGGAACTTTAAATGCTGTCAATTACTTTATGTCACCATTGAGTATTCAGTGTAGAGTGATGAGAAACAATCAGTCTAAAATCACGACAAACTGTAGGAAATTGTCGTCTTAATACTTTATCGGCACTGAATATTTATACGAAGACTTATTCACTACAAATGACAACAACAGTGAAAACAATAATGCTCCTATCCTTGTGATAGTCTCACCTTGAGCTGACAGAACGGTGGCTGCAGTAATTCCCAGAAAGAGGAGAAGAAGCCTTTGTGACATTCTTACTGTCTTCGTCCACATCTGACCCTTCAACTTTCCCCACCGGTATGTGCTTCAGTCTAGGAACTCCACAGAAGAGGATTTCCAGCAGCAGAAACTCCTGGTGGGAAGATGAAGTTGAAATATGGTCCATGTTACAAATGTTTAGACCATACTGCACATTTCAAAAGAAGAACCAAACGGACACTAAAATGATGGTTAAACCGACGCTGAGTCATAAATTGGTGGAGTGGATATCTGGAATAAAATATGTGCCTGTAAGTACATGCAGCATGCTTTTTGTCTTTGAGGTTCCAGGGTGAAAAAGCATAGCTGGACAGAGCCGTCTTCTCAGATTACACATCTGTGTTAGCCATCACCATTTGTCAGGGGAATGCTCAAACATTCTGCATCTACTGTCGAAACACTGATCACACGATCCAAACACCCACACACAAACACAAGAAGTGCAGTTGCTGACTTGAAATACGTAAAAAGTTTTACATGACTACATGATTACAGGCTACGTTTTCACTTAAAGTCCTATGGTAAATAAAGCACCAATTCTATTGATAAGATGTAATTTATGATTGATGGGTGGAAAAATTTAGAGAACACTAGTACCAGGGATGCACTATGTCAAACCTATTGTGAAAATTTCGAATACTACTGATACTATTCAAATTACAGGCTCAAAGACTTCACTTTTTACCACATAAATCACTAAAGTAGTTAATCTATTCTTTTTATTCATTAGGACCCAAAAACTTACATAATAATCCATTCTTTTCTTACCTCTCTTTTGAGTGCACCCTCTTTGTCCCAAGCTTCTGGTTTTTCTATCTTATACTGGAACGTCCTTTTTAACCTTTTCCTGATATTTCTGTCTCACATTTCTCTCCTCCTCCTCTGTTCTTCACTCTACTTCAACACCCTCCTTCACCGTCTCTTTTATACCTCTCTGCCTCCACCAACCCTCCCTCCTCTCTCGGCAGTATGCCACAGTGTCTTTTCATTACACTAATATCGCTCTAATTTATCACCTTCCCTTGTACAACCGTGACATCGAATTGTTATTAGATGATGTGCCACATAAAAGGGAGACAGTCATGAGGTCTGGGGTGTCAAATGCTGGTGTTGATAGATTGACCCTTGTGTCTAAGATCAATAGTGAACGAGTCAAAGTGGGCATTTGTCCTCTGCTCTGCTCGCAGTCTGAATGTTTTCCGTTTTACTCTGCATGGAGAGTGTGCGGGCCAGTGCCAGCGAAATATCCAGTCTATGATTTTGATACTTCATTGTAAACTTTTTAATCTGCTCTGACTAAATAAAAACGTTTGAAGCACAAGATCTGAAATATATTTGTCAGGATAAGAATGAAACCCCTTATTTCTGGTTTGTCACTTTATGAAAAGGTTTGAGTCACGTCTTTTGCCATCAGAAGTGGAGCAGATTTAAACACATATTCTGAGTCTTAGAAAAGTAGTAAATCTGTGCAGCTGGCTTACACAAACACAACCTGTACAAATGTGTCTTTATTTTTCAATCACAAAAGCTACATTTGATTCACATCACCCTTCCTGCCGATTATAGATTACTCAGTGAAGATCATTTCAGATCAGGTTCAGATCAGTGTAGAATTTTAAAATGTGGATTTCTTTCAAACACGTTTAACCCGTCTTCCCCCCGGGGAAGACCCAGGACACGTTGGAGAGACTATGTCTCTCGGCTGGCCTGGGAACGCCTCGGGGTCCCCCCAGAAGAGCTGGAGGAAGTGGCCGGGGACAGGGACGTCTGGGTCTCTTTGCTCAAGCTGCTGCCCCCGCGACCCGATCCCCGGACCAGCGGAAGATAATGGATGGATGGATGGACGTTTAACACTGAGCTCCTTTATCAATAAACATGATAAAGCACAAGACTTGAGAGAAAGAAAAAAACGATATAGTCCCTTTCTGTCATCCAAAAAACCCCCCCAAAACAAAGTAACTATTGAACAGTCAAGTCACAAAGGTGCTTTCACAGCCTGAAGATAGAGAGTCTGCTGGAGTAGCACCGGATCCTCCCGTTATCACCTGCTGGACGCAGGGTAAATTTTCAGTGGCTGCAGTGGGTTTCCTCTTCTCAGATCCTTTTGGCTCGGCACAGAAACCTCACTGGTCTTACTGATGCAGTAGCAGTCAGACATCTCAAAGCAGTCCAGTAGATCTGCCTCAGTATTTTACTGCTCGTTTGACCTTTTTTTTTAAAATTTTTTATCAGCTGGCAGGAGAAGCAGGAAAATGTGGTCTGATAGTACAAAAAAAGAGGACGTGGGAGGGGTTTGTAGCCGTCAGGAATGTCCAGGGTATTTCCTTCTCCAGTAAGGAAAAGACATACAAAATATAATTGTAATAGTCTCCCCCTTTTAGGTCTTCTTTGTAGTCTCCACAAAGTCAAGGATATATGTGGTTCTTCAGCTGCTAAAAGCTCTGTTATGCACCCCCATTAGCTGCTGACTTTGTCTGGTGTTTGGTGAGAAGCAGAGAGTGAACAGCTGTTTTAAGGGCCATCCAAGAAAATAGAGGGCTTTTGCGGCCAGAAAAAACATTACGACTGCACTCATAGTGATATAAAACAACGGAAGGCTAAAAGATTACATTTCTGGTGAATCAGCTGATAATTAGCTCTGGGCACATTTTGAGAAATAATAAAAAAAAAACAAAAAAAACTTTAACAGCAACTTGAAATGCATTTTTATTCCAAGACAAAGAGACACAGAGTCACAGATAGAGGATGTGGTGCGCTGTAAATCTTGTCAAAGATCCTGTGTTGTTTTTCAACACATCATTCATTAGCTGACTTCATCATGTCAATTACAAGGCAGGGAACACTCACAGGGGAAAAACGTGGCCTGGACCGGCACTTCAGTCTTCTCAGGCCTCACAGTTCCCAGGCTAAGTGGAGAGACACATTTAGTCAGTGCCAAAGTCAGGTCAACTACTTATTAGATCAAATTTAAACAACTGAAAAACATGTGTGCTTACAATGAAGACAGGATTCTCCTCAGAGGAAGGCGATACAATTGACTAGCCTGAGGCTCACTTCACGTTCACCTTCCACCAGTTACAGGGTTTTCCAGCAGAGCTTCTTTGCTTTTGTGGGTGGAAATAAGTCAGTAGAGTTCAGATGAAGATGAAGGACTAAAGCATAGCTTCAGGGTAACTCATCGTCATCATCGTCATTTGGGTAATTTTAGCAGTACAGCTGTGGATGAACTGCTGGAAAAACAGCTTATTTTGTAATGGTTGTTCTATATGTCTGGAAGGCATTTGAGCTTTCATTAACATGGTCAGGTGAGCATGAAAAACGAATGCAAATTCAATTGTAAAGTGATGCCAGGGTTTTGTTTTTTGTGTGTGTGTTTTTGAGCTGGGAGTCACTTCAGACAGATATTCTTTCAAGCACAAAAAAAAAATGGTAATGGTTCCATGATCTGTACCCTTTAAATCATGTGCAGAAAGGTTTTTGGAATTTGTCAGATATGGTAATTTATGCTAATAAAATGTTGATTTTAACATGCTTTGAAAGGCTCCACTATGTGGTGTACATGTTTGACTGGTATTGGTTTGATTTTCAATCATCTTCTGGTAACATCTGTCATCAGCAATGGACACCAATGGAACTTTTGACTTTTTATGCAGGTGACATGCAGGTGGTGGCTGTGCGTGTACTGTAGTGGAGGATGCGGGGGGGGGGAATCTGACGGAAATCTATGGCAAACTTCTGCCGTGGTTAGAAGTAGCTTCGTACAGTTTGTAAAAGTACACTAGTTGAGTATTTCTATCTTCTGCTGCTTCATGCATCTTACCCATTACATTTCAGTGATTTCAGACATCGACATGAATGTAGATGTTTAATCGAGTTCAGACATAAAACATGATCATCTTTTAAAATGCAATGGTTTGTCACAGGTTACCCAAAATAATTAAAACTAAACACAACAAATTGGTGTTCTTAATAAGATAACACTGACAATTCTTCTTTACTTTTGATACTTCAGATACTTTTATGTTGACACATGTTTTGAAGTTAATATAGGTGTACTTTAACTTTGGAAAAAGTTTTGCAATGCATTTGTCCGTCTTATATCCTCATTTGTAAGTCGCTTTGGATAAAAGCGTCTGTTAAATGCATAAACATTTAAACAAACATAAACATTCTCGTTTGGATGCATACTGGTGTCAAACTTTCTTTTTTGGCATGTTTACGAAACAATCACCAATTTTCTGCACGCAGATAATTGCTTTTCAGAACAGTTTAGAATAACGAGGGTACTTTTTACCTTTCAAATTCCTGCAGTGTTTGTCGTTCAAAGAGAGGAGTTTTGTCACATGGAAGATAACCTGCCAGTCACATTAACTGCGTACACAGACTGTGTTCCTTCATGATAATGAATATGTTGCTTCTTAATGGTAGCTCAACACTATTGTTATATGAGGTTAGAACATCCTGAACTGAAACCCTCAATTACCGACCCAGAGGCAAAAATAAGAGGGGGTTTAAGACAAAAACAAAGACATGAACAAACAATGCTGAACTTCTGCATCTGCAGTCAAAATATATGATGACGACCAACTGATGAAGCTCAAAACCAAAACCCAGATGATGTCGCAGGTCAGACATGTTAACCACCAAGATGAGAAGGTTACATAAATTTAAATTTTTCAGCTTTTTTCTTTCATTTCTTGAACCCGGCCAAAATGCCTTTGTACTATTTAAATGCATGAAGCAGCATTAATTTGACCTACTGTTGGGAGAGAAAATATCTTGATAATGATAATAATTTAATAATATATTTGATCATGTGACAACCTTGGTAACTAAATACTGGAAAGACTACAATTGACGTAATAAAACCTGTTATGATGTATCACCATTGGTTTGGATTTACTGATCCTGGCAGTTTATCAACCAGTTTACCAACTAGGGGGGGGGGGGCTGGAGCCTATCCCAGCCGTCATCGGGCGAGAGGCGGGCGGGGTACACCCTGGACAGGTCGCTAGTCCATCACAGGACCACACAGAGACAAACGATCTCCCACACGCTCACTCGTAGGAACAATTTAGAGACACGGTGGGAGGAAGCTGGAGTACCCGCGCATACACGGGGAGAACATGCAAACTCCACTCAGAAAGGCCCCAATTGAACCTGATTGATTCCCAATTGGGAGTTGAACCTGGAACCCTCTCGCTGTGAGGCGACGCCGCTAACCACGTGAAGCCCCATGATGCATCCAGTATTGTATTTATGACATACATTCTTTTAATTTGGGCCAATTTTCCTCACGAGTACTTTCGCTTTTTCTACTTTTCTGATTTTATTTATCTGCTTTTAGATTATTCTTTTCTCCCTTCAGTTTGATTTAATTCATATGGCTTTTTGCAAGAATTATCTTCAAGATTCACTTGTAAATCTGAGATAAGAACAAAAAATAAAAATTCAAAAAACCTTTCTGCAACAACCTGATATCGCTCAAAATGTTACGACCTCACTATAAAGGCTCAACATATGGTCTGGTCTGTACCCAGATGCAGCTTTGATTTGTCCAGTAGTCAACGCCCAACGTCTCCCTAACACAATCTGCTGGTGTTGAATAGGGCCAGCTATAAGAAGGATGGGGAGATGCTCATCCTGCACAATGTCTTCAGCAGTGATCGTACATTTCTGCTTGCCTGTCAATGCTGTACGTTTCAGCTACACTCTCACCTGCAAAAGGTTATAAAGTCCGATTTTTTCAGTTGTGTAGTCAGTCGGTTCTACATGTTACAAAATACGCGGTTAGATACCAAATTTGCAGCTCCATCAATGTCACATGAACGTTGCCCATCAGAAAACTACACCCTGGAAATACATTGCCATCTCACGCTTTACAACCATGGGAAAGCTACTATGTTTTTGACGTGTGGACAGATGCATTTATTCCGTCTTTTTTCTGGTGAGACTTTGCTGCCTGCAATTTCTACGAAATTGAATCACAAATTTAAAAAGCCGTCCTTGTAACAGAAACTGTCAGTTTCATCAGAGATGTCATTTTTGTGCAATGAAAGAGGATTTTTCTCCCAAAGGTCAAATGTTTACATTTTAATGTCTTGGAAGTGTTCTCATATTTAAGACACAGTTTTATTTATGTCTTTTCCTAAACAGACGTAAAGGAAATTAAAGCGGGCTCCTTCTGACAGTGCGACTCTGGGCCCCTAATGACAGAAGCAGAAGCTGCTCTGCATATTTTCGCTGGTAGAGCCATTAAGTGGACCAACAGCAGCCCCACCACAGTTGTCTTTGCTTCACCTGCGTCTCTTCGCTGCCCTGTCTACATTTCATGAACTGCAGTCTCTGTCTCTGTTACATGGTTCCTCACTGTTTAACCGTCAGTCAGCAATACACCCAAAACACTCTCCTGCTTTTTATTGGTAAAAGGACAGATTGGCTCCCCCATCTTAAGATCATACCCACTAAAACAATATCCACATGTACATTTGAACTCAGAGTTGAGAAGATTTTTCACTGAATGATCAAATACAATTCAATAAAGCTAATGCCATGCTTGCAGAGTATGAGTAAGGCGAAGTTTGTGGGAAAAAAATCCAAAGTTTTTGTTCTTTAAGAGTAGTAAACAGCTTTGGTTTATTAGTATCTTCAAAATGTCTAAATCAGGTGAAGCCTCATATTGATTTCAATTTAACTCTAATTTTCATTATTAGATGCTGCTGACAGGAAATTCTATATGTTGGAGAAATCTTTAATATTAAAGCCATGGTGGAATTATTTAACACGTTACTGCTTCTTTCATGGATTTACATTTTCCATCTCTTGCAGTATTGTTTGTTCAGACACTGGCAGGAGACCTGAGGTCCGTTTCACAAAGCAGGTTTAGTGAAAACTCTGAGTTTATTAAACCTGAAATGAGGGAAACTCAGAGTTTTCTATCTCAGAGTAGATCAACTCAGAGTTCAGGAATAGACTCAGAGTTTGTTGAACCTGCTTTATGAAACGGACCCTTGATAACCAAAATAACTTATGTATTATTGTGGATTAGTTACGTATGTTTTAGATATCAAACCATTACAACATGAAAACAACAACAAAAAAAGCATTTTTTTTCTCTGAGTGTGTTCGTGTTTTAAAGTATAGTGTCAAACTTTTATGATCTAGAGTACATAAGGGTGTGGTCTGGATTAAAGTACCTGTTAGGATTTACTACAGTTGTCATTTATGTTTATTTGTATAATTTAGCTATGCCAAATTACTCACAGTCCAAAGCCAGTAAAATACAAATGGTTGTGTTTGTGTCCCAGTAGCAGCTGGGAGAGAGGCGTTAATTTGAAGCATGAGTGGATAAACCACAGAGGAAGTGAGCGACACAGACAGGATGAAATTTATTCCACATGTGATGATTAAAATATTTCAGGCCATATTTCACTAGAGTGAGAACAGTTGTGATGCAACATGTTCTCCTGGAATCTGTAAAAGAAATGACTTTATCACAAAGAGATGAACCAGGTTTTTACAAAGGCTCAAATGCAGGCCCTGAGTGAAGGAACCAAAAGAGGGTCAACATTGACACTGGAATAAATCAGTCCAGTATGGGTTTTATTGGCATTAAAGCTCCCATACAGAAAAACACAAACACACACACATACACGCACACACACACACACACACACACACACACACACACACACACACAATGAGGATAATACAGAGTTCTTGTTGTTAACCAATCAAATACCAGTAAATTTAATTTTCAAGACAAAAGAAAGTCATAATCAGTGATCTCCATTTACCTAAAGTGGGCTTGAAAACTACAAATACTTTGGAGGAGTATGAAACCTGTTTCATTTTGCTTCTTAAGTCTACTAATGACACTTACAGTGGTGTTTTCAATGTTTTTCTTTTGCATAACTGATTTGGCATTCGTGCAAAAACACTGTTTGTCGAGCGTATGATCTTCTTAATGACTGAGAAGCAAGAGAGAGTGAACACCTGCACAATGTTAAGACCAACCCTATATCTTTACTACACATATCCAAAGTGCAAACGGATTTCCACTTACACGACTGTAAAGACACGAAAACCTGAACGGAACTGGTGGGAGAGAACGTGTTTTCCTGCTGACACATTATGGAGGTCACATGTGAGGGTTGGGGCTCCTTCTTTATGCTTCCTAGCTGCCTCATGCTCACAAAAAGCATGAAGACATGCAGAATTAAGTCCTCGATTAGAAACATGTGGGGCTGACCTGGAAGACATCTGCTCAACAAGGTCATCCATTTTCCTCTTGAATCATAGCTTGGTAACCTCTGGAGAGCCTCAGAGCTGAAGATCTGAAAGATGACAATATTTCACTGAAGGGTAGAAAAACTAAATTTCATTGAGTCAAACCCTTTAGTCTTTACATTATTGTAAATCTAAATGTACTACCTGCGAGTAAATCTACTCACTATTTTAAGCCAAATCTCAGATTCATAACTGCAAACATGTAAAACAAAAAGTGTGTCTGTGATTTTAATACGCTGGGCTGATTGATCTCTAAAGCAAAACTCAACAATCAGGTGGACAGTAATAGAATAAGATTTACTCGATTCGAGGCAGAAGTCAGCAGAGGCAAAGAGATGAAAAGAATTAAGCAAGGAGGCAGGAGGGAAGAGGGAAGACTCCAACTTAACAATAGAGGAATGGAGTTTCTTGGAAGAAACTCCATTAAGTTTCAGGTTAAGTAGTGACTTTGTCTTGTGGATAAATTTATCAACAAAAAATACCGTTAGCACCCTCAGGTGCCTTTTCACCCAGTGTAACCGTGATGTTTACTCTAAAATCTTTTCATATATCTGATACCAATATTTGAAACAGTTTCACTCACGCGTCATTTTGACACTGCAGATAAGTTAGAAAACATGGAAAAGCATGCCGTGGGACCTATAAGGATGCTATCACGGATGAAACTTGTGCGTAATAAAAGCAGGAAAACTTTGATCTAAATGATAAAGGAAGACATTTATGTGAAAATAATCATTTATTCACGCTTTCTGGCCCAAGACAAGTAAAAGAGAGGAACCTGAGCAGCTGCACATGTCTTCATGAGGTTTGAGTTATTTCGAATCTGGCTTGTGGCTTTACAATAGAAGACAGGATGCTGTAGAAAACCAGACTGCACTTATTCTCAGTCAGACAAGACAATGTCCTCTGTGAAACCTGACTCAAAGCATTACCAATCCGTGCACCTTTGTCCTTCTTGCCATATATTGTCAAGGATAACTTTCTATTTCTTGAAAATATTACTCATATCTATCTATCTATCTATCTATCTATCTATCTATCTATCTATCTATCTATCTATCTATCTACCTATCTATCTATCTATCTATCTATCTGTCTCTTTGCATATATAGGCTATATACTCATACATTTGTATTGAAATAAAAAAACATTGTATTGTAATTTTTTTCTACGATCATTTATCATCAATTAAAAACCGGGACTGTCGTTAAATTAAATAATTAAAATTACATTTCTATTTGCTTTTAAAAGGTTTTTTACCTTTGTTCCCTATTTACAGCATTAAACTGTTTATGCATAATGAAGACACACCGCCATGATGTTCCTGTAAACTCACCCCCAGCAAGGTTCCCAGAGCTCATCAGCACGAAAGAACAAGGATTTTATTGGACAGGATTTCGGAGCCGCATAATGAAGAAAACGGTTGCAGGTTGTATGAAAGAAAAAAAAGTGTTTGTTCGAGGTCCAGCCAAGAACAATGGAGAAAGAAGGAAGAGTGAGTCAGAACTGTATGAGTGAAGCTGAAGAACAATCCTGTGAGCCTTTAGTTGAATTAAGGAATGTTTTTTAGGCGCACTTTAGCCCTACATGCCAATAACACGTGCAAAAATAGTCAGAAAAGTTCTTGGAAGTGGAAACAGCTGTTTTCATGGGCAGATGCCTAAGGCCTCAGTAACCACACACAGTTGTTTGGCTTGAAAGACAATTCAACATTTAAACACTATTTGGCACACAACACGCATAGAAACATCTTTTTAAATGTTTTTACCTGTTATTGGATGATAACTAGAAACAAATGTGGAAGGTAAGTTAACTGAGAACCTTTTTTTTTTTTACAGCATGTGACAGAAAAATGATCCAAGATAAGGATTTTGTGGAAGACACATGATCAGATGTGTAGTATGACTATTTCTGTTTTGCTAGAGTGAAATTTTAGATGAAAGTTTTAGATTCTTTTTACTTCAATTTCCTCTTAACATTTTGGATATTCCTCTAAAAGAACTCAAGTTGATGGACATATATAAATGTAGTAAAGTTAATTGATCCTGATGCCATTCTTTTATTAATGGATTACTAAAGTCACTATTAAACCTACCGGTGACTAACAGAAGAAGTTGCTGGTACCAAACAAAGCTCCCTCTGTGGGAAAAAGATTGTGTAATTATCTTTGTTGCTGATGTTTTTTTTTTTTTTTCCTGAAATGTATGACATCACTGTCTTGGAGCTCTCTCAGTTCATTCCCTCATCAGACTCAAAGCTGACATTCCCTGTCTGCCGGCGATTATAATTCACTTTCACAAAGCAAACAAAGGCTTCGACTTCAGTGCTTGAGAAAAAAAAAGGCTTGAGATGTTTAGACCTGGCAATGTTTAAGTCTAGTGCTTGGCTTTCATCCGTGCAAGTCGGGGCATATGCTTCTCAGATAAAACAGTTATGTCACACAGTTTCCTGCTTGTGATTACTGTGTGAAACCTATGTTTAATTAAGGTAGTTTGGAAAACTGTATGCTATAACATTGGCACAAAGATGTGCGTGACCATAAGTGTTACAGACTGTAGCAGAGTGCTAATCATATAAAACAACTGGCTGCAGAGAGGAAGCCTGTTGTTGTGTTTTCATTGAATCAACATCTGCTTGCGATCTGACAGCCATGGCTACTTCATGGAGACAGTATGTTTTTGTGTTTATGTGTGTTTGTGATTTTTCTAATGTTCCAACAAACATAGATATCTGGGATATAGCTCTATGAATTCACATGTGCCGTGCCTTTCATTTAGTGGGAGACGACCTTTTATACTCTAATGCGATTGTGTATATTTCCTTTTGTCTACATGTGTTTTTGATTGTATGTATTCATTATATTTATTATATAATATTTATTATATTTATTCAATAAAAAACTGAAAGGATCAGGCTTTATTTTCATCTCTTCCACAAAATCATTCATGTCCTATGCTTGATAGACAAATCCAAAATCGAGCACCAAAGACATTTAGTCATGCTTAAGTCATTTCATCCTTTCAGTTGTTCCTTCATTTATTAAAACAGCAATTGCTATCAGTGCAGGCATAAGAATAACCAATGAGATTTCAGTCTACTGTAATGTTTATTCAAAATTCAAATGAACTGATTCAGATATTCAGTGTTTTTAATTTTTCAAAGAAATGTTTAAACAGAGTCAATAATGTTTTGATAATTTGTGAGTGCAGTGACGATTGATCTGTGCCTCTGGGGCACCAACACTAGAAACTCATCCATCTCTCTTACTGATAAATGCCAACACTCATTCAAAAGTTTAAGACATGTCCTTGTACAGCCAAACACAAAAAGCTGGCCTTTACAGCCACTTGTACTCTGCAAGCAGGAAACCTTGAGACCGGGAAAGACATCAATCCTAAATGCTCCAACATAAACACAACACACACTTGTGTTTCCATTTCTTTAGAGGATTTTATGGTGGCTTACATTCATTACCCTGACCTAGCCATTTTACCATGACCATTTAAATGTAATCTAATCATCTGCAACATTTGTCTGGATAAGTTACAGAAGGAATTCATTATAATTTCAGTTACCTCGATCAGGTAGTTTCTTTGTTTAAGAAAACCAAATGTTTATGATGATTTTTTTCTTGCTTTTTCAGTTTTTCACAGACAACTCAGAGATTGACTTTACGGGGTCTTTGGACAACAAAAGAACTGTTATTTTGTTTAAGCTTCCTTTGAGGTCACAAATAGCACTGCTGCTCTCTGGTGGCAGCCTGGTTTTGACCCACACGCACTGAAATATATATCATATCAAGGACGGTAGTTTTAAAAAGTGAGGTAAAAGCCACTAATTATAAGATGTCATCACTGGCTGCTCACATTTTCTTCTGTCCTGATAATGATCTACGTGAATCCCACTTAGTACGACTGAGTGAACACAACTGAGGGCTGGTTTGAAAGTTCAGGCCTCGATGAATTGTGGGAGGGAACTGTCATAAATTCTCATAAATTGATGGCACAGCATAAAACACAAAACAAGTGCTGAAACTTCTCACTTTAAACTAACAGAATTTGACCATCTCTTCTCAAGGCTGCCATATTTCTGGGTCATTTCACCCAGTTAGAAACTGTCCTTGGTTAAAAAAAAATACTGTGACTGGGCCTTAAATCTCAAGTGTAAAATATCAGGTTGATTTATTGCGATGAGCCAACAGTTACTTTTGGTAAAACCCACGTTTGGCTGATTTATTACGGTTTGGCAAACTCACCCAAAGATCCTCTCAATAAAAGGGGAAAGTTGATCAGAAATAATCTAAATAAGGATGTTTCTTATAGGCTGTGATTAGTTTCCTTTGATGGAGGCAAGAACCAAAATCTAAGGATTTGTATTAGCTAAATTAGTTGTAAAAACCACAAGTGGCTATCTGTAGTGCTTAAGCAGCCTCTTTGTGAGTTATCCAGTAATTTGTGAAGTAAAAACAGTGAAGGCCTGATGCATTCTAGACCTGAGGTGGAATCACAATCTAGTATCATAAATTGGTCAGTTGCACTGGTATTATCCACTAGGTGTCACTACTTGGCAGTATATTTTTCTCAAAAGCGTCCATCCCCCATCATACCAATGCCTTACATTGTAAGGCTTACAATGAATGAGAGCTAGAATGAGATCCATCATTCAGGCATAAAAAGTCCTGCAGAGTTTAAATCTTGAGTTTGGTGAAAACAAAGGGTTGTGGTGAGTGAATGTGGGACAACCAGCCTGTTCTGAGACCAGAATCACATTAAACGTGAATCACTTTGAAGGTCAAAACTGGCATAACCTCTGAGTGGAAATGTTTTCTGGGGGAAGAATGGCTTTGCTGCTATAAATCTCAACAAAATGGTGTACCTCTGACAGTTTATGGAATCAATCTCTCATCTTTAAAACAGCTGCGATAAAAAACATTTATAGGAGCTCTGGGAAATAAGAAGTGACAAGAAACTGCCACTTTAAAGTATAAATACATTTAGATTGTTTGTCCCTGTGTGTGTGTCTTCATACAAATGCAGATGCTACAGTGTGCTCTATGGTGTGTGTTTTCCCAGGTGTGAACTTGCCACTTAGTCCTGAGTAATGGATGCAATTAAACGGTCACTGCTGCATAGGGCCTTTACATACCATAAGTATTAATAATGCTCCAGACAGTCAGCAGGTAATGGGCAATTCTCTCCTCTCGGCTGGGACATTAAATGTATCTTTCATCAACCAATAATCCTATAAAAGCTTATGTGACAGACTTGCTTTTTTCCAAATTGTCCTCTGCTTTAGTTCAGTGTAAAACTGCACAGCGACAGTAAAAGAGTGGCACAATGTGGCGACATGCGTGTATAGTAAAGTTTATCTTTATTTTCCATCTGTAGTGACAAGAACTTAATATACAATCTACATATATCTATCATGTGCATCGTGTGCACACTTCCCAGAAATAATACAAGCAAGAGAAACAGCTTATTTCAATATTGATACAACATGATTGTTTTACATTATTCAGTTTCATTTTGTGTGTTGATGTGGGACAATCATATAATATAGAAAAAGATGAGCAACACGGTAATTTTCCTAACTGAGGCCATTAAAATCATCTCTTTCAGAGCTTTTTCACTAGAAGCAGCTGATTGTTGTGGCCAAAGGAATCTATGAGAGCAATGAGAGTGACTCAGTTTTGTGAACTTAGCGCCAAAACAATGAGCTGAAACTCACTACAAACCCGTGTAGAGCCAACAGAAGCTTGCAGGTACTGATTCTCTGTCAGTTCATCACTACAAGCAACCTCTTTCACATTTGTTTCACATTGCCCCTGACATATTGCCACTGTAAAAATATTGATTTGCGCTTCTTCGATGCTGACTGTTAGAAGAGGATTTCCAAACCTGCTGCTATGGACTGTAATTACTGTGACAGCTGAGTAGAAACAACAGATTAATTTCACTGGATTCGACAACATTGTCAGTATACATTTGAAAACTTGTCCCACAAAGAAATATCCACAAACAATTTTGTTTTAAGAGCTCCAAAGAATACCACATGAAAGCACTTTCTTATTTGAACACCTTTATATGCGTCGCTTTGAATCTTTTTGCTTCTCACTCGGTTTTTCATTTTAAAACAATGCAGCCAAAACAATATAAATGTAAAATACTAAATACAACACACTGATTTTCCTTCAGCGACAAGCAATATAGACATTATATAGAGAGAATATTTACCTCTGCTAGATGCCAATTTTCAGAAATAGAGACAAGATTAAAATCCAATAAAATAAAAGTATTAAAAAGATAATCAATCATGGTCAAGATATGGATTAACAAAATCATATTCAGTTCGAAAAAATAGCTAAATGAGCGCACTTTGACAGATAGGTTGCATAGGTATAAGTCAACAAAACAAAACAAAAATAAATAAAATGGGCCACATGATTTTCCCTATGCGGAAGGGGTTTGGCCTCTAAAGGTTTTTGCTTCTTGAACATAACCCTTATATACAGTGTGGTATACACAGAGCGCAAAATATCTCGATTTGGGTCACCTGTTAAAATGACTGAGGCTGTTGCTTTTCTTCTAACCATTACAGGACTCTGTTCAGAAGTGGGCCAAGGACATAACCCTGTGGAATAACTGTCTTACGCTCTAATAAAATTATTTCTCATTGTTGTCAATTTGATGCTGTACATTACAACATTTTCCAACTGTGATGTTTTGAAATATCCAGCCAGTAAATCCAGCAGCCACCTCAGCTTCATGTGTCTAACCAGTGTGAGATGGATAAGTGAAAAATGAACACTGAATGAGGAGCAAAGCATGGTTGAAAAGACAAATGGAAAAATATCTATCTATTAGGTGATAGAGGAAGGATAGCCACATGGTAAAGCATGGCTGGTTAAGGTGACAACAGAGCACAGGGGTATCCGAGAGGCTGAGGAGATCCCATATGTTGTTGGGAGCTTGGTCCAGGCTGTGTATTGAAGTGGTGTCTGTCTGTCAGTGTTAATAGATGATCAGAAGCTGGCAGTGCAGGAGCTGGTCCGCAGGAGGGCCAAAGTGTTCATCGGTAAGATAGACTAGCTGTGTGCATCTGTGGAGGTGTGAGAAGTGTGAGGAGATGAGCAGGTGGCAGACAGAGGCCCACGGTCAGTTGGTAAGGGATTGAAACGATAAAGCTTTAGGTGTCAGTTTGATCATTTCAGCCCATACAAGACCTCTGCGGCAGACTATCAAACAGTGTGACAAATCAGGAGATTGAAAACTGTGGGTGTTATTCTGTGCATTGAAAAGGTTATCGATGTTAATTAAAAGAAAACCTCAAAGTCTTGTGTGCTCTATCAAAGCTTGAATCATGTTCATCTTACTTTTATCAGTTACCAAGGCACTTTTTTTTTTTTTAAATTGTTGGATCATTTGAGGTTTTTGAAGAACATATGCTTTATTTCAAAATTTAAAATGTGTCATATTTTTCCAGTTTGATCCATCAGAAATGTATCTTCAAACACAAAAATACTCTCAAAAATACATAATGACATTGCATTTCAGAGATTTAAATGTACACAAATTTGACTGGAAACACTTGGAAAGAGGGGTGTTTGCGAGATTTTGTCGGCCAGCTGCAAATGTTTGCCAAAGAATAGCAATCCTCCAAAACGGCAGTGCATAAAGAGGTCATTGTGCTTTTTGTGTCCCCCCCCCTTTCATGTTAAGTTATACAGCATTTCCATGGATGTAAAGGCACAGTTGTAAAGCTCCCACAGAAAATGATCCCATACAAAACACTGATTCTTAAGTACTTAAAATGACTAAACATTTTGGTATGAACTATTAAAAAAAAATAAAAAAATACTAATAATTGTTAAAAATCTAGACAAAGGTCAATAAAAACAGAAAGGGTGAGTTGCGGCATGTTGTCCCCAACAAGCCTTCTAATCCATCACAGGTGCAGCCAATGACAATCAAACCCACATAACAACTACAGATGTTGGGCTTGCAGTGGAAGGACAGAACTCTTAAAAACTCTAAAACCCAGACTAAAGAGAGTTAGAGACAATAAAATGTCTTCGGTTTTCAAAATCCAGGGATTCCTAAAACACAAGGACAACAGTGCACAGGTGCAAGAAACTCACGGGCTGCTGCCTGTGATGGAGCGGCACAGAGAGGTGTTCCTGCTGTGGGGGAGGGACCTCACCCATCAGTAAATCACAAAGTTAAAAAAATAAATGTCTCAGTCTCCTTTTTTTTTAATGCAGCAGCATTGTTACCTGTGATTTTTTTTCCACTATGTGAGAAAATGAATGCGTGGCGTGTGAAATATGTGAAATATGTGAATTGCGTGACGCTTGAGAGTTCTGAATACTTAACATCATCTTGGCACACCCTTGCATACCAGACTAGCTTGATGATTTGGTAGAACAACTCAAACAAAGCTAGCTGGAGTGAGCAGTCTCCTTAGCTTATACATTTTCCCCAGAAGAGCAGCTTCAGCTAACTATACATTGTCTCAGCTAAACAACAGATGTTCTGTTGCTGGCTGCAAAATTCCTCAGAGGGAAATATCCTCACCACAAAAGGAAGATCCCTGTATGTGTAGCAATAACACATTTGGTAAATGTATAGATGGATAGTGTTTCCATCTGTTTCCTTGTCTCTGTCTCTGGTTTTCCAGTTTTTAGTTACTGTAGCAGTCCAAAGACACACCTACACACAAACTGTACACATTTTCTGCTGTCACACAACAGAAGAAGTATGAAATAGTAATTGAAATGTTGCACATTAAGACAAGGGTACATGTTAACCAGCAGTCATTCATAAAGAGATTTCCTAAATGCTGCTCTGCTTTTCTAAAGTATAATAACTACAACATTGTCAGACAAGATCAGCCTGCATAGTTTAAAGACAACAGCTATGTTAGGCTAGGTTACAGATAAAATTATATCCTAGAGAGAAAATTAAATGAATTAAATCAATAATTTGCCTCATTCTCAGACAGCAGTCAGAGCCTCCCGCAACAAGCTTTTGGTTGTGTGCTTAGCTTAGCTTAGATTGATTGCATAAACCCCTAATAGACATGATTCTATATACAAGGGTGTTTTTGGGGCTTTACCGTATCTGGCAAATGCAGACAAGACAATAGAGGGGGGCTTGAATCTATTAACAAGAAACACACAAATGAAAAAGAAAATATGGACAAGTTTGCTTGTTGTTGACAAACAAGTACAGTTGAAATAGAAAAAAGTGAACACACCACAAAGAGGCAATAAATCTTAAATCTGAAGCAAAGGTCAAAGCATATTGCCACTAATAGTAAAGTACATTAAGATAGGACATTTTGTGGAGCCAGTGCTTCTTGTTGCTTATAGAAAATGTGAAGGTATGTCACGCTGTGTTGCATGCTGGGCCGGGAGGACGGACTTGTGAGGATCACTCTCCCATTACCTATGTCTACTGCCATAGAAGTGTAGAAATGGATCGAAATATGGTTTTAGAAGTTGATCTTACAGTTTGAGTGTAAAAATACTACTCTCAAGTTAGAATTAAGGGTCTATGCACACAAAAGACAGCCCCAGAACAAGCAGGAATAGTACATGGAGTCTAAACAAACCAATATGTAACATCAACTTTGTATGCTCTACAAGGCCCTGCAAAAGTTAAAATATTATGAACAAAAACTCCCCGTAACTGCTTAGTTGGGTTGAGTTCTGGTAGCATTGAAGGCCACAGCATGATTCACATTCATAATGCCTTGTATGAAAACACTGACATTTATTGTCAGTTGTCTGTAAACGTATAATTTTCCATTTGTGTGTTTGAAAAAGTTTTTTCCTGTCTTTTTACCCTCCCTGCGGACCGTTAGCTATGCAGCACGTCTGTCACTGTCCCAGCAGTGTGTTGCAAGCACGCAGGGGAAAGAGAAGAGACCATCTGGACTGGGTCACATTGTAGAAAGGACCACATGGGACGCAGCTAGAACTCCTCTTCAGATCATAATAACCATCCGGGTGGGAAGAACAACGACAGCAGCTATGGGAACATTTCCCTACAACAGTATCGCTCTTTCTTTCTATACAACCTCTATTCTCTCTTTGGGTCTCACTCTTTCTTCACACCTCTTGAGGTAGTTCTGCTTACATGAGTTGATAAATCCTTTTTTGTGTTTCCCCGTTTATCCACGCTTTGTCTCTGTAGTAATAGCTTTGCTTCATTCAAGAGGAGAGCAGTATCTGTAGAGAGGGAACATTTGGGAAAGAGCCCTTTGTTGCTAATTTGAAAGAGCAGCTTCCAGTGTGACAATTGGCGGCATACCGATAGGGGGACAAACGGTGGTCTGCACACATTCACCAACACAGTTTCCTAGCAGATATGCACTCATCACACACACACACATACTGGGAGAGAACAGCTTTGCTCACAAAACTTCACTACCAGTGACACAAAACATACAATTCTTCTTTATAATTGTGCATTTCCATAACATTGGAACAGTTGCTGGTACAATAAAGTACACTTCTCTTTCCTCTCTGCCATTGTGAAGGTGTCTGTACCCAGTGAATACCGTGTTGTGTTTTGTGTCTGACACTCTTGACCTGCATTTTTTGGACCAGCATCCCTTCTGCCCCTCTTTAGAGCTCTGAGAAATTCCCCACTGTGAAAGGGATCCCCAGTGAAATCCACTTTGTGTCTCCTCCTCCCTCTGTGTGTAAGATAATGTACGCTCATAAGGGAGTGGGTGACCCTCTTTCATACTCCTTCCATCTATCTTTGCAGTGCTGTAGGGAGAGGCAGTTTGGAGTGGAGAGAAAGGAAGAAGTACAGACTGGCCGTAATATTCCAGGAACAGGAACTGAAGGCCTTGGACTGCTCTGCCCGATGCTGATCTTGATAATGGATGAGGTTAAGTTGCCAATAGCCCCATCTCTGGCAGATGAATAAGGAAAAAGTCTCTCTCCTGGCCTACCAGGTCCAGCCAAGCATTGATCCAACCTCTGGACAAAAAAGAAGTCTATTATGTCGAAGATTACTTTCAGAGCTTTTCATTCTGTCCTTGTGCCGTTGGATCAGTCGGGCACTGATTGAGTGACCTGCAGCCACAAGTCTGACCTTAAAGCAGCTTGGACATCAGCTTCAATCAACCAAAGCCTCTAATTCTCACTTACTGTCACCCCTCTGACCCTCATTCTTTCCTTGTTTTATCTCCTGCAGAGAAGCTCCCTCTAGTTCACATTCACCTCTTCTCACTGTCATTGCCCTTTGGCCCCTAAGTCTGTTTTTTTCCCGTTTCACACTATGCAACACAAGTTTGTTTTTTAATATCAGCCCTTGAAAAGAAGAAAAAATACCTGTTAGCATAAAGAACACAAGATGAAATTGCTCATTAATGACTCATTGGGTCAATAAATTACTCTTTATTTAGAGTTGCAATAAATTTCTATTGTTTGACATGATAATATAGGCTTTCAAAATTTTACCATTACCATTGCTGGTGTTTTGATTTGATTGGCTTGTTTAAACAACTGATAAATGACTAGAGGAGCTGTATTTCAAACAGATTCTGAGAAACTTGTTCATACATTTATTTTCATACAATAAAATCCAGGTTATCCTGACATATTTTACAGCATTTGTATTATGCTACAAACAGAGGCTCGCATTACAGCACGCACAATCTGGGAGTATGATTTCTTTCTTTTAGCCCCTCCTGGGGCTGAACAGGTTCCTACTCGAACATGACATGCCCAAAATGAATTGAATATTTCTCTGCATTTACAAACTGGTATTAAAATAAAGGAAACACTTGTGAGACTTCAGAGACTTCCTCATTTATCAGTATCTAAACCTAACCATGTGTTTCTGCCCCTAAATCATATTTCTTATCATTTAAACCTAACCGTGATTAATATTATTTGTTTTTGAGAAAATCATCAAAAAAGTGATGAAGTGAAAAGTGTGATGATTTTAGCATTTTTAAGCTTACAACGCAAGCATGTGATTTTGCAGCCCAAATAATTGGGTTATGTTGCAATTTTTGAGTCTTACTGTGAAACCGATGTTTTGTGTTGTGGAACAATGCAGTTGATAAAAATTCTGATGTGAATCTTTGGCCCTGTACACAATAACACATAAATATATTGAAAACTTCAGATTTGTCAATGTGTTTGTGCCTTTCATCCACCAGCAAATGCAGTTTTGGGCAGTGAAACCGAAATGTTTTAGAAAACGTCTTGAAGAGTGAAGATTTTCTCTGACTCTGTAATGTAATGAGTCTGTAATGTTTACACGTGGCCTGGACAATCAATCTATCAATCCTGTTACATACACACCACCACACAAATATCCTTGTAAATGATGCTGTGTGGACACGATTTTTTTTGGAAACAAGAATGGAAAAACTTTGTTTTTAAAACTAAGTGTACAAGTAGCAATGGCTTGATGTCAGGCATAAATATAATGGGAGCTCTTGTGAAACTTGGAAAAGCTGAGGTGGTGTGGCAGACAAATGAAATGGCGGTAAACAGTGGTAAAATAAAAAAGTAAAATTTCTTCATTTACAATGCGCTTGTCTGTATGTCAGTTCCTCTGCATATGTATGAATTTATCTGTGTGCATTTAAGTGTAAAAGATTGTATGAAGTGAAATGTGCTGAAACTGAAAATGCCTTGCATAAATATGCTGCTCATGTTTAATTTTTTTCACCTCAACCTTGTCACGTCTGGTTGTGGTCGAGGCGTGGGGAAGGAGTACCTGGATGCAGATATTTCACAGAAAACACTTGATTTATTCCAAAATACTACAAAAAGAGCTGCTGAGTGGGAATACAAAACCTAAACTATGAAAAAAAACTTGGCTAAACAAAACCTGACTAGAACTGTGAAAACATGGACAAACCTGACTTGACATGAATGCTGTGACTTCAGTGACGGTGTCTTATCATGAGGGACGGTGAGGATCTGGCAAAGTGCATGAGGAAACCTGGAAACTAAATACTGGGGAGGGGGGGGGATTGGTGATGGAGTACCGCTGAGGGGAGAAACACAGGTGACATGAGTGAAACTGATGGCAGGGCAAGAGAAACTGATGAAAACATGGCAAAAAACTAAAGACTAAACAGGAACTTAAAACCTAACAAAACTAACAGACATGACAAACCTCTCCTTATTCTGAGGATGGTCTTTGGCTGCCACTCATGGGCGTCGGCAGACACAATTTTTCTTTATTTAGTTGGGTGTATAGAAAGCAGCAGAGAAAATGCCGTCTGGTTGCTTAAATTTGGTTTCACCAGCTTTTTTTTAAAACGCTGTAAATGATTGTGTCCCCCAAGATACTTGTAAATAATATTGCTTTCACTTTCTTCTTCCTTTGCCCAATTGTTCATTTCCTAGCCTCCATTCTTATCTTCTGTTTCTTGTCTTTACTTCTTCTTCTTCTTCTTCTTCTTTAATCTTGTTGCCCCGGTTGTTCAGGCCATCTGTCAATCCATCAGCAGGGCACCTTGGATCCACTTCTAAGCAGGAACAGTGGAAGAGAAGTCCTGCTAGTTGTGTAGATACATAAATTAACCCATCATCACGGTAGCATGTGTCCCGCAGTCGAGCTCCATGAGTACTTAAAAGCAGCGTAGCTGACCTGTGGTTACAGGCAGTTATGGAAATCGTGAGCATCATTAATCTTTCCCTTTGCTTTGATGCCTTTTATTTTTTCAAATTGATTTTTGGTGTGTTTTGCATCTCAGCAGATGAGGGGCCAAAATTAGTTGGTCAATTTCTGTCCTTCTCTGGTCTGAGCCAATTGATTTTGTGACAAGGTTATATTCCCTCGCCTGCATTGATCAATTAATCATAGTTGATTTCCAATTGTCAGGGGCCACAGTTGCTAAGATCTTCCTTTATTACCTCAGGGACAGATAGAGCTTGCTAGCCTGGAGGAAACCAGCTGGTATAGTGATTTTCTTTTTTATACAGTACACATTTAGTAAGGACTATTTGATATAAAAGACTAAGAGTTTCATTAGTTCTATAGATCTGAAATTTTTATTGAAAAAAGATGAGACTGTAGTTCAACACAGATAGCCAATTTGAGGTCCAGTGAGAGTAAGGGTAAACTTGATGAGATTGAAAAATGATGTGTGAATGATGTGTTGTGACAGCTACAGTATAATTGGTCCCAGGCGCAACATTAAAGAAGCATACATTGAAGGATATCCCTGGCCCCTCATTAAAAGAAATTGCAATACTTGTGTTGCATATTTTGAGAAATTGAATAAAATTCTCCATTGGTTTTATTTGATAAATGGCACTTTTGGGGCTGAGCGACTGATAAAATATAGCCTTCCCTATTCTGTATGGTGCTGGATGATGAGACTGCTACTCCTCTTTGATTAATTTCTCAGTGGTGCAGATGAAGGGCAGAAGGTGAATTGATCCGACCAGTGTCCGGTTCACAGGCGGTAACCAGGCCATTTAATGGAAGTCAGTAGGGGACAGATAGTTCGTTCGTAGGGACGCGGGAAACTGAATGTCATTACTTTGAGGTTGGGGGAGGGTGAGATGGAGAGGCAGAACAGATCTGTTGCTCAGCCATGCGATGACCTTCAACAGACTTTCAACAGACAATAACAAACCTGACTGTGATGCCTCTCTTCCCCTCTGCTGCAGTGTATTTCACTCACATCTCCAGTTCACACCAGCAAAGGATTTAGAGTTATGGTTGTGACCGCAAGAGAGTTGATGAATAAACACAAATTTCTCTCTTTAGAGGCCTTGTAGCTATGGCAACCCTGTTTTCTACTTTCTATTAATATAACTTTATTCTGACTATAAACTCACTGTTGTGTGAAAAAGAAAGAATGCTTTCTTTCAATATAAGGTTTTACGTAGCAGAACGTCATTTAAATCATCTGGATCATACAAGACCTTAATTACAGGTAAATATAACTTCAGATGAACAACATCTAATAAAATGTTACACTCGCTTGTCATTTATTTAACAAAAACTTAGCAAAAGTTCAAAAGCACTACAGGTATGTGAAAAACTAAGGACATCTTTACTGCTTCTATAAGATTTAAAACTGTTAGAAGCAACCAGGTGCTGCGATTTAAATGCATTCAATCAGAGAGAGAATCATATCGTTCAGAAATCAGAGAAAAAAAAACACCCAGAGCTACATCTCAGCCCTTAGATGCATAAGTGGGTCAAAAATGACCCGGTGAAGTTGTTTTCTTGCAAGATCTTTGTAACAAAAAAGTTGTTATCATTCCATTTTCCCTCAAAACATTTCATTGATATCGTGCCATTTCAAATTTTAACTTAAACCCATACAATTTAAAATTCAAATTTTTGTATTACTACCCCAAGCTTCCATAAGTGGATCAAAAATGACCCATATTCATTTCCTATGGAATGTCATGGAAACATTTGATTCTGAACAACTGTGACTGATAGCCACATATATTTTGTGGACTACACAGACTATATCACAAGTGTCACATCTAAAGATTTTTGTACACAGCAACATCTGAAGAATGTGAAACAAGAACTGGGAAGGATCAGTGCGTGTGTCACTCGTATCCCCTTTGCAATAGATGAAATAGCTTACACGGGGAAGAAATTCAAGAGAATCTGGGAGAAAACATTATCCCGCAGTTGTGCAGAGCATTCAGAAACACAAGGTGCAACATCACCATGGACAACTTCTTCACCAGTGTGCCTCTTGCGTAGCACCTCCTGGAGAAGGGTCTCACTATTGTGGAGACTCTACGGCAGAACGAGCCAGACATCCCTCCTCTGATAAAGGCTTCCAAATCCAGGGAGGTTTACAGCACAGAATTTGGATTTAATGGCAGCCTCGCCATGGTCAGCTACGTCAGGAAAAAAGGAATGGCTGTTGTGCTCCTGAGCACAATGCATCACAGCAAAGTGGTGGACAAAAATAGCAGAAAGAAAAAAAAAACTGAAGTTATCATATACTAGAGACCAAAGGAGATACTGTCAGGTAGGGGTGAGGATGGAGGACACGGATGCGGACTTCAAAAGCAAAACTTGGTTTTATTCACAGGATTCAAGGGGTCAAAAAGCAAAGTACAAACGAAAAGCGCGGCTGAACCGGATATCAAAAACTCAACTGTGGAAAAATACTGAGAAAACAAAACAAGGACTTAATATGGCAAGGATTAATAAATAAATAAATACTTAGCTTGGTCAAGACAGGTCGTGGCATGGCATGGCATGAAGGGGGAGAAACAAACAAAGCACCGACCAACTGACAGGGGAGGCAGGAAACTAAATAGGGAGTGAGTGATTGGGGACAAGGTGCAGCTGGTGGGGAATAAACAGGTGCCGTGAATGAACTAATGGAAAAACCAAAAACGAAAGTTACGTATGTAACTACGGTTCTATGAATCCTGGATGACCGCCAGAGGCGGTGCTTTCAAGCACTGGATGATACATCTTGCGCATGCGCAGGTCGAGTGTTAATACCAACAACGTCACTCGTGACCCCCTGCTGACCCCGGAGAGCCTATATACTTCCGGCAACATCAGCAGGTCAGTCCTTACAGAATCTTCTCGCGAGTATACGAGGATTCTGAGTGACAGAACGCTCTGGCGGTCATCCAGGATTCATAGAACCGTAGTTACATACGTAACTTTCGTTCTATTTCATCCTTACTGACCGCCAGAGGCGGTGCTTTCAAGCACTGGATGACTAATACCAGAAGAGTCACGAGGAATCCGGCACTTACTCACTTTATTGAGAGGAAGCAGCAGAGTCGGGCAGCGGGACCACAGCCAACGGGTTGGGAGTGGCAACATTCACCCGATAGAACCTGGAGAAGGTACTCGGTGATGCCCATGACGCTGCCTCACAGATGTCTTCCAGGGGAACGCCCCGTAGGGCTGCCCATGAGGTCGAGACAGCTCTGGTGGAGTGGCAGCTCACCCCAGCTGGCTGGGGGCGCCCACTTCCCTCATATGCCTGGGTTATGGCGTCCACCACCCAGTGAGACAGTCGCTGTTTAGAGAGCGCACAGCCTCTCCGAGGGCCACCGTAGCAGAGGAAGAGCTGGTCCGACTGCCTGATACCGGCAGTCGCGGCCACGTAGGCTCTCAGAGCCCGCACAGGGCACAGTAGGCGTAACCTGTCCTCCCCCTCCGGGGGAACAAACTGTGCCAGGTGGATAGGTCTGTTAGATGAAGACAGCACCTTCGGGAGAAAAGCGGGGTTCGGCCATAGGGAAACCCCTGAGCCATCCGAGTTCCACCTCATGCAGGAGTCGCTCACCGACAGAGCATGCAGCTCCCCGACGCGCTTCGCTGACGCGATAGCGAGTAGAAAGGCGGTCTTAGCGGAGACCCACCTCAGCCCTGCCTGAGCAAGGGGTTCAAAGGGAGGCGCGCACAGGGCGCCGAGCACCAGGTGCAGATCCCATGGCGGGGTGCGCCGCACTCGTGGGGGGCGCAGCCGCCGCGCACCTTTCAGGAAAAGGGACACCAACCTGTGGCTTCCCACCGTGCCGTTATCCACTCGAGCATGCCGAGAGGAAATGGCCGCCACATACACCCTCAGGGTAGCGGGGGACCGGCCGTCATCCAGGAGTGACTGGAGGAACTCCAGAATCCTAGGGACAGGACAGTGCACAGGGTCCTCACCCCTGTCCAAGCACCATGTAGTGAACAGCCGCCACCTCTGTTCATAAAGCGCCCGGGTAGAAGGCGCCCTCGCGTTTAGGATGGTATGGCATACCTCGCCAGAGCACTCAGTCAGCATCGGGTCGGGCCCTGCAGTGGCCAGACCCACAGCTGCAGGCGGGACGGGTCGGGATGCCAGATCCGACCCTGCCACTGAGACAGGAGATCCCTCCTGTCGGGGAGGCGCCATGGGGAACCCCTGCAGAGCCTGTGCAGCAGTGGAAACCACGTCCTCCCTGGCCAAAGGGGGGCTACCAACAGCAGCCTGTGGCCCTGCTGGAGGACCCTCTGTAGCGTAGGGACTATCAGAGGGATCGGCGGGAAAGCATAGAGGAGAACCTCTGGCCAGTCGTGGGCCAGAGCATCCTGTCCCAGGGGACTGCTCTCCTCTGTCAGGGAGAACCAGAGGGGGCAATGGGTCGACTCTTCTGAGGCAAAGAGGTCCACGTTTGCTCTGCCGAAGGTGGCCCAGATATTGAGCACCACCTCCGGATGGAGCTGCCAATCCCCCGGCGGAGGCTTGCCATGGGAGAGCAAGTCCGCCGTCTGGTTGCGCTCCCCGGGCAAATACATTGCCTTTAGGCTGGCTAAGCGTGGTGCTGCCCACAGCAGGAGGTCCCGGGATGCCTGCAGTAGCAGTGCAGACCTGGTGCCACCTTGGTGGTTTATGTGGGAGACGGCCGAAACATTGTCCGACCGCACGAGTACATGTCGGCCCCTCAAGAAAGGGAGGAAAGCCTGCAACGCTCTGTGTACAGCCCGCAGCTCTAGTGCGTTGATGTGCTGTGAGCGGTCCTGCGCCGGCCACAGCCCCTGAGCCGTCTGGTTCTGCCACACGGCGCCCCACCCCGAGAGGGAGGCGTCCGTCGTGACTGCCTCGCGACGGGATGCAATGGAGCCCATGGGCATGCCCTGGAGGAAAAACGAACGCTTCCTCCACGGGGCCAGAGCAAGAAGGCAACGGTGGGACACCGCAAGCCTCCTGTGCCGGTGTCTCCTGGCGTCCAGGTGAAAGCTGTGCAACCACCTCTGGAGGGGACGCAGCGACAGCAATCCTAAGGGGACCACAGCAGCCGCAGCTGTCAGTTTCCCCAGGACGCGTAAGAACTCCACGTAGTGGAACCGCCTGCCTTCCCGAAACGGGAGGAGGTGGCGGAGGATGTCGTTCACCCGCCGTGGCGACGGGCAGGCCATCATGGTGACCGCATCGAGGGTCACCCCAAGAAAAACTGTGCTCTGTGATGGGACCAGGCCACTCTTTGTAAAATTCACCCTGAGGCCCAAACGGGCCACATGGGAAAGAAGACACGTCGTGTCGAGGGCCACCTGAGACTGGGACGGCGCACAGACGAGCCAGTCGTCCAGATACGGCAAGATCTTCATGCCCCGCGACTGTAGGTGCGAGAGGGCTGCCGTCACACACCTGGTGAACACCCGTGGGGAGAGGGAGAGACCAAACGGGAGCACCCTGAACTGGAAATGACGCCCCTGAAAGGCGAATCGCAGAAACTGCCGATGGTGTGGCGCCACAGGAACGTGAAAGTAGGCATCCTCCAGGTCTATGGAGGTAAACCACTCCCCTCTGGACACCGTACGCAGAACCTCTGCAGTGGTCAACATATGGAACCTCAAGACCTTCAGGAACCTGTTGAGGTTCCTGAGGTCGAGGATAGGTCGAAATCCGCCATCTTTCTTTGCTACCAGAAAGTAAGTCGAGTAGAACCCCCCGGGGTGCAACAGGGGGTCTACCGGTTCGATGGCACCCTTGCCCAGGAGGACGAACAGCCCCTGGGCGAGGGCTCGGGCTTTCGCCGGGTCGCGGATGACAGTCATCCTGACTCGGCCATGGGTCGGGGGCCGACGTCGGAACTGAAGTTTGTACCCGTGGGTCAAGGTGGAAAGAACCCACGGGTCCCTGGTGGAAGCAGCCCAGTAGCTGAGCTGCTGCTGGGAAAAAAGGCCGACGGTCGGCCCCGTGGCCTCAGCGTCGGGCCCCCCGACCTCTAGGGGCTCCAGGGGCACGACGGGCAGTACGTGAGACCTGAGGTTGCCCAGGGGGCAGTCGCTCAGGCGCCCGAAAGGACTGTGCCTGCCGCTGAGCAGGCTGTGGGCGTGAGTACTGGGGCCGAGGGAGGCCCCTGGCCCGTGAGTGGGTGCCGCGCTGCGAGGCAGCTGGACGGCCCCTAGGGTCGCCAGGCGGCGGAGCGCTTCTGTGAAGCTCCGACAGCTGCTGTCGGGTCTTCCCAGCTTGGACCGTGCGCTCGAGGGCTTCCAGAGCCGCAGAACCAAACAGCTCCCCCGGTTCCACCGGAACGCTGCGGAGGGTTCTCCTGCAGGCCTCCGAGAGAGGGGACTGCGCCAACCAAACCTGGCGGCGAGCCTGCACGAGAGTAGCCATTACTCGTCCCAACTCCCTGGACATCAGTGCAAAGGCCTGTAGAGAGGCGTCAGTAATACCGTGGACAGAAGTGTCCAGCTCAGTCTCCTGCAGGGATGACGACAGGGCGAGCAGCAGGTGGGACATGGAATTACCCATGCGAGCCATACGTGCTGCCGCCTCATAGGCCTTCGACAGCAATTCGTCCGTAACCCGGCACTGGGGGCGAGGACACCTCGCCTCCTGTCTCAGAGCCTCATTGGGTGAGACGATCAGGGCGGCGATAGTGGGCTCAACCGCTGGCATGCGGTCCAGGCCGAACTTGGAGGCGTCCTGCATGGCTGCCAGGGTCCGAGCATCAGCTGTCGGACGGGCAGGGGCCCTAGGGTCCCTCCAGAACTTCTGTAATTCCCTCAGATACTCTTCTGATGGAGGTACAGTTAGTTCAGCGGGGGTTGAGGAGCGCCTGAAAAAGGCACTGGCCGAAGCTGGCTGAGCCTGCGGCACGTCCAGCTGTAGCCTGGCTAGAGCCGTACGGATGGCGGCTCCCACAGAGCCGTCCTCACTACCACCCGCAGAGCCACGGGCTGAAGAAAGGGAGCCCGCTGCAGAAGGACGGGAGGCTTCGTCTCCCAGGAGCACGTCCGGAGCGTAGTCCTGAAACATAGTAGCCGAAGCTGCTATGGAAAACGCATCCTCCTCCGGCCCGAAGGAGGCCGCTGGAGGAACAAGGGCACCTGGCAGGGTTGCTCCAGCCCCAGGCTGGAGAGCCAGGAGGAGGGACTTCATGCTGTCAAGCTCCGCTGTCAGCTGATCCACTCTAGAAGTAAGCCCGGACCCCTTGGCCCTCTTCCCGGAGGTGGGGCCTGCAGTCTCAGCAGGCCGACGCCGTGGTCGGGTAGACCGAGACGGGGCCAGCCGCTGGTCAGGGGTCAACTGGGGAGACAAGGGAGGGCCCAACAGGCGCTCTACCTCGGCCAGCCTCGCGGCCCTGACAGCATGAGGCAAAATGCCACAATTCATGCAGGACTCGTCTGAGAGACCCTGCCTCAGATGTCCGAGGCCGAGGCACGAAGGACACAGATCATGGCCATCCTCAAGCTGTAGAGGAGCCATACAGGCCGAGCAGGAGTGGTTGTGATCCATGTCGGGACCACCTCTAGCTCTAATATATATATATATATATATATATATATATATATATATATATATATATATATACACACACACATATATTTGCCGATAGTACGTATGTACTAATTCTTATTCATATATTTCTTCTTTTTTTTTTTTTTTCAGAAGAAAATTCTTTACTTATAGATGAATGCTGGGAGCGGGAGCCGCAAACGGTGCCTTCACCGACAATCAACTATAGGCCACCTGTTCTGGGAGCGGGGGGCGCACACGCCGCCGTACACCAGGAGAGGGGCAATTGTATATTTAAACACTTATCTATAGGCGGATGCCGGGAGCGGGAGCCGCAAACGGTGCCTTCACCGACAACCACTATATGCCGCCTGTGCTGGGAGCGGGGGGCGCACACGCCGCCGTACACCAGGAGAGGGGCAATTGTATATTTAAACACTTATCTATAGGCGGATGCCGGGAGCGGGAGCCGCAAACGGTGCCTTCACCGACAACCACTATAGGCCGCCTGTGCTGGGAGCGGGGGGCGCACACGCCGCCTTACACCAGGAGAGGGGCTATTGCTGTATTTATACACCGTCTATAGGTGGATGCCGGGAGCGGGAGCCGCAAACGGTGCCTTCGCCGACAACCACTATAGGCCGCCTGTGCTGGGAGCGGGGGGCGCACACGCCGCCTTACACCAGGAGAGGGGCTAGTGCAAGTTCTATTAGCTATAGGTGGATGCCGGGAGCGGGAGCCGCAAACGGAGCCTTCACCGACAACCACTATAGGCCACCTGTGCTGGGAGCGGGGGGCGCAAACGCCGCCTTACACCAGGAGAGGGGCAGAACAAATAGCAGCAACAAAATCAAAGAACCGGCACAACCGAGTTGGCCGCTTAACATAAGTAGGTTACAGATGCCGGGAGAGGGCTAGCAATGCAGCTTCACCGACAATGCAACTATAAACAGACTGTTACTCACGTGCAGCGCACAGCACCGGGAGAAGGAGCGAGCATGCTACCTAGACCGGCGCTTGTAACAGCTGGTCAGTAAACTTCATCAGCCGAGGGAAAAAAAGGTTACACCTCTCGGCAGTTCGCCGCGGTCTCTGAAGGGCGAGCAGCTCGCAGCCTCGACGGGACGTCGCGAGACCACCAGCAGCGAACGATGAAGTAGAATTGGTTTTAGAATTCGTCTCATATGCAGACGCAGTACTTACCTTGCGCAGCGAGAAGATGAAAAAGGACTGACCTGCTGATGTTGCCGGAAGTATATAGGCTCTCCGGGGTCAGCAGGGGGTCACGAGTGACGTTGTTGGTATTAACACTCGACCTGCGCATGCGCAAGATGTATCATCCAGTGCTTGAAAGCACCGCCTCTGGCGGTCAGTAAGGATGAAATAGAACTCCAAACCAAGACATGAAACACAAAAACGTAACTTAAAACATGATAACTAAAAACATGAGTCCATGGGCGTGACAGGTGTCGACACCATGGACCAGACAAACACAGAGGTGGCCCATGGTGCTGTGGTAACATCCTTAACATAGAATATATTGCCAAAAGTATTCACTCACCCATCCAAATAATTAAATTCAGGTGTTCCAATCACTTCCATGGCCACAGGTGTATAAATTCATGTTGTGCAATTTTCTTTTACAATTTTCAAAATGTTTTAAAAGTGTTAAAAATAAAATGATTTCAAATATGAAATCATTCTTGTGTGGACCAAATTATGATACAAAATATATTACAAATGATTATTCTTAACCAAAATGACAAAAGTAGCATAAAAACACATTCTAACACGGGTCATTTTTGACCCACGTATGGAAGAGTGTAGGGTCCTGTCACTCATGCATCTAAGGGTTAGGTTATTTGTTCACGCCCATCTATATGGCTCAGATGCAGATGCTGTAACGGTCACATCAGCCAGCATGAACAAAAAAAACATGTCTCCTCTAAAAAGAACATGGCAGCACAGCTTTGCAAAGCTGCATCTGAACAAACCACAAGACTTTGGAGCAATGTCTTTTGGACAGATGAGACCAAAAGAGATGTTTGGTCATAATGTACAGCACCATATTTGGAGAAAACCAAACACAGCATACCAGCACAAACTCTGCAGTGGTGGAGGAGCGAGGATTTGGCCTTGTTTTGGAGCCACAGCACCTGAACCTTGCGTTCATTAAGTCGACCATGAACTCCCCTGTACATTAAAGCTTTCTACAGTCGAATATGAGGCCAACTGTCACTAGGCTAAAGCTTGACTGAAATTTGGTCATGCAACAGGACAATGATCCCAAATTCTACAACAAATTTACCACATATTCCTCCATGACAATGTCAAACAGAAATCCATCACTTCCAGTCATTGCTGCCAAAGGTTTTTATCTATTTGTCCTGATATTTAAACCTTAGAACTGAAAGAGGGTGCACTTTTTTAACATCTGTAAAAAGTTTGAATTAAAAACGTTTAGCATAATGACAAATGACAGTAATCCTGAAATGAACAAAGGACATCACTAAACCTGAAAGGAGATCATGGAGCACACACTTTTTTCATTTCTCGTACATTTTCTACTCTATGCTGCACAGAAGCGTGAAGCATTAGTGACTAATTGATGACTTTGTATTATGAATACGAATACATACAGAACAGCAGCAGACAATCTGTGGATGTGTCTCCAGCAGCAGGATCTGCTCCAGCCGTGAAGTCTTTCTATTCACAAGCAGAGTGAAAAACCAGCGGACTCCTCCTTCTGTGTTATTGCCATGTACTTGACAGGCATTATCTTTCTTGAAACTACATGTGGCTCCTCGGATATTGAAATGCAAATGTGTAAAACACTACATGGGTGGCAGACATCAGCATATTTCACATTTAAGCTGGGAGGCTGGAGAACTGCGTCATACTGTAGGTTCCTCACTGTGCTCGGCTCTGAGGAGGCATGATGTGATCTCAATCAGCGGACAATAACCTCTGGTGCATGTGAAACCTAAAAGCACCTGCATGCTGAAGCCTCCTTTTATCATCAAAGACGACTGTACTTTTCCTTAATTGCATTTGATGGCAAGGAGAGGCAAGAAGCAGCAGAAGGAGAGGAAACTAACAGCGTGATTTTGTGATCAAAGAAAATAAGAGACTGTTAGATCTGAAGGGAACAGACACAGTCCTCCCGAGATGAATTAATGCTATTTCATGACAATGACTGATAAGTAACGCTAAACTACAGTGTAGTTTTTTTTTATCACTTTATTGTCACACAAATTATTTTGATTGTTTATTATTTTTGCTGAAAAATATACTTGCCTCAGACTCTTGACAATAGATGGAAATGACCCGCTGCTCTTAGTTCTTCACAGTGGAAGCATCCGCACGGTGAGGATTAACAATTAGAATCTGCCAGCCTTGAATTCCTATTTTCCTTCCTCCGCATCTCCATTTGAACAGTGCTGTCAATGAGATGCAAAATGAATTATTCAAAATCTGTCTTTGTGTGTCTGTGTGTACAGTATGTAAATCATAGGAGATGCTTCTGATAACTGAATAAAGGTGGAGGACCTTCAATGTGAGTGTAACTGATGGGAGGGGAGGGGCGATTGCTTTTCCTTGCACAACTATTCACATGCTCATTAGTAAAAATTACCCAACATTTTTTAATGCACTAATCAACCTTCCATAGCAGCCATTTACAGTACATCTGCTGTTTGTTTAATTGCAATTGTGCAACCATGTTTGTATATGTTGTCATTTGATTATTCACATCAGCTGACATTTTCAGCATCAGCAGAGGAACTGAGAAGGTATATACATATGTAAATGATGGAGGGAGATGAATATTTACATGTGGAAAACGTTTCTTGTTACTGTGATACTAATACAGATGAGATACAGTGAGCGATCCAGGAAGTGCAGGAGGGGACTAACTACAACGGAGAGGCAGTGGAGAAAGGCAGCAGATGATTGCTGACCATCTACTGTATGTGCCAACTGCAGAGCTTCTCTTTATGCTAATTTGATCCATTTATCTATTTGATAATTTCTTGAAATGTTTAACTGATATGCAAGAACATATCAAGTTTAAATATGGACACTCAAACAAAAAGGATACACACTTGATTTAAATGACTGAAACATCTTCTATTTATGTGAGATTCTATCTCATTTATGTGTGTATTGCTTAACTTTCCTTTGAGTTGTTACATTCTTTCCTAAGAGAAGTGTTTTGGATTTTGTTAGCTACAAGTATTTTAAAATAATTTAAATTTTATTGAGCTTTGGAGATAATGATGACCATTTAATTAAAGAGTGACATGCCCTTAACTTTAAAAATATTTCTCAGGCCTATATAGCTTTTACTAAAGCATTAAACAGTAACAAGACGTTCCATTTGTATTTGTACTGGAAACTCGACTAAAGGGCACAACGTGAAGAATGCTTCTCCTACAGAGACATACACTCTATATAAGCTCTATAGGACCTCCTACAAGTTCAAATGAAAAAAAGCCTCCAGGGTTGTTTTTTGCAGCTTTAGCCATATCTTCTGTCTTCAGTTTGAGCTGGTCTTATTATCCCATGGGACTTCTTGTGAATACTGAATGATCGGAATACCCCTTTAACACAAAGTATTAAAATTCATACTGCAATCCTGTATCCGAGGAATAACAATTATATGATAGATTACTAAGTATTATTCTTAGTTGCAGTGTCATGAAAAACAAAATAGCTGTCTGGAAGAATGGAGCCCAGAGACAGTAGTTTGACTTGAATGTTATACACATAGACAGTCTCAGCACCTTAGTTGATGATGATGATGATCGTTCCCTATTCAAGTGCCAGAGAATAAAACTAGAACAGTGGTGGAAATCATATAATACGTCTTCAGTAAACGTTGCAATAGTTTTCTCATCAACATTTATTTGTGACATGCTGTATATCAATATTATTTCCTACTTAGACCCAAAGTTTTCCTGCAAAAATAATGATTCGGTGAACATCATTCCTACGACGCATGATTGGATGCTATGAGGACAAATTATTCATTAACACAGAGGGCTTAATTTCAAGTGGAGATACCAATTTAAAAAATGAATATCGATTTCATTAGGTGAATAAGAAGACTCTAAAGCTGCTTACTTTGGATAAAAATAAAAACAAAATTGACAAAAATGGATTGCATGACATGAATTTCATTAACAAGAGAAGTCTGAAGACTGCAATGTTGTAACTAGTATTTCATAGAATATGATAAAGTACATAATTTTTATATACTTTGAACCTCGAAAAAAAAAAATTGTGCACTGTTCTGTTGGACAGATCAACTTTAAAGAATAGATGGTGATTATTCACAGGCTGAAAACAAAGATATTTGCCCTTTCATCTAAGATTGCATCATATCACATGAATGATAATAATGAATTAATGCCAGATGATGAATTCACTTCAAATGCAATCAATGCGATCACATAAAAAGGGATTAAATGCTACAGTGATACGTCCAAGCTAAAACAACAAGATTTGGAGTGAATGAAGACAAAAAATGGACAAAAATTATAAAACCCAGTAATGTATTTATTAAGGAAACTGACCCAATATTAAATATTTGCGATTCGTGCGAGGTGTAACCCTCTTGTGTAGAAATAACTGCAAATAAATGTTTCTGGTGTCTAAATTCATTGGCATTTTATTTATACAAGACCATTTCACAATGAAGCGTCATCTCAGGTCACCTCACACAAGGATGACCCCAGAAGCACTTAGTGATGCTGGAGAGGAAAAAAAAAAAAAGCCATATGCTTTAATCTGTTTAGCTGATGAGACTTCAGCAGAGACAGCAAAAGACAGAAAGGACATAAAACAACAAACAACAAACAACTGCTGATCAGTCTTGCAAATCCTCTGATTTCTCGCAAAGAACAGCTTCAACTCTGGGATGTTGGTGGGTCTCCTCACATGAACTGTTTGTACTCTTTTCGTCTGCTTAGAAACATTGTTTTCTTACTTGACCCATTTTCAAATTGAGCTTCGGTTCGCAGACAGGTGTCCTGACATTTTCTCTCAAAGAACTGAGATTTCAAAAATAATTCTAATGGCCCAGATACAAGAGAACATGCCCCTAACATGACACTACTGTCACCATGTTTCACAGATGGGATAATGTTCTTACACTAAAATTCTTATTTAAACATTTTTTTTCCCCTTGCAGCCCAGCTTCTGCAGCGTGCCACTTGTTTCTACTTCTGTGTTATGATTGCCAGACTGACATACATCCCTCTTTTTATTGAAAATAAAACAGGGCACCCACTCACATCTGACTGGCATCCCACTGAAACCACTGCGCTGGAGGTTTACATACTTTTGCCATTCAGACATGTATAAAATTGAATAATGTTCCTTAACAAATAAATGACCAAGTGATATTTTTTTCATTTGGTTTAATGAGATATCTTTGTAAATCTGTAAAGCAACAGTGGAAATCTAAATCATTTTGGGATTCCTGGCACACAAAGATGAGAGGCCAATATTGTGACAAACCAAACCAATGTGGCAACTAAACCACAATTGAAAAATCGATAACAGCACAGTCGATTTTTCGTATTGCTCTACAGGTTACAGGTAGAGGGATTAAGTCGGTGGATGTAGAATGGGTGCAAAGGGCTGCTACTCAGGGGAGTGCTGACAAATTCCCAGATATCGATTGAATGCTTCGGGACACAAATGTCCAAACAGATCTTCTCAAAGCCCCGCTGAGACGCCTCAAACTCGGAACAGACGAAGACGCTGGAGGGGTATTAAATCATGTGACAAAGACACATGCGCTGCAACGAGAAAGTGTGTGTCTCTCCAGCAGCCTTATTGCTACTTGGTTCACTGTACACAGCAATATGCGGCACTGGTTGACTGATTGCTCTGTGAGGGTTTATGGCTGTTGTTGACCATGTGTTAGTGAGCCCAGGAGTGTGTGAATGTGTGTGAGTGTGTGTACTCTCTGTCTCGTCAGTGAGATTCAGGTCTGTTTGTATTGACATAGTTAAATAACTGCACCCTCGTCAGCAATACTCAGCAAGACAGTCAATCACCACCCCCACAACCTGGATGCTTCCTTCCTCTGGGGTTCAATACATGCACACAAACAGGTACACACACATGGTCACGTGCATAAACACACCCCGCCCAATGGATCACATGTCTTGACAATGAGGAGAGGTTACTTTACTTCATGCTACCAAACAAAGCATTCAAATCGAAACAGAAAAACATCCTTGTGGATAAACAAGTATAATCTTTTTTTCAACACAGAAGCACAGAAATTACATCTTTATTTAGCTCAATAGTGAAAAAGAATCGTATCATTGTTTCGTTGGTCTTACAACCAGCAGACAGACACCTGTGAGAAAACTCTGAAAATCTACTTTGAGCAGCCTGTTCAGCACCAGTGAAACAGTAAAGGCTGGTTTACTCAGTGCAGTGGACTGTTCCAGATGATATGACAATATTAAATCAGACAGTCAGACAAAGTTCAGTGTCATCCACAGACATCATCAAACAGGACACCCTAGTTTTGTTACATTCGTGACAGAAAGCGTGGCTCGCAATGCACTTATAAATCTTTAGATTTTTTTTGTCTGAAGGCGTCTTTAGAGACTCACCTGTGTCAGATCTTTTCTTCAGGAGTTGGTGGAGACCAAAAACAAAGCTACAAGAGAGTTAATAGTGGACTTAAATTCACCAGACACACAATTCCAAATGAATCATCATATTGATGAACGCTTAGAAATTTTAAGTAGATCTTTTAATAACATTTTGATCTTGTTAACATAATAAAAATGTCCAAAATAAGTTATTCCTGCTTTGAATATTTTCTTCTGACATAAAAACAAATACAAATCTACATTTTATGGAATTACATTTCCAATGACATGTTCATTTAGCTGCTTGAATCTGGACAGTCCAATATTTAAAAAATTTAGGGGGACATTTCCACTGTGTGCTGGTGATTTGGTATGCTCTGAAATACGTATGTCTGCCACATGAGATCCAGGTTTTGTAGTTATAGTTCAGCTCTTTACTTTAGAGTTATATTTTTCCTTATCTAGCTAAATGCTTATCAAATGTTATCAAAACTGCAGGGTGGCCAAATTTGGGTTCTTCGTATATATGTATTGATATCAGTAAGCATAAATAACCTCATAAGTATAGCTTTATCAATAGTTTATGTAAAGTATTTACATATTTGATCATTTGTATTATCTATACTTTGGCGTTAAACTCTCACTTAGTCAAGGATATATTTTCTTTAATTAGTTTGTGTTTGTACAAAAACATGCATGTTAGATTAATTGGTGTCTCTAAAATTGGCCTTAGGAGTGAGTGTGAACGTGTGTGTGGTTGTTTGTCTCTGTGTGGCCCTGTGATGGACTGGCGACCTGTCCAGGGTGTACCCCGCCTCTCGCCAGATGACCACTGGGATTGGCTCCTAGCCCCCCCGCGACCCGACCGACGGATTCAGCGGGTATAGAAAATGGATGGATGGATAGTTTGTGTTTACTTATTCTAAAATGTGTACATAATGGGATGAACATGACATGCAGTGATTCCCTCTGGCCATTAGGTGGCAATGCTTCTCTTTCCTGTGCATCAAGAGGATTTAGGTGTTTCTGCATTGAATGTATATGTGTGCGTGTGAACGTGTGTGTGTTTTTTCTTCAATACATTACCAACCTTTCAGACCAATAGCATTGTGGCCATAGGCAGAAACAACAAAGGAAAGGCCAGTCTCAGTAATGGCTGCAATAACAGGACAAAGGGCAGTCAGGTGCATTGACTCTTTGTAAAGTAGAGCTAGAAAAATGGTTTTCCAGACAAAAATGCTTTTTGAAACTTGATCAGTTTTGAATGAAAATGATCATGAGCCATATCTGAATCCAAGCCAATATAAATGTGTGTTACGGCTGTACCCTTTCCCTGCCATTTGAATACAATTGTTAGTATGATTCAGTTACTGTTCCACTTTTTATACAAAAAGATCCCTCTGGTAAGCTCACTGATGTTTTACGGTCACCTATTGATCGTGCGATTAGTGGTCCAGCGGGGTCCACCCACTTCATGTCCAGTTCAGAGTAATAGTTACTGAGTGAGCTGTCAATGGTAAAGAAGGACATTGACCAGAGGAGCACGGTGAAGGTGGACGAGCTATTGGTGTAGCAGCAGAAGAATTCACCCTGACCTTCACCTTGCCTCCACACCAGGCCACTGATTTGATTACACAAACCGAAAGCCAGGGTGACCTCCACCTGGGATCTCTCAATCACTCATCTCTCCACATTAACCCAAGTCTTGATCACATGAAGCTTGGAAATGGACCATGTGTTCCACCACAGGGGTTGGTGCATCTATTGGAATGACTATTCTTCATGTTGCGGGTGATGATGCAACATGAGAGCAATCATTCCACATGATCCAATCTCAGTGAACCACAGGATTAAAGTGGACCCCTCGGGCCAGTCCTTGTGTTTATATGTTTCTGTTGTCAATAAAACAAGCTCAGCAGCTTGGTATTGCTATGTTTTTTGTCCTAAAGCTGCAGTCAAATGCATTATATAGATAAAATATCATTGAACACTGACAAAGGGGATTAAAAAGAGCTATTGGTCCAGATATTGCACTGTGCTTTATCTGTAATGAATACTAATCAAATCAAATACCCCTAAAAGGGAGCTTAAAGTTTGTGATGGAATATGTTGACTATTTTCTCAACTGCCCCTGACCTGCTGGCTAAATTTTTGACTTGAGTCCAACAAATCTCATAAATGCAGATGTGTTTGTGTACAGGATTAAGGATCTGTATGCTGCATGCTTGTTTCACAGATGAAGCAGTAGAAATGAATTCTCCTGGGACTTCTGAGAAGGAAACGGGGCACATAAACAATGAAGGGTGGGTTTGGACAAAGAAGAATATTAGAGCAGTGGCCAACAGACCACATATTAGGCCTTCTTTAGATGTGCCTACTACAAGCAACTGTGTATTAAACAACAAATACTATTGTTGATTTTTGGCCTAAAAACTATATAAACTTAAATGTTTTGGCTTACTGCATTGGAGAATTCAAATGAGGCACATACTCATTGATACGCTTATGTTTTAATGCTGCGTTGACCTTTAACCACCGGGAGTCAAAAATACATTAAATTCAGTTTAGTTATTTACAGGTCAAACTGAAAAATATCTGTGATTAACGATAAAAATTGAAGATCATAACCTCAAAACTTTAGAGAAACCGAAAGGTTCTGAGTGGACCTTTGACTTTCAGTAATTTTACCAAGACGTTAAGTGTTTTATAGATAGGGGTGCTTTAAGGTACACCGATTTACTTCTACATTAAAACCACTGACAGGTGAGGTAATTAACACTGATGATCTTGTAGGACAAGACAATGTCCTACAAACCATTAGCTCAAGTATCTGTGTGCAATGTTACACATTACCCACCTTAGCCACCTGGTTGAAAACCAAGCCCTCCATGACAACAGCACTCTTTGATGGCAACTACCTGTTTGATTTCCTGGAGGAATGTCATAAAAAAGGAGCTTGACAATGAGCACTGCCACAGCACAAAAACTGCTCAGGAATGGCTCGAAGAACACAACAAAGAGCCAAAGTCATTTAGCTGGCCTCTGAACTCCCTTCATTCCAATCCCACAGACTCCACAGGATGTGAGGGGACAGACCCAATTCTCAAGATCCACAGAATGCCAGCACGTCACTGCCAGACAGCGCAGGACTTATCAGGAGGTCAGGTGTCTTAACAGGTAAAAGCTGCGTTGATTGAATGAAGGGGGCAATTCAAGATTAGGATGGTGGTTTTAATGTTGCTTTTCACTGAGATCTACAGTAACATGTCTTATACCATGCCCATGTGATAACAAGTACTAGGTGTAAGATAACTGTAGTATGCAAAATTGTGCAATATGTCATTGCAGAATTTGTTAGAATATAAATTTGAATCAAGTAAAACTAAGATTCTCATCATATACAATCAATATGGTTTTTACCACATAGTTGCCTAAACAAATTCAACAGATAGATGAAGATATAGTTATGTTGAGATTTTTTTTTCATCGGATATTTTTCAAGGCAAGCCAAGGCAATTTTATTTATAGAGCACAATTCATACACAGGGCAATTCAAAGTGCTTTACAGCTACATAAAATCACAAGAAGGCAATAAAACCATTAAAAAGGAATAAAAAAATAAAAGAAAGAAATTAAAAAAAGAAAGAATATTTAAAACCCATTAAAATAATCATTAAGTAATTGAAAAGTGAAGAGTGCAGATAAAATACTTTCAGGTGTCATATGCACAGCTAAATAGAACTGTTTTCAGCCTGGATTTAAACATTGTCAGAGTTGAGGCCTGTCTCACATCTTCTGGAAGGCTGTTCCAGATTTTAGGGGCATAAAACTGAAACGCAGCCTCACCTTGTTTAGTCCTGACTCTGGGCACCAGCAGGAGACCCCTCCGTGAGGTTCTCAGAGCCCGAGTTGGTTCATATGGCTCTAACATGTCAGAGATGTACTTTGGCGCTTGACCGTGAAGAGACTTGTACACAAGCAGAGCTGTTTTAAAGTCTATTCTCTGAGCGACAGGAAGCCAGTGCAGAGACCTGAGCACTGGACTAATATGGTCGTATTTCCTGGTTCTAGTCAGGACTCGAGCAGCAGCGTTCTGGATGTACTGCAGCTGTCTTATAGCCCGTTTAGAGAGCCCAGTGAGCAGGCCGTTACAGTAGTCTAACCTGCTGGAGACAAACGCATGGATCAGTCTCTCTAAGTCTGGTTTAGACACTATTCCTTTGATTCTGGCAATATTTTTTAGATGGTAAAAAGCTGCTGATGTTACAGATTTAATGTGGCTGTTAAAGTTCAGGTCTGAGTCCAATATTACCCCGAGATTTCTAACTTGATAGTTAGGTTTTAGAGAGAGAGTCTCAAGGTGACTGATAACACTTTCTCTTTGTTTCTGTGGGCCACAGACAATGATTTCAGTTTTGTCTGAGTTTAGCTGGAGGAAATTGTTTTGCATCCACACACTGATCTGTTTGATGCAGCGACACAGTGTATCTACAGGCCCGTGTTCTCCTGCCGTCAGTGACACGTAGATCTGAGTGTCATCTGCATAATTGTGGTAGGACACATTATAGCTGCGTATGAGCTGGCCTAGTGGAAGCATGTACAGATTGAACAATATGGGTCCCAGGATTGACCCCTGGGGAACCCCACAGGTCATAGCCATTTGGTCTGAGACACAGTTACCAATTTCAACAAAATATTTCCTGTCCTCCAGATAGGACTTGAACCAGTTTAAAGCACAACCAGAGATTCCCACCCAGTCTTCTAACCTCTGTAATAAGATCGCATGGTCAACTGTGTCAAAGGCAGCACTCAGGTCCAGCAGAACTAAGACTGTGACTCTACTTGCATCTGTGTTCAGGCGGATGTCATTTGTCACCTTGATCAGAGCTGTCTCAGTGCTGTTGTGGGGCCTAAAGCCAGATTGGAAAGTATCAAAAGCATTGTTAGACAGGAGAAAGTCACCAAGCTGTTGGTATACAACTTTTTCTAGGACTTTGCCTAAGAATGGCAGGTTTGATATGGGCCGGTAGTTGTTCAGTACTGTGGCATCAAGATTGCTCTTCTTTAGAAGAGGCTTAATGACAGCAGTTTTTAAGGCCTTTGGAAATGTTCCAGTCTGGAGTGAGATGTTGACTAGATGAGCAAGTTGTGGTAACAAACTGCTCAGCACAGACTTTAGGAATCTAGTGGGCAACTCATCAAGGCAGCACGTTGATGAACTCAGACTGCAGATGGTCTCTTCGACTGTTTTGTCAGTAACAGGTGTGAAATGTGTCAGCTCTAGGTGTCTAGCTGGCTGCAGAGTGGTTATTTGTGTTGTGGAAATTATTGCATTTTTAATGCCTTGAACTTTGTCATTAAAGAATATTGCAAACTCATTACACTTGGATGTAGAAATGAGTTCTAAAGGCAGTGAAACTGGAGGGTTTGTTAATCTGTTTACTGTAGCAAACAGGACACGAGAGTTGTTACTGCATTTTTTGATGATTTCAGAAAAATAACTCTCCCTTGTTCTACGCAAAGTCTGGTTGAACACACATAGCTTTTCTTTGTAAGTCTCATAATGAACCTGGAGCTTTGACTTGCGCCATTTCCGTTCGGCTCTCCGGCACTCCCTTTTCTGTGTCCTGACCGACTCTTCTTTCCTCCATGGCGCCCTTTGCCTACTTTTAACCATTCTAACCTTGACAGGAGCAATGGTATCCAAAACATTTAAGAGACTTGATGTGTAAGAGTTCAACAGATCATCAACATCAGAACACAGGGTGTTCTCAAACCTAATCATTTCCATAAACTGTGTCCCTGTTCTGTCATTTATGAGTCTTCCCCGAAACAACTGCAGACCCAGCTGGTGTTTTGGGTAAAGTAGATAGGTCGAAGAAAACACAGAAATGATCAGATAAAGCAACATCAACGACATTCACGTTTGAAATAACAACACCCCTTGAAATGAGAACATCTAGAGTGTGCCCTCTGTTGTGGGTGGGCTAAGTCACATGCTGAGTTAGATCAAACATTTCAAGGACAGCAGTGAGCTCTTTAGCTTCCTTGTTATGCGCTACGTCCACATGCACATTCAAGTCCCCTGTTATGACTAAACAGTCAAAAGCAGTGCACACAATTGAAAGTAGTTCAGTAAAATCGTCAATAAAACAATTCTGTGGTGGTTTATAAATGTCACACCCATGGACTCACGTTTTTAGTTTCATGTTTTAGGTTATGTTTGTGTCACTCCATGTTTAGTTTTTGCCATTTTAGTTTCCCTGCACTCTGTTTATCAGTTTCACTCACTTCACCTGTGTTTTTTCCCTCAGCTGCACTCACTCCCAATCACTCTCACTCCCTATTTAGTTTCCTGCCTCCCCTTTCAGTTTTGCCGGATCTTTGTTGAAAGTCAAGTTGGTAAACCCATGCCATGCTACCATGTTCCACGTCGTTCTTTCAAGCGAAGTATTTATCCATGCCGTGTTAAGTTCTTTGTTTTGTTTTTGTCCACAGCTACGTTTTTTCCGGCTCAGCCGCGTTTTATGTTGGTACTTTGTTTTTGTTTAATAAATTTACCTTCTTTTGAAAAGTTCGCATCCGTGTCCTCCCTCCACCCCTCAACCTGACAGAAAGATCCGGCCAGAAAATGGACGCGGCGGACTACTCAGCCTTCTGGGAGATGGCTGGGGACTTCTGGTGCCTCGCGGGATCGAGCTGCACCTCTTGGGAGAAGCTGAACTCTGCCAATGAACTAATTGACTTTTTTGTACGAAAGCAGGTCCTCCAGCACATGTCAGGAGTGACGCACATCTGGGCAGAGGTGAGGGGTGTACAGCGCGCTGCTATGCTGGATATCTTTGGCATGGAGCCACAGAAGGTAGCCGCGCTATACACACCCTCCCTCACCACTCCAGCATCCCAGTCCCCGGCCCCAGCCGTTCCAGAGCTGGCCCCGGCCCCAGCCGTTCCAGAGGCTTTAGGGCCTGACCACAAGGCTTTAGGGCCTGACCACGAGGCTTTAGGGCCTGACCAAGAGGCTTTAGGGCCTGACCAAGAGGCTTTAGGGCCTGACCAAGAGGCCACAGGGCCTGACCAAGAGGCCACAGGGCCTGACCACGAGGCCACAGGGCCTGACCACGAGGCCACAGGGCCTGACCAAGAGGCTTCCGGGCCTGACCAAGAGGCTTCCGGGCCTGACCAAGAGGCTTCCGGGCCTGACCAAGAGGCTTCCGGGCCTGACCTCGACCAAGAGGCCTCCGGGCCTGACCTCGACCAAGAGGCCTCCGGGCCTGACCTCGACCAAGAGGCCTCCGGGCCTGACCTCGACCAAGAGGCCTCCGGGCCTGACATCGACCAAGAGGCCTCCGGGCCTGACCACGAAGCGGCAGAGCCCGACAAAGCCTCAGAGCCCATGGGGCCCATGGACTCACCGGTTCGAGCCCCTCCCTCCCACCCCCAGACTTTGGGGATGTCTGGGATCCATCCCTTGAAGGGGGGGCTCCCCCCCCGTCGGAGGTCCGTCGGACCGTGGGACGGTCCCCGGCTCCTCCTCCCGCCACGCCGACAGAAGTCTGGGTCCCATCCAGACCACAGCCTGCTGCCACGTCATCGGGGGTCCGGGCGTCCGCCGGGCCGTCTCCTGCCGCCACGCAGAGGGAAGTCTGGGTGCCAACCAGACCACCGCCTGCTGCCACGTCATCGGGGGTCCGGGCGTCCGCCGGATCACCGCCTGCTGCCACGTCATCGGGGGTCCGGGCGTCCGCCAGACCACCGCCGTCTCCTGCCGCCACGCCGACGGAAGTCTGGGCGTCCGCCAGACCACCGCCTGTTCCTGCTGTGCCGTCTGCGGTCTGGGCGTCCGCCAGACCACCGCCGGTTCCGGCTATGCCGTCTGCGGTCTGGGCGTCCGCCAGACCGCCGTCTCCTGCCGCCACGCCGACGGAAGTCTGGGCGTCCGCCAGACCACCGCCTGTTCCTGCTATGCCATCTGCGGTCTGGGCGTCCGCCAGACCACTGCCTCCTGCTGCCCGAAGCCGGTACCACACACCCGTTTCTGGTCCCCGGCCTGACCGGCTTCGAGCCCCTCCCTCCCACCCTCGGATTTCTTAGGGGTTGTCTGGGATCCACCCCTTGAGGGGGGGGGCTCTGTCACACCCATGGACTCACGTTTTTAGTTTCATGTTTTAGGTTATGTTTGTGTCACTCCATGTTTAGTTTTTGCCATTTTAGTTTCCCTGCACTCTGTTTATCAGTTTCACTCACTTCACCTGTGTTTTTTCCCTCAGCTGCACTCACTCCCAATCACTCTCACTCCCTATTTAGTTTCCTGCCTCCCCTTTCAGTTTTGCCGGATCTTTGTTGAAAGTCAAGTTGGTAAACCCATGCCATGCTACCATGTTCCACGTCGTTCTTTCAAGCTAAGTATTTATCCATGCCGTGTTAAGTTCTTTGTTTTGTTTTTGTCCACAGCTACGTTTTTTCCGGCTCAGCCGCGTTTTATGTTGGTACTTTGTTTTTGTTTAATAAATTTACCTTCTTTTGAAAAGTTTGCATCCGTGTCCTCCCTCCACACCCACAACCTGACAATAAATGGTGATATAAAGTATGGAAGATTGTTTTATCTCCATTTTGAATGACACATACTCAAATGATGAAAAAAACCCAAATGACAACTTGTGGGTGGGTATATTGTCCCTGAACATGGCACAAACACCCCCACCCCTCTGGTTTTCTCGTGTTTCAGACACAAAATTGAAGTGAGGTGGACTAGACTCAATCAGGACTGCATTTGCTGTGTTTTTGTCGAGCCACGTCTCAGTTAAAAACATAAAATCAAGAGTGTGAGAGGAAATAAAACTTAATTAAGAATGATTTGTTACTTAAAGATCTGACATTGAGCACTGCGTGTTTGAGATTAGTTATAGTTGAACTGGATGCTGTGTTCTTGCAAGGGATATGGATAAGATTTCTCTGGACAGTCTGATTGTCCCTCTCTTCACTCCATCCTTGGACCTCTGGTTGAGATGGTGTTTACCAACACAGAGGCCCTTAGTGTCCTAGACAACAGCATTGACGCTGTTGGAAATGACAGCTGTGGACACCGGTGGTGGGGGCCAAGCTGGGGGGGCTTTGGTCGATGGAGTAGGCTGGGGAGGGAGAGGGGCTCGATGCTTCTTTGAGGATAGAATTCTTGATCTTGCCATGTTTGGCGTGAGAGGAACCATTTTAATCCCCGATTTCACCAAGCTTTCAAGGTGATCAGGAAATCTCCTGGGTGACGGTGGAGAAGAGAACGATGGTGAAACGTCTCTGGAGGGTGTAGATGCAGCAGGTGGGTCCCAGGCCTGTGGTGAGGCCCGTGGTGAAGGCTGTGTTCGGGATGCTGGAGGTGCTGCTGTGGCTGCTGTGGCTGAATCCTTTGCAGTGCATATTTCAACAACCTGGGCCAGTTTAACACATGAGTCATGACAATATTGTGCTTAAACACTTAAGTACTTTTTTTAAATTGGGGTGGTATCTGGCCTGAGCTCTCAGGCTTTTCAGTATCTTCTGACACCATATTAACATGCTCGTATAGGGTTATTGAGTATTACAGATCTCAAAAGAGGCAAAGCCTGAGAAAGAGAGGAGAGAGGGGGAGTGTGTCCTAAATGTTCTGCTTGACGACAGATGTAAATGAATGGAAGAAAAATGTGTTTCTGTCGTGTTTCTGTGTTATTTGACCGAAGCATTCCACATACATTGCACTTTTTCCTCAGGGAAAAGTGTAAAATAAGGGCTTATTATGACTTCTTTAAGTGAACTAGACAACATTGCTACAACACACATGCTTTGAACCTCTGCCTGCCTGTGTTCAGCCATCTCTACCAACAATAAAATTAAAAGAATCACAGATCACACCCTTCACAAACATCACAGACTGCAAACCCAGCCACCTCTATCAACCAACTTCCTTTTCAGCTGCTCAGGGGACAGCTGGGCAAACATTGACCCGTATCCTCTCCTTTCCCCACAACCCCTTAAGTCACCCCTACCCCCACCAGCCTTCCATTTAGGCCCCCTGTTCCATCAGTTGGCCCCTTAGTTAAAACGGCCCACCTAACCAGCCAAGCCATTGGCCTTGATGCCCACCCAGATCTGGGGTTGTTCAGTAGGAGTGATGCATGAGACTGGGATTAGGAATACTTAAGAGCTCAAGCAAACACAGAAGGTCAGTCTGAACAAGGACCAGGGTTAGGTTCAATAGGCAAGACCAGTTAACCATACCACTGCTGCTGCTTTCTTTCTGTTTTTCTGTTATTTGCCAGTTGCTTGACAGATAAAACATATCAGTGATATGTTTAGCCGCATGTCATCCTTCAATCGCTGGTTGTCTAGATGGTGTCCAGCAAACAACGTGGGCTACATAGATAATAGGGAAACTCTCTGTAGAAAACCTGGTCTGATCAGGAGAGACGGCATCCATCCCACTTTGGAAGGGCCGAATTTATTAGTCATCCAAAAACATGACAATCCAGGGTTGAGAACAGGATGCAGAGTTGTTGTCTGATACACTTCTCTGCAGCTTCCCACCTGCTGCTACCCCACCCGAAAAACCCAATAATGACTGTCTGCTCCCACACCACCAAAATGAAATAAATTAATAAATACAAGAGGAGCAAATCTGGAAAACCTCCACAAAATTAAGACTGAACAAAAACATAAAACTATCAAATGTGGTTTGCTGAATATTAGATCTCTTCTTTCCAAGTCTCTGTTAGTGACTTGATTGGTAATCATCATATTGATGTATTTTTTTAACAGAAACCTGGCTGCAGCAGGAAGATCATGTTAGCATTCATGAATCAACTCCTTCTGGCTTTTAAATTTTCAAATTCCTCGAACCACAGGCAGAGGAGGAGGAGTGGCAGCTATCTTCAGATATGGGTTACTAATCAGTCCTAGACCGAAGATTAGTTTGTATCTCTTTTGAATCTCTGATCCTCAGTTTTTCCCAACCATTGTGGAAATCAAAAGACTTCTATTTGCCATTGTGTATCGTCCACCTAGCTCTTATTCTGAGTTTCTGACTGCGTTTTTATCCCAGTTAGTGCAGATTACAGAGTACAGATAAAGTCATTTAATGGGTGACTTTAAAATTAATATTGATGTTAAAAATGACAGCCTTAATATTAACTTCAATCTATATTAGATTCAATAGGATTTGTGTACATAGACCTATTCACTCTCTTAATCATACCCTTGATCTTGTGCTGACTCGTGTCATTGAGAGTGAACAGTTAACTGTACTTCCTCATAACTCTGTCTGACCATTTTGTGATACCTTTTGAGTTTACATTACTTGACTAGACACCATCTGAGAAGAAATGTATTTATAGTAGGTGCCTATCAGAGAATGCTGTAACCACTATAATTTCAATGCGTACAACACTGAACAATGTTGCCCTTCTGAAAAAGAAGGTAATCAGTCAGAAGAGGTTGGCTCCTTGCTTTAATTAACAGCTGTGTGTTTTAAAGCAGACTACAAGAACGCTGGAAAGAAAATGGCGTTCCTCTAAGTCTCAATTATTCGGGAAAGATAGTTTAATAATGTATAAGAAAGTTAGATCTGCTTATTATTAATCATTGATAGAAGAGAATGAGAACAATCCCAGATTTCTTTTCAGCACTGTAGCCTGACTGATGATGAGTCCCAGCTCTGTTGAGCCATATATTCTTTTAACTATCAGCAGTGATGATTTCATGAGCTTCTTGACCAATAAAATTGTTTCTGTAAGAGAGAAGATTCGTGGAATCCTTCCCACTATTATCACTGATATATCATCAAGCACAGCAGCTTTAGAAGTATGTTTAGTTAGGCAAGGCAAGGCAAGGCAAGGCAATTTTATTTATAGAGCACAATTCATACACAGGGCAATTCAAAGTGCTTTACAGCTACATAAAATCACAAGAAGGCAATAAAACCATTAAAAAGGAATAAAAAAAATAAAAGAAAGAAATTAAAAAAGAAAGAAATTTAAAAAATAGTTAGGATTCAGAGCACATCATAACACATAAACAACACTGGTGAAAGTTACCAATGATCTCCTCTTAGCCTCTGATAGCGGACTTGTGTCTGTGCTTGTCCTGTTGGATCTCAGTGATGCATTTGATACCGTCAATCACAGCATTCTGTTACAGAGACTTAAACATGTTATTGGAATTAAAGGAACTGCATTAGGCTGGTTTAGGTCATATTTATCTGAATGTAACAGGCGGTTTTCTGTGTTGTGTTATGTTGACAAGTGAAACGCACACTGGTGTTGAGTATCGATGGGGCTTTTAATCTTCAGAATAAAAGAAAAACACACAGGCGTCACACACACCGAGCCACACTGCAACTCTCCACACTCAGTTCAGAGCTCACACAGCTCTTTTCTTACTGTATATTAAACAATACTGTATAGCTCATACTGTATCACAGTTAATATGAAGGCAGTGTGCTTTATAAAACAAAATTCCAAATGCAACGAAAATGCATTAAATATTTCCCACTTCTCTCAGTATAAAAAATAAATCATTTCACCCACATTAACACATTTTTTATAGTGGAAAAAATATATATTTTGAAAAGAATACGAGCTGTACCAACATACCTTAAAGTGATAGTTCGGAGTAGATTCAACCTGGGGTCATTTGAACCGTGACATCCAGCCAAGTAGCCCACCCGAAGTTTTTTCGATACTGTATTGGCTGAACATCAGCTGAGTTACTGAGTTACTCCGAATAGCTTAGTACAAGGGTTAATGGACCCTGGCAGTATCTCCAAAATTACCACACTAAAATCACATGCCATGACACCAAACTTCTACAGTAGTACAAATATGGTCTGTACTCACAAAACGATGCATTTGGAAGTTTGAAAATAGTCCAGGAGTTTATTATTATCAACACAAGCCTGATAGCTTCTCTGCTGCTAAAATACAATTTAATTTCACACAACCACAGTAAAGCTTCACATCACGTATGAAACTGTCCGGGCATTATACAGCCGCGGCACACAGAGCACGACCTTCTGACCTCAGCATGGAAAAGAGGGAGACTGAGGGGAAAAAAACGTTTCAGCTAGCTTAATGCTAAGTTAGCTAACTCTGCATAACTCGGTTAAATATTCAATTTAAAAGTTGTTAATCCACAGAAACTCGACCAGAAGGCTCATAAGACTATCGCAGCACAGGATGTATAATTACATTGCGGTTTTGACCGGTAAAAAGAAAGGAAAATAATTCAGACAAAGGAGAGAGTGCATATCGTGACTCACCAGTTCAGAGCTCACACAGCTCTTTGACACTAGGTGGTGCAACGCCAAACAGTACCCCAGAGAAACGAAGGGGACACAATAGAAAATCGCCATGGTAACCTTTCTTCTCCTTCTTTTTACAGACAGAAAATAATTATTTTGGGAAAGTTCACCACATAAAAGAAAGGGAAAATAAATCAACAAAAAAATTGGCTACATGAAGAAGAATCTTCCTCACCAGAGTAAGTTATGGAGTTCCTCAGCGTTCTGTACTTGGACCAATTCTTTTCACTTTATACATGCTTCCATTAAGTAATCTTATTAGACAGCATGGCATGAAATTCCATTGCTATGCTGACAAGGGCGAAACCATAGTGTAGATATTTGGGGGGGTCCAAATTAGAACTGTAGACCATATTCCAGCGGGGGGTCTGGGGGTCCTCCCCATGAAACCCATGAAATATATACTGTATAGAACAGTAGATTTCAGCCCTTGGTCCAAATGTGAGCCCTTCCCAAAATATTTATATTGAAAATGTTGTACAATTTTCATATAGGTGTATTGATAAAGATGTGCTTGTATAGAACATAGTTTTTAAGAAATGTAGTATAATGACCAATTAACAAGTTACAATTCAAAGCTCGTTTTTTATTGTATGTCAAGTAGCAAAACACAAAATGTGCAATTGTAAACTTATTCCATACTATTATGGAAGGCTCCATGTCAAATTTATTATAGAATTTAAAAATTTTCTCCTCACACGTAAAGCTCTAAATGACCGAGCTTCATCATTTCTTCAGATCTTGTAGTGCAATATTTTCCCAACAGAGATCTTTGCTCTCAAACTGCAGGTTTACGTGTGGTTCCCAGAGTTTCTAAAAGTAGAATGGGAGGCAGAGCCATCAGTTATCAGGCCCCTCTCTTGTGGAGCCAGTTACTAGTATAGTTCCTCTCTACCTTTATGCTTAAAACTTTCCTTTTTGACAAAGCCTATAGTTAGGGGTGGCTCAGGTGATGCTGAAACATCCCATAGTTATGCTGCAATAGGCCCAGATTGCTGGGGGACCTTCCATGATACACCTTTCTTCACTCTGTTCACTTTTTTTCTGTATGTAGAACTACACATGACATTATTGTTTAGAGGTTTCTTCCTGTTAAAAGGTAGTTTTTTTCTTTCCACAGTCGCCTCGAGCAGGACGGGGGATTGAATCAAACAGAATTTTCGGTGCAATCTGTTGGTTTCCTTAGGGGCACTTTACACAGAAACGAAAACGGGTTAAAAACGCAAAACCTTTTTGCGGATGCACTATATCGTTTAGATGGTAACAACGTTTTGGGGGCATGAAAACGCAAAAAAGTGAAACCGCCCTCCAGAGTGGAATTCTTGAAAACGCTCCACTGCCACCTTGTAAAGGATGAAAATGCAAAACTGCGTTTCTCGTCACATAGAAAGTAGAAAGACTTGGTCTTGGTAGTGTTGCCACCTAGCCATCTGGCGTGATTACTGCATCGATAAATATGAAACGTCACACACTTTTACACTTCCTTATGCACGCAGATTTTCACCCTAAAACGCTCGTCTAAATGCAGATTTAAAAGTGAAAACGAAACACCACTTTTGCGTTTTGGTTTCAGATCGTTTCCGTGTAAAGTTAGCCTTAGCTAGGACATTTTTTTAATTGGCTCTTTAGGCAAGGCAAGGCAAGGCAAGGCAAGGCAAGGGAAGTTCATTTGTATAGCAAAATTCAACTACAAGGCGATTCAAAGTGCTTTACAGACACATTAAAACAGTAGAAATAAAAAGCATGATTTAAATTTTAAACAAAAAAGAAAGTAATAAGAACAATAGATAGAATCAGATAAAATCAGTAGTTAAAATGTGATTAAGTTTTGAAACTTAATCACATTTAATTGGCTTTTTATGTATGAATTGGAGTCATTTGGAATTAGATTTGATTGGATTATGATTGGATTATAATTAATTGTATTTTTGAAGTGCCTTGAAATGATATTTATTGTAATTTGGTGCTATATAAATAAATTGAATTGAATATCTGAACCAGGCTTTCTTTTCTGTTTCTCTTCCTACAATGCATGCCACTCTCTCATTCTATGAGTCGAACACACACATGTTCAACAACCCACACTTTATTTATTACCCATAAGTTTGTTATCAAGGTTCAATCAGACTTCAGAGTACCACTCTAACAAACAAAGAAACACATAAATGCACATTGCACTCTATTCCTGAAGTGTAGAAATACGATCTCTGGTAATATTGCTGGCTCAAGCACCAAACATAACAATGGACACCACACCGGGATTTCAGGCTAGCTTAAATATTTATTGATAAAGATGAACAAAACAAAATAAATTGATATACCAAGCACCCAGAGGTGGTGCTGCTGCTGTTCCTAGATGGCAATAGCAATAACAAAAACCCATTCTTTAATTCTCCAATTATATTTGGCTCAAGCATCTTTGGTGGCAACTGTAGACTCAAATTTGCATTGGAATGATCTTACAAGCTTGGCACACACCTTTCCTTTGGAATTAAGCGCTCTATAAGGTTGGAAGGCAAGTATCTGAGCACAGACACATTCCAATCTCTAGGCAGAGCATATGTATGGGTTACAGGCCCAGACTCTGCCTGGGGTCACTCTCACTGTTGGCAATCTTGGCAGTGTGCTACTGGTAGTTGTCTTCACCAGTGTCCCACCCACCACTGTAGAAAAACATCCCAAAAAATGCACCATGATTTACTGTAGACATGGTATTAATGAGGTGCTCAGTGCCTGGTGTTCTCCATGCATGTTGTTGATAATTGGGACCAAAGAGAGGATTTTCCTTCTCATAATATAAGCACGTGCATATGCAGTTTTATTTTTTATGCTGTTCTCTGACTAAGTGACCATTACTTTGGAAAAGGTAAAGTGGAAAAGTTAACAGGAATTAAGGAAAAATAGTACCCGTAAAAATTTTGTTTAAAAATGATTTTGATTTTTGCAGAAAACATAATTTTCCTATTAAGCTATTTACAAGTTATTTAAAGAGGTAATACCAATACTTTAAATTGAGATGTTTGACACAGCCAAATTAAACAAAAACTGTTGTCAAACATCTATAATAATCTTTGTTTGTCATCTACTCAGAGTGACATCCTATTCTTAGTTGAATAACTTCACGTAGTAAGAAAAAAATGTATTGATTTAGATTCACTTTGTTTCCAGTATTTGATCTAAATATATTGATATTTTTTTTACTATTCATTCAATATAAGACTTGGACTCAGCTATAGCTCATCCTGAAGCTTGACGTGGGGATCTTTGAATACACATTTTACTAACACTAGCACCCGGAAAATAAAAAAGATTTATTCTACTGACATAACAACTGCCAGAGTCTTTCCTGTCCCCAGTGTGCGGCCACACCCTGGGGTCTAATTAATACAACACACTGTGCATCCTTATGGCTTTCTCAGAAAGACGGAGGGAGGTACAGAGGGGCAGAGAAATACAGGATAAACTGGGCACAGGCGGGGATTACATGGCGTTTCCCACTTTGATGGATACATTCTGTAATACTGCACTTGTTTTTTCACTCTGCCTCCAACACTCTGTTTAGGGCGATGAAGTCGACCTTGACGCAAAGTACGATTACACCTTGAAAAATCAATATGCAAAATGTTTGAGTCAATCAAAGAGACAATAAAACCATCTTTCTTTTTTTTCATTTAATTTTCTGTGAAATGACACTTTGTCAAGGCCACATATATAGGTGATGGAACAAAGCCCTATAAACATATGCTATGAGTGGGTTTGTTCCTGAGGATGGATAAGAGACGAGGGTGAACTCATACTAATGAAGAGGGACATGTCAGGCCAGTACAACAGGCAGCAAGATAAAGTGCAGTAGAAGAGAAAGAGGAATGAACACTGGAGAAGTGAGAATGAGTGAGACTGAGTAAATGAGTGACAAGACAGGAACTATGTATTTAGTGGTGACCATAAATCAATGTTTAAGTGAGTGTAAAGCTTTGCCTCACCTTCAACTATACTTTCCTTGCATCCACGGTGGCAACCCATCATATACTGTTTCTGGTCGGCAGTGATTTACAGTTTTGCTTGTCTAATCTAAAAACAACAATTGCAAAACGCTAAGACTGAGTGAAACCTACCATCCTTCAAACCTAAAGACATGCCCAGCAGCAAGCTATCTTTACAATGCGTAGCCACCGTGCATGAAATGACACATAGCAACACAGATGTTTTTCTTGAGGAAATAAGGGGAGAATTTCTGTGTAACACAAAAGAGACTATGAAATCTTTGAGAATTAAAGGTATAGGTGTGCTTTTGTGTGGTCCTGCTCTTAGTATACTATTAGAAGTTCCCCCTGATTCTCTTAACTGAGAGCGCTGTGACTGCTGTCGTGACTATGGTAGATAAAGCATTGGGTACTCAGAAGTATGTGACACAACTACTCTGCAAAATAATTATTTATTTCTTCCATGATAATTAAATTCTCATGGCTCCAAGGATTTGAGCAAATAAAATGAAATTCAATACACCTTAGCTGGAAAATGAACAAGTAAATCGAACTATATCTGAATTGTTCATATTTTTTTATGGAAACTTTAAACTAACATGTACCATCATTCCCTAATTTTTTGGTTTGTCATCTTCAAACCTGCCAAACATTGCCACCTCCTTTCCTTTTCTTTCTTAGAGCTGCCTCACACCTCCATCCCCTGCTTCTTTTGTCCCACCCCCATCCTTTCTTTGTCCTGCTCTTCACATCAGTGTGCTCACAGGGGATGCAATATCTCTGACATTCCACCTCCCCCACACTTTACCCTCAACTCCTTTTTTTTCTTTCTTGAGGGCGCCTGGGTACATTGTACATGTTAAGCGGTGAGTAGTCAATCTAACCTTGTGAGTGAACGCATTTGTTTTTGAGTGATAAATGAGGGGAAACTTGTCATAGATGATGACTGCCTATCTTCGCATCTGAGCCCCACACTCACTGCCAAAAGAAAAGGCCACCCGATTTATCTTTCAAATACATATAAATGTATTAGAAGGTCAGCATTACTGCCTGCATGGTCATCTGCAGCAGAACGATTCCCTCGGCACACATTGCAATCACATCAGCCCTCCTTTTCTCAGAAACAGTCACTCCATTAATGCTTTCAGTGCCACGTCTCCTGTGGCCTCAGCATGTTAATGCTCACATTCTCTATCACTCACCCTCCACCACAAGACACTCCATCTTAAACCAGAGCCATAGGCAACAGCATAGGGAAGGGAGAAAAAGCAGAAATTATAGAGTCGTTTTCAGCCACAATGGCCTTTTCCCACAAACATACCCACATTAACACAATCACAGTTTCTGCATAGCAGCAGGCAGTTTATTTTTATATTTTCCATACAAGAAATACAGACTCCTTTATATGAATGATTCTATTCAAAGAGCTTAACATTTTACCTTTTATTTGCATTTTTCTTGTACAAGGACTCCTCAACACAATATGAAACATAAAGAATAAAAAAACATCCCTAAGATAACTGGAAGAACCATAACCATGACTATTGGCAAGGCCGGTGCACTAAATAGAATAATCTATTCCATAATACAAAAAGTAGACACATTTTTTTTTAAATTTCTCATTCTTTGTGGGTCATTTTTACGTAACAGATATCTGTTTAAAAAGTGCAATTAAGAAAAAATGTGCAGTACTTTTCTATAGAGATCATTGCTGTTGTTTTCAGTCCAGATTATATCTGTGGCACCCAATTTTTCTTACTGTGACCCAAATTTCTTTAAACACCTAGACATTTTGTCTAAAATCATCCATCACTGCTACAGCATCAAAATCATCTAAAAACCAACCCACATGATGACATGCTGGGTGAGCCATGTGGCCTCTGGTTACTGCAGCAACCAGTCCTCCAGCATTTAACATCCTGATGATGATGGCCAGGGGAGGAAGTGTTGCAATCTGACAGTGTGACATTCCTTCCAAAACCAAACAGCTAAGAGCATAACTAGTGCTCGAGTAAGTGCAGTAATCTTTAGATTAAGGTTAATAGTCTGAATGTTGTTAAGCAATTACATATAGCAAATTATGATGATTCCTCCAACATAATTGACATATGGTCAGAATAACAAGAGAAATGCAGCATGAGAGAAAGACATGTTGCCTGGACAGCGCCACATATGCTCATTTTTTCTCCTCGTTTGCTATTTGCATTTCAAAATATTCTCACAACGGGAACAACAACCTCCAAGCTGCACCCTAAATCCTTAAAATGGTAAGTTTTGGATTTGGAATGTGCATTAAGCAGACCTTCTTTTGTGTGGATCTTTGTGCATGTTTGCCCACCCATACCTCCAACACATGTTCCTTTTCAAGGATACCAACACTGCATCTTTGGCTAAATGCTTCCAAAGGGGCTTGGGATTGGTTTAAAGAAATGCCCCATGGCCTCGTACTTTTTTTTTTTTTTGTGATTTCAATACAAATATGTGCAACATACCCTTAAAACATAGGCAGATAGCAGTTGCGCACCATGAAATGTGTTTTAAAATGGATTTAATCAAATTAAAACATTATAATTTCATGTTCATTTAGATTTACTATGAAGCTTAAATGTCTTTGTGAAACATTTATTGGTGTAGCAGTAGAGGCCATGCACACACAAAGAATAATCTCTTAAATCCACTCCTCCGCACACAAATACATACATGGAGGATGGCATTTAAAAAAAGAAACAAGAGCTGACTGGATGGTTTTGATTATTTGTGATGTGAGTGGAGGGATGTCACCTGGGAAGTGTGTTACGGCTGCAAAATCTGGAAGCAGTAAAAAAGAAGAGGGAGAAGTAGAGGAAAAAAAGTGAGAACATCAGAGGTTGGCGGGTGTGACTTGTGGTGGCTGGCGTAACCTCTGACCTCCCACTCCCTTGGCTTCTCCCTTTGAGCTGCTAAAATGCGTGCGGTGTGAGGAGCCAGAGGACAGCTGTACCCCCCCCCCCCCCCCCCCCCCCCCCCCCCCATCCACCTCTGGGCTCTCTCTGGGAAACTGAAGTCCCCTTTCTCAGCACGCTTTAAATGCAGTGGGGTCAGGAGGAACCGGGGCCCAGTTGAGGAGGTCCAGTCTGGGATTAAGTTTCACAGCTTTGCACGCTGGACTTTTGTGTGTGTGGTTGTGTGTGTCCACGCCAGGGAGAGAGGGGCAGGCTGTTTAGAACCTCTCAAATGATGTCTCCATATCAAAAATAAAGTAGTACTCACACACACCCTCCCTTTGCCACTGAAGTCCTCCAGAGACATACATGGTCACACACATGAACAGCAGCTACACGGAAAGGATGAAATCTTGCACCACGCAACTTCACAATTCTTATGAGGGTAAGATGGATTTCTCCCCTGTTGCTCTTTCGTAGGTTTGCTTTATTTCTTTCCTGTGAATTAGTTCATTTATTTTTTTCTTCAAAGAAAGAAGCACTCAGACGGTCAAACGAATTGTAAAAAGGTCTTCATGCAATGGTTTACATAAGAGTCTGCTAATGTAAACCACTTAAGTAGGAGGTAGAAAAGAAGGTGCCCTGAAAGTCTGCAGATCTCAGGTGTTAAATAAGACGTTGGATTGGAAAATGCACAACAGTTGGAAACAAATATGGTTAAAAAATGTTTAAAATGCTCAGAAACTGAAATTGTGAGATTAGAATTTTGTCATCTTGACTTCAGTAGCTGGGAATGTTGTCAGTGGAGGTATAATGTAAGTGCTAACTCTCTTTTACTTTGCCCCACTGAGTAAAACATTCAATACCAACATGGCCCAAGAAATCCAAAAAAGAGAGCAAAAATGAAATTCTCTTTTCTTGTGTTACCCGAGAGAGAAAGATAAAGAGGCGGTTGATTCATATTGGACTCTTGCCTTTGTCTCAAAGTGCACTCATGCATTGGGATTTAGAGTGATTAGAAGTCCGGGACCAAGCTTCATCGACCAGGAGCTCTGGGCCTTGGGCTCAATACTCTTTGTCTGGCCAGAAGGCCATGAGTTAATGTGCTGAACAGGAGAACAGGAAGGTAAAATGAAGAGAGAACAGAAGCCTGCATCACATTGATTTGCTGCATCTCTGTGGACTGAAGGAAGCAAGCGAGCAAACACCTAACACACAATAACACACACGCACCCGCGCACACACACACACACACACACACGCATAGACACAGAAAACAAAAAACAACCCTGGTTTACTATTACTAGAGCTAGTTTATTATCACTGTTATTGTTTTTTTCCTTTCAATCAGTGTTGCACAATGAACCCTAAAACAATACAAACCACCAAAAATGGTCTATTCTTTACACATATACATACACACATACAGTACATGTGGATATGTATAGATATTTATAATCAATAATTATGACACCCTGGTCTAGGGTGTGTAAGAAAAAAAAAAACTTTGTGGAGACATACAGTAGTGATCCCTGACAATGCTCTGAGAACATGTATTAAAACATGTTGTGTTGACCTGAATAAAACTGTGGGTGAAAAGGAGATACTGGCAGTGACCTCAGCAGACAGACATATAACAAGACAGACAGGCAGAAAAACTGACAGACAGACAGACAAATGCACTCATGTATGATTATGAGCTAAATCTAAAGATTGTGCTCCCTTTATTCCTCCATAATAGTCAATCAGATAATCAGAGAAACATAACAGAGTTTACACAGCTGGAGATATAAGATTTTGTCATTAGGTTGGCACCATGTTTGAACCCTGCAGGACCTTAAAAAATAAAACTGCATAGATGAAATGGAGGTTTTTCTTCATTTTAATGACGTGTACCAGCTTTTGCTAAACTTAAACTTGCTAAAGCAAGAATAACCTGATAGAGAAGAAAGTAATGCATTCAAGAGCAAATTAACAGATACTTTCATACAGCTATTGAAAAGTAATATATTGTTGATTTATTAGTGTCAATAAAAGGTGAAATACATCCATCTGATGGATCCAAATCTAATAATACCTGTTTATTTTGAAAGCTAATTAAATTGGAATTGGAATGTTAAGCACTTGATAAATTACATATAAATATTTTTTATTTTTGTTGTTTGAATAAATCATAAAGACTCAGTAGGCTTCAAACTCCATCATAAAGATTACTGCTGAATACAGTTTTAGAGTCTGTAATTTCTAATCAATTATTACCACTGGAGTTTGGGACAATATCTGTGAAGTTTAAATCCTAAAATCAATAAAACTAAAGTTCAGTTTGTAGCATTAACGATTAAAAGTAACCTCATAAGTTCCTCGATTTTATGCATATGAGATAAACTCAGCAGCACTGGACATGAGCGGGTCGAACATTCTTACGCCTACGTCTTTTGATATGTTGACAAGATATTGACATAATTTCCCCTGTCAGGGATTTCTAAATTCTCTCTTTCCCTGCGGTGCAGCCAGACTGAAGCTGCTCTGTGATGCCGTACTCATAAACATTTTACAATCCACGTCTCTGTAGGCAGACTTAAAGAATGGTGTTTTTACCAAGAAGCTGTCTCTGACTTTAATGTTTGATGCTGAATTTAAAGGACAGGTGCGGTGATCGGTCACACCAGCAGAGCACAGTCTATCTAGGAGATCTGATATTTAGATATCTAGGAGATTTGATTTTTCAGTTGCATGGAGGGTGGCTCTAGCTCGTGTTGACAACATCGATATAAACAAACATTTTCCTCAAGAAAAGATGGTTTGTGAAGGAAAATGAAGACAACGTGTTGCTTTTAAAGGTACCAGGATTGACAGGCCCTCACCCCGAGTCACTTATGTGAACAGGATGCCAGGTGGGAACAGGATGAGGATGAGGTGATCATCAGACGCCAGCGAGGGCAAGACAGACTGTCAACAGAAAAGGTCACTCGACCTTTTTTCATCAATACACACCATCAAATAGACTGACTGACTATGTGAGACAGGACCATCAATAGTACCATACTGAGATCACAACATTATTTTGCCATTATTTGGCTGAATATCACAGTGTTACCATCACAAGTCCAATAAGGATTAACTAACACTTTTCAATTGAGCTAAAATAACACGTCAGCTTTTTTTTTTTTTCCTTTTCTTTTTTTTTCATGCAGATCTATTTCATATTTTTCTCTGCCTACTACCTTTAAATACACTGGATTCAATCCACCTTCTTGGAAGAAGTATGTAAAATATAATACTGATTTCAAACATCAAAGTACATTTACATTAAATCACCATTTGACAATAAATTACTTTGAAAACCTTGAAACTCAGCATTATTTGACACAGTATTGGGGTCCCAGTGAAGAACACGGCGGTTCAAATTCAATGGAATTTTAAGCAGTTCACAATCGTGTCATAATAATAATTTGGCCCCAGTTTGACTAATGTCAAAGATATTTGAAGAAAGGGCTGATTGTATTGTGTGTGGGCTGGTAGAGAAATAAATAGTAAAAAGAATCTGAATGTCTCAGGTCTCTAATATGCCCTCGCTGAGTCACTCTCCAAAACAGACATCACACGGCAATACAATGTCAACCAAGCTGGACTAAACCTATCTTGTCCTTTTGACTTGATCTATTTACCTGGGTTAAGTTAATGTATAATAAAAGAGAGACAGTTGCACAGGCAGATGAGTAGTCATAAGAGTTAGAGCCATATTCTGGCAGCATATTTAATGTGAAACAAGCCCTGTGCATGCCCAGTCTTGGATGCCTTCTTTGTGAGAGCCTGAGCGCAAATTTACAGCAGCAAACAGCGGCAATTCTCATTCTACATTAATCTACATATCATGTTCTGAATCAGTTGATCCATCGCTTTTTACAATGTCAGAAAACAGTGAGTAATAACAACTTTTCACAAATCTCTAAAGCTCATGCTAACGTCTTTGAAAGGCTTATTTTGTCGAATACATATATTCCATATGGTAAAGAACGCAACAAATTGTTGTAATTTAAAAGCTTAAGAACAACCAAAATTGTCATTTTAATGTTAGTGTTGTCACATATTTCTCCATAGCAACTGTAATATGTTAAGGAGGCAGATGAACTATTTAGTGAGACATGCTCAGTTTTCCAGCAGTCTGGCCAAACAAGGAACAAATAACACAGTTAGATATTCATTATTCTGCCAATATATCTGTTATTTACTTAAAGGACCAACAGAGATGGCCACCCTTTAAAGCATATTTGTCTGACCTGGGCAAATACTTAATTTAAGGAAGAAAATCAAATCCATAAGGCCAGTCATGTTGGAATACATATAATGCTTGGATCAGAGAGTCCCTGAGCACACAGTCTCTGACCAAAGATTTGGATTCACAAAAAAGAACAAAGAAGGATAGCTAACTGACAGTCGCAGAGTTTGATGATAGAGCACTTCCCAAGACTGTAAAACATAGAACACAAAGTTGTGTCAGCAAAGGAATCACATCATTCCCTCTGCTGATGGAGTTACAGCATCCGTCAATCAGTGATGACTGCTTTAAGCACCCCATTAAATCAAAGAAGTTGTAATATTCAACAGCAATATGACAACCCGACCTATCAAAGTCTAATCACGTAAACATGATCGTCACTGCACCATGTTCACAGTGGTTCGGGTTAAATAGTATGGCACTCAGACCTGTTACATCCACGGGGGTGAGCGATTTCCTGCAGCAGGAGATTAGACTTAAATTACAACGAGAAACAGAGGAACAAAGTGCGGAAGAAAACACACCACTTCTATCCCAAGGGAAATTACTCCCAACAGAGGTAAAAACACCGATTAAGGCTGCAGCCGCCCTGGAGAGAAAATATCAAATTGGTGATTGATAAATATACACAGAGGAGACGTTTAAGTTGGGTGCATTTCTTCAGCTGTTTTGACAATTTAACGCCCCAAAACTTCCAACATGATAATAACACCAAAGTGTACAATTAAATACAAGAAATAGATGCCATAATATCTGCAGAGAAATAAGCATGAACAGATAAATCTAAAAAGCATAACATTAAGATGATTACTAAGATGGAAACTGTGTATGCAGAACAGTAATGTTGGTTCGCTTAACAATAAAATGACACCTGTTGTGGGGACACATACAACTCTCATCTGGAATATAATTCTCCAAGTTGCGATATTACAGTTCTTTTTAAACCACCTGACTCAATGGCAATAAAGATATGGTGCCCATCTAACCCACTGCCCCGGTCACCTGTCAGTAAAACAGGCAGGGGTTAGCATCTTCACTACCAGCGGTATGACCAATTTATTACACATAATTATCTGAGGTTTAATGCCAGAAGGGAATTTTGGAATTCAACACCACAGCTGTGAAAAAATTGGATAATGTTAAACATGCTAGTTGGCTTAAATGCAACCATCTTTATATAGTTCCCAACACTGAATAAGAGGAACTATTTTTTTTCCATCTTGACTACTCTTATGAATAATCTACATTCGGTTTAGTTAAAGTAATTATTAAGGTTCTGCCAGAAGGGAAAATCATTAAACCCATATTGTGGATGGTGTGTAAAGAGTTGTAAGTGTTCCCCACTTTGTTCAGTTTTCTTGAGAAGAGAAAATAAAGTTAAAAGCTTGTGATAAAAAAATAATAATAATCTGACACATTAACATAGATTAGTAAGTATGAACTGTTTAAATAGCTAGTGCACAACTTAAAAGGTCCTGAAAAGTTCTCCCTCCATTAATACCTATGAGTCTTGCAACATCTATGTGTTTATAATTTACAGTCTGTTGTGTTTTCCACTACTTCCTCGTTCGCACTCTGTAGTTTCCTTCATTAAGACCTGAGAGAAAGGCCATAAACAGGGTTGAGGTAGGTAACTATAATGCATCAAAGAAATTCCTGTACAGCGTGACAGTGCAGAGGGCCGCAGTGTGAGACCCTGTGATTGTTCAGCCACCCAACATCTGTCTATCTTCCTCAGCCAGCTCTCCGTCTGCGGTTGTCAGTTTCTAACGGGTACAACTTGGTGTTCCTGAAGCACTTTAACTAGTCAAAGTTGACAGGAGGGAGAAGGCTGAGCAGCTACTGTGGATTTGGGAAGAATTACAGTAGATAAGTAAGATAGGAAAGTGTCTTATCAACTGGGCACCAAACAAATAAAAGGCTACTGCTTTGTTTAAAGAGGAGGCAGGTGATGTGATAAGAAAACAAAATGACCAAAAGTACTGCAACACTACTTCTTTAGAAAAGGGTTAGAGATACACTGCCATCAATTTGAGCTATGAAAGGAATAATTAAACTTTTGGGGAAATAGCTGTTTTGCTCGCTTGCCTGAAGATCAATACCTCTCTCGTTATTGTGTTGTTGAAGAATTTTGGCAAAAATACTTATTCACATTCTTATTCAGAGCCAGATGAGAAGATCAATAACACTCGTATCTATTTGTAACGTCTATCTGGTTTTATGCATTGGCTTTTCTGCAGATTAAGCAAGATGTATTGATTAGTGGGCTTCAGAGGAATTAGCAGGTGGATTTTATTACCACTGCCTCCAGTCTTTATACTATGCTAAGCTGACTGTTAGCACACTGTAGCTATATATTTAAAGTGGAAAAATGAGAGTAATAACATTCATCTCATCTAACTTATCCCTAGAAAGAGAAATGAGAATTTCTCCCAAAATGTCAGCTAGAGTTGAAGTTTAACTCGTTTTGACTTTCTTCGTTGATCTCTGTATTCAACAATATTGTGAATAAGGCAGTTTGAGATTTGAGGGTGGGTTAGCCAAGCTGTGCTGTTCACCTACAACTCAAACAACTTCATGGTGATGAAGAAAGAAAACATAACAAGGGATGAACGAGAGATATTGACCCTCTCATCTCAAGGCTGAAAAGCAGCAAACATTTTCCAAAAGGAACAAACAATTTCTTTATCTCAGAGGTTTTCAACGAGTGAGGCTGACCTCTGAAAATTACTTTTATGGGAGACTCAGCTAATGGAGTTTAGGAAATATTACATCAGTAATCAAAGGAAGAATTTGAAAATTTTTGGTGAGTTTGAAGAGCTCAGATATATCAGGGTTAATTCGACTGTTCGTTTATTTACTTATTGCAGTCTGGATATGTCAAACAGCAATATGCGGTTATGTTGCCTCACTTGTTAAGTGTGCATGGGATATGTCTTTGTGTGTATGTGTCGCTTTCCAAACTTCATTTGAGGGGAGCCTTACAGTCTCAGATTTTGAAAACCCCTGCCGGGGAACTGTTTTAAGATTTTTGCTTTCTTTTTTCGTTAACATATATCATATTTGTATGACAACATTCATTCAATCAATGTAAACACAAACATACACAGACATGAAACAGCACCAACTGTGCAGCAGTTACTTCTATTATGCTTGTGTATTAGTGTTTCTTGTTCAATTAAGTAATACATATCACATCTCATTCAGTGCTGAAGATATGATGCGCAACGCAGTGTATCTCTAATGTTCTTTTCATTTAACTGAATTAACAACCAGTGAAAAAATACAATGACTTTCAAAATAAAATAACATCTAGAAAGAAAGCTTACAGGATATTTCATACATATTCTCAACACATCATGTAAATCATGTTATCAGTCTGTCAACTTGCATGAGGTACTGACACTTTACAAACACCTTATATTCAACAACAGTGGGAAGCCAGGACTTTACAAAGTAGGGATAAAGAAGGGTTTTCATTATGCAAATAAAAGACAAACAAAAAAAACAACAGCGACAACATTGACATTGTTATCTTGAGGTAGAACATTAATTTCAGCATTTGGAAGTGCTTTATGTTGGATGCTCATTTTTCCGTTTCACGACGATAAGCAGGAGAGGAGAGATAATCCTTGACATCTGAGGTAGAGCAGCACCTGATCTTGTAGTTTTCCATCCAAACGGTTTCTCCGCATGTAAAGTAATTGTGAGCACAGGGGAAGGTCAAGTCCATATAAGCTTCCCATGACATTCATTCCGGCTGAGGTAGGTTTTTGTTAAATCGTAAGGTTTACAGAGCCGAGTCTATTACCTGTATGAAGGCCGATAACTCATGAAAAAAATAATAATAATGCTGATTTCACTGAAACAAAGTCCTGAGACAGAATATATTGAATCCCTGGAAAAAGGCTGAGGTCTTCTGTGAGTATGACGGTGGGATCATTGGTGATTGACAACAGGCAGCAGGAGTCTTTTGACATCCATATAAAATTATATAAGATAAGATAAGACCAATAACTTATATATATACATATATATATATATATATGTATATATATATTTATTTAAGATTCTGGGGTGTCTATTTTATATGCTGCCAAAAAACCTAAAGACCGAAAAAACATTTAAAGTGGTCTGCCTTGCTGGAAACCTCCCTGCCAAAAACACTCCAACATAGAGTCCAAGATCCTCCAGAACCTCTTAACTTACTAATAAAAAAAATTCTTTGCACAAAAGGAAAAACTACTTTGAAGAGAAACACTTGTCAACCTGAGTGAGAAAAAGTCAAAGTGGACACAAGGAAGTGTCGTGTGAATGGGCCTTCATACATGATTAGCCTTGGTCCTGCTGAGCCGGTCCTGCCGCAGGATGCTCCTGGAACTGCGTCTCCCTCTCCACTGCATACTCATCTAGCGGTATTGTGGACAGCTGGGTGTCGTTAAGCATGTAGGAGTCTGACTGAAAACACATGCAAACAAATTCAAATGAACTGGACATCTGAATCTTTATAGACTGGAAAGAGAGACAGGAAGGATGGCATAAGATGGGATGATCACGATACCTCTTTTTTAATTTTTTAGTACTTTTCTTATCACATTGTAATACCGTACATGCCTCTGTTGAGATGTGAATCATTTACAAGGTAAACACTAAAAGTTGTAGCTTCAACCTACAGTAAACATTTACAGTGTGTGGAAAATCTGTTTCACTGTGTTACTATTTTCAAAAGCTGATTTAAAGGTAAACTTTTCTTTATTACAGAAGCTGTGTTTGTTTTTAATAACACTGAGTAGTAGGGCGTAGGAGTATGGAGTAGGGCAATAGCTTCGAGTTAGTCCAAACACCAGTAAGTGGCCCAGGGAGGTTCTCTGAAATAATGTAGTTCTAATTAGTGCCTTAGCGCCAAGTCATGTCACATGTTATAACGATGCATTTTGTGATTTTTTTTGCACGTCACTGACTGCACATTGTGTAATACGGTGGAATAAGCACCTGATGCCTGGTGTCATGAAATAGCATAGCTATAACACGCCAAGTCATGTTTTGTGTTGTAACTACGCATCCTTAAGTCAATGTTTTTTCTCCCGTTTCATGATTTGTACAGTTGCTCTGCTCAGCACATTTATCCCAACCCTAAGATTTGGCAAGTGATTTTAACAGTGTAAATGACAAATGAAAAGCTTCAAATCAATTTCAGAAAGACCTGAAGAAGTTTGTCAGGAATGGTGCATACGTATCAGATCATGCACCGATTTCTGGCACCTTTTTACTCGGTAAACACGCATGAAAAGTTTTGTGGTGGTATATTGCATCACTACAGTACTTAATTTTGTTGGCAAAAAAAAACAACTGTACTAGTTTAACAACTAGAAAATTAAAATAAACTAGAGGTAAGAACTTTTGTGATTTTTCTAATAATCTCTCAAAAGACATTTGGGCAGAGTGGACAGTTTGTGTCGTAATTCTCCCTCCACTAACAAAAATGATGTTCTTTGTTACAAACAATATAACTCGTGCTGTACTAAATCATAGTTTTTGTTCCAAATAACTTTAAGTGTATTGTTTGTGTTAAATCAACCATGTATCTATGAGCAGGAGCTCTCACTATCAACACTCACCATGCCTGTATCTCGTGTGTTGGGTTGAGTGAAAAGTCTCTGAAGCTCGTTACCATCAACCACTTTCTTCCCTGCGGCACTGCCATTGACCTCCATCTCTCTCCTGGCAGCCCCGTTGAGCACAGAGGCCCCCTGAGAAGAGGAAGAGGATTCCAGCACTGCACTGTGCCCTGCCTGGGGGGTGGCCTGAACTGTCTTACACATCATTAGCCTGGGGATTACACAAACACACACATAAAACCCTTGTCTGCTGTACATACAATAAGCATTAACCCAGGCATTAACAGTTACTGACAAGTCGTTTGCATTGGTTTTGTTTGTTGGTGAGGATGTCTGTTCTGACCTGCTGCGGTAGCTGAAGACAAGGAAGAGCACACAGAAGACAATGCAGGTCACTCCGATGTGGATACCGATTATGATGCCCGTAGTGGATGTTTTGCTCTGTTCATCTTTCACACAGTCACATGGGTCATCCAGCACTGAGGATATACAGCACACATTACAGGGTTAGCATGTTAGATGCAGAATGAAGCATTAAACAAATGCACAGGGATGTTGTGGGACAGTATGTGGGTGTGTCAATCACCAGATTTCTCCAGAGCCTCCCGAAGTGAAACAAATCTCAAGGTGGCATTACCATCTCCGTGCTGGTTGTATGCAAGCAGCTTTATCTCATACACCAGTGAAGAATCTGGACAGATTGAGAGACAGAACGGCAAGGTCACTTTTTCAAGTGTCCTGGGAGGGAAGTCAGTCCGACCGAATTTTCAGTGACACATATTTGTTACTAGTTTTATCCCTAGAAAAAAAGAAGTTATTGAATTATTGCTCATTAATGCTATCTTTTTCTGTCATTTAGAGCTGGAACATCTTCAAAATCTGCAAAGATGACCTCCAGACAGTCAAACACCAGACATCACAAATCTACAACAAATGTGGGCAATAAGCATAGCTATGTTTTCCACCTCAAAGGTTAACAGAGTAGGATTTTCTCAACAGTCAAATAATTTTCTCACTAAAGTTTTGAAGCCTTAAAGGATAAGACCGGTTTTTTGACATTGGGCCCTTGATTTCACATTATAGCATGATGTTCTACTCACCCCTGCTTGTTGTTTGTCATTTGGAGCTGTTCCGAAGATATTCGCGAGGCGTCTGGCTGCTCTCTTGAGATATTCGGCCATGAAACGGTTTCCTATGGGCAAGCTCATACAGGCACAAACTATGCTGTTTATAATTTATTAATTACTCTACACTAGCACTGATAACGTGGAGGTGCGTCGCTTACTTAAAAAAATCCGGGTTATTGTAATTTTGATTTTTTTGTCGTAAAGTGGGTGTTACTGACGTCATCGTCGTGCTACTGCCACAGGCAGCCCACAGACCTGCTGCCTATTTATTCATTCGGCTAAAATTCAAAATTAGTAACCCGGATTTTTTTAAGTAAGCGACGCACCTCCACGTTATCAGTGCTGGTGTAGAGTAATTAATAAATTATAAACAGCATAGTTTGTACCTGTATAAGCTTGCCCATAGGAAACCGTTTCATGGCCGAATATCTCAAGAGAGCAGCCGGACGCCTCGCGAATATCTTCGGAACAGCTCCAAATGACCAACAACAAGCAGGGGTGAGTAGAACATCATGTTATAATGTGAAATCAAGGGCCCAATGTCAAAAAAACGGTCTTATCCTTTAAAGACAATATTTAAGACAATCATGTGACACGATTCGTCATGATCCTATGAATTTGTTTATCTCACCCAGCTGAGTGATGTTGTACTGGGTGATGTTGCGGGCGAAAGGAATGGGACCAGTGAAGTGGGGTGCGTGTGCTCTTCTGTAGTATAGTCTGAAGCCTTGATGCTGGCCCATCTTGGAGGAAGATTCCCACATCACTTGTACAACACTGTTGTTCAACACCTTCGTGAAGAGGGAAGGAGGAGCTGGAACTGCAAAACAGCACAAAATTGTAGCCAAATTGGTACAACAACATGATAATAGTAAAAACCTATCTATCCACAGGAAGGTTTTTCTTTTTTTGTATGTTCGGACACATATCTGCTTTATTTTAAAATCTTTGTCATCAGCTTCAAAATCATTATGATTACAAAATAACTTGAATTCATTAAAGCAGTAATATCAGAGTAATTGGGCTAATCCTAAACTTCCACTCTCTGAAAAAAAAAAAATTTTCAGGGTGAAAGAAAAGCTTTGCCAATGACTGTGTCTGACTGATCCCAACTTACCCTCCCCATAAGTGCTCTCAGTGACACTGTCTGATGGCTTGCTGGCTCCATGGGATGTGTAGGCCTTGACATAGAAGGTATAACTGGTGGAGGGCTCCAGGTCACGAATGACCTGCTGTAGCGTCACCTTACTGACAGCCTCCTCATACTCCATCTCCACCGGATCTAGAGGAGTAATGATGGAGGATAGAAGAGGAGGAGAAAGAAAAGGGGCAGGCATAAGAATTATGAACACTAATATGAGGAGAGGTAAACGATTAATACAGTCTGTTTCTATAATTATTTGTGGATATCGCCTTTTTCACTGGTTTTATCAAAGCTGCTCTGATAGTTAATAGCTAATCTAGCTTGGCGCTGAGAGCCTGAATAACAGTGGTGGGGTGAATTGCAGGGGTGGAGGGAATAAATGATGGGGGTAAACGGGGGAGTTGTATGGGACGTGTTAATGCATTTTATTGCTTTTAATTTAGAGACACCCATCCATAACTGCTATCTACCTCCAGCTCACAATTCACTGGGCTATGCCAACTTGGGGTAATTACGGCAGGTCTTTTTGGTTGGCCCCCCGGGCCCTTGATTATCTTTCCCAGAGAAGTACTGAGGAGAACATCAGCTGGCACTATGAGACTCTCATCACACACCAAAGTGCACACTTACACTTGCACAAAGCTGTGAGCAAACTCACTGCATATGTATAAATAAGCATGCACATGTCAGAGCATCATAGTTACTCATAGTTAGTCATTATCATACATTACTGGTTGTGTGTGACTTTGTACAACAACATGCTTTCCCTTTCCTCCTACACCATTATTGAGAGCCAGATATGTGCAGGTCTTGGCTTTAAGCATTCGGTATATGCAATAGGAGACACGTTAATGCTAAGTGTAAACATGACCTTATATGTAGTTTCCTTTAGGGGTGTCTTTCAAGTTTATGTTGACATCTACTGCTTGCTTCTATAAAGTTTGAATGCACTTATGGAATTACTCAGTTTTGGACAAAAACATCTGCCAACTTTATGTAATGTTGACGTACTTTTGCAAACTACTACTACTACTGTCTCACCAGTTTTACCACACGGTAGATGTAAATCTGAGTATGATTAATTACTTTTCCAAAGTTGACACATTTAACTTATCAGACTGAACTTATACTGTAAGTGAGAATGAAAGAGGAGGACTCAAACAAATTGCATTGTGAAATGAGACCCTTGTTGACAATATCAGTATCATCTTTATCATTTCAGTCTAAAGTGTACAGTGAAACTTATTCTCATGTTATCTTTTTTAGATGACTATCTGGATCTTCAGTTCAGTCCCACCTGAGGTCCTACGGATATGGAGCACATAGCCGATGATGTCCTGAGTGTTCTGATTGGGCTCCCTCCAGGACACCTGGATGGTGGTTGGTGAGAGGGCCTCGGCCTGCACATGGGTGGGTACTCCAGGCAACCCATCAGCCCAGAGTACCGTGAGGCGGGCACTGGCCTGTGTGGAGCCGGCACTGTTCTCAGCGATGCACTGGTAGATAGCCTCATCATTCTGGCTGATGCTATATATAGTCAGAGTGCTGTGAAAGCAGGGGGGAGAGGGCATGAAAGACTTTAGTTTTGGAATATAAAAACTATATTATTCATCATCATCATCATCAACTTTATTATATAGCCTTTTAACACAGCCGTAGCTGAAACAAAGTGCTGTACAACACAAAATAAAACAAGGCTTAAAACACAAGAACAATGTAAAAACAACAATAAACAACAACAATATTAAAATAATAAAAACAATAAAACAATACTAGAAACAGAGTCTCATGCTGGGTTAAAAGCCAGGGAATAAAAATGGGTCTTGAGACGGGTTTTAAAAATTGGCAGTGAAGGGGCCTGTCTAATGTGAAACGGGAGGTCGTTCCACAGTTTCGGACCGGCAGTGGAAAAGGCTCTGTCTCCTCTGAGCTTCCGCTTGGCCCTCGGTACCTCCAGGAGCAGCTGATCAGCTGACCTGAGGCACCGGGCAGGAGCATACGGATGGAGCAGCTCAGAGAGGTAAGGCGGGGCGAGTCCTTTTAAAGATTTAAAAACAAATAAAAGAATCTTAAAATGGACTCTAAAATGCACAGGCAGCCAGTGGAGGGAGGCTAAAATGGGAGTGATGTGCTCCCTCTTACATGTTCCAGTTAGGAGGCGAGCGGCAGCGTTTTGGACCAACTGGAGACGTGTATTATTATTATGATTATATAAAAATGGTACTCCCTATGTCACTATGTTGCATTAATATTACATCTCAACTGCCTCTGTTACTAGGACACATAAAAAGCATTTATGACAAGGCTTTCCAGCACCAAAGTAGCACAATAACAGAACAAGGTTGTATGGACATGCATCTACAACAATACTTGTCACCTAAGAGCAGTCAAGATTTCTGAAGGTTACATAAATCGCAGGAACCTGTGTACAAATTTCTAAATGAATCAGAATCAGGGCCGCTGAGGTGTGAACCATTTAAATCTATCATTTTGATGTACTGCCACGGATGGCAGAAATGTCATCTAACCTTGTGGGATCGTTCAAGTGCGTGTGTGTACGTTCAAGGGTTGTGGCAGTTTATGTCAAACAGGTCAGGCTCAGAGGAATTTAATGGTCATTTTTGGGGAAAAGAAAAATCTACAGGTCTTGAATTATACTGTGTTATAAGATTATTTTGGTTCAGATTACATTAAAAAAGAAAAATATATATTTTCTATGCTTAGGAGACTATGTCTGAAGTACCTACCATTAACTCAACCCTAGTACTATGTTTTGAGGCCCCCAGGTTTGAGAATATCTCATTCAGTGAGTCGTTCACATTTGCAGAGGAGTTCTACATCACTCTCCCAACTCAGAGTGTAAATATCCACCTTATTATTCCTTCCACCTAACTTTAAATTAAAATCATTCTGCATTCACTGCATCATGTAAATGGGAAGTCAAAATTCTTTTACATTGCTTTTTGCTTTGCTACTTACAGAAAATTATCATCAGCAATCACAGTATATAGTTCACTTAAGAAAGAAATTAGCACAAATGCACCATGTGTGGTGCAGCACTAATAGTTATCGTTACAAAAAATAAACTGAAAAATTGATGAAAAAATTGCTCAGATAAGCAGCTGTTTTTAACATTAGCCTCTAAAAGCTTATATAAATACCAGAGGAACAGACCAACAGTGAAGCCCCGGGTTTATGGACAGGTATGCAATGGAGGAATTATGATGTGAGTGTTGACTGGTGTATGACCATCTGACTGGGAGCAATGCTATGCATGGTAGCTCAAAGCTGGAGACCAGATTTCAAATATTTCAAACCCCACAGAAGAAAGGACTGAAGTCTACTTGCTCACCATACACTCTAAAAACTGCAACAGAAAAAATCTTGACCAAAAAATGTCTTAGATATCTCATTACGAATTCAAAATTTTGAAAAAAGGACATAACATGACTGCTTTGAACAAACAGGCGCACGGGGCACAAGTCTTAAATACCTGAAAGTGCCCTCACCAGTTTTTAAAATAATTTGCTGACATCCTTAAAAACATCTTCTTCCTGATGAAAGTATTCAGTCTATTTCTATTTTAGTATTGAATTTCATTAACAATTTAATATTTTGTGCATATTAACATGTAGCAGCAGCCTTCAGCTATTGTGAAAGTCTTATTTTTTTAAATGAGAGGCCAGAGGTAAGGTATCCATGCTTGAACAAATGCACATAATGTAGTTGCCTCATATCTCAGAAAAGCAAAGGATACAGCATATAAGATGATTGTGACATTGTGCATAAGCTATAGAGCAATACGCTCCGTTGTATAAGAGCAAAGATATTTGAGATACACATTCACCTACGACAGACTGCAGCAGAACATATAGAGGATCCTCACTGATGCACAGCACATACGTTCAAATAGATTCATCTCCTGGTGGAACTACCTTGGGAGTCAATAAAGCTATTTCAGGGTTTAAAAAATGTGATTTGCCTGCATCAGTAAAACCTTTCATCTGTCCATCCACACAAACAAACTCACCAAGGTATACACACAAACACTGCTCCCTATTGCACCTATCTCTGCCTCTTTGTTATCCTTCCGCCCTAGCCAGTGTCCTTTTATAGAGAAAACACAAGGCAGCATTGTATGTGTGCATGCCTTGTGGCATATATGTGTACAAATTGAGTAGGTGTTTTAAGACAGGAATACAAAATCTACCCCTTACATTTTGTTTCTCCTGAGGCAAAAGAAAAAACAAAACATTTCATATACTGTGGAGACATAGCCCTGTGGTGTGAAAAGAATTCTTCATGCCAAGGCCATTTCTGCTGTTTCGATTCTATAATATACCCTGGAGAAGACTGACCACACAGACACAAATAAATACCTAAAAGCTATGACTTTGTCAAATTCGAGATGATGTCAAGACTCCTTGATCATGAAATTTTAAGTGATGTGAAGCATTATTTGTTCAAATGAGAAACTGGCTTCTAGTGCTAATGCTGTGGTTAAATCTTAGGAAAAGTGAATGCCACAAGTGTTCAACAATTCATACAGAATTGTTGAACTCTCGTCCCTAATCTGTGACCTGCAGTTTGTAAAAGCTGAATGTCATCTCTCTTCGAGGGACATAACTCATCCGCAGTGTATTAAAGCCAAAATGTATCAGGATGATGTTACCTTCCATTGAAAAAGAGCAAGTGGTTCATTGAAAGAACAGCACATCAGTCTAAACAGGAGTTATTTTGTATACATTCTGGACCTAGAAAATGGTGCATTAGGCAAGTGGCAAGGACTTGCCTAATGTAGCAGGACTCAAGGCAAGTTTATTTGTAGAGCACAATTGGTACACAAGGCAATTCAAAGTGCTTTAAAGCTACATAAGATCACAAGAAAGCTAATAAAATAATTAAAAAAAAAATAATAATCATTAATTAAGTAGATTAAAAGCGAAGAGTGCAGAAAAAATAGTTTCAGTTGTCGTATGCACAGCTAAACAGAACTGTTTTCAGCTTGGATTTAAACATTGTCAGAGTTGAGGCCTGTCTCACATCTTCTGGAAGACTGTTCCAGATTTTAGGAGCAGAACTGAAACGCAGCCTCACCTTGTTTAGTCCTGACTCTGGGCACCAGCAGGAGACCCCTCCCTGAGGTCCGAGTTGGTTCATATGGCTCTAACATGTCAGAGATGTACTTTGGCGCTAGACAATGAAGAGACTTGTACACAAGCAGAGCTTTTTTAAAGTCTATTTTCTGAGCAACAGGAAGCCAGTGCAGAGACCGGAGCACTGGACTAATATGGTGGTATTTCCTGGTTCTAGTCAGGACTCGAGCAGCAGCGTTCTGGATGTACTGCAGCTGTCTTACAGCCCGTTTAGAGCCCAGTGAGCAGGCCGTTACAGCAGTCTAACCTGCTGGAGACAAATGCATGGATTCGTCTTCCTAAGTCTGGTTTAGAAACATTTCCTTTGATTCTGGCAATATTTTCTAGATGGTAAAAAGCTGCTGATGTTATTGATTTAATGTGGCTTTTAAAGTTCAGGTCTGAGTCCAATATTACCCCTAGATTTCTAACTTGATTATTAGGTTTTAGAGAGAGAGTCAAGGTGACTGAAAACACTTTCTCTTTGTTTCTGTGGGCGCCAGACAATGATTTCAGTTTTGTGAAAATGGAGTAAATTGTTTTGCATCCACAAACTGATCTGTTCGATGCAGTGACACAATGTATCTACATGCCCGTGTTCTCCTGCTGTCAGTGACACATAGATCTGAGTGTCATCTGCATAGTTGTGGTAGGACACATTATAGCTGTGTATTAGCTGGCCTAGTGGAAGCATGTACAGATTGAAAAATAGGGATCCCAGGAATGAGATCCTTCCCCAAGTGGAGGAATTCAAGTATCTCGGGGTTTTGTTCACGAGTGAGGGACGAATGGAGCAGGAGATTGACAAGCGGGTTGGTGCGGCGTCTGCAGTGATGCGGGCTCTGCACCGGCCCGTTGTGGTGAAAAAGGAGCTGAGCCAGAAGGCGAAGCTCTCGATTTACCGGTCAATCTACAGGTCCTTCTCAAAAAATTAGCATATTGTGATAAAGTTCATTATTTTCTGTAAAGAACTGATAAACATTAGACTTTCATATATTTTAGATTCATTATACACAATTTAAGTAGTTCAAGCCTTTTATTGTTTTAATATTGATGATTTTGGCAAAAAAGTAAATAAAAACCAAAAATCCCTATCTCAAAAAATTAGCATATTTCATCCGACCAATAAAAGAAAAGAGTTTTTAATACAAAAAAAGTCAACCTTCAAATAATTGTGTTCAGTTATGCACTCAATACTTGGTCGGGAATCCTTTTGCAGAAATGGCTGCTTCAATGCGGCGTGGCATGGAGGCAATCAGCCTGTGGCACTGCTGAGGCACAGTACTACCATGGTCAGTAAACCATTTACCTGTGGTTTTGGCACTGTGAGCAGGTGCCAGGTCGTGCTGAAAAATTTAATCTTCATCTCCATAAAGCTTTTCAGCAGATGGAAGCATGAAGTGCTCCAAAATCTGCTGAAAGCTAGCTGCATTGACCCTGCCCTTGATAAAACACAGTGGACCAACACCAGCAGCTGACATGGCACCCCAGACCATCACTGACTGTGGGTACTTGACACTGGACTTCAGGCATTTTGGCATTTCCTTCTCCCCAGTCTTCCTCCAGACTCTGGCAACTGGATTTCCGAATGACATGCAAAATTTGCTTTCATCCGAAAAAAGTACTTTGGACCACTGAGCAACAGTCCAGTGCTGCTTCTCTGTAGCCCAGGTCAGGCGCTTCTGCCACTGTTTCTGGTTCAAAAGTGGCTTGACCTGGGGAATGCGGCACCTGTAGCCCATTTCCTGCACATACCTGTGCACAGTGGCTCTGGATGTTTCTACTCCAGACTCAGTCCACTGCTTCCGCAGGTCCCCCAAGGTCTGGAATCGGCCCTTCTCCACAATCTTCCTCAGGGTCCGGTCCCCTCTTCTGGTTGTGCAACGTTTTCTGCCACACTTTTTCCTTCCCACAGACTTCCCACTGAGGTGCCTTGATACAGCACTCTGGGAACAGCCTATTCGCTCAGAAATTTCTTATCAATGATGGCCTTCTGGACAGCAGTCAGGTCGGCAGTCTTACCCATGATTGAGTAAGACTTGATTTGAGCAATGAACCAGGCTGGGAGTTTTTAAAAGCCTCAGGAATCTTTTGCAGGTGTTTAGAGTTAATTTGTTTATTCAGATGATTAGGTTAACAGGTCATTTAGAGTACCTTTTCATGATATGCTATTTTTTTTAGGTAGGAATTTTTGGTTATTCTTTACTTTTTTGCCAAAATCATCAATATTAAAACAATAAAAGGCTTGAACTACTTCAGTTGTGTGTAATGAATCTAAAATATATGAAAGTCTAATGTTTATCAGTACATTACAGAAAATAATGAACTTTATCACAATATGCTAATTTTTTGAGAAGGACCTGTATGTTCCTACCCTCACCTATGGTCACAAGCTGTGGGTAGTGACCAAAAGAATAAGATCGTGAATACAAGCGGCCGATGAGTTTCCTCCGCAGGGTGTCTGGGCTCTCCCTTAGAGATAGGGTGAGAAGCTCGGTCATCCGGGAGGGGCTCGGAGTAGAACCGCTGCTCCTCCGCATCGAGAGGAGTCAGATGAGGTGGCTCGGGCATCTGGTTAGGATGCCTCCTGGACGCCTCCCCGGTGAGGTGTTCCGGGCCCGTCCCACTGGGAGGAGGCCCCGGGGAAGACCCAGGACACGTTGGAGAGACTATGTCTCTCGGCTGGCCTGGGAACGCCTCGGGGTCCCCCCAGAAGAGCTGGAGGAAGTGGCCGGGGACAGGGACGTCTGGGTTTCTCTGCTTAAGCTGCTGCCCCCGTGACCCGATCCCCGGACAAGCGGAAGATGATGGATGGATGGATGGATCCCAGGATTCCCCCCTGGGTAACCCCACAGGTCATAGCCATTTGGTCTGAGACACAGTTACCAATTTCAACTCGAGATAGGACTTGAACCAGTTTAAAGCACTCCCAAAGATTCCCACCCAGTCTTCTAACCTCTGTAATAAGATTGAATGGTCAACTGTGTCAAAGGCAGCACTCAGGTCCAGCAGAACTAAGACTGAGACTTTGCCTGCGTCTGTGTTCAGGCGGATATTGTTAGTCACCTTGATCAGAGCTGTCTCAGTGCTGTGGTGGGGCCTAAAGCCTGATTGGAAAGTATCAAAAGCATTGTTAGACAGGAGAAAGTCAGTAAGCTGTTGGTATACAACTTTTTCTAGAACTTTGGGACGGAGACTCAACAGTACTGACCTCATAGCGGCCTCAACATGGTTTGTGAGAATGGATTTGTATTGACAGGAAAATCTTTCTCTGGGTCAGCAGGTAGAATGGAGAAGTGATTCATTCTATTTCCTTTTCAAAATTGATTTGTCGGCATACAGTTATGTACCTCTCTAATCTGAGTCAGAATAGGCTTCAAGAAGGAAGAGTCATTAATATCTCCGGTTTACCAGGTGGATTCAATCTGGATGCTTATTAGGTCAAAGAGGCCCTCTGTTTTTCACCTTCTCTGAGCAAATCTCACCTCTAACCCCTGAGGTGGCAGCAGTCACCAGCCCTCAGCTCGCCACTCAACCATCACATTTCTGACAGCCTTTCATATCAGCAATGGATGGAGTGTTTGCAGGGAGGCAGCCTGACCAGACGCCACAGACTCAGGAAAGAGGCCCTTAGGGAAGCTCTACCCAGTGCCACCGGACCTGGGTGGGCCCCCTGAGTGTGTGAAGGAAAGGCAGGGATATTTCACAACAATTTGCTTGTTTAAGAAGGTACAGTAAAGTTCAAAAGCATGTGTGCTCATTCACATGAACATGCATGGGCACACACATTTAAGTGTCACATACATTTGGACTGATCCTGCTGACGTGTAGCTTATGAAATTCCACAAGTGTTGTCAAAATTTCCTTCACAACTTACAGGATAAAAGCTTTAGATCCGACATTTCTTTCGCATTAGTATAAATAAAAGAGCAGAGAGCGTAAAGTACTAAAATGGTTTGATTTTTAAAATGTTAGCTTCTCTAAATAAAGTGTAGTTGGTTGACAATTGGGAAGCACAGTGTCTCAATAAGTTGGTTTTGATCTCTTTCTCCCTGGTGAACGTGATTGCTTTTTTTACCAAACACCTGACAGATGGAGGAAATTTAGAAGAACTGGTTTAGGGTTGACTCATGTGTGTTTGATTAATCAAAGACTGAGAGGAACAAAATATATTCATTTGGGACAATCCTATGCAATAAATGTTTGTTTTGTGGAAAATGAACAGTGTATTTATGCAGGCCTTTGATTGGACAAACTTCCAATTTCAAGAGGATCACCAAATGTTTAAAACTTTTTAATTTGTGCAAACAAATTAAACAATTCACAAAGGGACTACTTCATAAATCTTTTTTAGCAGATGTTTCAGTCGAATAGTTTTAGAACTGATCTAATAATCTGCATTAATATGCAACAGCTGACATTGATGGGGTGCTGCTCAGAAACAACAGACACAAAAAAGAAAGCCAGAGTGACGGAGAAGAAAAGATATGGGAGGTGCACTGCCAGAATTTGGTTTGTTTGCTTGTCTTGAGCTCCTAAACCATGCTGTCCTGTACTGACAGGCTGACACCATCATTTACTCATCAGTTCGAGGTCATTTCACAGACTGATGGATAAGGCTGTGGGCCAGGGGAATGGCTGACAGTGGGGTTTTGGGTCTGTTGTTCAGCTGCTAAGGCTATGTTTACTCTCTGTTGTCTCTGAGCAGCACCCCATCAAAAGCCAGCGGGGCCATTCTGGATTCAACAAGAGTGAAAGGGAGAAAAATATGGGGACAAAGAGAAAACAGGAGGAAGAGGTGGGAAAGGGGGGCAGGGGAGGAGCGCTGAGCTGTCTGTGGCTTGAGAGGAGGGACGGGCCCAAGGATATGACTGATTACAGGCAGGTCAGAGTTCAAGGCCAATGCCCAGGCCCCAGCTCCTGTAATGGAGGCAGGACAGGATACATGGGGCACAGAGAGGGGCCGCAAACAAGAATGGTAAGTTCTTGTTCTAAAGACAGTTGGGGAAAGAAAAGAGAGGAAAGAGAGCTGAAAAAAAATCTCTTTGACACAACTCTGCAACAAATTCCCAGGTTTGTGTGGTAGCCTGGTCTCTCAGATGTTGGGCATTAATTATATAACACACCAAGGCGCTCACATGCTAAAGGGACATTTTCTTTCTTTCTTTTTTTTTTTTTAATATCATCAGCTATAGTATCCCTTTAAGAACAATTCAGGGTGGCTTTCAACTTCATGATTGTTTTACTTTCTGATACGAGATCACTTAGAGACTTAGGAATGAAGCCAGCCCTTAAATACAATTAGCAGTGGTACTTACATGGGCTTCAAACAGCTTGTTTTGCAGGAGCCTGGCCAGCATAGGCTGATAATGAGAGGGCTTATAATGCAGTGTGGGTGTGCTTGTCTCTAGGAGTATATGTGGAGGTGTGTGCATCAAGATCTTTCGAGATGTGGCAGATAGAGCACTCTCCTTCACCGTTAGCAGTTAGGCCTGTTTACAGAAGAGGCCAATCAGCTCATCTCTGACATGACTGCATCTTATACAGTATTTTATGTAGCTTTGTCCTCTCTGTGTGTTTGGTGTGTGAAGTATCCATGTGAATGAGGGGTTAAGGGCAACATGCTTGTGAATTTTTATGTTTGATTATGCATGTGTGCAAGATGAATGATGACATGTACCATGGGGCTAGTTGTGCACATATGGACTCACTTGCTTTTTGATTAATGTGTGTGCATACGTGTGTGTGAATGAAATGTGCAATCGATTGCCCTTCCTTCTCTTGTCCGATTTCCCCTTGAAGGTCAGCATCATAAGAGAGATGGCTGAGAGGAGAAACCTTTCTGTGTGTGTACCTTTACACAAACACAGAGTAATGCCAACCCCACACATTAATTAAAATCCCTCTGCAAGGTTTGATGCATTGTAAATCCAAGCCTTTCCTTGTCAGGTATTGCATGAAAATATATTTTATATGCATATACACTAAGAGCAGTATAATTGTGTTGCCCGAAGCAGCTGAATTGGTTTACATATCATTACTTTTGTTTGGGTTTGGTGCAGGAGGTAATCTGTGTCTGATCTGATACATTTTTTTTTGCAATGTAAAATGTCTGGTAATATGTCTCGAAAAATAAATCAGCAACTTATGTTTAGGCTATGCAATGCAATGCAAATGGGATTGTACTTGATTAAAAACTGACTTGATATCTGAAGGTGTAATGTGTGTAATCCCTTTTAATTAAAGCAGTTGCTGCTTTTTCCCATCAAAAACCAATAGCATTAGTAAAATAAACAAGATAAGTAGTTACATAAATAATGAATAAGTTTTTTGCCTATGTTGGACTACATTGGCAAAATCACATAGGTGATTTACAGGCACAAATTTGATCATATAAATACTTAACTACAATTTGTCCAAACCATGACTGATAATCTTCCCAGTCTATACGAAACATTACACACTAGGCAGATCATGCATCCTGGTCCTGGTGACCACTTCCGCCTATGAGGTGAAAGTACATCTCACAGCTGGATTTGGAAGAATATTGCATTATTTCCCGATTAATCAGTTAGTCGACACAAAAAAACGTTTTACAAGAACTTAACAAAGTTAAATTGACCTAAGTTGCTTTGCACATAGAAGCATTTGGTGATTGTCATGAAACAAAACTCAGGTAATAAGAAACTAATGTAATCTATCTAATTAAATTTCCTTCAGAACATATCTGGAAACAAAATTTAGTTCTGCTCTACACATGAAGCAGGAATTAAGTCTCTGAACTGGACCGTTAAACACCTTCATGTTTGTGATCTTACACCATACTGTGATAATGAAAGACATTGTAATATGTTCCATCTACGCACTGAACAGTTCAGCTACACAGTGCACATTCTTAAGAGGCACTTCAAGCTGCTCTGTTCTCTAAATGGCTGATTGCATTTCCTGGTCAACCAGCTGGGTTTATGAGCTCATTAGCTAATGGTAGATCTCAAGCTGAGGTCTGCCTCTGTAACCAATCAAGAAGCCAAGTTTGTGATGCATGAGATTCATATCATAGCAGGTCATATGTAATGGTGGCAAAAGGAAATGCTACGATGCTCTGATGGCTCATTCTTTCTTTTTGTCTCTCTCTGTCTACATTTATTCGCCCAGACGATTTGTCATTTCTCCTTTAAGCACTCGTTCATTTTAACCCTTTTTTATTCTACATCTTAGTCTGGCTTCTCATTTATTGTCTTCGTACTATTCATTCTCCTTTGTTAGTCCCTTATTCGATCTGTCTGGCTGATATAAAACTGGTGGAGGCGAGTGGGAGTGAAGAAGGGAATGTGAGCAATGGATGTGTCTGCTAGTTTCACTTACTGCAGTGAAGTGCAAATATTGATTTTTTTTGTGCATATTTGAATTGAGACTTTCACTTCATATTTCTTCGTTTATAAATGATATTAACATACATGGATGACTGGAGGCCAGTGTCAACTTAGTAAATTGAACTTTGTATGGTTAGTTTTCCATGACAGAATTTACCCAAAAAACACATTTTACAAACTGAATTTTGAAGTTCATAAGCAGCACTCAGAGGGATTAGCAAAAAAAAAAAACACGTGATCATCCACATGTAAGACACTGAAACTGTGTGCAGAGAAGCAGTAAAGCATAAAGTAGTTGGCACTGAACTACTGTCAGTCAGTATTTGGTCATTTGTCATTTATGTAATCTCAGTGTTGGGACTAGAACACACTAAAACAGTTACTGCAACAACAGTTAAGTGCTGAGTGCAGTATTATACAAAACAGCTTCCTCCTCATGTCATTCTTAGGTACTGCTATGAGAGAGCATCCAAGATCAAGTCAATCTGGTGTTCACATACAAAGGCACAAATAAATAATGGGCTCAGCCTTTGCCTTGCATGGATTCCTGCAGCTTTAGAAGCAGCAGCGATGCACAGAAAGCGAACATTTGGCCATGTAAAAGATGAGATCAAGGTGGTAGTGATTTATGCACCCATATCACTTCTATCTGTTGGGTGTAGCTTTGTAAGGATACAATGTGTACTGTACTGTGATGGGTGAAAAAGGAAGCATGGTTTGTCCTTATGTCAGGTTAACAAGAGTTGTTAAAAAGAACATTCTTGTGGCTTCATTTTAACTTCCTCCATCAACTACCTCACACTCCACAGAGACTACAGAAATCTAAACCTGCACTATCATTATTACATTTTTGTGTGTTGTGGTGGCCTCTTTCCTGCAGTGTAGCTTGAGTTACATAAAAGTGAAGGTCTTTTTGAATGACCTCTTCTTTTGACATCTTAACTTAGCTTAGCTTTCTGTTACACTCAAAACTCTGAGACACTTCACAAAAATGAACACAACTTTGAATTTTTTTTTTCCATTTGTGGCCAGAAGATATACAGTCATACCTTAGAAATATGATTCTCCTCCTCTCTGTGCTACATTGTCATTGGAAATGAACAGTTGTACAAGCGTTATTGGTAACACTAAAGTCATGAGCGGTTGATTGACATCTGCTAAAATACACTTTTCTTTTCCCAAGGTCTGAGCTTTTCTCTCGTCAATTATTGCACATTTGATTCTTTACAAAGAAACTTTAGAAAAGATGCATGCTGATATAGACCTCTTTTCACAGTCATCTTAAAATTCAACATCTATTTAGTTTTTTGGTGCATGCACAGCCTTTTAGTGGTGCCCACACAGAGCCTTGAATACACTCTCTTATTGACATACATCTTATTATTAAATGTATGTCACTTGGACCCTAATACATCCTTGTGCACTTATGCGTGGAATAGAATAACATTGGTTACGCCATGAACATATTTAGAAGCTTTTTAGATTCTGGTTTGTGGGGCACTTGAATTGATGAGATCAAAAAGGGACATTTTAGAGAAAAAATATCTCTGACAGTCAACAAAAACACAGTAAACAAAAATGGATGTTGCATTTTTCAGATTGTACGTACAGATAAAGTAACACAGAATAAAAGGGGGAAGCCGATATAACTGTTTTAACCTGTTGTTGTTCCTGAGTTTGACATGGCCCCCAGCCTCCAGAACCTGCCCGTTCTTCAGCCAGGTGAGCTGTGGCTCAGGCTCTCCTCGCACTTGGCAAGTGAAGATGGCAGTGGTGCCAACTGGTCGGGCGATGGACTGTGGAGGCTGAACGAACTCTGCTGGAGCTGAAAGAGAAGGGAAACCCGATTAGGTGAATTCGCTACCTCAACCAAAGGTAACTAGATAAATAAAATGCTTTTTTTCTTTTTTTTTTGCGTGATCATGAGGTGTTGAAGCAGAAAAATCAAGAGCGAGAATGAGGGAGAAAAAATACGAGAGTCTGGGGTACAGGTGTGAGGTGTAAATACTGGTGTAAATCTATAATTCTGACCAGGGTCAATTAACATGATAATGAGACACACAAGATCGATGCAGAAACAGGTAAATGAAAAAGGGAGAGAGAGGAAGGTAAGCAGAAAGGTGGAATGAGTAAAGCAAGACAAAACAAGGATTACTCAATAACAGTTTCTTGGTTTTAATGTGCTCTAATACTGCAAATGAAAGGCTGTGGTTATTATTGTAGCCAATAGAAGGCCAAAGAAACAAGCTTCCATCTTTGGTCAATTATTCATATAATTAAATTTACATCTGCTGGAGTTTAATTCCTTGGTTGGCGCTTTTGCCTTTGTAATCATATCAAGGATTTGAATTATTAATGCATAAATGAATTCAGAAAATGTTATTGTCATAGTGCGAATTACGGGGGGGGTTGACCCCACAATTACGACTTCATCCCTCCCCCCTATAACAGATTGGGGGGGTTGAAACATGAATCTTTCTTATCCGTAATCATAAATATTACAATACACAGTATATTCCATATTCATGCCAGGAAGATGCTTGTAGTAAAATGTCAAACACCCCTAAAGCAGACTATACCATTTCATTGTCTGTCTGCCTGTCACTGGCTCACGTCCAAGTGTGCATGAAAAATTCCCCCAGAATGCTGTGTTGCAAGTAGCTGTAGATGAATGTAAGTAGCTATCTAACTAGTTTATTACACTTAAGTTTCTCACTTTCAGTTTCAGAATTATATTATGTATGCTGACTGCAGACAAATGCTAACGTGCGTCTATGGCTTTCCATCTAAATGTAAAATGTCATCATGTGAATGTTAGCTTACATGTTAGCTCAAATGTTAACTTTGTGCCCTGTGCACATCACTCTAGTAACCTGCAGGCGTGCACTGTGGTCAAGTTGTAAACGATGCCTAAAGTGTGCTGTGTTGCCAGGTTTGACAGTTGCCCCCTTTTCACACCGTGGAGAAAATGTTGCCCCCCCAGTTGATTATTTGCTTGGAAATATTTAACAGTGAAAAGCAATGGTTAGTTTATACAATTCATCTATAACTGTTGGCTAATTGTTTTAGTGATTCAACTGCTTCACCATCATTCCATTTCACAGGAAATCTTTATGTTGCCCAGATCCAGCTGAATATCTACATACCTTTTGCTAATGAAGGTATCAATATTTTAAGAAACCATGTCAGCTGTTTATTCAACTAATTATATCAACTGTGTCTTCCTACTTTTAGAAGGCAGTGTCAACCATTTGATGACCAGCACTATTGACAAGTAAAACTTAATGGATAAAACTTTTGATACTGCTATAATGATGAATAAATGATTTATATAAAAATGGTTAAGAGTTGGATATCTGTTTTAAATAGTCACTAAAAAAGTATGGATAAACAGCTTACTTTGTTGACTTAAAAGTACAGAAAAACTGATAAAATTTACAGCGAATAGTTTGGATATATTGTCCAATTTCTATGGGGGTGGGGGTTATTTTTTATTATGACTTTCCCATAGAGAGGCTCAATGTAGTCAGTTCTTTCCCAGTAAAGACACATCTCATAGGCAACAGTAACATTTGTGTCTTTTTCCTTCTTTCATAAAAGGCTACATTATTTCCAGAAAAGGGCAAACACACATTTGGTGCATCACTTAGCATTTTGCAGTAGTGATTGTTAGATTGTGTCAAAATAAACTGCAGAGTCCAAATTTGTTGTGATTAGAAGAAATTGCTTACAATAATCCTGGGAAACAAAGAAGCAATAAGGCAGGGGAATAATTGCACCAGCAGTTGCCCTCACTGAAAGCGGTTTATTCTCAGCTAATTAACTGATGGTTTTGTCTTTGTTTTCCGAGTGATACAAGAACAAAAACACTAAATAGCACCAATCTTATCCATTAGAAACAAGACATTTTAATTGTTTCATCTTTTGTTTGTTGTCTTTCTGATACATTGCTCTCTGTCCAGCTTAATTCCAGTAACTGTTTATTTTTCCTTCTGCCCTTCTGTCCTTCTTGCTCCCACCCTAATGGACCAAATGTTGTTTGACACTTTTTCATTCCTCCATTTGAAAAGCAAAGGGGCCCTTAAGCACTTCAATGAAGGAGGAAGCTGACAGCGTGAGGTAGTCCTTATGGTCCTTTCATTTATCACATGCTTTCCAAGCCTTTTTCTCTATTTCCCCTTCACTAGCTGTTTTTTTTTTCCTTCAGGCTGACTAAAAGGTGGAGATGAGACGGGACTCTGGAAGGTATTGATTTTCACCTGTAAGGGCGTGGGTCAGATCATCCGCACCTTCCATCCATCTCGCTCTTGCTATTCCCTCGATCTTGGCTCTCACAGTTTTTCCTCCTTCAGTCTTTGTTTCTTCCTCTTTCGATACCCCAAAGGAGTTTAAAATCACCTTCACTTATAATCTGTATAAGTCCATTTGTTGATATGCAAAAGTACTCTTGTCTGCATTAATCTTGAGCTGAAGTTTCTGACCGTGGGACTCCTTTTTCTAAACTGATAGCCATTGAAACTCTCATATTCACAAAGGTTTCAAGTGGCTCATTTTTGCAGAGTAAAGGACTAATTCCTCGAGGACATGCAGTTAAACATAATCCTCTCGTGTTGGTACAGGCCTAATACACTTGTTTATCTGGAGTTAACGGTACACTTTTGTTTCCACAAATCAATAACAAAAAACAAAGACAGAAGCATGAATAACATCCCAAGCTTTTCTTTTTTGTCCCTGCTAGGATAAGGGTTGTCGTGGATTTGACAGGCTGATGAAATGAAATATTGATTTAGATCAATACCACTATGGGCTGAAGCAAAGTGTGGTCTTTTTGATCAATATGCGAGCAAGGCAGACGTAAGCTGTTTCCTGCTTGGTGACAATTAATGCGCAAGGCGACCCACACTGGGGTCACCATCTTTTTGGGTTACTCTCCAACACTTTCAAGGTATAATCAGCAATACTGTGAAGAATGGACAAATAATATTACGAATAATACTACAAAATAGAATACGAGGAGAACTTCAAGGAGCTGTAGTTCTGCTCACTCAAGCCAAAATTCAGATTGATGACCATTAATAAATGATACAACATGAAAGTATATTACTGCCATGCAGGCGAACTGTTCTCATGAAGAACATGTTCTCATGTTTCTCCATAAAGAAGGGTCCCAGCCGGGATTCAAACCAGGAACCCTCTTGCTGTGAGGCGATCGTGCTAACCACATTAAAATAATGACAAGCCAAAATGTTTGAAATATACTTATATATTGCATACTTTAATATTTACTGTAAATTAGCCTACTTAATCCATATCGCACACATAGCAGTTTATGCAACTTCTGTCGTGAAAGCATAACCTGCCAGTAACCATGACAAAACAGGGAAAATTACATAAGCAGCTACATTGGTCTACAGGTCTAAAATGTTGCATTTCAATGATGAAAGCTAAAAAAATGTGATATCATCAAAGCTCGACATCACAGACTTGAAAAAAAATGTCTTTTATGGTGAAGGTGATTGCCTTATAATCTGTGGACTTTCAAGCAAGGGATTGCAAGGTTAAGACTTTTGAGACGACATGGTCTCTCAGTTTTTTGCTTTTCCGCTTCCCCGTCTCAATCTCAAATCCTTGCTTTTCTACTTTGCTCTCATCCATAAATGGGTTGGGTTAGGAAATAAGTACATGGTTAGGGTGAGAAAAGTTCTGAGCCTGCTTAGTGCCTGCTGTGAAAAAAAAATCTCTTCTTTAAATTGAGAGACTTTGCTGTTTGTATGAGAACTCATGTTTTCAGGTTTGTGATCCATTCTCTCCGTTTTGTAATCCTTGCACACAGATTAGAGAAAAAAAAAAGTTTTTTGGAATCTTTAACAATCTTAAGTTGTTAAACTGAACTAAATTACAAACATTAAAACATAAAAAAACACAAGAACCGTGACAATAGTTCTTTTTACAAAAGAGGGGAAAGAATAAACTGGCTCATAAAAATACTCTATCTACACTATCTAACGCTATGCCGAGAACTTGTAAAAATGTGAAGTAATATATTTAGAAATCAAGATGTCGAGTAGAGGTTTCCGACGTGAAAACTTTAGTACCTGCAGAAATACTCAATGAACCACTATCTAGCTTTTTCAAGCAAAATCAACAACAAAAAGTAATCTCTTGAATACAATTCTAATTGCCCAGACTTGGAAAAAAACATCTTCATCTTTTCATTCTTTAGGTTTATAAAATTCCTCTTTTTTTTTTGTATCCATGTCCATACTGTGAGTAGTTCATGCCTCTTGGCTCTTTTGTGTCCCACCTCAAATCGTCAAGTATCCCCACAGACACTGTGCTCACTGCCTGCAAATGAAAAACAATCCTTGTTCTCTCAAAAACCTATTTGCCATAAAAGATGCAAACAGACTTGCATCTACAAATGTAATATACTGCACATGATAACTTGCCTCCGTGCAACAACTAACATTGGTAAAAGAAACTGTGCTTTTCTGTAAAAAGGATTTTAGTGACCACAAAATGGTTTTATAGAAGACCTTAGAGAAGTGACTCCTTCTTCATGTCATGCTATAGATTAGATTTGTTGTAAGCTATTGTTGGCTAACGATAATGGCTTGAGGGACAATTCTTATAAATTAATTTGGTGATTTACATTTTCTGCTCTGCCTGAGTGCCATTATTGAGGATTTGTATCATGACCCTAGAAATGGTTTTACTCCCATGTGTCTGCTCTGTGTACTATTTATTTAGTGATTTTAAAACCTTCCATGTAAGGATTCTGTAAACAAATTAAGGGTTTGAAACATTCTTATGGTCTTGATGGGGAATAAAGTTTACCTAGTACATGAGAAACAACTATTAACTGCTGCTTTGCAGGTAGAAAATGAATGAAAGAGGGTACAACATGCCTTTATTGTCCAATGTGAAAATCATGCAAAAAGCTTAAGCATTAAAAGATTTCACAACCCAGTAGGTTGGAATTTTAATTATAGTCCAACTACACAAAGCACACTTGTGGCTCATTCAGGGGCAAAGCTCTTGTTCATCGTGACAGAGACACTGCTTAAGCTCAAGGCAGAGACGCTTCAACGAATGTTACGCTAATCATTCTGCCTGTTTGCTTCACCCCACAGAATTCAAACCTTTATTTTATTAGCTCACCAAAGCTATTTTTAAATGTTTTTTTTCTCATCTCCATATCACCGCTTTCAAAAATACACAACGAAAAGAGAGCAAATTCCTTTGATCCAGAACTCACCTTGGACGACCAGACGTCCTTGAGCTGTTCTACGGACACGAGTCCCTGGCTTGTTAGCAGCACACACGTAGACCCCTGAGTGCTGCACACCAACATCTGAGATCATCAGATTTCCCGTTCCAAGTACCTGAATTCCCTCCACCCCAATGGGCCGGCCGTCTAATCAGGGGAATAAAAACAGAGAGCAAAATGGAAAATAATTCATATAGGGCAGCAAAATACAAAAAAAAAAAGGATCAGGTGTGCACATGTGCAGCATACATCCATGTTAGGGACTAACAGGTGCGTGTGTGTGTGTGTGTGTGCACCCTACAGTAACGATAAAAGCAGGTTTAAATCATGAGCAAGAAAGACTAAACATGATGCAACTTTACAGCCCCTACCCAACAGAGGCAGTGCTATTTTTTTTCCTTTGGGGATGCAGCTTTTATGGTGCCTAATGCACTGAATTATAATGGGATGAAGATGCGACAAAGACATGGTGGAAGGTCACTAAGTTTGCTGTTTGAGTGCACATAGGACTTCATCAAAAAGAAAATGAACGGAGAGCTTTTGTTGATTGTCATTCAAATACTAGTGGGTATATTTCTCATTAGTTTTCTGATATTCTTCAGAGAATCAGTGCTTTTTAATGTAAGTGTAGCTTCTCCTTAGTGAGCATTTAAAAAACTTGAATAGACATGCTTTTCTTGAAGCCTTTGTAAATTTTCTTTGAAAAAGGCTTGCTTTTAACATTGAAGATATTTTAGCTGCCACCCTGGGACCAGAAACTCTTAACTGCAACTTGTAATCTTCCATCTCCTTACGCAATCCATAGCTGCCTCCTCTCTCCTCTCGCTGTAATTACATGATAAGCTCACACTTTCCTGTCCGCCCTATCTTCTGTGTCAAACACAACATAGTCTTCAATCTGCTTCTGATATTAGCTGTGGGGCTAAGGGGGCATTCTAATCCCATCTAGGATTTCCATCTGTAGCCAGGAAGCCCGTACGGTCAAGATTTGAAGTGTTAAAAGGCCGGGCGGGGAGGCAGGGAAATGGGCACATGTAAGAGCGCCAGTCAGAGATATCAACCATATGGTCAAAATGTGTTAGTTTAATATATTTTGAGCAAAAAAAAACCTGATCAGTTATGACACCAAATGATTTGAAAAACAAACAAATTTAAAAAAAAAATTTCCACGAAAAATGTGACAAACAATGAATCTTGAATCTTTTCCATAATGATAAACAGATTATAATCATGCTGTAAAACAACACAGAGTGACCACGGAGGGTGTTTTACTCTTTAATCTGACATGATGACTACAAAAAGCAATCATCCCAGCATACACAAAATCAGTTTTACATTTTCATATTAAAAAGTTGATGCCGTACGACCTAAACAACCAAATGGAAGAGTGCATTCTGATATAAAGAACATAAATAAGGAGAGCTTTATCTTCAGTTTGCTGGTATCAAGCATAATTTGACCTCATACTGGGACAATGGGCTTGAGAAGGTCCAGATTTTAAGACCCTCCTAAAGTATGAAGCTTTTTAGGAAATTGAATTGGACACAAATGCACCTTTGGGAACGAGTAAGGAATTTAGGATTCTTTGGTGAAGTGTCATGGAAAATAAGTTTGTTTTTCTTTCAGTATTGTGATAAAGTGATTTTTATTTTCGAGTGTTTTCCTTTCAAGTCAAGTCAAATTTATTTGTTTAGCACATATCATGTACAAAATAATTCAAAGTGCTTTACATAAAATAAAAGCATTGCAGCGGGGAGTGGAAGAAGCATTAAAAAATTAAAAGTATATAAAGACAAACAAATAAAATAATTAGAATGAATAAAAACAAGCAACAGTCTAGATAAGTTAAAATATACAGTGCAGATTTCATGCATAGACACATGAGAAAAGAAATATGACCTGAGTCCTTGGATCTAAGAGCTCTGCTGGGTTTATATTCTCTGAACATATCACAGATGTTTTTTGGGCCGAAACTGTTCTGGGATTTGTAAACCAGCAGGCTTTTAAAATCTATTCGGTGACTGACTGTGTAAAGATTTTAAAACTGATGTGATGTGTTCAGATCTCTTTGTCCTGATTAAAACTCTAGCAGCAGCGTTCTGGATGAGCTGCAGATGTTTAATGCTCTTTTTGGGAAGTCCAGTTAAAAGAGCATTACAGTAATCGAGTCTACTGGAGATGAATGCATGGATGAGTTTCTCCTGGTCTTTTTGGGAGAGGAAACCTTTAATTCTGTTGATGTTTCTGGGATGGTAAAAAGCTGCCTTGGTGACAGCTTTGATGTGGCTGCTGAAAGTCAGATCTGAGTCTATCAACACTCCGAGGTTACGAATTTGGTCAGTGATTGTAAGGTCCCGAGTCTCAAGATATTTACCAACGCTGACCCTCTTCTTTTTGCCACCAAACAGAATGATCTCAGTTTTGTCTTCATTTATTTGTATAAAATTCTCTCTCATCCAGGTGTTTATTTCCTCCAGACACAGTATGCCTGCTGGACTGCAGTCGTCTGGTGACAGAGACACATAAAGTTGTGTATCATCTGCATAACTGTGATAATTGATGTTAAAGTTCTGCAATATCTGACCCAAAGGGAGAATATACAAGTTAAACAGAAGAGTTCCAAGAATTGACCCCTGGGGGACTCCACAAGTCATGGCCACTCGCTCAGATTCATAGCTGCCAATTGTAACAAAGTTCAGGTTTTAGGTGTTTTGATGTGACATGTGTTTTTTTTGGCTAGATTAATTTTCAGATGCCTGGAAGTGCTTCATGGATATAGTTCTAACATAGCTATAAACTACTTTTAAGTTAAGGGTGAGATGAGAATTTCTATTAAACCACCTTTCTTACTGATATGACTTTAAGGCCCTGTCACACTGTTGCGTATGAGAGAAGCGTATGAGTTGCGTATGAAAATTAATCATACGCACGAAAAGTCCTTGAAAATAAAGAATGACTAGCGTATGAGTAGCATATGAACTGCGCATGCCCAGCGTACGTTTCAACGCGCCTATTGAGAATGAGGAGTCACGTGACTCCGGTCGGCCGGTCAGCCATGTTGGTAGAAGACGCTATTGGTTGCCAGGGGCAACGCCATTAACTCAGCAGCCTTTCCACATTGCTCCATTATTGCAGTAGACGATGCGCTATCAACATCTCTCGAGACATTCATCTCGATCATGCCTCCCAAGAAGCAATCGTTGTTTGCCCGGGCCCTGGGCCGAGGAAAAGGCAAAAAAACACAAGAATCATTCTCACCCAAACCTGCTGAAATGCCTGATGAACCTGCGGCTGATGAGTTACATGCTTCTGAGCGATCAACATCCCCAACTCCTCCTCCTGACCGCTCCCGTGAATCGTCGCCCGTCTGCCGCCTCCATCTCCGCCCGTCTGGCGGAGATGGAGGCGGCAGACGGGCGGAGGCTATAAATACGCTAGCTGTACGGTACACCTTCATGCCAACATATGGCAATTTATGTCCAGCGTTCTCGACCTATCAGTAACGTACCTATATCGTACCTCTAGCGTATTCAGCGAATGCCTAGCGTATGCTTAGCGTATTAACCATACGCACAAAAGTTTTGAGCATGTTCAAAAATTTATTTCTGCCTCAGCGTATGCCAACGTATGCCAACGTATGCCAGCGTGCTTGAAACGTATACAACCTATGCCTAACGTTCCCCTGGCGTATGTCAGCGTATACCAGCGTATGAGTGATAATTTTCATCGCTAGTGCCATACGCAACAGTGTGACAGGGCCATTAGAAAACTCTGTGTGACCAAAATGTCAATTGCTTTTGATAAAGCACAGCAAAGATGAAAGGTTGAAGATGAAAGGTAACTGAAGAGCTAATCTATCAAAGCTCTAACTAGCTCTTAACCTCATGTGATCAGGAAAATCAGCGTGTTAGTTTAATTCCTCACTGACAGCCAGGTCAATAAAGACAAACAGCGATAACGAACTTGATCATTTTTGTGAAAATTGTTGCTCTATCCAAATAGTATTTTGTGGAAATAAATAAATGAGAAATTATAAGTAATTAATCATGGTGTTGAGATCAAACACATCACTCCAACTTGCCTGCCAAGTGGTCTTGTTCTGCTGCTCCCATTATGATGTGATTTATTGAGTTTTTTTAATTATCATTCCAGTAGGCCTTTGTCTGAACAGAAGCAGTTTTGTTCTTTTTTTTCTTTTTGTTTTTGCCTTTTTGCACCACACATATTCCCTTGTTTCTCTCTAGCCCCATCCATCGTTTTTTCTTTGCCAGCCACTAATTAATTTAGTGTCAGTAAAGAAAGAGCACAAGCTAGCAGGCTGTGGTGCTGTTCAATGAACAGCAACAAACTAACTCTGGCATTAAGGAGTGACTGATGTGAAACTATCAGATTCATTATGTGGCTTATCCCAGCCTCCCTGCCGTAATCTAATACATACAAATCCCACTGTGTTAGCTTTTCATTCTGGCAACGTTATGTAAGGCAATACCCTCAATCTGATTATGTCTGACTGCTTGGGAGGTGGTGCAATTTACATTTGGAGAAGCAAATCAGATTGGATAATAGGTAAAGAAAACAGATACGAGATTGAAAAATTGTTCACGACAGACTTTGAGGGATAGTTTAAAAAAAAATAGAAATGGAGGGAGGAGAAACTAATGGTATCTGTCTATGCAGCTAATAGTAATTATTCAGAGGCTCTCCAGTGCATCGAAAGATATTCAACTTCATAAGGAGAGGTAGCACGTATCAGCCCAAGCACAAAGCTTAGCCCTGAGGCTCAATGTTGAATCCCACTGACTCATGTACACGGTGGCTGAATAACTTTTTTTTTCTGTGTTTCTGTGTGTGTACATGCGAGCCTTACACAGAGCAGAACAAATCAAACCCGGTTTGGGAGAAAGACACAAACGCATGAGGTCACCACCCCCAGATTTCCAAAGCACAATTGCACAATCTCAGTGGCACAATTCTCAAACATACACAGACACACACGCACAAATGAAAAACAGGAGTAAACTTTAAATGCAGCTTCTGGATGTTTTCTTTGCCCTGATTGGGAATTTTTCTCACCTAGTCTGCTCCAAGACACAATGGGCCGAGGGTATCCTGTAGCAACACACTCCAAAATGGCAGTCTGGTGAACAGTGAGGGTTAGGTTTTCTGGGCCAACCAGGATCACAGGCTCTTTGTAAACAGATGACTGAGAGCCTGGAAGAAAAGGAAAGAGAGGTATTTCAGATGGGAACGAGCATGATGGATGGCATCCTTTAATTGGGTTTGTCTAGAATGCATTAGCTCAATATACTGTATCTCTACAATCAGACGGAGGAACAATAGGTGTGGGAAGTCTTGGGAATATTCAGGGTAGATAAAACAATGAAGAATACAGTGGCTGTGTCTGAAATCACTCACTACTTACTATATAGTGGACTACATAGTGAGCTCAGTATTTTGTGGTGCTGTCAGAATGTAAAGTGAGATTTCATATACCCTACATAGTGTACTCAAAGTATCCCACAATGAAAAGTAGTGTGAACAGCAGTGTGATTTTACTATTAAAACAGGCCCAGACCCAACAATATATTGTACACATCATAATACACTGTTTAAAAGGAAAAGGCTGGTGATCAACTTGACCTGCAGCAGTTTCAGGACCTGTCATATTAATGTAACTCTTATTCTTATTATGTTTCAAATTTGAAAGATATTAGAATATAAGTTTTTTTTCTCAGTTTATTAGCAATTATAGATAAATTATAAATTAATATTGCTATTAGATATTACAGGAGTATGAAGTATCGTAGGTACAATGACAGATTTATTTTAACAACAGGTACGAGACAAATACATTAGTTGTGCCACAAATATAATGTATCAAATTTAAAATCGTCTCATGTGAGCACAACAGAAAATCAAAAAAGGCTCAAGGCATTTCGGGGAAAAAGTTAAATTGCACTTGCTACATCTCAAAAATGTTTAATGGTATTGTCCTGGTGAGTTAAATTGTGAGACAGCAGTCGGTGAATTCATGATGCCGCAGAGAGTCTGAGAGCGTTCCCTCATTATGAACGTGAGTCCAGTATATAGTCTTCTACAAGTAACTACCAAAGTAGTCTGAAGGTATTAGTGTACTGAGTGGGTGTGTGACCTCTGACACAGAACGTGGCCGTATTCAAGTAGTGACGGAAAGAACACATAACATTTAAACCAAGTCTATTGACTTAATCAAGGGTTTGCATTTAGAAAAATAGAGTTATGTTTATGAGAAATCCATTAAAATCAACAACCTGAGACAGTTAGGAGTGCCTCAGCACTGTGTTTCACTCCTGCACTGTTATGGGCCACACAGCAAAACTTTCCACTGTCTTTCTCACGCACTCCTGTGATCTGCAGAACACCTGTTGGCAGAAGAGTGTACCTACACGAGAGAAATAAAGCTATGAGATATGGCAGACTTTTAAAAAATGCTTCCCTTTCATAAGAGGTGTCAGGCCATGGTGTATTTTAGTCCAACCTGTCATCCTTAGTGTCGACTGGGCGACTGTCTTTTTCCCAGCTGATAACAGGCTCTGGTAGACCGTGGATCTGGCACTGGAACCGAGCCACACCGGACTCCTCAGCATGTACCGACTCTGGTTGGACGTGGAAGTCTGCCATAGCTGTACAAGGACGGAGAGTGGAATATCAGGTCATGGCATCACAAAAAGGGCTACAGAGCAGGAAAGAATAGGGAGTCCTGCAACATAGGACATGGCCCTAAAGAGTCCTAATCTCAATATTACAGAGTCAGTCTGGGGTTACATGAAAATATAGAAGCAACTGATGCAGTCTTAACCCACAACAGAACAGTGGCAGTGACACTATCAAGGGAAAAAAAAACTTATGTTTTCTCCTGGTGATTCTAATAGATATATTGTTGTGAATGATACAAAATGAAAATAATCCATACAGACCTCTTTTTGAACATTTTTCCAAAGACAAATACATATTGTGTATGTCAACATTTGGGATATTCTCTTTTATAAAAAGAACATGGGAATTAGAAAGTCTTGACCAAAAGACTGAATAGCAGTTATAAAAACAAACAAACAAAAAAAATGTCACCACAAGGAAAGACATTCAAGTAAAATGAAAGAGCAATGTTGTCCTTTTCTTATCTACCACAAAAACTGTTTTAAAGTACATTTTGCTTAAGAGTATGAGACATGACATATATACAGCAGTTTTACATTCAGCTGCAGATGAGGATTTTTACATAAAGCACAGCAGAAAACATTTGGATATCTTACCATATTTAGTATGTAGGTCAGGCTTTTTTTGGCATGCTAATATAGACAAAAACAACATAGGTACACAAGCAGTGCCATATAGCAAATCCAGTATCAATATCTCTACAGAGAGCCTCATTCAGCTGCACTTCACATATCTGCTCCCTACAGAACAAAGGCGCAATCAGAGCTGGATCCAGCAACAAACTCAATTAGAGAGAGGCCCCCTTCTTCCTCAGTTCCCCCACCTTCTTCAACAGGAGTGCCCTCTTTTAAATGTCATCCATAATTAAAGAGGGTCTTATCTGAACACTGTTAATGCAGTATAACAAGAGGGTTCAAACATCTTATTTCGTAACCTGTTGTTCCAACATGTAGCCAGCATTAATTCATCAAATGCAGGAAGAGCAGGCAGTAAGCAGCACAATATGTGACACTTATTTAAGCTTGAGACATGCGTGGCTACTGTCCTTCCAGTAGTATCTTAAAGTTTTTTGATATTATTTTGTGCTGCAATATTTGCTGACTTGGCTGCAGTTTCTGTATTGACTCTTTTGTACCAATGAGCCATTCACATCAACTTTTTACTGTTGAATAGTGAAATCATTTGTCTGAATGTCTGAATAACTATAATAACTATAAAACCAGACATCAAACATGAACTTTAAGAGACAAGTGAGGCCGAGCGAGACAGATACTTTGTATTGAGTGGTAGCACTTTGGCTGCAGCTATGCAGTGAAGTCAAACATGGTGATTATTTCATTTCAGAGCTTAATGAGAAGAGTGGCATTCTCCAACATGACTTGACCTTAGATCTTTGAATGGATGGATTGAGCGCTAATGAAAATAAATTCCAATTTGATTTTATTTATATAGCACCAAATTATAAGACAAGTTATCTTAGGGCACTTTACATAGTAGGGTCAGGACCTTACAATGTTATGGAGACAAACCCAGCAACTCCCCATTGAGCAATGCTCGGCAAAACCGAAGAGGAAAAAAAAATCTTCTTAAGAGGAAGTAAACTCTAGCAGAACCAGACTCTGGGTGGGCGGCTGTCTGCTTCGATCGGTCGATGCGAGGAAAAGATGAACATTGAGAATCAAAAGAGAAAACCAAAGTGTACTTATACTCCAATATGTTTTCACTGTTAAACACATACAACTTTCCCTGTTCACTGTCCATATCACTCCACTATTTTTAGACTCTTTTTTAGGACTATAAGCCAGTGTTGAAGTGCATTATGTCATTATGTGCAAAATGTCTAATTGTACAGTAGCTAATGACCCTATTATAATTTTTTTGGGGAGGGTATCCTTGGCTTGCCACTTATTCTTGCTCTAGTGTATTAGTATTATGTCTTCTTCAAAGCAGTATGCTGTGTTTTTTTTTTGGTTTAATTTATTAAAAGCAAGACAGATGATGAAATAGGTATGCTTTTGGGCACGAACATGTCATTCATGCAAGGCAGAGTTCATTACTTCCTGTATGTTTTCATTCTGTTTGTGTCGTAAAGATGAGAACTTGAAATGTGGAACAACACAGGCAGGTGGCAGGTGAGAAATACTCCCATCCTTAATGAAGCTTACAAAGGGTACTGTGAGGTAGGAACCTAAATGTTATATTATTAATATACCAAAAAGAACTCTAAACAAGCAAATCTAGCAAGCTGTAAACAGAACTGGAGAAAGGAGAAAAGGAGGGGTGACGCTAATGGAAATCTAGCAGGTAATCAACTGATGAAGCACAAGTGTGGGGCAATTAGGAAACTACACGCGGCTGGAAGGTGAAACTGAGGTGCAAAAGCAAAAGCAATTTAAATATAAACAGGGAGCAGAGTAACAAAGATGCAGAACATGTCAAAAGGAAAACCCACGAACCCAAAAGCGAAGTCTAGATAAATGAAAATAACAATCCAAAAACCACAAACCAGTCTACAATGACAGCGTGACTATCATTCACTTAAAGTGACACATGCACCCCCACTTAGATTTTACATGAATACAACCAAAAAATCAGTCTCCATCCTCAGTTAGTGCAACACTCACTGCTAACCTTGTTCATGCTGGCAGCTGTTGTCCAGTTTATTGTTCTAAGTTCAATCATGCTTGTGTACACACTGGAAGCAAGCTGTTATTTTAAGTGACTTATCCCTAAGTGTCATCAGTGAATGCGTTTTCAGGCATGTTAGTACGGATGGAGATTATTGTGAGTTTTGTTCTATTTGTTTAGACTTTTTTAAAATGAAAACTTATTAAAGGCGATCTTGTGGAAGCAGGTTGAGGATGACGGTATATGCAGATCAAAAACATGCAGCTACAAGGTCAGGAATACTATATGGTGAGGAAGTACTTACTCAGAGGCCTCTCACCATTTTAGGTCTATATAGCAGATCAATAAGAGGTATAATATTTAATCTAGAATTTATCAAGAATCAAACAATTCAAAACGCTTCTTCTTCCCAAACTCGAGCTGTATCCAGAGGTGAGGAGCCTGAAAGCTAAAAGCTTTGCTTCTTATCTAGTTTTGGAAACTAAGAGCAACAAGTAACTGAGAGAGTGGTCTGTTAGGACAACAAACTTTAATTAGAAAACTTCCAGCATTAACAGCTACAGCCATGACTACTCATGGCTACACATGTGTAGTATTTCATCTCAAGATAAGACCAGCCAAATACCTCAAGCTTCTAATCATTCCATTTTTTCTTCCCCAAGTCACTCTTCAACAGCTGTACATTTTACTGTGGTAATTCAGACTAAGTGCCTATCTCAAGGGCCCCACAACAATATTTCCAGCGGGGACTCGCAACCTTGTACCCATAAAAAGGCCAACATCACCTTGAAGCACAGATGACAGAGGAACTCTACCTATCACACATATCCAATTGTTTTCTAGTTTTATAATCGCAATGAACTGCAATTGCAAAGTTTGAAAATCATTGCAAACTTTTCAGAAATTATGATGACATATTTCAAGTAAATATTTCTTTTCAAGAAAGAATATGGACGGAAGAAGGCAGCGAGAGTTTGCTGTGATACTGTGCCTGAGGCAGAGACTGGTTAAATGTAGCACTGAATTGAATCTCCAAAGGTGCAGAAGAAGAAGGTTAGTTGCAGAGAAACACGTAGAAATTCGTCAGAGCACAAGAGACAGGACAAAAAAACCTCAAACTGACTTAAACTTGTACTTTTTTGGAATAGTCTAAAAAGTGAGACATATATTGCTGTATGTAGCATATTGTCCATGTAGGAACACTGGGACATTTGAATCCTGAAGAACAAAAGAGGATTGGGGCCTGAAGGAGCTGTACCATGCATCTATGCCAAGTTAGTTGCGGTGTCTACTCTTCTGGCTGTTGTACGTGTCTGCTCACGCGGCCCTTTAACAAGCCCCACCCTTGGCCCTCATGCATAAAACATAGCCTCTCTAAGAGGCCCACACCCCTTGCAAACCCTCGCAAAATCAGAAACAATTGTCAAAATCACAATAGAGCAACACACATAGATAAATACAAACAGAAGAGGAACTTGTTAACTCTCTGTGCAAGCTGTAAATGAAAACATCTGCGTTGTGTTTATGCCTTTTTATTCAGTCTAACACGACTTGACTCAGCCACAGTGCATGTACATAAACACATACAAAGAACTGCTTCAACAAAAACCCACAAACCATATCGACCATCCCCCTCCACACTGTAAGAGAAGACAGACTAGCGTGAAGCGATGAGGCGCTCTCACTCATCCCAACACTCGGCCCCAACAGACCTGTTCAGCCTTTGTTTTTCTCTCTTCCTCCGCTCGGTGTTGACAGACACTCACACATGACTAGAGACTGTCCACTACCAGCATGACGCCGCTGGCTTAAATGAAGCAGGTCTAATTGCTGCAATAGGAGAGAGAATAGATGGGGTGCATACTAAAAAGAATTCCATACACAAGTGCAAGGGGAGGAGATTGCTCCTTCAACATATGTTAGACAGTTTCTTGGTGACAACGACAAAAGAAGAATGATTGAGTGGATAATATGAGGGAGGGTCACAGACAGGAAATGTGAAGCATGGTGATTTCAACAAGTAGCCTCGCTGTAAATCAGATCTTGTCAAAAGTGAGACGCACTGTCCTGCTGGGTGTTTCACAATAAACAATAAAGTACCTCCAAAAGGAATCAGAATCAGGCAGAAATCACATTTATACAATGAAAAAATGTAGTTTAATTAGTGATTATTTGAATGATCCTATTGTGAATGGCTTTTTTCACCTAATTGCCCAAAGTAATGATCCATCTCCTTAGTACTCAGACTCATACACAAACTACTTTACATACAATAGTTAACACTGATTAAAAGCAGCTGAGTTGCTGCTCATCTGTCGCCGATGAAAACCCATCTCTTCAGGAAACACTACCCAGATCCGCCAACTTAGGACATCACCTGTTTCATCCCAGCTTCCTATGCACTTATTTGTTTTCTAAATTGTCTTTTTTTCCATTTATCTAGGTACTAACTTATTGCACTTACTCTAGCACTAGTTATGCTCTTCGCTGTTTGGTTTTGGAAGGAAATGCACTCATGATTTCTTGTGACCTGAAGTTCTTTTGCCTAACGATGTTGAACACACTTATTGTAAGTCGCTTTGGATAAAAGCGTCTGCAAAATGACCGTAATGAAATGCAATGTAATTAAAAGTCATAAATGTCTATTTTCAGTGACAGTGCCCTCTGATTTGCCCATATCAACTTAATACAAGATATATATTCATGTTTTTATAGACCTGTGGATGTTTTCCTTTTCTGTGCTGGGGATGATTCATTGATATGACAGAGCTAATGATGCCAGTAGAGACACAACACCATTCAAACCTGCAGCTACAACGTAAAGCTCCAGTGAGCCCTCATGTTTTGATGTCATTGCCCTCCCTTCCCTTTGCCTCCAGCAGCCACCTCCAACCCTCCAGCGTACATTTGTGCAGTTCTTCACCCCTCCCTCACCTCATTCCTGTGAGTCCTCTCAAGCCTGTGACATCATTAAGCACGTGTTGTTCAAGCAGCAGTGATGACTGTCACACCTAACCCACCCCCACCTAAACCAGTAAAATTGAGATGAGGGGTATAAATAATGGAGACGGTGTATGGTACAATTCCAGTGTGGAGAGCCCGCACTTCAACAACCTTTAAACAGGCATCCCTGTAATAGCAGGCTCTGTGCTGGGACCCTCGAGATGGCATTTTAATGCAGATGTGATATTTTATTGGCTCCCTGCCTCATCAAGCCCCCTTCCCCTCCATGTTCCCCAGGCCTGCACCCAGGCCTCGGCACTGCTGTGATCCATCTGCTGGTTTGTGGTGCACGATGCTTATCACCTACTAGAGGACGGGCTACACACTCATGGGCTGAAACACACTCATTCCCCTCATTTAATGCTTTGTCACCACGACACCTTCCTGTGTGAGAGCCTGTGTGAGCAAAAGCATCAATTTACCAGAACATCTGCCACGTTAGCCCAAGTGGCAGATGTTCAGATGTGCATGAGGCCCAGGAACCAAACCAACTGATCATTTATGTTAAAGACACCCTAGCCAATACACCTGTAATAAGATTGATAAGGCAGAACATCATAGTTATTTCTAGCAGTGGAGCTTGTACTGCTTTATGATGAGGAAAACCTCATGATGGTAATGAAAAAAAAAAAAAAAAGGGATAACCAAAAGTAAAAGGATTTTCTTTCAATCCACTAAGTAGTTGCTCAGTAATTTTATTTTAAAACAAGTAGTGGATCAACGATCATGCCTAGAACATGAATAAAAGCATATCCATAATGCGTGGCATGAGTCATCGTCTGACAATGCAATCAAACACCAAGGAAAAACGTTATTTTGTCTCCACAAATGGCATATCAGAGCACACGGATCAGCTAAATGTTTTACATGCTGCCCGTTCTGTCTACTTCAGTTATCAACCTAATCTTTCTTGAATGATTCTTTCAGCCTTCACTTTACTACCTCTACAGCCGAACGTGAATTTCCCTTCTCATATTACAAAACAGTTTTGACATAAATATAATTGCCTTTTGTGCTTGTGTCACAAGTTTGTTTGCATTCGGCTTTCCAGTGGTGTGACTGTCTGCTGATTATTGTATTGATCAATAGTGGAGACCTTGTGTGCATTAAATTAAATATATTAAGATTGATGGCTGCTGTTAAAGAGTCCCTGTAGGAAATGGAGTGAGCAGCAAAGCTATACAAAAGCTACCAGTCACAAAAATGCTTCATATTCCTTCTTCATTTATCAGATGACGATGATGATTAATGACATACATGGTACCAGACAAATTTAAACCCCCTGTACTCTGTAGAGTAATCCAAGAGGGGTACTGAGCTTCCTGATCAGTTATGAGTACGTTGGTGGTCCCTTTGAAAGTTTTAAATAAAAAAAAAGGAAGCTAATATGAGATTAGATCAACACTAAAAAAAACACCAAAAAACATACATTGTGAAGACATGAATGTTTGAAAGCATAGCATGTAGCTGCAATATTCAAACACCTCTCCTGCCTCCTTAGCATAGCTTAACACTGGGATTGTTTCATGTCCATTGTGCTTCACAGAACAGCTGCGTCGGGGCTGCACACAGGGATTCCCACCAACAGCCTTTTTGATGTGTTGCTACTGCTGCACAGAAACTACCTCCACTGCGTCTGACCATAAACACCATTTTTAATTCATGATTGATATGAAGGTGAAGACGTGAAAGTTGCCTGGCTGTAACCTGAGAACAGTCACATTCAGTTGTTAAAATAATTTAAGACAATGATCCATCATCATCATGACAAGTAAGCTCATTTTCTAACTTCTGTGACATGTTGCCTACAGTTTTGTCTGACTCTATGTTGATCATGTGATGAACTGGCGACATGTGTACCCTGCTTTTCACCCAATGGCAGCTGGGATAGACTCCAGCACCCTCACGACCCTGAAAAGAAAGCTGGTATAGAAAATAGAGATAGATGGATGTTGCCTACACACTGAAACGACAGTGAGAGAAGTTTTGAAGCTGAAATGATGTTTATATGATTACCAACTCATTTTTTTACTGTGCATTTTGCTGAAAAAACACTTCCCAGATGCTTAGCTAACACATGAAAAACAGGAACCGTGCTGAAACTCTAGGTATCTCTAAGCTGACTCAAGTCGTGGCTTTGAAACAAAAATCAGACAGCTGGTAAGTTATACATGGTGTTATGAGGATCTTGTGACATAATAAAGGAAACACTTGAGAATGAGGAGTGTTCCAGTGTGATAACAGGATGATTTTTGGAATCACATTCAAAGGCATAAACAATTGACATTGGGGATTGTTTCGACTGGAGAACTTGTTGCTAAAAGATAAGATGATACATGCCAAATGTCAAAGTCACAGCTTTAAAATGACAATTCACAGTGAGCATCATCAAAGTGACTAAGTCAGCTTCTTACGTGCAGTCAGTGTCACCACATTAAATTAGACATTACATTTTTTGTCAGTTAATCTATTATTTAATCATTGTGTTAATTGTTTTGATTAATCATTAATCACCATCCCTGCTTCAAGCAAATATAATACAGCTTGAAGCTGCTCAATGCTAATTTTCTTAGTTGAACATACTGAAAAAAAAAAACAAGTTGATTATGTAAATGATCTGCATATGGCGCCTTTTTGTTCTCCCTTGCCCACGTTCTACAAAGCACTTTACAGCGCTTTTCTCAAACACTCATCAGTGCTTCATATCATTTCTTTACAGCACACACCGATGAGCAAATCAGTCAGCCTACATAAGGACACTTCAGGAAATAAAGAGCTGGGGGAATCAAACCAATGACCCTCTGGTTGGTGGATGATCATTCTCTCCGCTGATTCACAGCCACCAAAACTCTTTAGTGGCCATAGGACTGGTAAGAAGCAAGTATTTTAAACCAACAAATAATATATAAAAAAAATTAATAACAACAATATTAATTACAGTGAAATTACATGAATTTATTATGTATTATTTTTTCAGTCAACTTAACTTACATGTAACAGTATAAAATTGGATAGAAGTGTGATGGGAAATCCTTTTATTTCTCAATAAATCAAAGGCTTTTCTATACCCTCTTAATTACTATCATAAACACTGCTACATTGGCTGACAAATGCTGAACAAACACTTAAACGCTGTAATTATTCAGTTTAAACGCATTAGCACGAGTACTGGATTATCAATTTGTAAGGTACTGAGGTAAGCAGATATAATGATATACTGCACAAAGGTAGCATGATGGAGAAGGCACATTTCTCACTGCCTAGTTTGTTTTTTTCCACTAACCCCCTTCACTCACTCTATCAACCTCAGAGACAAAGCCAGGGCCTCCTCCGCTGCCCTGTGCTCAGCCTGCGCCACACCCCTTACTCCTGGTACAGGCCCAGTGCAAAGCCCCAAACCCCCCTTCACTCCCACCATGCACAGTAGCCCTAAATTTCCACACTGAGCGTCCTCCACTCACTCCAGCATGCACAAACTAATTAAAGAGAGAGCCATTAAAGCTCAACAGATGCTGAAAATTAAGGGATTATTCAAATGATTCCCAGTCACGGCTTGGTAAGATTAGAGACATGCATGAGAGAAAAGAGAGCGTAAGACTCGGGGCGGTTGAGGGTGTGGGTGAGTGTTAGGAGGTGATGGAGAAAGGAGGTCTAAAATAACAGACAAATTGGTGCCATGAAAGGTAGAATGGATTTGAAATTAACTGCAATTATTTCTTCTTGTCACTGTCAACACTGTTGGTATTGTTCAGTTTTAAAATGTTTGATCAGTACTTGGATCGACTCAAAAGCTATCATGAAGGGATTTGATGTGCGACAACAAAAAATCAGGACCTTTGTATCAGTTTAAGACAAACTGGGCATTGAACTCTCACAACTTCAAACTCTCTTTCCTCACAATTGAAGGAATGGCTTCAGTGGACCCATAAATCGTCTCAGCTTTTAAGAGATGGGCACAGTGTTTCCCACACTGCCTATCTCATAATCTTGTTTACTTTAGAATGCAGCTGTCCCTCTCTTTAACATGTAAGTGCATGGGTCCATGCTTTCTTTATGCCCACATGTCCAGTCTCAGAATAGTCTATAGTCTCATGGGTTCATCCTGTGTGCATCCTCTCACACGCAACAAATTCCTGATCATCTCAAAGGTAAATACAGAACTGAACGTTGTGTCTTTTCTTTGTGTGTGCTTGAGGTTTTATGTGTGTCTTTGTGTTTTCTGACCACATTTCAAGTCATCACAGTGGACCGCTGAGCTAAGATTAAGACGACAGGCGCTGCTACGTCATAGTTGGGGGTATGACATTCACCTGCCAGGTTGTGTTGCTCAAGTCCTGTAGACTGTACAAAATCAAAAGGATGGAAGTAGCTACTGTGGCATTACCAACTGATTTGTGGACTGCAGCTCTGAAGCCTCAAGTTTGTTATTTGACCATCTCATCTTCTAAATTGACCCCAAGAGTGACTGCGCATGGTTGTTGTCTCATCGCTCTCAGTGTTGGCCCTGTGATGGACTGGCAACCCATCCAGGGTTGTGCCCTGCCTCTCGCCTGATGGAGGCTGGGATGGATGGGTTTTTGCAGTTCAAAGGGATGAATCTGATTGAAAACCTGGGGTAGCAGTCACAGCAATCAAAGCTGCCCCTCACACAATAATGCACAACTTTATTAACTTTATTCATTCTATATACAGGTTAAATGGATGAGTTGTATAAATATTCTCAAACCAAACAGTTCCCTTGAGTGGGAAACCTTTATGATCTTCTGTTCATTTTACCATAAATGGACTATGTTCCACTAATCTGTATGGTCTGAAAAAGGCAAAAATCCATCCATTAATCCATTTTCTATACCCACTTAATCCAATTTAGGGTCGTGGGGGGGGCTTGGAGCCTATCCCAGCTGTCATTGGACGAGAGGCAATGACATAGACAGGTCGCCAGTCCATCACAGGGCCACACAGAGACAAATTTAGAATCACCAATGAACCTAAAATGCATGTTTTTTGGTGGTGGGAGGAAGCCAGAGCACCCAAAGAGAACCCACGCATGGGAGAGCATGCAAACTCCACACAGAAAAGCCCCAGCCAGGAATTGAACCTGGAACCCTCTTGTTGTGAGCGACAGTGCTAACCAAGGCCAAAATCATTTGATGTTGTATCTAATGTTTCTTTCATCTCTGTTTACCTGTTCAGTGCATATGTTCCCTCACCAGAGTATCGTTTAAAACACATAATCTTAAATTCCTACGTCTGTTTCTTGGTTGTACACTGGGAACAGTTTATTTCTGCTCTGAATTAAAAAAGGGGGAAGAAAAAACAGAACAATAAAGAGGATTTGAGGACAGAGACATCTCAGTGAATGAGCATACTCTTCTATTGCTGGAGTCTCAAATCCTCCACTTGAAAGAATTCGATCTCTTCTAAACTTGGCCCCCTACTCAGTATGTCCCTCTGCCAAATTACCATCTCATTAAGAACATTGCAAGTGGAATAGCCTCAGAGGGTTTACCTCCTATCCCCCTGTCAAACTTGCCAGATTTCCACTGATCTCAGCGTGAACATTTTTAGTACATAGACTCTCAAACTCTCTGAACCAACCATCAACTTGTCACATACCAACTCTTTGTCAGAACACCTTCTTCTACACATTGAGATTCCTTTTGTATATTTCTTACCATGGAGGGTTGTGAAAGACTACATTTGAAGCCAAAGTGTGATAACATTCTATTCCCAACCAAGTTGTTTCGTTGACTAATCGTCCCCTGTATTGTTTCCTAACCTTTACCAAACAGCGATCAACTAACTCTAGATGTCAGAATTTCTGGTTTGCTGAAATGAAAACATGTTTACCTTTTAAAGGGTTGTAATAAGAAGTTGAATAAAGGCACTGCAGTTCTGTACCTTTTCTATGTTAATGTTGTTTCTGCAATTTTCCCAGTCTTTCATCTGAGTTTTATCATTATATTATATAGAAAGCTAGTGTTGTGGAATGCTTCCAAAATAACAGTCTTATTCTTAGTTAACATTATGCATCCATTACAGTTAAAACAATCTGATGTTCAGAATTGGCAGAGCAATCATAATAATCTTTTCAGACCGATGTAATTAAAGAACAACTCTTTGAAAACTGAAAGACTGTAAAACAAAAGCTCACCTTTAGTGAGTCAGGACTTAGGCTGTCTATAGGCTGCTGATCATTTCTTAAACTTGCCTGACATATGAGAATAAATCGTTAAAGTTAATTTAATGCTTTTCTCTGCTGTGTTTCAGGGATGACTAAACTGATGTTAAGAGTTCTGTAGCACTGAAGGAATAAGTTCACATATTTTCTAAGCACATGCATTCATGCTCATCCTGAGAAATGTGTGGGACGGCAACATGTCCATTTGGTTAATTCTGAAAATAAACTTTTTTTTTCTTTCATAAATATTTTCATTTTCAAGCACTTATTGATGAACTTAATGTACCTTAACAAGATGTAGATACTCCCCCTCTCTACAACTGACTGTTGATGGAAAGATGCTTTCTCAATCCCAATTATTTAATTGCCCCTAGACCATGTACATAATTTTTATCACCAATACCTCTGTATGCAACTGTCTGCTTTAGAATTCAAATTGTTTGCCTCTTCCATCATCCACCAGTGTGTTAGAGCTCATATCCACAGGAATATGAGCTGTCTTTCATTCAGCTCATTCACTGTACACTCACTGAAAAAAATAGGAAAACCTTACAATGCTTAATCCCTGTCTTGTCATCTCTTTTGGTCGAAGAGTTGAGATATCTTAAAACGTTTAGATTAAGTAACATTTACATTCAAATGGAAATGCCATTAAATTCTTCTTTGGATGGTTTACGCCCCCTGTTTTGTGAAGCAAGAAATGAGCGGGGCTCACAGGCAGAAGTGGCACTGAATAACAACCTGGATGGACATTTGGCATCGCAATTCTCCTCTGCCTAACACTCATTACTTCCCCCTCATTAGAGGACAACTGTTGGGTTTTGAGGCCACTCTGAGAAGGCCATGATGAATCTCTCCAGAGAAGCCTTTTCTTTGAGCCTCTGTTTCTTGATCACACATCGCTGGTGGAGAGAGGATGACCCTGGTGAAATGAATATACCTTGATGTGTGTGTGTGTGTTTCTGTCTGACAGTGCAGCTTGCAGTGATAACTCTCCGTGTGACAGTGACTTTGAGGGGGGTCGGTCTGATCCCAGGGGTAGATGGATGACCCCACATCTGGCTCTCCCACGGGAAATCTGAAAGACGCAGGGCGGGACCGGCCCATGCGCTCCATTGCATCTCACAGCACCCTGAAAACCGGGCTCCCCAAATGACTGAAACGGCTGTGTAAATCTCACGCCTTCATCACTCCACCCAACAGGCACACAAGAGAAGCCCTTAGAAGAGGGAGGTCCACTGGGCCTCAGAGGTGTGGTTCCCACTGTGCATTTATCTGTCACACTGTCCGTGCTGGTTTACAAATCCTCACATCACAGCTTCCAAGAATGCACCCCTGTCAAAAAGTGGCATAAACAAATCCATCACCGCAGTGACAAGTGAGAGTCCTAAATCTTGAGCTGTCTCGTTATCATAAATCGGCATTTTCGCGATGGCTCAACTGCCCCTTTTTTTAACCCACGATCATACAAAGCATTAAATGATTTTCTTTTGACTCTGTTAGCACGAGTTGAAAGGAAAGCAGTAAAATAAGATTTATGTCGTCCACAGAAAATTGTAATAATACCAGCTAAGACAAACACATATATATCTGTCAATTCCTGCACTTATGTTGACATTTCACCAACAGATTTCCTAAAGCTGCATACCATAACTATGTTTATCATAACGACCAAATAAAGCTAAATTCTCCTCGTAGATGAAGTAATTTGTAATAGTAATCAAGAATGATTGAAAGTGAGAATAAAACCGTACTAATTGTGCTTCGAAATCTTCCTCTCTGAACCCACCTGTAATAATCTTGGGGGCATTTTTTGTCACAAAAAACAGCCAATACCATTTTTCAAAGCTTTTGGAATATGTATTTAACTGAAAAGCAGCATTGTGACGATAGTGTTGATACCCTTGTTGATGTAGCACTTCATTCCCAGTCAGAAAAATTTGTTAGACTATTGAAAAGGGTTATTTTAACATGTTCAATTACATTAATTATTTTCAAATTCACTGAGTCTTTGTTATGAAGGTCCTGTATTTTCTGTTATCTATGCTTTTGATTTGGCGAATATCAATTTTTGGGATTTTTTAAATCTCACTCATGCCTGGTGTCAAGAATAAGAGAATGTGCCACACTTCAGAATTCTCAGAGTGTCTATTATCCACAGAGCCCAAGGTTGTTCAACGTTGGCCTCGTAGTTGTTATTGAATCTGAGGATGTGTTTCAAGTAGAGGTTTAAAAAGAAGTTGTCTGCAGACAAAGACTACAAAGAAACTTATGCCCCATCTTATTTTATCATGCTGCCACGTTTGTTTTGTCCCCACAAGGTTGAGCTGAATAAATGTACTAAATGTACAGTTTATACAACAGATTGTAGAATTCCAAAAGTTAATCTATTAAGGAAATTAAATTCTGACGAAAAAATTTTAACTGAGGGGTAATTAAAATGTAATAGTGGCTACATCCAAAACTGGGCACTGGCATGCTATTTGGTAAACTAAAATAGTTTGTGAGATTTGTTTTTTGGTACGTCAGAGACATTAGTAAGAACCCTAGTGAAGTGCATGGTATTTCAAGGGGAATATTGCTGTGTCGAATACAAGACAGTGCAATGCAGTAGATGCACATAAAAAAGGGTATGAGTGTGATAGAATGATTTTTTTGTGGTATTGACAAATAAAATGGTGTAATAGGCAGTGAAGTTCATGGAAGTGTTAATTTAAGTAAACACTTAAAAAGTCTCATTGTAATAGGTATTCATAAGAGCTTCAATTTGTTGAAAGGGTTCATAACCTTGTTGAAAAGTTAAGAGTACCACCTGTCACGATTCACATCGTGACTGAGCATCTTTATTTATTTATCCCCTTTTCAGGTATTGAATGAGTATGTATGCTCCTTTGAACTGTGGAAGTATGTAGGCCGAGTTGTTCTTATTGTTTTTGCAAACATGCAGCCAGAATATTGTTGGTGTATTTCATGTTAACTTGTTGGCATGGTGTTTAGCAGGTCGCTAAGCTAAACACAGTTTGTGGTTAGCACAGGGCACCTTGTAGCCAAATGTAAGCACAACACTCACAGTTCCATGTGCGGTTTGAGTGTGTGGTTCAGTTAAAGCACATAAAGCCGATGAAGTTGTACTATATACTATAACTGTATCTATATATGTTTTCTTCAACGATACTCTTTGTGTGCAAATAGTTTCTGAAGTGTATGTGTTTAATTAATGATTAGGAATTATTGTAAAAGAAAGAATGACAAACACAAGGGACAAATGTCTATTGCTGTTTCACAAAAAATGTATAATTTCAAACATATTTAAGCTTCATGAGCCAGGTTTTTGTGTGTTTTACTATAGACAGTTCCCTTGAATGAGACTACAAGATGTAAAAGTTAAAGTATGAACTGGTATGCTGTTCACTCACCTGTGGACAGAAGTATTTTGAAGATTTTCTGGGACTAATTGTGCAAAAAAAACAACTTTTGTACTTTTAAACAAACATTCTCAATTAGGTTGCTGGGAGGGAACCATCGTGTCTCAGCATCTTTATTTTTTATCCCCTTTTCAGGGTGTAACATGGGTAGTAGATAAGCTGTGATAGCTCTCTCTTCAGTTCAACTGTAACTATAATGTGAGGCGTAAAGTATTTTTCAAATTAGTTTTTATCACAAGAAAGTCATAACGCTTGTTCACTAAGTGAGTCTGAAATTAAATTTCGTATGAAATTTTAGACTCATCTTGTGAATTTACCCACACTGTTGTAAAAACTGAGGCTCATGATTTATTGTCTTGTTACCAGGGTTTGATATAGCCTACTTAAAGCAGACTGAGCAAAATCGGATGAACTTTTTTTGGAACAGTCAGTCTGCGGTTCAGACACAATAACATAAGCACTAAATACCTGTGGTATTCAACACTGGAGTTCATACCTGTTGTTGTTTTTTTTTTTTTAATTGAATGTTTGTGTTGTCTAATTCAGTATAGTTATACGTTTGTTACATTTCAATTTATCGAAGTCGTTGGGAAGTATTCAAGTATGACCTATTTAAAGCACAAAAAAGTGAGCAGAATACTTTAGATTACATTACGGTCATTTTGCAGACGCTTTTATCCAAAGCGACTTACAATAAGTGTACTTTGAGTTTCTCCCAGAACAGTCTCTTTGAACTCTGCAACAAAGCAAAGGTCAGGGCTTCATATGTACCAAATCTGTGCCAAGTAGGTATTTTTCCTTACATCTTCATTTTGGCACAATTTGTGCTGTCAGAGAATGTAGATTGCCATCTCCCAATGAAAGGTACATCGATGTTTCGCATTTTGATGACTTTCTCCTTCTTGCTTTACTTTCTCGCTGCTACATGCTCATAAATAAAATGGACATGTAATCATAATTCTTTTTAGAATAAAAACCTACTAGTATATCAAGAAGACTGGCATTAACATAGGATAAATAGAGATCCCACCCACATGATAGATTCATCTAACCACAGATAAGAGAGTGAATGGATTGTGGGGTTGTGTGGAAACTGAATAACGAGAAACCATAGTTCTAGATAGCATATGGCAAGGGAGAATGTCTGTGGTGATAAAGCAACATGGTGTGCAAAGGTTATCCATTAACGCTCTCCAGTTGAATATTTGTGGATGTAGGCTGCTGACAGAGAGCAGGTCATTCATTTCTGAGAAATTACCCATGTTACTTGGATACCGGCCATGTGACACACACTCACTTTTACAGAGGACACACTTATTCATGCATGATGGCTTATATATGGAACGGGTGAACAGAGATGCATGCACTCACTGACATGCGCAGAAATTAGTCTCTTTCTCTCCGTCTCTCACAAGTACATGCACACACTCAGGCACACACACGATCACTCTCACTCGTCCCTGCTCTGTCAGCTCAACTGACAGCAGTAATGAGTTTCTTCTCTGCGTAAGCCAACTGGCACCCACTCAGGGGAATTTTTCAGGCTGAACTGCGTCCATTAATCACAATGCCGGGCAACACGATGCCATCACGTGTGTGGCAAACAGAGATGCGTTGGTGGGGGGAGACGACCACAGCACAACAAAGGAGGAGCTAGCAACTATGTTGAAGGCGGAGGAAATGGACTGATGACGAAGGAATGAGAGAAAACATTAACGGTGGGGGGAACCACCTGCTTCTTGTTCAGGGCAACTTTGGGTCTCCACAAATAGGGATAAACGACAAGAAGTGATAAAAGATCATATGCTCTGTATTCTGTAAATATGAGCTCAGTTACTGGGAAAAGAAGTGAGGTAACATCAGTCATGACAAACAAGACAGGTGGGAGATGCTTCTGCCAACAAAGTCATGTATTTGGGAACTCGTGGACCCTTTCAAGCACCTATAAATTGAATAAAAATGTGTGTTAGGGCTGAAATGTATTGCATAATATGAGAGAGAAACTGTGTAATGACTACAAAAAAAATTAACAGCTCACTTTGTGATGTGAGAAAATTGCCACCTCCACATATATTTAATTGAAATACAAAGCCTGCTTGCTATTCCTTTCTTTTCGCTGTTTTTTTGTTTTGTTTTATTCTTCTGCCTTCCCTCCATTGAGGCTGCCAGCTGACTGCGGTCACCAGGGACATTACTGCCCCTTTGCTCACTTGAGCAGCCCTGCCCCCACTCGCCTCCAAACTGGCTAATCCTGATGAATTTGTGGTAATATGCCATCAGCAAACCCCCATCTCCTTTTGTATACACACGTGTGACTCCTCAACCACTCCCGATGCACAGAGTCATGCTCAAAACGAATCATTAGAAAAAATAACCACAGCACAGGAGAGGGAGGAAAGGCAAGTGCAGTCCTTGTCATCACCACTCAGTGTTACAAGACAGAGGGTGAGACATGAAAGCCCTTTGTCTTTGCTGCTACCTATATGGTGTGTGCAAACAAGGACCGTGCAGATACTATATTCACTTGCGTATTTGTTCCATCAGATAATTTTTTAGGGTCTGAGGAAACAGAGAGCAGCTTTGGATTTAATTAAATTAGTTAATTATTTTTTAATTGTCTCTGTAACAAAAAAAGACAATCCCAAGGCTGAGGTCTGTGAACAATGAAATACATGGAATCTTTGTCTATATGGAGATTCCTCGCTCTAAATTTAATCCCTGTCAATCAGTCTGGATTGTCAGTTAAGGTAAAGAGAGGTACAATTTTTATCCAATAGAAAACAGAAGACAATAAGGCAGTAGTTTCTTGTTTTTTAGACATGTAGGCTTTAATATGGTAATGAAGAATTATCCATAATTTGCAGGGATCTGCATAAAGCAAAGTTCATATTTCTTGTTTTATTTTTGTCGGGGGGGTCTCTTTTTTTTGTTCAGAAAATCAGAAAATACTGTCAATAGAATTTTTTTCTGCTTGTTTTTTATTTTTTATTTTGTTAATTAATCTAATGGCGTATTAAATAAATCAGGCTTCATATGAGATATAGACAAACCCTGTGAAATGAAGTTGTAAATAACAGAGTGCTTTAAAGGATAAGACCGGTTTTTTGACATTGGGCCCTTGATTTCACATTATAGCATGATGTTCTACTCACCCCTGCTTGTTGTTTGTCATTTGGAGCTGTTCCGAAGATATTCGCGAGGCGTCTGGCTGCTCTCTTGAGATATTCGGCCATGAAACGGTTTCCTATGGGCAAGCTCATACAGGCACAAACTATGCTGTTTATAATTTATTAATTACTCTACACTAGAACTGATAACGTGGAGGTGCGTCGCTTACTTAAAAAAATCCGGGTTATTGTAATTTTGATTTTTTTGTCGTAAAGTGGGTGTTACTGACGTCATCGTCGTGCTACTGCCACAGGCAGCCCACAGACCTGCTGCCTATTTATTCATTCGGCTAAAATTCAAAATTAGTAACCCGGATTTTTTTAAGTAAGCGACGCACCTCCACGTTATCAGTGCTGGTGTAGAGTAATTAATAAATTATAAACAGCATAGTTTGTGCCTGTATGAGCTTGCCCATAGGAAACCGTTTCATGGCCGAATATCTCAAGAGAGCAGCCAGACGCCTCGCGAATATCTTCGGAACAGCTCCAAATGACAAACAACAAGCAGGGGTGAGTAGAACATCATGTTATAATGTGAAATCAAGGGCCCAATGTCAAAAAACCGGTCTTATCCTTTAAGTGCTCTGAACGCATGTTGATATTTCTTTTAAAAACCGCCGTTTAAAATTTCACACATACACTGAAAACTAATGTGCACTGGTAAGCTCTGAAATGCTAGAGACAACATTCTTAAATGAAGGATATCGGTATGAAACTTTATTCCTTGCATTAATAGGGATATTATTCATGCAACAAGTTTTCAAGGATTTCCATTGAATCATCCATTGACTTATTAAATATGCAATAATTAGAACAAAAGACGACTACACAAAATGCTATAACAGCACATCTACATGGTGTTTTTTTTCAACTAGTTTAAAAGGACAAATCTCATGTCAGCAAAAGTAGCCCCAAAATCTAACTCAAAGCATTACTTCTGGTTATTTCTGGTAATAATCTTTAGACCATACTAAAGCTACAGCTGAAAATCATTTTCAGTCGCTTTCTCCTCATACAGGTGCCAGGAATTGTTTGGCAACTTTGGTTTTGAATTGAACTAAAATATACAAAAAATGTTCATACATATTTTTGTTTATTTTTTTCTTTTGAAGAAGCTATATGAAATCTCTTCATGTTCTTTCTGCTTACAATACATTCTTAGCATAAAATATGATATACAGTAAACACATGAGCAGGCTTTATCCTACATGTCTATGTTTCTGTTATTTGCTATGATAGAAATCAAATGGGATGTAGCGTAATGTCCGCTGACATAAAACGCATAAGCAACCTGTGGCAATAACTCTCTGGATGACATGCTTGTCTCATCCATTCCTTGCAGTGGATGGGAGGGGCACAACCATAAGCTGTCAGACATAAACACATATCACCGGCTCATCCAACCCACCATCAGCCAGCAAACCCTCTAAAGCTGTCTTCCCACTCACAAATAATGCCCATGCTGGAAAATGGAGTGGGCTATTGTGCTACAAGCATCATGTTTCATCTTTTCACGCTGAAGCAATGAAATAGTCTGCCTTACGACTTACTAACACATGACATGAAACTACTTGTGTAAAAGGGAAAAAAAGCGGGGATACATTCATAAAAATGATTAAAGACTGCAGCCGGACAGATGATACAAATTCTCTGTGTGTGATTGTAAAATAAACATCTCGTGTTCTGACAACGACTGGAAGAGGCCTGAAGCATCTCTTCAGATAGAGTCTCGGGTTCCCACTGTGTCACTTGTGGATGGAATAAAAGTGAATGTTATAGTTGTGCTCTCATAGTGAAATAAAGGTGTCAGTAACATGTCCAAGTGTTGATGGAGTGCATACTGTGGAGTTGCTATTTAGCTGCAGGTCAGTGTGTACAGTCACTGACCATGAGCCTGAGCACATGGACATATCAGTACATTTATGTGAACCTAAGCATCGGTAATGCACAGGTTACAGAGATGAATTACAAGTCTGGGGTCGAGGGAGCAGTTTTCCAGCATGTTCTAACGGCAGAGGCGTGCTTATGTGAGCTAAGCAACACTGCTGACGCTTCGCATCCCTCTTTCTGTCGAACGCTGCACTGGAAACAAGGCTGTTGGGGTGAGGAGGTAAGGGCCCAGCATCCAAATGGAATGTTCCTCCATCGTTTAAGGTCCAGCCTCAAGAGCCAGAGGGGTCTAGATATCACTTAAGACCACATGCTCCTCTATTTTACTCACAACTTCTCTATTATTTATTTATAGTTATTGTTTTTATGATTACTTTGCTGTGGTGTGTAACCTGCTTGTGGGAGTCAAACTTAATAATACATCAAACACTTTTTTCCTAATTTCACAAATAAATAAAAACATATTTCTTCTTTACTAACAGTGAAATATCATGAATTTTAGATAATTATTTAAATATAGGCCTCTTGATCTACTTATTTTACAGTCACCAGATTCCGAAAAGCAATCCATGTGAGCAAAATTACATTGCAAACAGGTTGTCAGGAGGAAATTGGCTATCCCACAAATCTTTCATCCTGTACCATGCAGCAGTAACCTCTTCTAATTGGTTCCTGTGGAATTCATATTATCCCTGGTGACCAACTCCACACGCTGCAGCCTGACAGGCTTTTGACCCCAAACACTTCAGAGGCTCTGTGACAACGATGAAGAAAAAAAAGAGTAAAGACTGTGGATCTCAGCGAATTCATGTTGATACGATAATCCCTCATTTTACAATCAGACTATGAAGACACTAACCTTGCATGCACACACAGATGCCTAGAATTTCCACCCATAATCACTTACAGTATTAATTTACCTGTCTTTTTAAGACCTTATTTTGATAGCAAACATGAAAGTCATTGATGTTTTTCAGAGCTCTCTGTTTTTTAGATTATCATGTTCAAAACTGGCAATTTAACTTTGAGGGCAGGACTTCTAAGATTATGTGTGCATTTAATAATCCCTGTCAATGCGGGTGAAATAATTGCTTTAATGAAGAATAAATTGTTGGGGGAAAAAAGTAGAATTTTCAGAATTCCTGATGTCAAGTTTAAGTCATGAGATGGGAAACCGAAGAACTAAAGAATGAAATAGAGACCATCTACTAAGCCTTCATGGACAACCAGAAAATGCATGACAGAGGCAAAAATGTGTCCCTTCTTAGGGAAAGAGATTGTGCTTATGTTGCTGTTGTTACTCCATTGCTGCATTGCTTGTTTGGGAAAGGGCAGGGTTGGAGATCTGATGCAGTGACAGGTTTGGGCCACTTTATTTCCCTGCCAAAGCCAAGGTCACTGCCACTGCCCCGGGGCCATCAGACAGGGGGATGGGTCCCCACCGGGGAATGAGCAGGAGGTGCAGCACTGGAGGAGGGGAAACATAATGGGAGGAGAATAAAAAATGGGAGGGGTATTCTGCACTAGTGCACACAAAAAGGTCAGAGTTTCCCAGATAGACCCCCCTCTCCATGGTCCAGCCCCTCGCGACCTCTGACCCCTCTATTTCTAAGTCAATGCTGCAACAGGGGGAGAAGAAAGAGGCTAGGAGGAGGGTGCAAGGAGAAACACACCCACCCGGAGTCAGCAGTGACAAAAGGGGCCTCAGCCGCAGCTAGCAGGGTCGGCCAGGACAACAAATGCTCACGCCATGGCCACAAAACAGAGCCACCAGAGGCTGAACATCTCCTCAGCCTCTGCCTGTTCCCAGCCACTCCATTGCTCTGCATTTCACAATAGGTGCTGCTTCATGCCGTGTGTACCCCAAAACACACACACACACATATGCAGGCTAGAGAGCGAGAAGTGGCTGAGGCCCAAAGGAAAGCAGCCGCCTGCCCATCACTGACTGGCCTTTGTCTCAGCCTCCTCTGCTTATTGGCAGAAAGATTTCCTGATCCCTGCTTAAACAAAGTGGAAAACTGGTTTGAGGGGCCCGTGTGTGTGCGTGTGTGTGTTTCTCTCTGAGTGTGTGAAAAACCGAGAGGGAGATAAAATCATCTCCCACTGGCTTCTCTTCTTTGTCCTTATTCCACGTTTTCACACATGCAGAACAAAATTTATGCCTAGGAGAGGACAGGAAGAGGGAGTTTTGGTGTTTTTATTGGTGGACGGTGCAGACCCTGTAAAGAATTTTAACAGCACAATCTGGCCATAAAGCCTCTGTTAAGTGTAGTGAAGCGCGGTGACGGGGCAGAAGGGAGAGCTAGCTAAGCCCATAGTCAACTCTGGAATCATAGGAACACCAACATACACACTCAAAACAAACCCACACATCCTTGTGCTTCCATCCGTAGGAAATACAACTATTGATAAAATTTGATTTCCTGCTGCCAGAACTGAACCTAAACCTTACACTAACGTGACATGAGGCCTCTAAACCCCAAAATAGAACCTTAATGAAGAGGGGATGAAGCAAAATACCACATTTGGACCCATAGTCTGCCACATCTAACCTTTGCCCTGGACTCTGCTCTTTCTCCTTTCACCTTTCACCTCTATTACTCAGGAATTCCCTCTTATGAGACTTAAAAGCAGGCAGAAGGAATTTTAGGCCCCCTATTCATTTGTTTGTTTGAGAATAGCAAGGGTGGTCTGAAGACTACCACAGACAGAGTCAAACATGCACACAGAATTAGGGACACAAACACACAGTGCAAACTCAGCGCTGAACTTGAATGTCAACTAAGAATTTGGTTGATCTTTGTTTAATCAACGGGCCATTCAGGTTTAGTATAATGACTTGTATACCATGGCATTGTTTAACTATTTCTGCCAGACATTCACTTTCCTATATGATTCCTATCCATTCAAGAAATGAACACTACTTTGCATGATAATTGAATAAAAAGAGATTATCTCAATGTGCATGGTGTGGATGATCAGCTGCAGTATACACAGCTGTTAAGAGCAGCTGCTAAAAAGTTGGCACTGTGGGAAAAGAGAGCAAGGTCAAAGTTTGTGTATATGTACATTTGGCACATATAATGTTCATACATGAAGGCTATCAATCACTGATGTTTTACTTTTGTGTAAAAAGCTCTGTTTTTGAAGGTGCCACATGAACATTCATATGACATGGCCTCATTTATTAATTCTGATGTTATATTTATCCATTGTATTTCATGGGATGATGTAATCCCATGAAATACAATGGATAAATATAACATCAAAATTAATGTGTGCCTAGAAGAATAAGATCAATGCCTTTTTTCAAAAGATAAATATTTCCATCACCCAGCAGTTCCACCACTCCTCAGTTCACCATCTTGAGGAGCTCCATTTGCCATGAAATGCTGTTTACACTGGCAAATATTTTTAGAGCTTAAGGGTGCCCGTTCTGCTCCACACAGTAGCTCAGCTCTGACTTTTTGAAGCAGGTACGGTAGGATGGTTATAGCTCTCCATGCACATTTGTGCTCTATGTGTGGCAGAGGCTTTGTTAGTATGGCTTAGAATCTGAGCACACACAAAACCAATGTGCTCTTGATTTCGTTGCATTTGCTGCTCATTACACAGGACATATAATGAATGCAATTCATGCAACTCTGCAAAGCAATTTAAAGTGGACGCTTTTTTCTGTTTCCCACCATGCAGTATTATTACTTCTCCTCTAAAACATAATTAATATTTGATTAGCAATTAGCTAAATGAAGTGACTAAAATTGTAATTAGCTTGAAAATCTCTCTGAAGCCCAATTTGAAATTGCCCCCCCCCCCGATAATATGAAGACATACAGCAAACAAAGACATTCAGACAGCAGTATGGGATCCCTTGGTGATTTTTCAGAGCTCCAAGGTCAATTATGTGTTATCTTCAAGCATAATGGAGATTCACTGTGGCCCTTCTACACAAGAGAGGTAGATAACTTAAGGCATTACTTAATTAAAATCTTCCGAACTGTCATAGTGGGTTTTAACTAAACAATCCTTAGAGAACAAATGCCATCTTTGTAGACAGTGGAGATATTGAGAGACAATAATATTGTCAAATGTTTACAGTTTCCTTAGCTAGAATATTGACCTGTTTGAACTTATTCTGAAAGACAGCTCAAAAGTATTTTCTACTCAGACACAGCGTGCACAATCAGGTAATAAGATCCAAGAGTTTGGACTGAAGGTGTACAGTAATAACTGGTTTTAGGTGTAATTACACAGCAGAGGTCAGAGCTCCCATTGTTTCAGCCCGCCTCGATCGTATAAAAAAGAAGGACAAAAAAAGCCTCTTTTTCCTCAATCCTTCTGCCACACTGGCAGACAGATGGAGGAGTGCTGACCACACTGCAGGATGGAGCACTCTGGGTTAACATCAGCCCACATACCTGCCCAACAGAAGGAACAGGGTGATCATCAGCCGTGTCCATATGCACTCATACCCATACAATGTTTTCAAGTCAGGAATAGCAACGAGTGGAACGATTTGTGCAAGAGTATCACTATATTTGTAGTTTTGTGGCATGGAATAGCAAGATGGAATAGCTCCTCCTCAAAAAAAGAGAAAAATATATAAATGTTCTGTGTCAAACATAATCTCGACTTCTGGAGAATGAAGAGAAAAGGCAAGTAGTATCCATGTTTAAATGTCAAAACAATATTTGGCTAATCAATAGGACGAGAGATATTATTTGCATCGTGGCGAGTGGGCAGAAAGGAGCAAGGGCAGGAGAGGAGGGAGGCATATCCAGGGTGGGGTTTGGCTGGCAGACAAAGGAAGCTACGAGGAGATGCAGGGACGGAGCTTCAGCATTAACCCGGGCGGGAGGCTGTGAAAGGGGAGGGGACCGGAGGGCCGGAGTGTGATGGAGAGCCACTGTCTGAACGCACGCGAATGCACATCACAAACAAGCACTCTCCTGTAAACTAGCATGAGCTCCACATAAATCTCTCTTACAAACTGCTGTCTGAGTCTGAGAAGCTACTCGTGGCAAGCCGTCCACCCAGCTTTTAAAAGTTGCATCAGGTTGACACCCCACTTTTTTTACATTTATATCCTTGAGAGGATTAAATTTACACAAATGAAAGGCACGGGTATAAACAGGCATTTTTACAGGCATCCTCCATCTTCTCAACCTCACCAGCCCCCCTGGGTTCTTCTTTTCATTACAGTCTCATTCTGAATGCTGCAGTCATAACAGCAAAACAAGGGGTCTGATTTCATGAAGGAATCTACAAAAACAACGAGGCATACAGCAAGTTATCATATGTTCTTTTTTTTTTTGAAGGGGAAGGGGGCGTTGTTTATGCTTTAACTCTCAATAATTACATATATGTGCCTTTAAAGTGGTCCATGAGGTCAACTGTGGTCTCTCTCTATGCATATAATAAGTGGAAAAGCATTTCCTGACAAAGGTTCAACTCCTTCCAATTAATTTCTCACAAACGAACAAAAGCAATTCATTTCAATTGATCCTAAAAGCTATTTTGTAACAGGGGGCTTTTGTGGAGTGTTGCCTGGTGACGCGGATGTGCTGCGGGGGAGGGGCTCTGCCCGGGTCCACTGTACCAGGCTTGTCATTCATCCAAATGATGAAAAGCTTCCTGAACCCAAGCTAATGAGGAGGTCCTTGTGAAAGTGAGGAAAGAGAGTGAGTTGCAAAAAGAGTGAGAAGCTGACCATCAAAGAGATAACATTTGTGAGGAATAAAAGTCTTTCCAAGACTGACCACCGATTTAGATGGGCAGCGGGGAGTCCGTCCAACACCAGCCCCCGACTGTGAGCGCGCACAAACGCTTGTCAAGCAAATAAAAAGTGAAATTTATGGAGGGTGGTAGAATGAAAGGTAAGATGGAGGCTCTATCCACTGGGAGGGCTATAAAGAGACTTCAGTAATCACACCACCCATTGCATCACAGTGGTACAAGTCAGAGTTCTGTTGTAAGAAGAACTATAACACAGCAAATGATCTCAACCACACAAAGAGCGCAACAACATTAACAAACACTTGGAGAAGGAAAAAACAAACACTTGTCAGTAACATTTGTAGGGAGAGCATTTACTCATTTTGGAGCATTTCGCCTTATAAAAGACATGAAAATGTTTAGTCCTTAATCCGTTATATCCATGACAGAAAAATTATTAAACAGACAAATAATCATCCAAAACCCTTGTAACAGTTTGTATTAAAGGCCTAAGAAATTATAGTCCAACAAACTCAAACATTATCTACAGGGGAACACTTGTAGACTGAACAGGCGCCTGCAGTAATTCTGAGGTTCAGAAGCACCAGAAACTGAGCGCTGAGGGATGATTAAAATTTTACTGAATTTACACGGCTAAAAATCTATGATACTATAATCGGAAACTAAGCTGGCAAAGCTGTTATGTCTTCCTAAAAACAAAGAATTCAGTCATTCAGCTTTATGTGACACGACAGAGAAAATGAAAAGTCATGTACAATAACTAAAAGTGCTGGTAATGCATCAAAAACCTGACATCGAAAAGATTTTTCTCTCAAAGAAAATAAAACATTGTCAAACCCACAGTCAAGTAAACACGCCACTGATCTTGTTAAAGATAATTAGTGGGCAATGGTAATTATCAAAATCAAGAGAGATTATTATCAGTAATGGCTTCTTGTCTGGACTTTAGAGGGGAGTGTCAATATAACAGGGGCCATTACTAATTCTACGCTTTGTCAAAAGTCTATTCAACACAGCCAAAACAGGTCAGAGGTCAGACTTGGACTTCCAGTAATCCTCTAGTAATCCTAATCAATATGAGTTTAAGCGGAAAGCTAGATGTGGTCTGTTGGAGAGAAAAACACAGCCATAACAGGAGAATCCAGACATGAATGAGAATGAACTTGAGCCGACAGGTGAACTGCAAACAGTTTTTTTCATAGTTCATTCATTAAATCTGTATTCACTCACTGAATTTTTCAGCGAGACAGAGGATCGCTCGATCCAACTCTTTGTTTTTCATGCCGGAACAGTGTTTCAACTATGAAATATGTTAATAAATAGCAGAGGATTAACTCCAAAGATGAAATTGTGGGGCATGATTTGACATTACATTATAACACTTTAAAATATGTGTCCTTATTATGTGCTTCACAACTATTGAGAGAAATCTCAATTATTGGCCGAGGACATTGGTGTCATGTGGATGACTGCATCAGAAAATCTGCTCTTATCAGTCTCTGTTCAGTCAGTGTAAACAACACTTTTAATACCAGATCCATTTTTGTTGAAGTATGCAGTTGCGTCTTTAAAGCACGGATGTCCTTCTGAGTGCACACCAGGGTTACAGCAGCCCTTCAATGCCCTGATTAGTGTGTGTGGCATTCAAACAGGTTACCTGATTCATAAAAGATGTCACTTATTTCAAGTTAAGGGAAAAAACAAACAATGCTACCAGATAATAAAGCTGAAAACAATATACTGTGTGTTGCTGCAGTACAACTCATCAGAATGTATTGTTTTTTTTCTCTAAGCCGTTCAAGTGATAGAATTTTTTTTGCTAAATCTATAGACCTAAATTCATTTAGATTCATTTTAATTAATTCTCTAAAATCAACTAGAGACACCATACTGCTGACTTTTCCCTGATACAGAATAAAGGAAAGAAAAGTGCGACAAAGGGAGATTCAAGATAACCTTTGAAAAGAAAGACTCTTTAGAGAAGCCTTGAAAGCTTGCATGTGCTTGACAGGGACAGCCGCTGAGCTGAAGTGACTTTTCCCTTCCGTTAGTGAGACGTCCATGCTAACCTCTATACCCCACTGAGTGGAAAAGCTGTATTGGTCACAACAGCACAGCAGTATCCTGTCTACACATAGCCCAGGAATCAACAGGCCTCTGTGAGCCTTTGTCCATCTTTGTCTTACAGAATATAGTCTTAACTCGACACAGAGTGGAACAGAACACTATCACTAAAGCCGCCAGGGGAGTGCACATCCCCAAAGTCTTTGATTCAAGCATAACGAGAAATGCACGCCGTGAGACAAAAGGCAAGCGAGGAGGACGGAGCGTCAGATTGTCTTACTGTGATGTGATAGAAATGCAGTAAAGATGAACCATGGCAACAATTCTGGGAACTTAATGATGAACCAGAATTTCTTCTCATAAAGGGTCTTGTAGTCAAGCAAGAGAAAATGCATCTTGATGCTTCTACCAGCGAGTAGGTTGCTAAGTTGCCTCCAGCTTATTGCACTCTTACAAAGCAGCTGGGAGACTCTCAGCATGAGCGCTTGTTAATGCTACATTCAAAGGCTTAAATTTCTGAGTTGCACTCAAGACGAGCATCAGAAAGTTCATTAAACTCGAGGAATTATATTAAAATATTCAAATGACGACACAGCCAGAGATGTATTAAGTGTTTTTACATTCACAGCAGCACTCTGTCGACTGGGACTGGACCAAAACGTGATTACTTAAGGGGGTGTTTTAATTACAATGTTTGCATTTGTAAATGTAAAAAATCACAACTTAATCAAACTTAAGTCAGAGCATGTTTGGCTCATTACTACAAAATCAGATGCACACAAACTGCCAGGTTCAAAATAAAGTCAGAATATTAAATGAACAGTTCACATCAGCAGTTTTAAGGAAAGTGATCTGCAGCAGCAAGGAAATGTTGTGGGTTCTTTTTTTTATCCATAATTCACCTCCACAAAAAGTGTCAAGTTCAAAACAGCTAAAAGCACATTTGTTCGGATGTATATATCCATATATATCCAACTGTAAACAAGTCACTCCATCCATGTCATAACTACTTTGATTTTACTTTTTGCATTTCAGGTATTTTTGGTATTACAGTAAACCCACTCAGGTACAAAGTACATGTTAGCACACTTGCTTAGCGTCATCTTTCAAAATATATCTCCCCAGTAAAGCAAATACAGCCTTCATGACAGTAAAAGACCAACAGAGACACTTACTGGCTGCCTGAATGCGCGCCTTGCGGCTCACCACCCGCCCAAAAGAATTCTGGGCCATGCACTCGTAGTCGCCCTCGTCAGATGAGCCATCAGACTTGGTCTTCTGGAAGTGGGCGATCAGGAGCGAGCCGTTGATGAAGGTGGTATGATGCTGGTCCTGAGTTAAGAGCAGGCCATTGTGCCTCCAGTCTGTGGTGATTGGTGGGATGCCGTCCACTTGGCAGTGCAGCATGAGTGGCTGCTCCTGTACAGCGATGATGTCACTGGGTTCTAACGTGAAGGAGAGCTCTGCTTCGCACGTCACACCTGAAGACACACGAACGCAGTCACAGATGTCAGACATCTAGCTGAACATGAATGGTTTCCCTTGTTAACAGGCTAAATATCTAAATATTAAGGAGTAAACGATGACTTAAACCACTTTTGTAAAAACTAACTACGTAGTGGCACCTCAGATGATTTGGGGTTGATATCTAAACAAGAGGCACAGCATCTGCAGTATGAGTCTGGTTGGGAACTTCTCTTCCTCTTTTCCTGCCATCTGTCTCCCCTGACAAAGAGAACCTGTATAACCATATAAATGTGTATATGAATCCATCTCCAACTACTTGTACATATCGCACCATGTTACCCATCTCCTGAAACTCCTCACAATATTTAATCCTACATTTCCTTTAAAAACAAATGAAAGCAAAAGACAACCATGTGTGCATGTCTCAAATATTTTCTCCTGGTTTGACTATAATACCCTGCTTTCTCCACCTAATCTTTATTGTCAATTCCGAGGTATTGAGCATTAATTTTCAGCAGAAAGACAGCAGGGTTTTTCTAAAGAATGTACAATTGCCTTTAATTTAAAGTTTAGGGGGTTGATACCCTGATCAGAAGATCAAACGGTCAGCACAGGTACACTGGAGCAAAAATAAAGAACCTCGAGATATATGTTCAGAAGCCAAACCAGGGAATCTTGAAATAAACTCTAAAATCATCTGTAGCAACTGCAAAGAGGCTGAAATAGGCAGCGGGGGATCTTAATTCTCTTCAGATTCTCTCAAAGCATTGTGTGTACATTAAACAGATGAGTGCGCTGCCTGGGTTAAGAAATCATCCATTCTGATAAACACCACTATAATCTTTATCATTTATCTTTCTATTTTCTGCCAAGTTACAAAAGCTGCATTAACTCAAACACTCTTTTTTTTCAATACCTACTATTCAGACAATCTAAGGTCATAACTGCAGCTGTAGTGGGAGGGTTTATAATTTTCATAACAACCAACAAACAAACAAAAATGCTCTTTATGTCCTGGTAGCAACTCACTTGCACCTCATGAATAAAGCGCTTTGACTGAGATACCTCCAGGCTACAGTCACAAGAGACTATGTGTTTGTTAGACCCAATACATCCAGAACATTCCTCTTGTATTGTATATAATGTAGGTTTGGACTGGAACAAGTGGCTGCAACTTTGAAACCATCAATGTGCTTTCCTTTTCTACCTTTAACTCAAAATCTTGCTCTCACTGAAAGCTCCCAGTAGCTTACATTTGTTTGTGGTGATGTTTTCAGTCTATGAGGATGTGAGGAGATCTGATTTTCTGTATTTGTGGTTTTTGAGGGTAAATAAGGGGGGTTAGGAGAACAATAAATAAAGGATGTAAATGGCCTGACCTGACTTGGTACTAAAAAAGGAGCTCAGCGTGCTCTCTTAGTATCATGTTTCAGCTGCTGATGGACTAAGCACTACCAGTCTCTGCCCCAGGCCCTGGAATCTGGTGGGACGGGCTAGGAGAGGGCAACGGAGGGGGGCAAAGCACAAGGGTCAAAACAGAGAACCTCTGGCTTCATCCCACAAATTCCAGAAGAGCAATAGTCCCCCTTAGGAGCAGGGAAGGTTTTCACAGGCACACTCCCCCATGAAGATCACATATGGAGAATAATGCACAGGAACATTTCCTCTTCCTCTATCCTTGCTCCTGTGTCCTTTCCTTACAGGCCCCCCTCCCCTTTTTCCCTCAGCGAGCACGGTAAGTAAAATGGCCATGAGACCAGAGAGACATCAGTGCTACCAGTTGTGAAAAACAAGGGGGTGGTGTCGCAGAAATATTTAACCCTTAGCTGGCAGACGGTGATCCGTCAGCCTGCACAGCTTCTGTCCTCCAAAATGATGCTGACCACAGAGTTCCACCTTTGATTCAACAAAGATCCCATTTTCACACAGGACGCGACCAGCAGATAACAAACAGGAGCCACACATCCAGTCAGTGACACTTGTGGATCATTTTTTTGATCCAAGCGTGGATAATTCTATCCTGAGCAAAATACATCTGTAGAAAAATGTTGAGATATCTCAATCATGGCAAACTTTGTGCTCAGCCTTCTTTAAGTTAGATAGATTGCAATAAGTTGGAGGCTTTTTATTTGTAGCTTTCAAAGCTGACAAATGACATTAGTCAATGATATCACATCTTGCAGCAAGCAGGATAACAGCTCAGTGTTTAATGTTTTGGGATGTCATCGATTAGGGGTGGATAAAAGAAACGTTAATGATTTTGTGTTCAAGTAATCAGAGTTTCTTCCATTAGCCAGGACAACGTGACTTTGGATTCTTGTCTTCCTGATGAATAAAGCATGTTGCCTGAGTGACCGGCTAATGCAATTCTGAGCTCTGGGTGGGTAGAAGGTCACAAACAGCAGTGTGAGAAATGTCAGAAAAAATAGTTCTGAGCACAACAGCTAATTATAAGACAGATCCAATGAGACACAGGAGGTAAAAACACAATAAAAAGATCACAGTCATCTGTGAATGCTGAGCCTGCAGGAGTGTGTGGATGGAGATTTAGACCACAGCCGTAAGGGCATAGTGGCAGGAGATCGTGTCAAAAATACACGTCCACACACATTAATCTACATGGGTGTGGATTTTCATGGTACGACAGGGAGACAGAAACACACACACAGAGACACAGCCTAATGCTCTTTTCATGAAGACACAATAATGCAGGATTACCGGGTAACACTGACAAAGGTTGGGTAAGTGTGGCTCATGCTGCCTCTTACTAACTATTGATAGATAAGTGTGACGAGCTGACACAAAGGTTTACAGCTGCAACAGTACAGTGAGGATGGACACACCATCTACTTACAGACAGATGTGGTTAGAAGGCATGAGCACTGCTGACAGAGCTCAGGATTCTCCACACATTTCTTAAAAGCTGCATAGCAAGGATATTAGGGGATCCTGACACAACTGCTTTACATCATATCACACGATGGCCTTGTACTAATAATCTTTTCGACCTAAAATTACTGAGCATTGTCTTAGAAGTATAATATAATGTATTTGAGCCATTCTGGCCTCCTGTTTTGTTTGAAAAAGTCCTTTAAAACCTGATAGTTTTCTGGAAAGCTTAACCGTCTGCAAAATCCTTTTACTTCTCAGCCTCTGAAGAAACTACAAACACGTAATAAAAACGTTTGAAAGGTTAAACTTGTGACTTTAAATAGCCCATGACTGTAAAACCTTTAACTGTTAATTACTGACCTTGCTTTCATGTTTTCTATTTTAAAAAGTCAATGTTCATGTGGCTTGATAATGATAATGTGACACTCATGTCGCAACAGGTTACATATGACTACTTTAAAGGAATAATGTAGATTCCACCGTTCACCGTGATGATAAAGACAACGTATTAAGAGCAAGTGATCATATTTGCACTGACATAAGTCTGCAGCATATACTATATTTGCTTTAAATGTAGAATAACATTTTGCACTCTTGATAGTGGATTTATACTATAATTTCAATTTGCACCTAACAGCAGACAAAGAGATGAAGCAGCGTTTGCACTTCAAATAAAGGCAAGCCAGCCAACTATGTTTCATATGAGCATTGTGTATTAGATAGGAACAGATTAAAAAAAGAAAAAAAATCCTCCAGTTTCAGATCAAGTCCATATATCAAACACCACCAAACCCTCAGTTTAAAGGAGATAATAAAACGAGCAGCCACAGAACAGCTCAAATTCTTTAATATGAAGTCAGTAATTTCTGGCAGAAAAGCAATATTTATTCTCTCTCCACAGGGAAAACTACGCATGCTGCATTGACACATACATTCCCTCCTATAGGTTACTCCTTGATAAATTTTTAATTAACACTTATATGCTCTGGCACCTTAATGCTCATGTTCATTAATGGGCATTAAATTGTATATATTTCCCTCCTTTTGTAAGAATAGAAGTTCAGTGATGATCGTACCAAAAAGGTATTGATAAAGATTACAGGAGTTAAATGCAACACAAGGATGCTGAGAAATATAGTCCACGAGTTGAGGAGAAAGTAGGGCAGCTGTTGCAATGTTTAGCTCCCTCAGCCAGTTGTACAGCACACTCTTCTCTCACAGTAACAGCCCTTATAGCGATAAACTAAATATACTTTGGATTATAATAAAAGAGCTTACAGACGTGCTAGTTGGCAGAGGAGGATGTTAAGTGAGGGTCCTCAGCTGTGCATTGACTCCACATTGATGCTTTCCTCTCTTTCTTCCACAGTGAAACTGTGGATTAGATCATTCACCGTACCGCTGATGTGTTGTTGCGATAATAATATCTCATACACTCCTTTCAAACCAAGCAAAATTAAAAACCTAAACTTCTCATCAGGAGACTCCCTGAGCTATCTCTTCCTTTTTGTTTTGGACTTTTACCTTTTCAGTCCATTACAGATCTAATGCAGATATTCATCTTAATGCTTATTTCCCTCTTATCATCGCCGCTTAAAATGCCATAAAAAGTGTCTTTATCTCCACCTAATCTACTCTCTGAGGCAGACGAGCACATGAAAGAGCTTCATCTCTTCAATGGGATGGGTAGATTGGAACTGCATCCATCACAGAGCCGAGTGTGTGTTTCTGACGTTTTTGTTCCCAGTCCTCTGAGCGAAACATGTTATGAACCACAAGCCTCTATGATTCCAGCGGGGCCTTTGTGGGTCCCTGTGTGGTATGCTTTGCAAATACTCAATACTCTCTCCAGCCTTTGAATTAAGGGGCCCCCACAAAGAGAGAGAAAGTGACTGTCATGGCAAACAAAGGGATGCAGAGGAAAATTCGAAAAGGAGGAGAGAGACAGCCTTGACATTTAATCTCTACAAATATTCTCCCCAGCAGGCAATAACCACAGTCTTTTAATCTATTCTCAGAGCAATAACCACTGTCATTCCACCCAGCCATAGGGTGGTGTGCTCTAATGACTGAACAGTCAATAAATCCATCCACTTTTGAAGTCCCCTGATATGGAATTAAACTCAGCTCAATTTCTTAGTTGTACTGGAAAATTTATCTCCAGAACGGATTTGTTGATTACTTCTGTCCAGCAAAATTTGGTGCTTTTGGAAAAAAAACACGACTTTCTCAAAGCACCACTAAGAAACCTGAACATTCATCAGTTTGGAGTCGAAACAAATATAAAGACAAGGTGTTGACTACATAAGTGGCCCAAGTCTAGTATGAAAGTGCTTCCTGACATCAAAGAGCTCATCAGGATTTGAACTTATGGTGTGTGCCTATGAAGTGCTTGCAACACTGCAAATTCTGCAGAATGCATAGAAATCCCGATAAACAAACGTCAGATTAGTACAGGGAGCCTACCCTACAAATCCCGCATTGCACATGGCTTCAAACTGGCATTTGTAGCCGAAATACAAACGGACACCGAAGAGGGGCCAAGTTCAGGGTTACACTGCCAATATAACACGCTTATTGCTGCTTTCAGCAAGCACCACGCTCCGGAGAGCAACGGGCTGACAGCGGTTATCCTATGTATTGCTATCACATCCTGCCCCATTATTCTCTGCCCTGGTAGAAAGGTAGAGCCACTTACCTATTAAAGCATTTAGGAGAATTCCCAAAAAGCATGAAACAAGGCGACGGCGTCTTGTGGGTGCCATTTAAACACAGAAAATACTCCGGCACTCGCAGAGAACAACGTGGTGAGATTAATTAGCGTTTTTTTGTTTGTTTGTTTTTTTGTTTTTTTGTTTTTTTGTTTTTTTAAAAAGAGAACAACACAAATATCCAGCTTCAGTTACGACATGTTCCAACATACAGGGCTACGGCTCGCAGGGGTCGAACAAGCTCTCGCCATTTTAACCATCTATCAGGACTCTGTCAGCATCCCGGTCTCTCTATCCTCCTCACACACTCTGCTGTATCCTAAAGACTGCCTCTGTTTAGGCTATGTGTGTGTGTGTGTGTGTGTGTGTGTGTGTGTGTGTGTGTGTGTGTGTGTGTGTGTGTGTGTGTGTGTTTCGGTGTATCCGTGTGTTGGGGGGGGCTTTTTCTCCGCTTCTCTTACTTTGACACACACACGTACACACGCACATAGGCACGCACTGAATCTGCTCTGGGAACAAAAGACCCGACTGCTGACTGTTTCGCTCCTAACGCATGAGAAACCTGCGAAAACAATCGGATTTCTGCATCTCAGTCAGCGCTAACCCACTATTTCTACAGGCTTGCAGCCTACTTACAGCGCAGTGCAAACAACGTTAACTGGAAACGTTTATAAATGCATATATTAAAATGATAACACAACTATGATGTAATCGGGTTGTGAGTGACTAACACTGATACAGATACATGAACGGTATCACCACAGCTTCTCTGATATGAAACTTTAAGCGATATTTTGACCAAAGATGAGCAGAAGACAACGAATGAGTAGACAGTCTTGCTTTCTGTCACAGGCCGCACAGAGATAGATAAAAAAAAAAAAAAAAAAATGAAAAAGAGAATTGTGATGATGCAAATTTAAATTTAAAAAAAGCATCCATTTACCGTTTTATCTATAAATTTGTCACAGTTGTAATGTTACCGCTGGGTGCCATGAAGACCATAAAAGGCTAATTGTGAAATTGGGTTGGTGTGTGCGTTTTATTTAAAGCTGACGGTTCATCTCATGTGAACCTGAAATGATAAATACGCTCGGATGATCCTTGGCACGCAGTTGCAACAAAGCAGAGGGTGTTAAACTATACTCGACCCCCATCTAGTGGACAAATGCCATATGCGTTCATCCATCCATTTTCTCTCTCCGTTTATTTCAATCCAGGGTCGCGGGGGTCCTGGAGGCCATGCCGGCTGCCATCGGGCGAAAGCCAGGGTACACCCTGGACAAGACGAAATCCCTATCATCCCCCTCACGCAAAGGACAAAGCATGGTGTTGTATTACAGTCATATATCCTGTAAACTCTATGAGGCAATGTCCATTCTTTTATTTTCTGAGGTGAGTTTAGCACAGTCAGGGTTGGCAATGATATTGGCCATTAAAATGTATTATTATTGTCATAATTATTATTTGTAGTAGTAGGTGTAGGAGTATTAGTAGTTGTAGCAGTTGTATTAGAAAAGCCTGTCGTATTTTCCCAGTGTCCAGGATGACATCTTCAGATGTAACATAGAATGGCTCCACTAAGGAGAGAGAGAGAGAGAGAGAGAGAGAGAGAGAGAGAGAGAGAGAGAGAGAGAGAGAGAGAGAGAGAGAGAGAGAGAGAGAGAGACGGGAAAAGTAGTATTGTTGGAATTCTGTTGGAATTCTGCTGACCTGCGATGCAAAACACAACAACATTATACCAAAAACAAAACACACACACACAAAAAAATAACAAAATATGTTGTTTTTGTTGTTTTTACTGTGTTTGTTGAAACATTGTCCATTTACATTTTTGTCAGGGGCTATACTATTAGTTTTTCTGTGATTTGTTATTAAGATTTCTGCTTTTTCTGTTTATTGTTATTATTGTTTACTTTTCTGAACTTTTGTTGTGTTTTTAGTTTTGTTATTGCCTTGTAATCAGTGCACTGGTGGGTCCATGTAAAATTGTCCCAGTGGTTAAATTTGGATATGGCTGGGGACTTCCTTTCTTTCAAATGACTAAATACATGACATTAGTAAATTAGCAGATGTTTATATCAAAAGCAGCTTCCAGCCGAAGAAAACGTTGACCTGCAATGTGGGGTTCATCATCTTGCCCGAGGACATTTCCACACGCAGTTTGTGGAAATTCTTCCTCTTGAGCTACAGCCACCCCAATAACATATTGTGCTCCAAACGCAACCATAAAGCTCCATGAAATCAGAACACCATCATGTTCTGTTTAATTGTTCAAAGATGAAAAGTAACCCAAGTCCTTCAGTAACTGAAAGATGAAAGTCCCAGGGCTAAATACAAATTTGATATCATGAACTCCCCTCACGTATGAATAACCTTTAAGGTTTATTTTGCGACTCACTGGAGGAGGCTTGCCAAATTACCCATATAACTCTATATAAAGTAATTAAGATATACTCTACCTTGATTATAAGACATTATTGCGTACACACAGATAATTAGTTTTACCAGCAATGCCTCAGGGTAGCTACATCACTTGCAGGGGGCTGTATATTAGGCAGAATAGGAACTTTTTAATTTTTTCGGTTCATCAATAATTATGAGGATATTGAGAAAATGTTCTTGTAATGTTTTTAACCACTTAAAGTGGCTGTCTTTGCATTTATAGTCAATCATTTTGGAGCTTCTTTCACCACTGACAGTGGGACTACAGAGTCATTGGGGGATTTCACATGCTTACTGTAATATGTTTGCTACCAGCTTATTATTATGGGAATTTGGGATTTGTGGTGTCCATTAAGTCATAAAAAGATTGCTTGGATGGGCTAAAAACAGAAGCTGTGATTAAGACGATTCACCACAATAATGCACATCACTGGTATTTGTTTAAATTGCTGAGTGGGACATGTAAAATCTGGAGGGCCAACCTGGTACAGTGTGATTTGTGAGTTGCTGTATGTGGTCCCAAAGCTGCTCTGAAAGATTAAGCTGATCCTCATAATGGATCATTATGTAGAAAATGTAATAGTGTTAATCTCAGGGGTATGTGTAGTAAGAAGGATAAAAAATGGTATAGAATCCAGCAAAAAAACTCTACCATTTGTTATAAGAAACCAATCATTTGATTCGAACTGGCCTTTATGGCCAATATTTTCATATTGTTTTCTAACTTATAAACAGAGGCTGAAAAATCTGTTTACTCTCTGTGACAGGATTTTAATCTAATTTCAGTCATCTTTATAACACTGTGGTGGAAATAGGGTTTTAATCTTCTATCATATCGAGAGTAATTAAAAGTCAATTATTGTCCTGAAGCTCTTAAAACAATCTGTTTACTTATGCATATCATGCATTATGGCTTTCACCGAAAAGACAGCAGCTGCATTTTAGTCTTGCTTCATGTTTTATTACTTATTACTGGTTGCATTTTATCATTTACATTTTTTTATGACATGTGACACTTTTGAAATGATGTTCTCATAAAGTAATTTCTGAAGTTAATGAAGGAAAAGGTTTCTGTGACATAAGAATCTGTTTCAGTATGTCTTTATTCATCCTGATGCATTCTGAATAACAAAAATAAAAGCTGTCAAACTCGTAATGTTCCTAATAGCTTAGATAGTATCAATTTTTAGTTTCTCAATCATGAATTAAACGGCTGTTTGAAGAGTTGTGCCAATGTATCTTTAGGAATATTGTAAAATAATTATTTGCTTGCCTTCTTGTCATACAAGGGACAACATTAACAAAAAGAAAGCTTCAATACACATGATCCTTTCTAAACGCCCACTAGATGGCGGCCTCGTGCTGAAGAATTAGCTGTTGCTATTTGCTGCTTCTGTTTTTGTGTCCCACTTCTACAACTCAGGTAACCACGTCAGCACTTATATGCAACTGACTCACAACATCAACATGACGACTCCCAAACCTCTTTTAAATCCATTCTCTCTCTCACACAAACACACGCACACACATATCCATATTCAAACAATTTTGCCGACGACAAAAAAAAAAGAAGAAGCCTTGCCACTCCCCTTTATGCCAGTCTAGTCTCCTCGAGAGCCCAGCAGGGTACAGTTTCACTGAGAATCGCTAATAATGAGAATAAGATACACAGACCATCCATTGATGATTGATTGGAATCGCTGATTTTAGTATCTGATTAATCGATGCTTGGATGGTGGATTCTCCGACAGGACACAGCGGCATCCTCACCGCCTTTTCCTCTTTCCTGAGAAGGTGAAGCCTCTATAATAACACCGAGAGCCACAATGAGACGAATAACGGGAAAGGCGAAAGAAGAAACTTTGATCGAGCTGCAGACCGCCACAGACTCGCACAGTGCAGGTGATTACCCAAAGAAACACTCATTATCCATTACAGCATATTGGGATTATGGACGTGTGTCTTATGACAAGCATGGATATTCATTAGTGAGGCTGCTGTATTTCCATGTGGGAGCTGCTCTGGTAACACGTTGCATGCTGTAGTTGTAATCATCATCCCACTAAATTGATGATAGAATTAGAAATTAGGCTACTATGATGACTATCTCCCCCAGGTCAAATTTATAGAAACACATTTATGTCAATGTAAGGCTCCAACAAAGTTTAATAATTCCATGTGTGAAACTGGTATTCTTACAGTATCTTAACTGCTTGTACCAAAGAATGTCAACCTAAAATATACCTGACATTCTTGGCCAGCTTATAATTGGATTACATGGTATGTGTTTTGCCCACAGCCTTGTGATCTGTGTTAGAGCACGTGATCTCATGACAAGGGATGAGGCACCAAAACACCTTTTTTTCTGGGTGTTTGTGGGGGGAGATTCGGGTCACTGAGGTCGTGGCGTTCCACCAGCAGGTGCTGTGTTTTCTGAATTTCTGGTCAGGTTTAACCACAGTCATGCAATCAAACTTTATGACTGTCAAATCTCAAGGACAGAGCTGCAAAGTATCCCAACCCAATGGCTATCTTTCTGTCAAGGTTTTGGGTAAATTAGCCAAAGAACAACTTGGTAAGCATGTGAGTAAAGTTTACACTGTAAACAGATACATGTTTTCCTCTTCTCTGAACACTGTCGAGTTAAGTATGAGTGTCTAATGGGATTGACTCCTCTGAGACAGAAAGGCATCATTGACTCTTTGCTAAACAGTAAACCCCTCAGGCCAGTTTGTGGTATTAAACAGCACGAGTCTGAGAATCCATTTGAATGTTATGGCCAAATATTTCCTCTCAGACATTAAGCTTAATTAATGGACTTCCATGAAGTTATAATGTCATAATAGTGAAATGTTGTCATCCTGTTTCCAGAGAAAACAGCACTGAGGTGACACTAGGTGATAACACAGCAGCCAAACTTTTATTTGGGCAAATTTCCTGTGTCCCATTTTGCAAAATCCAAGTTTCATGTATCCAAGGTCAAATTCATCATTTGCCCCTTTTCTATCCTTTCATTGACATTTTGAACTAATTTAATATTTGGGTGTTTAAACCTTTCAATATTTAATATACGAGTAAAATACTGTGAAAGTCCAATGACTGTTTAATTAACATTAGACATCCAACAGGAACAGGAGAAACACACATGGATTATATGGACCATCAGATGCAGGAAGTGCATGGCGGGTATTGACTGATGAAATCTCCTAACCACTGCTTATCAGGGCCCAACATGGTTTAAAATTATGGAAAAAGAACAAGTGAAATGCCACACTTTTCTTGACGATTGTTCAGAGAATTATACTTAAGTTTGCATTTAGTCCTGCAGTGAAACATTTCTTTATTTTATTTTCATGTGGTTCTCAAGGATGATTTAATGTGGTTTAAACAATAACCATCAGTGGTACTTGAGTATTTCAAGTGGACTTGAGCAATTTCTCAATAACTGATGCATTATAGTGTAGTTTCAATACTAACGAATGCTGTCGTTTCTGCTATAAGAATATCATTTCAGTTTTTAGAACCCGATTTGAGTGGTCCTATTTGCTGTCTCTCCAATTACTTTACCATGATGTTCACTTTTTGTATCATTAGAGAACAATTGCTCTTTGGGAACAATGAAGAAGTAACAAACTCCTGGAGATAGAATATTTATGGTCAAATTAATTTATCTTTACATGTAACTGTTTGACATTTTCAGACACAGATCAAACTTGTGCACCTCAATCTTGTTTTCTTTTCCATTTAAGATGCATGCTGTGCAATCATTCTACTCCAGAAAAAGAAAAAGTTCAAAGACATCATTGAAAGTCCATATAGACATAATTAGATGTTGATCCACCCTTTCCTGTTTAAATTTTCATGTTCTTTATTGTGTCAATTCAGGAGTTACTAATAAGGACACGTGTCTCTTCATCTCGGATGATCTGTAGAGTGTTCTGGCTGTCCAGAGGCTTTGTTCAGGCTCTTATCAGGACAGACATTCAGGACCACGTGAAAGAGGAAACAGAGAGGGTCTGTCTTCACCTCTGAGTGTATTACCTTGTTCACAGCTGCCCAAACACTTAGGCAGCCACACGACAAACCCTCTAATGCCGTGTAAACACCAGATAAACCCAGATGTTATGTAGGCTACAATTTTGTGGTTGTTTTTCTAAACCTAAATATATTGAATGCACCATGCTGCTTGGCATCATCCTCACTCTTTTTACTGGACTCAAAGGTTCCTATAGTGGGTTGAAGGGTTTTTGCAGGATTAGGGTGCCGTGCCATCAGGGAATAAATCTCAGGACTCTTCTTATAAATATACTGAATTGTAATGACTCATTATTTCAGACATTTGTGTCCTTTTAAGGTGGTCTCACTCTATCTGTAACCTAGCCGATGAAGTCATCCTCCCGTCAGAGGTGAAACCGAGTTAAAGAGTTGCTATGGAAACAGGCTTTGTAAACTGCATTACCCCATTTGATGGAGGCACAATACTAGATAAGCAACAGAGAGCAACCCGGATTTCCTATCTCTAAGCTAGAAGATAGCAGGACAAGTTTTAGACTCCACATTTTGGACTGAAATAAGTTTTCTTCAGAGCAGCCAGACAGCTCCCCTCTGCTTTGACCTATTTGCTTTGAGTGCACTGCCATTACACATAAACGAAAACAAATACTTATCGGACACTATTTTTTATTTTATACATGTGCAAGTTCTTCATAGGACAGCTGAGCGAGCAGGAACTACATTTGTTGTACAGTACATCTTTGTTACAGTCACAATAAACTAGCATGTTTGTACGCTCATGTGACTTCGCAGACTGTGTCCCAATCTGTGTTGCTCAGTATTTAATGGAAACCTTTTTCTCTCAAACTCCACTTTCCTTGACAAACTATCCATGATATCTAATGTTGTATTTTATGTGAGTTGTGTTAATTTCATCAGGGTTATACATTAACCTCTTGATCCAACACGTAGTCTCTCCTATTTGTGGTGTTTTTTGCCACATTTAAGCTTGCTGGAGACTTTCAGGAAGCCTCTCCTCCGAGTCAATTTCCTGATGAGAAGAGAAGAAATCAGAGTTCCTGGTGACAACATAAGCCTGATGTTTTCATTAAAACACAACTGACCCTACTCACCTCTTTTATTTCTTTGCATTTTTATTAATGCAGTTCTCTTTGTAGCCATGATACAAACAGTTTATATCTGCCAGTAGGTGTTGATTTGCAACCTGAAGGTTCCATTTTGCTGAATTTGCCAGTGGATGTTTCAAAACTCACATTAACCCTTTAGAGCTTTTTTTTTTTTTTTTTTAACAATATTCATATTTGACTTTGGTAGCTTATTTGATAGTCCTTATGAACACAGTAAGCTACACTTAGCAGGAAATGTGGGGGGAGAGATAGAAGCATCTTGTCATAAGAGCCCTGAAGCTGGGTTCAAGCTCAGGATGTTGTGGCTTCACTGCAACAGCGTGCACTGCATGTCTGTGAGACTATCAGGGCACACTGGCTGTCTCAAGTGTTTAGATATGAAGTTCAAAATTTCAGTCAATTTTTACTTTCTCATGTGAGAAATTGTTAGTCTTCTGCAGTGTCTGACATTTCATAAAAGGTTATCGTCAGTGTCAGCTAGAAGTAGGAGCACATCAATATTTTGTACACTGTACTTTAGATCTACACTCAATTCTGTGAGGCCTTTTGTTTCTTGGCCATCTGGTATTAATCGAACCCATGCCGAGAGCGAAGTTGTAGAGCAGTTTGACATGATTTTTTATTTTTTTTATTTTTATCTCCCCTTGAGTAAAGGTTTCCGTTTTCATAACCTACTCCTGTGTTTAGTTGCTCTGAATTTATACAGGTGCAAGGCCAAAAAGAATATTTATATATATATTTAGATGTGGTGGTTTGAATGGGGTAAGCAGGATGGTCTAGTTGTGTGCCAGCCACGTGGGACAGCCACACAAGAGCTGTTTTTGCTGCTTTTTTTTAAAAAGAGGAGACACCCACACAGCCTGCTTGACTCACATTAGAAAGAAAAAAAAAAATCTATTTCATCCAGCATCAAGCGTACACAACATGGTGCTTCCATTACAGGTTATCAGCAGCGCTTGTATAGGTGCTCCACAGCAAATGAAAGCCCTTATCTGATGATCTGCTGAGCTTTTGATATGTTTATTCCCCTCGAGTTAGTTTTACAAAGCAGACTAACATTGAGACTCTTTGATAGATTTTTACTGTTGAGAGTCTCTCTGTACCTCATAACCCTGCATATTTCTTTCCAACCTACTGGTTATTTCTATTATTTAACCAGTGCCTGTCTGTCTTTTGAAGATGGTCTTGCTGTGCTGACTGCATTCAGGATAAACCTGCACTCAGGTACGGACAGATCAGAGGCTTTATGTCATGCCTGTCTGTCTGTCAGCTTATCATCTCTCTGTGACATTTCTCTCATATGTGTCCTCACATTGTCCAATCTCTCATCAACGGTGGACCTTTCTGTTGTGGTAATGCTTTGCTCTTTGCAGATTCGTCTGTTAATCAGATCCAAATGTCTGGCTGTGTGCCTGCTCCATGTCTGCTTCTGGTTGCATCTCCTCATGTCTAGTACCCGGTAGTTAAAGATGTTGTGTCCTTTATATGTAGCTGAAAGTCAATTCTGCAGTGATGCATTCATTCATATGCTGCAGTGATGCATGTGGACATGACATTTCAACGAGAGCATTTCATTTTACAGTTTATATCATGAGCAGTTATATAGATTTGCTGATCAACAGGCAGAATCCTTTTGTCAGTGGCAACCACTGAATGTCTAAATTTGTATTGTTATTTGTTATCAGTACAACTTTAGGTCCGTATTAGTCTGTATTGAAGTACCTTGATATCTATTTTAAAGATCTATGAAATAAAAAAGATTTAAAAAAATTACTCAGCTGATTTTTTTTTTGGCTGATTAAAGAAGGATTTCAAGAAATATGTTACTAGCCCAGCCGTGGATCTTTTACAAGACATGTCCAGGTGAATACACCTGATTTGTAAAACCATAATTGCAATGGTTACCTTTTATTTTTTTTAAATCAGCCTATAATGTCTGATTTTAATATCTGGCGTTGCAATATTTATGACCTGATGGAGGAGGGTTGGTCAAAAACAAGGATGCTGTCAGTGTGGCACACAGATTGGTTGAGTGGGACACAGATCAGTTGAGTGGCAGCCGAAAACTCTGAGGTCCACTCAGTCCAAATTATCTGGAAAGGCAGCACATTGCCTGCAAAAACTGGCAATTATCAAAGAATCCAAAACAAAAAGAGGAAAATACAGATTTAAGCAAAATTGGACAACAATGAGTACAAAGAGAATCTAACCCTTAACCCACAAAACACACCAAGACATATACAGAGAGGGAGTAATCAACTAACAGAACACAGGTGTGCATCAAACAAACACAGGAAGCAACACTAACAGAGGTGCACAGAGACAACGAGTTCTTCCTAATGAAACAGAAAGTGACAGAACAAGAAAAAAGAAAACAAGACGTGGCAAGATGTACTTCAGTCTGTATCTGCACTGTCATTACTAAGCCGGTCATATTGTAACACTTAAAGGGGACATATTATGGTAATTTTTTTTTTTCTGTGCTAGATAGATTATATTTGGGTGTCTGAAGTCACTACGAACTCAGAAATTCAGTAAAAACACAATCCTGGCATTTTTTTTTTGGGCCCCATGGGTATGAAAATGTGTCATTCTGTGAGCCGTTCAGATCTTCAAGTTAAACACCAATTTACGAGGTTATCAACCCTTTTTCTCGTTATCTCCTCCCAGTTCAAAATTCAGATGATGCCGTAATCGCTATACCTCTTTTACCGTTGCTTTTTTTGTTTACCATATACATCAAATCTCATATTTAGCTACATAGCTCACTTAACTGAAGGAATAAAAAAGCTAATAATTTCAACTAGTACTTTGTTTATGAATCAAGTGTTATAGAGTAGAATAGAACAGAAAAAAACTTTATTCATAAATTTGGAGTATTTTTTATACAGCAATACTTTAGCTAAACCTAATAGAAAAGTTTCTAAAGATTATTAAAGGGGAAGTTTGTTTTTTTTAAAACTTGGACCTTATTTCTGGCATAAAATACGAATGAATAAATTGGATGATGTCGTCGACTCACGCCACTGCAGCACAGCTTATTTGCTCCGTGCTCTGTGACGGTCGGCTAACTTCACACGGAGTTTGCTACTGCTAGTTTTGTGCAGGATATTTAACAGATTTTGACGACGTGGACGACAACTTTGAGTACGATGGACGTCCTTACCGGAGTGAATGAGCTGTGCTGCAGCGGTGCACGTCGATGAAGTCATCCCACCAGACATGTGGGAGAAAGCCCCCCGATAGCCCCTAATAGCAACAACACGGCAGCTCTGAGCTAACAGTGCAATAGTACACGTTCATTCATTCATTCATCTTAAAGTATTGGTGAAATAAAGACAGATAATTCCTTATTTAGAGGCTGTATTGTCTATGCCCTGTTCTCTCCTGTTATATGTATATCTCGAGTCTCGAGCGATCTAAATATCGTCCGAAGGATGCCGACTTTCAACAAACTGTTATCGGTGAGTAGATGACCGTATTTTATTTCCAGGTTAAAAAAAACGAACTTCCCCTTTAAGTTTTACTGATCTCAAAAGGGGCAAAGCCTGTGGAAGAGAGCGGGTCAGCCTGCCCTAAAATGAGTCTATTGAATAAAAGTGTGAATAGTTGAAGGAGTTGCTGTAGTGTCTCTCCATGTTTTTTGACAGAAGCATGTCACTGGCATTTCAATAAGATCTAAGGCAATTGTGTCAGTCTGGGATTGAAACAATTGTGACATTACATGTCTCCTTTAAAATACTCAGTAGATAATCAAAGGAAGAGCAAATACTGAAAAACAACAAACAGAGAATAGGTCATGTGTGTGTGTTACCCTGATTGCACAACATCTCTGCTACCGTATGCACTTTGTACTTATACACACACGTGAAACTGAGTCATTCAAGTGTGAAACAGATGACAAGCAATATGATGATTTCTTATACAGGAAAAATTAATTACGTGTTTTGTGGGTAAGGCTGGCTCGCATCCTCTTGTCATACAAATATTTAACCATGAAAGACGATCCAAATTGAGAAAAGCAGGTCGTCTTTCATAATATTTCTTTCAATGACTCAGTCTGGGCTTCATTGAAGAGAGCTACAGTCCTGGCAGCTATACATGCTGGCATATGAAACAAAACGGCTGAGTTCTTAATGTGCATTGCATCTGAGGACTACACGTTACAGAGGTGCAGATGTTCCGTCCAAAGGTTCTCACCGACATGAGATATAGAAACTTAATCAGGTTGCAATAGATTACGTTTGTTGTTGTGATTAGCAGAGAATTTGCAACCACCGCTGTTTTTGGTGTCTGCATGACAAGCTTCTTCTGCTGTGATTTACTGTGTATGTTGGCATAAGTGACTGTCTTCTATGATTCCCTGTAGGCCCCACTGCACTGTAAATTTCCTCTATTGATCACTTTAATAATTCAGTGTGAGTAAGGATGTCTGACTGCACATAAATGGTTTGTATGCTGAAGAAAAATAAGCCTAAATAGGCCTAAACTTCAGCAGTACATATAGAATATAAAGTCATTTTTTTCATGGGCCAAACCTTTAAAATTATGAAACAGAATAAATACAGTGCCTTGCGAAAGTATTCGGCCCCCTTGAACTTTTCAACATTTTGCCAGATTTCAGGCTTCAAACATAAAGATATAAAATTTTTATTTTTTTGTGAAGAATCAACAACAAGTGGGACACAATCGTGAAGTGGAATGAAATTTATTGGATGTGTCAAACTTTTTTTAACAAATAAAAAACTGAAAAGTGGGGCGTGCAATATTATTCGGCCCCCTTACGTTAATACTTTGTAGCATCGCCTTTTGCTGCAATTACAGCTGCAAGTCGCTTGGGGTATGTCTCTATCAGTTTTGCACATCGAGAGACTGAAATTCTTGCAGATTCTTCCTTGCAAAACAGCTCGAGCTCAGTGAGGTTGGATGGAGAGCGTTTGTGAACAGCAGAATATTGCACGCCCCACTTTTCAGTTTTTTATTTTCTAAAAAGGTTTGACAAGCCTGAAATCTGGCAAAAGGTTGAAAAGTTCAAGGGGGCCGAATACTTTCGCAAGGCACTGTAAAAATGGCACCTGAAAAGTGGGATAGGGTTATGATTATGAAGCTCCAGGTCCGGCGTAGACAGGCTGACAGGGAGGCAAGAGGAGTGTTTAGTAGAAGATATGGGGTATACAAAGTTTGGTGGTTCTCAAGTGTGAACAAAAAGGCTCCTGTCCTGTACATAATCTAAGAACCACTGCAGAAACTCCACTGAGAAGTTATTTTTCACGTACCACAGAAATATACTTTGGAGACAGAAAGCTCAAAATGTTTAAAGCCTCATGAAAAATTTCACATCCTTTGGCATCATATCATTGTTTTGCAAAGTTATAAGTTGTATTGTGTATTTTGATAATGAGTTATAAACTCTTTAAAGGTATTATAGATTTGTTCAGCATCCTTTTTTACCAACATATCTGGCAGCCCTCCTCCATTCATGTCTAAAACAGCTCATTCTCACCTTTTTTACTTTGTCCCCAAAACGTCCATCCTGGGCTGCACCTCAGATATACTCATTCTTAAACTTGTCTTTTTCTACGTTGCATCTTTAATTTCATTTCTACTTTCCAATGTAAAATCTCTACTTACGAGTTATTTTGAAATTTGAGACCCAGTGACTTAAAGGTCTTTAACAAAGGCTTGATGGAGCTCCAGTAATGACAAGAGAGCAACAAACATTATTGGGAAGTGTAGGATTGAATATTTGTGGAACTGGGCCTTCATATCAGCTTCTGAAATGTAAATTGCTTTCAGCTCCCTTTCCTCAGCTCAACAGAAGAGCAGTGGCTGAATGCGCTTGTGTTTCTGGACTGAATTAGAGGATTTTCGAAAGGAGAAAACATTATTGTTTGTGGTAAACTCAATGTGGATGGATTTGTACAGGTCTATGCCAGTTTTTATATTGAGGTGGCTCTTAAAGGACAATGTGCACTCATACACAAGTGTTACCAGACCATATGGCCTATTTTTAAGACTGTTGTTTTCTCCATATGTTCTAGCTTAAAAGTTGTCTTTCAGATTGTGACAAAGTGGGGAGAGACACCATTTGTCACCAAAGGCATTAAACCTAATTCTGTCTTGATTTAAGTATTTTAGCGTTATTTTGTCAGTAGTCAGTGGACACTTACTATCCTGGGTTTGTTTGTGTTGTACTTCCTACTTGACCTTTTTTTAGTTAAAATACATCAACATCTGTTAAATCAAGACTCACAAGTATTTAGTTAACCGTCTTTATGCTTTAACTTTTGTTTGGTAATTTGTGAACTTACCTTGTGTTCCAGGGTCAAAAGGAAGAACAAAGGAATTACTTCCTGTTTTATAGCCTTTGGGTCTTACATATATAAAACTTTATAAACCTTAGGAGGTTTTATGAATTAGAATTCATTAGTGAAACTTATGATAAAGAAAAACCTGAGTGATGCTACTCATAGTTTGACGAATTGCTCCAGTCTTTGACAGTGGTGAGAAGTGTCATCTAAATTTAGTGACCACTAGAAGTTAATGACAAACCTTTTCAGAGAACTGGCATTCAGCTTGTGGGCATGTCCCCAGGGGACTGTTTCAGCTACTGTAAATTTAGAGCAGCAGAGGTGTAATTAGGCTGTTGAGATGGAAAGTGGGTTAGAAAACATAGTTTGTGAGATGTACTTTTGAACCAGTCAACTGGTGCCGCTAAGTTTCACAGAAGGAAAGCTATTCTACGATTTTTCTAGCTGCTCTGTGCTTCTCTGTAGAGTAGATATAACACACATATTGCTGGTCCTATTCTCTGTTTGCTCAGACAAGGCTCTGATAACTGTCTGTGTGCAGTTGGAGTAAGACCAAAAATATTGGACTAAAAAGGAAGGGGGAAAAAAACTCAGCCTCACAGCGAGCCACTCTTCCCACAAAGCCCATGGAAAAATCACACTGTCATTTGGCTTTTGTGTACTTCAGGGACTCCTGTGCTCTGATGATATGGCTTGTTTCCATTCTTTTCTAGTGAGTCTTCAGACCTACAGTTAGAATGAGCTTGCACATGGAGGCACCCCCCTCTCATTGGCCAGTCTCTCTCTCTCGGCTCAGACTGCTGTTAGTCAGGAGATCGTTTCTCATGAAAGTCTGCCGCCTGTGCTGCTGGATTGAGATGGCAGCTAGCTGGAGGCCTTTGTGTTCTTTGTGTGCTGAGTGTGTTTCTTTCAGGAGGAGGTTGGACTTCTGGTACAGCAGCGACCCCGGCCTCCAGCTCCTCCCCCTCTCTAAAGTCTGCATGCAGCCTCCCCCACAGGAAGTGCTGCTTTCCCACCATTCAGGAATAATAGGGAAGCAGGCAACGAGCAAAGCAGTGCTACATGAGCACATTCCCTATGCCAAAGGCTACCATGCAGGAAGAGGGAGGTTCTGCTGGAATGTTGTGTGTAGAAATGTGTGTGCCGCCGTCTTAGTGTTCCTCATTTCTCTCTCAGCTCAGTGCTTACCAATATGGTAAGAGCCTGTATCTGCTGATGCTGCCAAAAGACTGAGGGATTTTAATGGACTATTTGTAATTTGAGGTTGTCTTAGATGCCTGCAGTCATGAGATTGCTGGCCAGCTACTCTTAAAGGGATACGCTGTTTTTGATTATTCTTATGTTGCACACCACATATTGGGCTGGTGTTATGGTTAGCACCATCACCTCACACCAAAAGGGTTCCTAGTTCAAATCCCAGCCACAACCTGTCTGTATGGAGTTTGCATGTTCTCCACGTATGTGCGTGGGTTCTCTCCAGGTACTCCAGCTTCCTCACACTGCCCAAAAACATTATTTGACGACTCTAAATTGACCCTAGGAATGGGTGTGAGTGTGGATGGTTGTTTGTCTCTGGCGACCTGTCCAGGGTGTATCCGGCCTCTCGCCCAATGACAGCTGGGATAGGCTCCAGCCCCCCCTACAACCCTGAGTTGGATTAAGCGGGTATAGAAAATGGATGGATGGATGGACAGCATGTATTCAACGTGGATATAAACTGAGCTAACCCTGGCTTAGCTAACTTACAACATGTCTGTGATAAGTGGAGAAAACGTTATCATGACTTTATTTCTGGATTATTGTTTTCCCTCATTGGGTGTGGGTGCATGTAAACAGGAAAGTGTGACCGGTGGAAGTCAATGTTTTTTTTTTTTCTAAAACTATTTCCTGCACAAAATGTGAAACAATGTAAATGCACACACGGTGCGTTGCCACGCCTAACTGCTTCAGTATTGTGTTGTGAATTGTACAGCTACCCACTGTCAGAGCTAATATCTGAGCTGATAACATAGCACGAGCCATCAAGACGTGTGGAGGGCATCCACTTGTTGATCCCAGTCAAGTCTAAAATTAGCTGAAAACCTGTGAGCTGTTCCTTAATAAGAAACATGCATGATATCTGCCAGAGGATAATAGATGCATGTGGTAACGTACAGTTCAAAATAACTGAACATCTCCAGGTAATTTTAATTGTTCTCCCCAAAGTAACAATAATAATTTCATTATGATCTGCTCCTGTACACACTGCAGGTGAATAAAGGTAAATATTTAACTAGATATTCCATTAAAACTACAACTAGTATGTTGTCTTGATATTTTTGTGCATTTTAATCTTTTCAGAACAAAAATCTGCTCATTTACCATATGTTGACAGCCATCACATTCATGATGAGCTAATACTTTTTACAGTAGTAGAATATCTCACTTTCAACAGTTGATAAGTTTTCTATGTTTCCTGTTTATGCGACCTATAAATCTATGGGTTCTGTTTATATTAATACTTTACACAGGGTCTCATGTTTTCTGGCATGGGGGTTGTAGTTGAAGATTTTTTATATATCTAAAAAAAAAAAGTCCAAAAAACAAATCAAATGTTTGAACAAAGAATAAAATCTAACAGAAAATAAAAGACTTATAAATATGGGATTTGAACATATTTACTGCTTTGGATAGCATCTTGTATGAAGCTACGTTTTCAATATAGAGGACTATGCCCTCTGAGCTACGGGGTGGTGCCAGTTCAATCCCCAGTGTTTCCCTGTGTCAAAGTATCCTTGTGCAAGACTCTGAAGTCCACATTGACCCTGCTGTGTTCTTCAATGTGTTGGTAGAAAAAAGTGCTGCATACTCTGTGTACAGCATAAGGAGCGCTGGATGAGTGAGGAACCTGGAGAAACAGTTTAAAAGGCATCATATAAGTGTGGTCAGTTACCTATGTTATCGTATGTTTTTATTTTGCAGATGAAAGCAGTGGAAATGGTGTCAGTTCATCTGAAAGAAATTCCCTACCAGGACATGCAGAAGTAAGTTTTACAGTATCTGTGGGCCTTTAAACTTATTCAAAAATTCTTCATGAAAACAAGAGTTGTCAGGAGTTGGATAAGAATATGGATACTTCTGATGCTTTTACATTAGATTTGAAGCTTCTGGAAGGCTTGTTTAGCCATGTTATGTCTAATTTATTTAATATAAAAGAACAGTGCTTACAGAGGGCAGCATCTATTTTTTTATTAGATTATATTTTATTTAATTCTATTCTATCTTTTCTATTGGGTGGATGCGGTGACTTCCTGTTTCTATGCTGGTTGTTTAGCAACCTCACAGATGTGGAGCTGTTTCCAGTCTTGATGTCAAGCTAACTGGATGCTATATGTAGTTTCTTTTGGGATTGTTTTCAAGAGAGTGAATAAGCATATTTCCTAAGATATTTTATTTCTTTTTTATTTAATTTTATTTTAAACCCTATTTAATCTGTAACAGTTTCAGTTGATGATGGTGTTACACTTTTGTTAGCCTGTGTCACTTTGTTTCTATTGACAAGGAGTATTTTGTCAATGCTTACTGTATGTTTGTTTGATTTCGACTGACCTTTTATTGACTCTCTGCTCCGATTGCTGAGTCACAAGACTTCGCAGTCTCAAAGAGCTCCTCTCATAATTTAGAAAGTGAGACAGAAATAAAATGTCGCTGCTCAAACAAAAGCCTGCTGTCAGTCTGTTTGGTTTTATACACAAGGCCTTTCAGCAGAGTGGATGATCGACTGTAACACTGATAAAATTAGGTTTCAGACTAGTATAACACTAGTTTTTAGCACTATCAGAGTGAATTCTTATTTTCTTAACAGTGTTTGATTAAAAATGTGTATAATGAGCAGTGTCCACACCCAAGTTAAGAGAGAGTCTGTTAGTGGATGTTAGAGTCTGATAAACGAGCTGGGTGGAGCTCAGTAAACTGCTGAACATACTCTGTTCTTCAAGCTGTCGTTAAGCTTGTGAACAGTAGTATAACAAAGCAAGCATGATTTCTATGGAGTAAAATAGCTGTCAAAAATGTTCGTGTGCATAAACTAGAAATGTGTGCATAAACTAGAAATGCATGCATAAATGAGTCCAAAAGTTTTGACATCAAGAATTACGAGTTACGAATTACGAATTACGAGTTACGCATGCAAGTTTTTTTTTTTTTTTTTTTTTTTTTAAACTTTATTAGTAATTCAACAAAATAACAGTTTACAAATGTGAGCATAACGCCAAAAAGATGATAGCCAGGGGGAGCATAGGAATAATAATAAAAAGAAGAAGATGACCTTCATGATGCACTTACAACAAGAAAGCTAATGAAGACAAAGACATGTGTGCCAAGGAATCTCTTGTAACAAAAAAATAAAAATAAAAATAAAATAAAAAAAAATAAAAATTAGGAATTATGACAACAGTTCGTCCAAAATCCCAAGTTGGGAACAGGCCCATATAGTTGTTTTTAATAAAAAAGCAAAAACAACTATATGGGCCTGTTCCCAACTTGGGATTTTGGACGATAATTCCTAATTTTTTTTATTTTTTATTTTATTTTTATTTTTATTTTTTTGTTACAAGAGATTCCTTGGCACACATGTCTTTGTGTTCATTAGCTTTCTTGTTGTTTCATGAAGGTCATCTTCTTCTTTTTATTATTATTCCTATGCTCCCCCTGGCTATCTTCTTTTTGGCGTTATGCTCACATTTGTAAACTGTTATTTTGTTGAATTACTAATAAAGTTTAAAAAAAAAAAAAAAAAAAACTTGCATGCGTAACTCGTAATTCTTGATGTCAAAACTTTTGGACTCATTTATGCATGCATTTCTAGTTTATGCACACGAACATCAAAACATATGCATGCATTTCTAGTTTATGCACACATTTCTAGTTTATGCACACATTTCTAGTTTATGCACACGAACATCAAAACATATGCATGCATTTCTAGTTTATGCACACGAACATTTTGAAAGCTACTTTACTCCATAGATTTCAGTCACTGTTAACAAGAAGCACCTCATAAATAATGGCAGGAACCATCACTACTCAGAAGTTAAATAGAAAAAACTGCTACCATGGATTTCGTGTCTCCCACTATAAAAATAACAGTTAAAGGGATGCATTTTTAAGGTGATCCATGTATTCATATTAATATTTGATATTACGTTTGGAGTTACGCTTCCGTACATTTCTGTGATAGAAATGATCTGCGTAAAGTTTGGATTGAAAAACACAATATTACACTGTGTATTATCTTGAATTTTGTTTTTCATGAATCTTTGATAAACCGTACCCTCTGTAAAGCAGTATACCAATAAACCATGTCCCATTGAAATCAGGTTATTTAAGTATGTGCAGTTAAGTTCTCGTGTTTGAAAAAGTTTCCATCTGAATTATAGTAATAAAATGAAACATTGCTCAAGGTTACAGGATTTATGTCTTATAAGTATTGTCTTTTAGGTTTACAGCATCAGAGACAGAAAGTTTTCAACATTCGTAGAATAAAAGTCTCGTTGAATAATCTAGAGATTATGATTTAAGACCGTGACTGAAGTGTAGAAGTTGATTTAAACATATCAATCATGTTCCTCCTCCACTATCATCTATTTTTAACGTAATGATAGGCTGTAATTGTACAGAGTCCAGACGTTCCTGTTATGTGTGGTTTTCCTGCAGTCATCGTGTCCACTTTCTAAAGTGACTTTCTCTGACAAACAAAGCTTCTCTTGAAATGCTTTTTAGTTTAATCCCAACATGTGGATGCCAGATGAATGTCTTTGGTGTCACTAGTCTATATGCTCCGTCTAATACATCAGATCTACAGTATCTGTTTTGTGTTGCATATTGCAAACTGTGATTTGTTTCTCATTCAGACAGAGAAGCTCCAACCGAACAGAGACACAGTGTTCTTCAGGGATGGAGTGCGCAGAATAGACTTTGTGTTGTCTTACGTAGATGATAAAGATGAAAGAAAACAGGTAAGCCTAACTCAAAACTGACAAGTTTCTTATTTTCATTTTTGACCACTCAGCATTTTGCAATGACACAAATGACTCAGTGTGATGCAGCTGGCATGATTACACAATCTATGTCCAGGAGGGGAAGGGAGCAGAGGGACTTTCTGATAACTCATGACATTTGTGATGTGAAACAACTGTTGAAATCTGCAGAATTAAAGTTATACGTTGTGTTAAACAGAAGGATGGCATGAAGAAAAGTGTACAAATAGAGAAATAATTACATAGTGGACTACAAATCATATCATTATTGGTCAAGTGTGGAAGACTGAAGGAAGTAGGAGGTTTCATACAGTGCAGTCATGGTGTTTTCCTTTTATTGATAATTTACTCATTATTTAGCAATAATAATGAGAGTCTGGGAACAAACTAATCAGTTGCTCAAAGCTGTTGAGGCTCTCAATAGTTGTTTTATGGGATTATTTTAGTCCAAAGGCCATGTACACTATTTTTTAGGGGCACTTAAGAGTGGACATCTATATCACTCACAGAATACTGTGGTTTCTGGGCACAGACATTCATACTAAACATAGTGGAGAACTAAGCAGCACAATAACCTGATATATGCTTTAGGACAAAAAAAGAGCTCAGCAGTGAATATTTTAAATAAGTATTTCTTTGCTTTTTTTTTGTTGTTGTATTCACAGCTCATTCCTACCACCCCCAAGTGGCCAAAAAAATTGTTTGCGCAAAAGCTGGTGAAAAGATTCTTCTTTTTTCACTGTGGCTCAGGTGGTGTGCACATTTTCATGATTGTATTCCAAATTAGATATAAATTCTTTTTTTATAAGCGCTTGTCACCAGTTTCTGTGGGCAAAGATTCTGTCCTGGACGAACGTCTTCTAGCCTTAGGCTACGGCTACACGAAAACGAAACGAGGTTTTTTTTTAAAACGGGTACGAAAATTCTTGCGACCACACGGAAACGCGCTGCTGTCCAAACGAGAACGGATGAAAACGATGAAACGATGCAATACACACGCCGCTGTGTCACGCCACGCTGTGAGACAATAGAGAAGTGTTAAAATTGGCTCACAGCGTCAACGTGTGACTGACGCAAAAACGTTTTCGCTGTAACAATGGAAACGAAACGAGGCCGTTTTCAAACTTTCCCACTCTGGAACCCGTTTTCAAAAACTATCGTTTTGGGGTAGTGGGAACGCCGGCTCCGTGTGGCCGCGACAGCGAAACGATAAGAAAAAGTATCGTTTACAGTGAAAAACGTTTCCGTGTAGCCGCAGCCTTAGACTCACATTTCAACCTATTTGTTAAAGGTACAACGACGGACGTTAAACCAAATTTATGCGTCAGCGTCTGACCGATTCAGAGCCGCTATAAAGGTTGTCATTTCAAACTAGAATTTGCTCTCAAATGTCTTATCTGGTTAAATAAAGGTTTAAATAAAAACGAATAAATAAATAAAGCTATACCATTTGAATACAACACTCCTGTGGAACACAGATGTGAAATATTACAGATTGTAATGGGATCTTGTTAGCTCAAAACTGCTAAAATGAGCAGTCTTCTACCTGTAGCAACTGTCTCATTTCTTAAGCTCTGCTAGTTTGTGCAAAGACTCGGTTCAGTGCTCGTATACTTACTCTCTTTTAACATCTTTCCTTTTCTGTGCTGCAGTAATTTCATGAAAAGCAACTGTTCAACATTCATTAGCTTCCCACATTATCATAGAACCAGAGATGCATCCAGTAATTAGCCATTATTGTTTTAAGCAGCATCAGAAACTACCAGCCACCAGCGACAGCTTTGGGGCTATAAACTGCAGGTTAATATGGACACATGCTCACACATGTGTATATTACTTATGTGGCCTCTATTATTGGCTCTGGATCAATTTGACACTGAATTACACATTTAACATTTAGACAGCCGGTAGCTGTTGCAGAATTTCTAGCCAAAACAAACAGAAAGCTTAGGTGACCTATGTGAAACCTATGTGGGAGTCCTTCAGACAGTTTGTAGATCCCTCTATCAGGGAAAATATTGGATAGTGTGAACTGCTTCCTTCCCTCTCTCTATGGGAGGCTTTTTAGTTCAGAAAAACCTGACCGTCTGCACACTTTATACTGCACAACAGGGATTTACATCCTTTACATCCTCCTACATTTCCTCCTTTACTGCATGCATGTGTGGTAGGACCAGCTGTCACAACATAAAACACATGACTGACAGAGAGAGACTGACTGTGTTTTTCTTACACTACTATATCTCCAATAGGAAGCATTTGTTTAAAATATTATAATATAAAGTGTTACATTTTAAAGTAATCTTTAGCCTTTTTCTCCTCTATGGACTCTTTTGTTTTGGTAGAGGTTGCTGTGTTGTTAAGTCCCACAAGGGGTGATGCCTGAGATGATGCTCCTGGTAGGCTCGCACATGGCAGGAAGGACGAGGTCAATTTTAGACTCATCTGATACAGAGCAGGATGAAGACTTAAATAGATCCATCAGCTCAACTGTCGTTGCTTTGCTGGCAATTCTTCAGATCATCCATCATTTTTAAATAATGATTCTAATCTGTTTTATCTAATCTGGTCTAATTAATTTACCTGTATGAAAATAGAATTTATATATGAATGTTTTTTTTTTTAAATGTAATTATAAAAAGATTCTGTTTAGCTGTATCTTGCAGGTTCACACAGTAAAATACAAACGTTCCAGTACCCTTGTTTTATTTAACTGGATCAGACAATGATATTGATCCTTGTAATTGTCCCTTAAATCCATTCGAATGGTTTATTCTTGTTTATTTTATTTTTTTTTTCTTTTGTCAGAGGCACCACCTATTTTCACACCCACCTAATGTCCCCATGTGACCCTTTTCCCAAACTTAACTTTCTGCACATCAAAGGTTGAGGCATGACTCTGAGCAAATGCTCAGAATGAACTGAGAAAGTTGCCAGACATGAGTCCTGTTCAATTTGGAGAAAGCAAGCTGAGGCTTTTGGCCTCTGTGTGGCTCTAATGCTTGTAGTATGCGTGTTTATCCACAGGAAAGAAGGAGGGAGTTTGAAGCCAACCTTGAGAAAACGGGCCTGGAGCTGGAGACAGAAGATAAATCCGTAAGGAACTCAAACTCAGAGCAGCTTTGCCATCTAGTGGAGAGTTTGCTGAGGCACATCGAATTTTGCTGAAAATTGTCTTAAAGGGATGACTCAGTGTCTGACATGTTGCACTGCAATCAAGTGTAAAAATTTTCAGTTACAGAGTTAAAGATTTTCTTTCACAATTATTCTTCTGTCAGGACTCCAAAGACAAAAAAACATATTTCTTGAAGATCCACGCTCCATGGGAAGTACTGGTCACCTACGCTGATGTCTTGAAGATCAAAGTTCCTTTCAAGGAGAGTGACATTCCTCATGGTCAGGAAGTCCCATTGGAGTGGCTCTCACACCCTTTTCGCCTACCAGACCACATCATGAACCCACAACCTGACTATTTTACCTCCCACTTTGACAAGACCAAGACTGACTTCTTCCTTATCAATGACAAAGACACGTTCTTCCCGCCATCCACACGAAACAGAATTGTAAGTCTCCAAAAAACACGTTCTTTTGCTATGTCGTCAATCTCTAAGATTTAGTTTTTTACAAATGAGGATTCTTCTACGATTTAACACAGTAAACACTGTAAGATTTATAGAGATGTGTGTATGTTTTATGGTTTTCTCTGCAGTGCTAGAAAATAATCTTGCAGCACTTAAGCAAATCTAACATTTTGTTAAATCTCTTTGTTGTTGTTGGTAGGTTTTTTATATCCTGGCTCGTTGTCCGTACTTCAACGAGGGCCGGAAAGATAAAGACAAGACGGGAATCAAGCGATTACTCAGCAATGGGACATACACGGCAGCTTTTCCACTTCATGATGTAAGATATGTCTTTTCAAGTGAGCAGCGGTTTTAAGGTGCTGGTTCTCCATTCTCTGAGACATTTTTCTTCCATGTCTGTGTCCAGCTGCTACTTTTTTTCCGAACCTCCTTACAGTTAAGGACTCAGGACTAAAGTTTAAGTAACCCAATCCCATATTTAGTACTTTAATGTCTTCTAGACCTCACGCAGCACTAAAATATGCCTGCATTTGTAGGCATGACAAAATAAGGTGCCTTGACAAGCAGTTCTGTAGAATGAGAACTTTTATACTACTCATACTGATACCTCAAATTCTGCTGCCACTGTGACATTTGTGTCTACAAAAGTACTCATTCTGCTTCAAATTGGCCTCGGAAATGTTGAATTGAGGACACAATTACTTTTTTCAGATATATTCGTTTGTGTATTTACCATTTCCATAGCCAAAATTATAAAATTAAGATTTTCTCAATATATATTTAATGCTTTGGTTGCTCCCAAGATCTATCATCTTAAAAAACGCCACAGACTTGTTTTACTTAATTGTTTCCTTTTTGATGTTCTATAGCCTGTTTTAACGTGTGTCTTTTGCTAACAGTGCCGATACTGGAAAAAGGCAAGAAATGCTGAGTGTGAGAGCGAGCGCTTCAACCTGTACCGCCACTGGGCAAGGTTTCTCTGCTTCTACAAAGAACAGCCTCTGAACCTAATCAGGTCAAATCTAAATGCAGTCGTCTGTAGTTCCCAAACATATATGACTTTATTTTTCTGATTCTGACTTTAAATTTCATTAAATTTAATTTAATTTATTTGTTGTTGCTGCAGGAAATATTATGGGGAGAAGATTGGGATCTACTTTGCCTGGCTGGGCTTCTACACAGAGATGCTCTTCCTCGCGGCTGTCATGGGCGTTATATGTTTCACCTATGGAGTGCTCAGTTATGATGACAACCTATCAAGGTTAGAACCACCAGGGATCCTCCTGGAACTCCCAAAGTTATGGTACTATGTGACACATAAAGATTATATCTTGTACCTCATGAAGGTTTTTTAGGAAGCTGCCGGTTAAAACTACATGTCACTTTATAAGACCTTGTTTTGTCAACACCATTTATTTAATTGAGGCCAAATAAGAGTAGCAGCTGTCTATATAATGCAGTAACATAATCACCACAAACTGCAGCCTTCACAGTGATAGTTAAGTTGAATCAACAGATCTCTTAAACATTTCATTTGAGCGTTCAGACTTCCTGATGGGGGGATTTATTGCTGGACTGTTCCATTAAACTGGATTACTTTAGCTGGTGTAGCTAATTAGCTGACAAGCAGGTCTGTGTGATTGTGAACTGTTTAATACCAAAGCCAGCAATTATATTCTGTTCAAGAGCTTAATTAAAAGTTTGCAGGTGTTTGCGCCCACTCAGCCACATACTCTTGTGTCAGGCATCGCAGTGATGACTGCTGGGAGATAAGACCTGGTTGAAATGTTTTATCAGGTCGATATCAAGATTTACCAGTCAAGTTGACCCACAAACAAAAAGGAAAAAATATTTCTATGTACAGTAACTTTTTTTGCTTGGACAAAGCCTTCTTGAAACAGGAAATGTGCCTGTAAACTGACCACAATTTCGGTAGCCACATTATTGTTAATGCAACATGAATGATAGCCTGCTCATTGTTTATTACATTTTAGGAGCTACTTTGAATGAATGCAGCTTTGTTTCTCTCTTCAGCAAAGAAATATGTGATGCTGAGATCGGAGGCAGTATTGTGATGTGTCCTCTTTGTGATAAAAAGTGCCCTTTTTGGAAGCTCAACTCCACTTGTCTCTCATCCTGGGTAATTATTCTAATTTGTGTTATTAAATTACATTTTCAAAGCCAAAAATAACATGTGTTTACATGTAGTGCACAAATTCAGTACAATTTAAGTTAGTTACAACTTGGATTTCAGTGTGAAAGGTAAATGAAAACAGAAATTATAAATGAAATCTTAAATTCAACAGAGAATAGTACCTAAAAAGTTTATTTTGAATTGTAGACAGCACAAATTTCCAAGCAGTTTGTGCATAAAAAAAAAGATGTAAAAGTTTTGTAATGCTGAAAGAAAACATCTGGTAGGTTATGTAACAAGTCATTTGTTTAAATGGCACCCGGTCTCTCAGCACTAAAAATTGGGAGGCATTATTAATTTAATCCCTCCCAATGAGCACAGGTTTATCCAAAACTGTAACATTTCTCAGTTTCAGTATTTGATATGGCATCCCAAACTTTTTGTACGGGGTTGTATATATGTAATTATCTTGATGTGCAAACCAAGTCTCATTGAATATGTCACAACAAAAAACTGTTTGGGGTCAAGAACATTTAATAAAACTGTATACCTAAGATAAATTACAGCCTGCTGAGTAACCGGTATGTCACCCTGTTTGTGCCCAGCATGCCACTTCCTCAGCTTTTCCATGGAAATTATGATTTCCCATATTCTCTCTTCCAGCAATCCCATCTGTTTGACAATGAGGGAACAGTATTCTTCGCCATATTTATGGGGATATGGGGTGAGTGTCAGTCTGTGCTGCTCTTACTGTGTTTAACTTCCTTAGGAGATGCAATGAACCCCCTGTCCTCTTGTGGAACAGATATTCCCAATTAAACCTTTTCACACTGAAGCATTCACCTTTATCCACACTGCTTCTGCCCAGAAAAGCTTGCTAGCACAGTTATGTTGTCATTTACCAGCAGTAGGACAGACTGTGAGCACAGTCTGGGCCACGAGTGAGTCATGGCAAAGCTCAAACATGTTATTCTTCACAAATCCAACACAAGTCACAGCAAGATTAAGGCCACAAATGTCTGAAAAAACAGAATACATATAAACACACATACACAATGGCACACACATCATAAAACAAAGTTATTTTTGTACAATAAAATCTCTTTATGGTCTTGAAATGTTTTTTGTTTTTTTTCATTATTGCAGTTACTCTGTTTTTGGAGTTCTGGAAGCGGCGTCAGGCCCGGCTGGAGTACGAGTGGGACTTGGTGGACTTTGAGGAGGAGCAGCAGCAGCTTCAAATCCGCCCAGAGTTTGAGATCAGATGCACCAACAGAAGACTCAACAAGATCACACAGGTACTTTACAACCTGGCTGCAAACATGACAATAATCTCATACTCTATTTTTGTAAACTGTGTTAATAACTTTATTTAAAACAGTAAATGGTAATGAATCTTTCAGGAAATGGAGCCATATCTCCCCGTCACCAGCAAGTGTGCTCGTTTTTGCCTCTCTTCAGCCACCGTTATATTCTGGGTAACTAAGATCTCATTTTGTGTGCATCTGTGTGCTTTGTCATATACTATCAAAGTATTTACATTATGTTTGTTTGTGCTCTCCACAGATTTCGCTGATTGTGGCCTGTATTATCGGGGTGATAGTGTACAGGCTGGCCGTTTATGCAGCCTTTGCAAGTATCATTAAAGACCCATTGAGAAACATCCAGTTGGTGGGCAGATTTATCACTCCACAGCTTGCGACCTCTGTCACTGCTTCCTGCATAAACTTTGTCATCATCATGATCCTTAACTTCTTTTATGAGAGGGTGGCCATCTGGATCACTGATATGGGTAAGATGATGTCATCGGTCAAACACAAAATCACATATGGCAGAAATTTTACCCGGATCTACTGTCTCATGTTGATTGTAACATGAGGCCATTTACACCATTTGCCTCCCGCAGAAATACCAAAAACTCACATGGAGTATGAAAACAGACTGACGATGAAGATGTTTCTGTTCCAGTTTGTCAACTACTACTCCTCCTGCTTCTATGTGGCCTTCTTCAAAGGCAAATTTGTGGGTTATCCTGGTCAATACTCATACATGTTTGGCAGATCGAGCAAGCTGAGGAACGAGGAGGTGAAATTTATGGCACTTCTTTGAAACTAAACCCTTCTTAGAATTTTCAATCATTTAATGTTTTCTTGCATATCAGTGGTGAATTTCTTTAATAAAAACGTCCACACATAAAAATGAAAAGTCAGTGAAAATATGGGCTGAAAACACTTTATTTTGGTCAAAACACCCACTAACACGTGATTTTACACATTTTGAAATCTAATGCAGGAAAGGTGCATCAAGATAAAATGTTTCATAAAATGTCGAGTCTCTTTCTGTCCCAGTGTGATCCAGGAGGCTGTCTAATAGAGCTGACCACACAGCTGGTGATCGTCATGGTTGGGAAGCAGTTATGGGGAAACATTCAGGAGGCTCTGCTGCCGTGAGTCCATCAAATCTCAACTCCTTACTACTTTAAACTCTCATTCACTCACTGTTTTTCTGGAGCATGTCATCATGGCATTATCATATTCTCACATGCACAAAATATCAGAAAAAATACCTCAGTTGAGAGATTGATCATGTCTCTGCTTATCCATAATCATTTTCACAGTATAGTGAACTGTAATGCTCTTTTAACTGGACATCCCAAAAAGAGCATTAAACATCTGCAGCTCATCCAGAACGCTGCTGCTCGAGTTTTAACCCGGACTAAGTGATCTGAACACATCACACCAGTTTTGAAATCTTTACACTGGCTTCCAGTCAGTCACAGAATAGATTTTAAAAGCCTGCTGATTGTTTACAAATCCCAGAACGGTTTAGGCCCAAAATACATCTGTGATATGTTCAGAGAATATAAACCTGTCAAGAAGGTGATGTTGAGGGAGGACACGGATGCGGACTTCAAAGGAAAACTGGGTTTATTTCACAAAAATAAACAAAGTAACGAACCAAAAGCGCGGCTTAGCCGGATCCAAAAAACAGACTGTGCATGACATGGAATAAGTACTTAACTTAACGAAGGGAACGCAGAACATAGATATCTACGGGAATCTGGTCAAGGCAGGTAACAAACACAAAGCTCCGACAAAAACGACAGGGGAGGCAGGAAACTAAATAGAGGGCTGGGAGTGATTGGGGAGTGAGTGCAGCTGAGGAAAAAACACAGGTGACGTGAGTGAACTAATGGACAGAGTGCAGGGAAACTAAAGCGTGACAAAAACTAAGCATGGGCTGTAAACAAAAGCATAAACTAAACATGAAACTACAAACGTGAGTCCAAGGGTGTGACAAAACCTAGCAGAGCTCTTAGATCCAAGGACTCAGGTCAGCTAGTCCAGTCCAGAGTCCAGACTAAACATGGAGAAGCAGCATTTAGCTGTTATGCTGCAAACAAGTGGAACAAACTGCCAGTGGAGATTAAACTCTCACCAAATGTAGACATTTTTAAATCCAGGTTAAAAACATTTCTGTTCTCATGTGTCTATGCATGAAATATATTTTAACTTATCTAGACTGTTGCTTGTTTTTAAATTCATTTAAATTATTTTATTTGTTTCTCTTTATATTCTTTTATGTATTTTTAATGCTTCTTACACTCCCTGCTGCAATGCTTTTATTGTATGTAAAGCACTTTGAACTGTTTGTACATGAAATGTGCTATATAAATAAATTTGATTTGATTATATTTGATTTATAGAGAAGATTTGCAGGTTAAGATGAAGCTGCCAAGAAAACACTTTTAATGTATAAATGAAGAATCTATTTTTAGCAGTATCCTGAGCGCTTGCTGCATACATAGAAGTCAGTATTTTGAAGCAAAACATGACATGTTTCACATCAAGTCTTAACAACTCAACATCTTTTGATGTGTGTATAAATCAACATTGCAGATTGAAACCAAACGAATAATGTACTTCCCATCAGAAGTGCAGAGATGCTATGCAGTTAATGTCTATATGTCTAATTTGGCCATTCATGACAGATCACTTAGGTGGTTTCTGTTGTCATTTATCCAGCCTACTTTTATATGTTTTTATTTAAAGATGTCTTTTCTTCTGGTGTTTCAGTTGTTCATTCTTTCCTTGATTCTCCTCTTTTGAGTATATGAGCTGGGTTTTTTCTGTAGTTTGTGTGTACTGTCGTGTAGCTATTTGCTGACTTGCTCAGTTTTTCACATCAAATCAGAGCTTACTAAAAAGAAAAACTAATTATTGTCAGTTCAGCATAAAAATTTAAATCATTTGCTTCTTGGTAGGTTAATGCGTAACTGGTGGAGCAGCAGAAAGGGACGGCACAATCCTGAGAACCATTACAGCCGCTGGGAGCAGGACAATGTTCTGCTGAACTTCGGCCAACTGGGCTTGTTCTATGAGTACCTGGAGATGGGTAAGATATTGAACGGGTTTGGTTGCTGGATCCCTACAGATGGATCAGGAAATGTCATCTTATGACCTTCAGCTTCCCTGTTTTTCAATTCGGTTTATTCAATTCAATTCAATTCAGTTTTGTTTTGTTTATGTAGTACCAAATCACAAAGGTGCTTCAAAGATACAGTCCAATTCAAGTGAATTATAATCCAATTCATTGTAATACTATCATAATTCAATCAAACCAAATTCATTAAAATCCAAATTTGTCCAATTCATACATTGCCAATTCCTAAAAAAGTTGCTCTGTTTCACTTTCTGCCTTTTCTTTGGAATCACTCTGGGTGCTCTTCATGTCATTGTCAGTGATCCAGTTTGGTTTCATCACGCTGTTTGTGGCCTCCTTCCCCTTGGCCCCCCTCCTGGCTCTGTGCAACAACATCCTGGAAATCAGGGTAGATGCCTGGAAGTTCACCACTCAGTTCAGACGACCAGTGGCATCCAAGGCCAGAAACATCGGAGCCTGGCAGGAGATACTTAATGCAGTAGCCATTTTGTCTGTTGTTACCAATGTGAGTTTTTACTCTGTTACTTATTTCAACATCTCTATATTTGATAAATCTTTCTATATTTATGATTCATCAAAATTAATTTAGTTTTCAAAAGAAATTTAAGAATCAAACCGAGAGTTTCAACCACCTTTTGTGTTTATTTTTTTTTTCAGGCTTTCATCATGGCCTTCACCTCAGACATGATCCCCCGTATGGTGTACCTGTATGCCTACGGTAAAGACGCCAGTATGAGGGGTTATGTCAACAACAGCCTGTCAGTATACAAAATTTCACAGATACCTGGGGACAACATGCCAGAGGACAACTGGTATGAAAACTCCACCTCCACTTGCAGGTATTAATGCTTAAAGAGCTTTTTATGCACGTTTAGATTTGACCCTGTTAATCATTTGACCACTCATTAATGCTGCTGAGTAATGTAGCTAAACTCCCTCATGGCAACATACCCAGGAAAAATGGTCACCAAAGTATGGTTTCCCTCATCTTTATAGAGAGTTTTATCATCTTGCAGCTTGTTGATATGTGGCTTATTGTGATGGGTCATCTGATGCCAGCATGAACCTTTTTACAGGAAGGGGCACATCTCAATGGTAGGAAAACATGGGTTGACTTAAATTCACTTGAACTGAATAGATCATCAACATCATAGTATCGCTTAACAAGATTGTTAAAGCAGTTCACCTAAAGACAGACTTGAACTTTTTTTTATCTGACTTGGCTTATTTGCTATAGAAGTGATTTATTAATTTGTTTTTAGATTTCATTTGATTGTACTTGTTTTGTGGGTATGTACGGGTTATGTACAGGTACAATGAAAATATCTATATTTAGCATAACATTTTTCTGTTATGATGTGTGTTGCAGTCAGATTTTAGCATTATAGTCGGGGAGCCAAAGTCTCAAAAGCTCAATAAAATGGGTTGAACCTGACATGGTCTGCCATACTTTTTATTTGTGTTTTTATGTTCACTTTGACCCTAAGAAGCAATAATCAGAGGGTCTGCTCTGCCGGAAACATCGCGGAAAAAAATTGTGGCCATTTTAGTGTATGTACCCTTCATTTTTTGATAGAAAATGTTGGAAAATTACAATTTTCTACAAATCCTCAGTGGGTTGGGTAAGCTGTCAATAAATACATTCCAGATGCACAGAACACATGTGGAGACAACATCCAATTAAATTATAACTCTTAAAATACATTTCTACATGATTTTGGCTCAATTTAATGCAAAGAAATCAGGCGTTTTTTCACTTTTTTCCAATATTTTCATCTTTACTTAATTGGCAATCAATTATTCCCCCAAATTATGACATCAGTCAATATGCCATTCTGTTCACCAAACAGTATACTAATTCCACAGAAAAAATTAGAAAAATACAACCAAAATCATTGGATCTGTGATGATTTCACTGCTAGGCCTAGTAGGCGATCAACAGGCTGAGAACCTCAAAATTCCGAAAGACATACTTGATATTATAGCATGGTTGTTAATGTCCATATTATTAAACATCATGGCCTTGGCAAATGAAACTCATTTTAATACAAACCTATTCTCCCAATGGAAATGTGTCACACAAGAAATATAATACAGCAAATACCATATAATACACTGCAGATACAAGAGCAGTATCTGCAGTGTGCCCACCCTCCTTATTATTCTGGAACCTATTTAATTAAGTCATGTTAAATTATTTTGTTCAGTTAAAGTTGTAATAGTTATCATCAATATATAACAATAAATTCATTTTGCTTTATTATATTTCTTGTGTGAACATAAAAAAGCAGACCATGTCAGGTTCAACCCTTTTTTGAGACTTTGGCTCCCCGACTATTAGTGTAAAAGTTTACATCAGTTTTTTTATTTGCGGAACCAGCTGTCAATTTGTCTGAATCCTAAATTCTTCTGTAGCGTGTGTGCTGAGCTTGTATTGCAGCTTTGTTTTGATAGTCAGGCAGTAGTAAACATCAGTTTTTTTTGCAATTCCACTATTGTCTGCAGGTTGTATTACTCTGACAGAAAACATTTGGTTTTATTTTATTTACTGTTGGTTCGATCTAATGCTGGAGCTTGATAGTTTGGAGATGAAAAAGTTTGGCGATGTCCTCTGGTCTCAGCGTATTCTATTTAGTGATTATATTAAACAATGAAGCTTCCTGGCGGGAAAGCGCCGGGAGTGGATGAGATTCGCCAGAATGCCTCCTGGTTGCCTCCCTTTGGAGGTTTTCCAGGCACATCCAACTGAGAGGAGGCTAGAGAGTGTCGCTGAGGAGAGGGATGTCTCTCCTAAACCTGTTGGATCTGCAACCTGACTTCGGATAAGTGGAAGCCCATGAATGGATGGATTAAACACAGATCATTTGATGCCCTTCTGCTTCTTGTTTTTCAGATACCGGGACTACCGTTACCCTCCGGGCCACGAGAGGGAGTACACTCACACTATGCAGTTCTGGCACATCCTGGCTGCCAAAATGGCCTTCATTATTATCATGGAAGTAAGGCAACATAGTTTGGTCTCACTCCATATTCAAATAATTGCAAAATAAATAATTATTAATCATATTTTTACCATGTAATAATGTTGCTGCAGCATGTGGTCTTTGTGGTGAAGTTCTTCGTGGCGTGGTTGATCCCAGATGTCCCATCGGATGTGAAGGCACGCATTAAACGGGAGCGCTACCTGATTCAAGAGTACCTGCATAACTATGAGGTGGAGAAGCTCAAACTCCAGCTGAGCGCCAGTTTCCTCACAGAGCCACTGTCAGAATTGACCGTGACAGCAGACAAGCATGAAGTGCTGTCTGAGTGCCTGCAGCCTCTGTGACATACCTCTAACTAAAGAAGCCAAGAGAGGACATTGGAAGGGCTTTGAAATAAGAAACGTTCGTTAACATTCGTTAACATTTGAATAGATGTTAACACTTTCTAAGATGTGCTCCTATATTAGGATTGATTCATATAGAGGCATGAGAAAAAAAATACTTTTTTTTTCATTTTGCTTAAAAACATTTTTGTTTTAATGACAGATTTCTATGCCATAAAAATGTTGGAAAATGGTGGGATGGAAAACAACAACAAAGAGCGGCAGCTTCTACCCTTCCGCAGTATGATAATAACCATTGCTGTCTGCAGATAGAGTTTCATTTTGTGATGATATCATGTGAACCTTTAAAAAGTTGATTATGTCACTAATTTCATTTTTCTGCAAGGTGAGAATATAAGATGATGTATCGAATGTAGAAAACATACAAACGTTGAAATATTTGAGTTGAAACACAAAGTAACAGGTGTTGATGACTCAGACTTCTGCACTATGTCTCCTTTCGAATTGCTATATAATATTCAGTTTCTCTGATTTATAGCTTGGCTAATAGGCTCGTAAGTTGCATTTGAAAGTATTGTTTTTTAGGGAAAATCTTTTAAAATCTGTGTATTTGAAAACAAAATACCTCGTTCCGGCTGCAGGGATAATGCGTTCAGCAGCTGCAGATTCACATATATTCTTCCATATGTGTTACGAGCTGGCTGCAGGACCAATTACAAGACTTCTACCAAAAGAGAAGAATACATGGGTAAAATGCTGGCAGATCTGCACATACCTTATGTTAAATGCAATCACTTTGTGTGGATTAGTCAAAGTTGATCATGCATCAGCTTTTCTTTTTTTCCAGTTTTTTTTTTGTGAATGCAAAAAAATGGCATGTAGTTTTTCTTGGTTTTCAGATTATAACAGTCTGTATCCTGAAGAACTAATTGTAACTTTCCCTTTAGAGTTTAACAGAAAGGAGTACTTCTTTTCCAGTTGGGATCCATTTAATATGCAGCAATTCAGTGTCAAGAAATAGTTTGTAGCTCATACTGTCAAACTAGTATCAAAGTGTTGCTGTAGATATAAAGAATATTCTATTTAAATCGGTTGTATGTAATTAATTTATTGATTTGCTTTTGCTCTGTAGCCTTAAGCAACTGTGCTCAGTTACTTCACAATCCTCAATTTAAGATATTTCCTGTCAGTTAACTTGCAAAATGTGGCTCATTTTTTGCTCCTTATCACTGTGTAAATACTCATGCAGTGTTGTTTAAAGAGTTTTTCAAATGCATAGTGGCTTAAGAAAAAAACATACCACTTTGGCACGGGACGAGACAAGTGAGAAAACTCTGCTACACATTTTGCAGCCGACAAGTAGATGAATAATCAATCGGACACAGTGCGTTTTTTTCCTCTGAATGCTTTGTGTTCAGATTCTCGTAATTGTGTTCAAACCTCTGTGTGACTATGTAAATAATATAGCCATTATTCAAGTTATCAGCAGGATATCTTTGACAGCAAAGCTCTACACCTGCCTCTCCAAACTCAGGATGAAGTGTTGGAGCGTTACATCCTGTGGCGTGCGAGATGAATTCCCCAACAAACAAATGCCTTAAATATCTGTTTACTTGTTTTTGTATGCTTTTGTAATGACAAGTTTCCTATCTGAATTCAAGTCCTGTTTCATATCGTGCTTTGCTGCCGTCTGTCATTTGCATCTGTGGGTGTTCTGTGCATGAATTGCTAAAATGTACATATTTTGTTATATTTTCAGTTCACTGTAATCTATTGGCCATAAATATAAAACTGATAATATTCACAATAAACAAATAAATTACAAATTTTTGTTGAGTTATTTCTTATTTGGGTTTCTCTTGTGTTGCTGGTTTTACTGTTGACCTGTAATCTAGAATATACCCGTTTCATGTTCACCACTGTACCGACAAATAGGTTTACTTTTGAAACATTTGCTGATAGCAAACCTGATGGTCCCTCTCTTTACAAAAATCGCTTCGAACATCGATTAATCAGAATGCCAGTAAAGTTTTACGCTTTAACTCAATCCATCTGAAATGAGCCCATGGAAGTTGGCAGGGTATCAGAGTCTTGTTTACATGTTTTGTCTCTGCATGATGGAGTTTTATCTCTCATTGATGGATGAGGCAATGAACTGTGTTCACTGACAGTAGTTTTCAGATGTGTTCATAAGTCCTTGCAGCGACATGCCTGCTTTCAATAAAATGCTGTGTGACGGCCTGAAGATCACATCTATTCAGTGTCAGTATGCAGCCTTGTTCTGTGCATAAAGAGATTTCTCTAAATGATTCGCTCTTCTACAGCACTGTAAATCTCATTCACCAATGCATACAGCGCTTCTTATCATGCATGGGCATATGAGTATATGTTTTGTTTTTTGTTTTTTTTTCTAAAATCACAAATTGATGAACCCAATGGGGCCAAGGTAGAGTTTGGTTTGTTGACATTTTGGCACTTGGTATCACAGATCATGAACAATTGTTGTTACGTTTTTTTTATTTATTGTTCACATTTTTGTTTCAGTGTACAAAGTAACTGTTTAATTATTCGGCTACACAGTGTTCCACAGATTGGTGAGACTCAGCTCCACTTTGGATGCTCTTAATGGCGTTACTAAGTGAGATCCATTGCAAGATGTTAACAGGTGTTTTTTTTCTCCTTTACCTTCGTTTTCTTCTTCCGTTTCCAGCCTTTTGTTGCCCCTGTTGTTACTTTACTGAAGTGTGTTGCTGGCATCAAATTCAAAATAAGCATAATGTCTTATATCTGACAGTAGTTTCAGCACTTTATGGGATACACCCACTTGTCTTTCAGTCATCATTGAGTATACCCAATACTAAGTGCATCACATCCAGCAATGTGCTGCAAGTAAGTTGTTTTTTCATGACAGGCAGAGACATAGCACGCTGGTTTCTGAAATGAGTTAGACTGAATAATGACTGACTATTCAGCACACTGGAGCTCAAATATAACAATTAAAAACATAATTTTGAGTTGAGGGGAACTGCAAAAAAAAACAAAAATAACCCCGATCAACGTATGTGTTCTAGGAAATGAATATGAATACAAAAAATAGTTATTATCTTACAATCATTTCAAAAACCAAGAAAGAAAGTTACAAAAATGATGTGTAAGATTCTTACTGACAGCCACCAGGTGGCGGCCAATACCCACAAATGACAAGAAAAACACCAATCCTTTTCTTCCCTCGTTTTGTTCCTTAAAAGTGAATTGTTAACATTATTATTATCATTACCATCATCATTATTGTTGTTATTATTATTACCATTATGGCTGTTGTTATATATGCAGGCTATTATAGTTTTCATCTGGAGAATGGCAGATACAAGCTTCCATATTCTTGACACCCCATTAAATAAAATGAGAATAATTATTATGTTTCCAGAATTTTGTTCATCCTTCCAAAGGGAAGATGTGGTTGTCAGGGGGATGAGAGCAGGGAAGATGCTTAAATTATTGATGAATTCCTACGATGGGGAGAGAAGCTTGTTGGAAGGGGGGTCCACCCCAGCTCATTTGGTTTCCATAGCATCGCCCTCATGAGAGCTGTAGCTTTCATTTCAGGGGTTTACTGTCCATGATTCATTCTTTTTTTTCTTTTTTTTTTTACATATGATCACAAGTAGGTTATTAAGACACAAAATAAATCTTATTCGAGACGATCTCATTATGTCTGACATCAGTTAGGGTGCAAAACGGATTGAACTATTAAGACATTTCCTTCTCCACACTCCAACATGTTATGAAAGTACCAATAAGAAACATACTCGTGTGTATGTTAGCAGCTTGCTGTATTTTGACTCTGGCCTTCATTTGTGCTGAGCAGCTGGCCAGATGTTGAACGCGGAGCTGCTGTCGCTGACCTCGGTGCTGAACACGACGTCAGATGAACCTGCGCTCACCACTGGAGACACGATACAGCCTCACTCCCTCTTTGATTTATTGAAGCTACTCCAAACACCGACATTTGCTTCCTGTTCTTTAGACGTTTTCTTTTTACATATTCTGATGCATTAGCTCCCTTTGTGAGATTTTTGTTGTTGTTGTCGTCGTTGTTGCGAACTCAGATTGTTCTACGACGCTGGCTCTAAATTCCACTCGTTTTCGTCGTGATGGCACTTGGCGCGGCTACTGTATGCCAGGCAGGAGATTAGCTGGAGGTGGATGAAGGCGCGCAGCTCGTTTGATCCCCCTTCTTTTTGAAAAGGTCTCTTCGCTTTTACGGTTTTCACCTCGGCAGGGAAGATTAGACGCGTGTTTTGGATCGTCGCCTCCCTGGGATCAGATTCCCTATAACTTCGTTTGTTGCTTTCCTGGTAGTCGCGACAGTCGGCCATCCTGCGCTGTAACATGACGCTGAGGCAGTAGAGTAATTTTAAGCAAGCAAGACAACATACAGAAACTGGATATGGAATCCATGAAAACAAAAGCCACGACGGGAGTCAAGGAATTTGCAGGCAAGACCCTGGGTCATATGTACAGGTAAGGGCTGACTTTGTTTATTTTCTTTGGGTTTTTTTTTTTTTTGGTCAATTACCTGGTGATGAAAAAGAATAGTGATTGAATAGTGATTATTTGCAAGGTGGATTTTTCCCTTTTTCTTTTTTCAACAAGACATAAATGTGTGACCACGGTCCACTTAAAGCTGTTTAAAACTGGATCTCTGGTCACGCCTCTAGAAGGGAGAGCAAAATTATGCAATCACATGTGCGTGTATATGCGCGCACCCGTGTGGCGTTTGCAAAGATTTGGATGCCACTGGATCCTGATCCAGGGGCCTGTACCTTATTGGGAGACAAGCTTGCACAGGACGTGCAGACCACGCGCAGATTATTTATTTATTTTTTCGGGGGGGGGGGGGGGGGGTTCATTCACAATTTGTAAAGCATTTACATTATGTCTGACACACTTCCATCTTGTGTTACATATCAAGTTCAAAAGATCCTTGTTGCCATTTCAGCGGACTTGTTTGGCCTGGATGTTCTCTACCAGAACATCAAAGTTTCTTTCTGTGCAGTTAAATAAATACTTTTTTTTTGTGACTCCAGCTACATTTAGAACGTGTCTGTTTCCATGTGAATTCATGTTTTATGTCTCGTTTATATGAATGGCACAGCCCGCACATAATTCCTCAAATCTGTGGAGGTAGTAAATCTGATTTTCGCTGAGTATCAAGCAACGTTGCCGTTGCTATTTTTTAGCCTTTGATTTCACTGAAGGTCAGACCAACACACATTTCCATTTGATCAATTAACGCTCTAATTTACTTGATTTTTACTTTCTATAGGCATTGAATTGAAATGCTTGATTTAAAAAAATAAAATAAATGTGTTACTCATTTTGCTTCGGTGATTTGAACAAACGGTGAGGTCTCATTCGAATTAACGCGACTTCCCTGGAAGGAGTAGAAGAAAAAAGAGGACTATGAGGAAAGCCCACAGACTGCTGTCTGCAGGCTGCTGCTCAGTCCCTTAATGCTAATGAGTGTGAAAGTAAGCGGGCTGCTGCAATGCGGTACAGTCAGGGACATGTTGGTCTGTTTTCAGCTCTCCAGGCCAAACTTTGTCTTTATCGTTATATTGTTTTATTTCGAGCAATTCCAGAAGAACGTCTTGGTTTTTTTTTTCTGTTGTTTTTTTCATCCATTGATTTGAATCACAAAGATCTGACTCTCTTCAGTAAGACGGAGGGGAGTAGCTCCACAGGCCTTACCAGTCGTATATATTTTATAATGGTAAATCATTGAGCCGTGTATTAATGGCTTTTGCCTACATGACAAGAAATCTCGGAAAGACACATGGTCCATCGAGGCTCTAAAGCATCCAGCTCTTTCATGCTGAATGGAAATAGAATGGTCTTTATTTTAAATATCTCTGCCAGGGTGGTTGCACTACTTCATATTATTTTATAGGTAATCTCATATGATGATGGTGTTGATTTTGGAAGGGGCTTATTAGATAGTGTTTTCCTCATCTATATTGCAGGGTGATTGAGAGGAGGCAGAAAACCGGGGATGTGATCGAGCTGACGGAGGATGGGCGGCCTCGGGAGGCCGCGGAGAAGAAACCCCCGCTCTGCGACTGCAAGTGCTTCGGCTTGCCCCGCCGCTACATCATCGCCATCATGAGCGGCTTGGGCTTTTGCATCTCTTTCGGTATCCGATGTAACCTGGGCGTGGCCATAGTGGGCATGGTTAACAATAGCACCATCCACCAGAATGGCAAGATCATCATCAAAGAGGTGTGGCGATTGCAGACCCGCACTTTTACGCACACTAAAAAAAAAAAGAAAAAAAAAAAAGAGGCTAACGGAATTCCTCAGGGCACAAGATTAGTATTTTAACAAGAAAAAAGGGAAAAAAGACAAACACACACAAAAAAAAACACATTTCTTTCCACATCAAAGGCCTGTTAATGTTATTTCAGCCCATACTGTAGCCAAATAATGCCCCCTCCCCAAAATTTTAAGTGACTCCCATCATTTAAGTTGTAAGATGTGCCTAAGAATATTCAAACAGCCTGCATTGGACCATGTTCACAATCCTAAAATAATGTAGACATTGTCGTGTTTGTTTATACCAAGCAACCATTGTTCTTATGTGTGTTGATTGGGCAGCAGATAAAATACTAAAATAACGAACGTTAAATATGCATTACTATATAATAAAATATAAGCTGACTGCTTTGTCTTCATCTGTAGATGTTATTGAAAAGAAGTCATCTCAAGTATAAAAACCAAATACCGGCAAGTGACACATAGGCCTACATGTTAAAACGATGTTTAAAATCTTAAATTTCACAATTAAGATATGCTATATGTTCGAATATATATGAGTTAAAAGGGTGGTTATTTTAATATTTTTGCGTCAAGGCCAAATAAAATCGTTTTACATCCACAAGATACACTCGGCCTCATTGCCTTTCTTAGATAGATATTCCAAGGTATAACTTATTGGATATGTATTCTTTACTTTAATTAGGTAGATTGTGTTTTATTTATCAGATCAATACAAGCTAATCGAAATAAAACTCATCCATGCCTTGAACAAACAGGTCTGCCGGAAGCTCAAATCCTTCACAGAATGGCTTTATTTTATGATGTTAGGTTCAAATCTGCAACCTTTCTAATTCCTCTGTTGCTGTTTCTTATTTTCCATGTTATCCACCAGAAAGCCAAGTTCAACTGGGATCCAGAAACGGTGGGACTGATTCACGGATCTTTTTTCTGGGGCTACATCGTGACGCAAATCCCGGGAGGATACATTTGTTCAAGGCTGGCAGCAAACAGGCAGGCGGCGCTCCCACTCAGTTTGCATAAATAGCCTACACCGCATTTGGCTCATGAAGCATTAGGATTCTTATGATAGTTGGCACATATTAAACGACGTGACAGCAGTCGGTGTTTCTCTCCCTTCATCCAGTCTCGTTCTGTATTTCCCTCGTTTTTGTTTTCAAAAACGGAAAAGCGCACACGGGGAATGCACCGCATTCAACTGGAAAAAAAACAAAAAACAGAATCAAGCACAAGACGACGCGAGACAAAGCTGAACTGTGAAATGGATGAGCAGCTCACAGCTATGAGCAGTAAGTGCAGAAAGCAGCAGACAGTGAGAGGTTAGCGGGCTGGCAGGCCTGCCGCTCCCGGTGTCAGGGCTTTCTGCCACCTGTTAATGAGCTCCCTGGAGGGAACTGGTTTAATCTGTCGCTGTCTCGGGGCATGGACACCAGACCCGGTCTGGTCGCCAAAGGCTTTAATTCTCATGAGCACTGGCAGTGCGTCAGTCTCTATAATTACATTATACTACAGACACTTGGCTGCAATATTTATATGACGGTGCACATTTCAAGAGTTCAATTTTGATATATGCTACTATAATAAGGCCTAATTGCAAGTTACTATTAATCTATTAAGAAGAAAGACTCCCTTTACAGCTCGATATCGGAGGCCTCATCATTAAGTAGCCTGCCACCATTTTAACAATGAATGTTATAATGACTAATATAAGACTAATGTAATGACAATGTAGTTAAAAACAAACAACACCCAAAGGGGCGAACAGTTAGGCTATTCATTTGCCTGCTAAAACCCGATTGTCATTGTAGGCCTTTATATCTTTAAATATAATTTTCCAGCGGCCAGTCTGTGTGTACCTCATCCATGTTGATTGACACGAGGGTGTAATCGAATCATCTGGTCTCGTGCCCAACAGTAGTCTCCACCGGATTAGGGCTTGCCCCCCACGCGCAGATGAGAGGGGTGGGAGGACGTGCCAGAAATGAGAAATGGCTCGGTATTTATGGCCCTGGCTCACATGCCCGGCTTCTCCCTTCCATCAAAATAAGATATCAACATAAATATGTAAACAGGTACCTTTATTGTTCTTCCTTTTTTTTCCTCTTTTCAAATTAATAATTTTTTTTTTTAAAAGAACAGGAAACCTCTATTTCTACAGCTGCCTCTGCAAACCAGCGAAGCTATTTTTAATAACTGACAGACAGAGCTGGCTACATGGATTCCTTTCCCCCCGTAGATAATTAATAAGTCAGATTCACTGCTAGAAGACGCAAAATGACACTACCCCTTTTGGGTAGTGTCATTTTAAAACTTTCATTACACTCTTAATGAAAAACAAATTTCTTGAGCAGCACACTAGTGAGAACGGTTGCTAAGCGACACAGACTTACCGAGGTGACTGTTAATAGGGCGTTGCAGCTGGAAATATTTCTTTCTGTGACGACAAAGAAGCGCGTGCGTTGCTGGGCCAATGGTATCCTAGGACACACAAGCACTGCGTCGGTAAACCGTGCTCATGTCAGAGGGAATGATTTCACAAGAGGGGATCTAAATGTGACAGATTTCTTTCCCTTTCGAAATAGCATTGATACAGAATTAAAAGGACATGTTTGTGTGTGTGTCCATTTGGAAAGTGTAATTAAAAACCCTGAGGCCAATATCTAAATTTAAGATTTTTATAAACCTCCCCACAACCCTCCAAAAGACAAATAAAAAATAAAAAAGTGTTCACATGTTGTATTTCAGAGCAGTGATTTTAGTCAATTTCATTAATTAAAACGCATTGTTATGATATTTTCAGGGTATTTGGTGCAGCCATTGTCCTCACCTCGACTCTCAACATGTTCATTCCCTCGGCTGCCAGATTCCACTATGGGTGTGTCATTTTTGTTCGGATATTACAAGGACTGGTGGAGGTAAGAGCATCCAAATGTGCATTTCAATATTTGAAACATAAAAATAACAGTGTGTATAATATGTAATGTATTCATGAATAAAAATCAGCATATGAATGATTCTTGCCAATATTGTAGCATGAAGGTCTTAATATCCCACAGAAAACAAAGAAAAAACTGTGGCATGCACTCACATTCAGCCGGAGGAAATGTGAGATGAGCTGTATTGATCCAATCCACAACAGTTTGTTTTTGTAGGACAATCAAGCCCATTTTTTTTACTGTCACCATTTGTATCCTGGATACACAACAGCAGAGTGCTCCTGTACAAATGGATGAGAAGGAAAATACTGATATAATGCATATCAATACTCCGGTTTCATAATGAAACACAACACCCAAATATAAGCCTGCTGTGTAATACGTCATGGCATGTTGATTAGGTTTGTATTGTAGTGAAAAATACTCAAAGCTGATTCTAAAGTTCTAACATATGAAGTGACAGTATTTAAGATATGTAAATGACTAGGCCAATGTAATGATAAACATTTAATAACACTTTTGGATCTAAAAATATATTTCATGAGACAAGAATTATTTAGGCCAATAGGTTGAAAATGATTTATTTTTATCCAACATCCCCGCACTGTCCTGCTGCTGTAAGAAACATGTAAATTAGATTCTGCAACAGCAGTCTGTACAAATTAACATTTAATATCTGCACGCCTGCTTTGCTCATCAGGTACTCAGTTTTTTCATGGCAATTACAGGGGTGAAAATGTTAATTTTTTGTTAGTTATTGCTTAAGATATGTGTTTGCTTAGATTTATTCCTGGAAGAACATTCCAGATGGGTTGTGAGTGAATCCTGAACTCAAAAGGCACTGAAATACAATGTAAAGGTGGAGCATGATCATAGCCTATTCGAACGTCTCACATACTGCAATAGCAGTGTCCAAACAGTGCAAAAATGAGTGCAAACCGATGCATGGATATGGCCTTTGGATACGCTTAGGCCTCTATATTAAATATATACACTTCCAAAACAAAGAGTTTTTCTGATACAGGCTTTCTTCTTTTTCGTGTATGCAGGGGGTGACCTATCCTGCCTGTCACGGCATCTGGAGTAAATGGGCTCCGCCACTGGAGAGGAGTCGTCTGGCCACCCTCTCGTTCTGTGGTAAATGCTTATCTTACAGCGTCTCCAACCAGCTTTTAGAAAATGGCTACAGAGATATTGCATGTTGCATGTCTAATCTCCCACGTGTTGACTCTGTTGTCATGCTGTCTGTCAGGTTCTTACGCTGGTGCTGTGATAGCAATGCCTCTGGCTGGGATCCTGGTTCAGTATTCAGGATGGTCCTCAGTGTTCTACGTGTATGGTAAGTCTGAGTTATGAGAGACTCCACGTGGTGTGTATGTAACATAGGGTAAGGGGAAATTATGTATGAAGAATATAGGTAGGTGTTTCAAAGCTTGTTAAACCTTAAGAGTTTGACACCTAGAGAGTCCAGTGAAAGTCAAATGGATTTATCCAGGCAGACTGTGTATTGATTTCCTCCCCCGTTGTTTTGGTATGTCAATAAATACCCATCCCACCCATTTTTCCCTCTAGACTAAGTTAGCTTTACTGTCTGGGTTTTGTTCTCTCAGGCATTTGTCTGACACTTTCACTGTGTGCTTACTTCTGAGGTCACATTTGCTGCAATATTTTGTCTGTAATTGAAAAGATTTGACATGTTTTCTTTCTGTAATATGCAGGGTGCTTTGGCATCTTCTGGTATATGTTCTGGGTTCTTGTGTCTTATGAGAGCCCTGCTGAACATCCGACCATCACAGATGAGGAACGCTGCTACATTGAAGAAAGCATTGGAGAAAGTGCCAATCTATCAGGTCCTTCAGAGGTGAGAAGGCAACTTCCAGATAATAAGACAAAGCAGGAGTCCACCTAGTATTATTTTTGGTCTGCCCTTTCTCATGAAAACAGCTTTACAAGCACCAACACAATGCCGCCATCTTGTCTCTTACATCAGAGAGATGAAATCAAACATGCAATGTACTGTTTATCTCTGCATACAAATAAATATTTCTATCCATTCCAGAAATACAAGACCCCCTGGAGGAAGTTCTTCACATCTATGCCCGTCTATGCAATCATTGTGGCGAACTTCTGCAGGAGCTGGACATTTTACCTGCTGCTCATCAGCCAGCCTGCATATTTTGAAGAAGTGTTTGGCTTTGAGATAAGCAAGGTGAACTAGCAGCATTAGTCACGACTCTGGTGCTTTAAAAACAGATCTGTTAAAGCTAAGCATGTGACACTTTCCCTGTTGGACTGATACACTGTGAAAAACAGTGTTGGTGCAACTGGTGGCCCTTCCCAAAGAACTGACTAATTGCATAAAAAACGTCAAATCAATTCTTGTGTCTCATGCGTAAGACTCGTTTTTAGGTATTTCGACAAAAATAAACTGCATTGTAAACTGCATAGTTACCTGAAACATTCCCACAAAGGAACAAAAATTAAACCCATGACATGAGCTCTCAACTTACAATCACATATTTCAAAGAACCCCATCACATAGAAGAAAAAACAACACCTTGGCAACAATATACTCAGGTGGCATTTCATTCGGTTGATTTTCTATATGTGGTTGCAGGTCGGCATACTGTCTGCCCTCCCCCACTTGGTGATGACCATCATTGTGCCCATCGGCGGCCAGCTGGCCGACCACCTGCGCAGCAAAAACATTCTGACAACCACCACTGTCAGGAAAATCATGAACTGTGGAGGTGAGAAGTCTGAACTGAGGATGAGTTAAAATTTCCACACCTCTCTCTGCACAGCTACAGGGTGTTACTTTCACAGTGTCCGATTTTTTCTGGCTGCTCTTCACCAATAGATGGGTCTGAAAGATGACGTTCATGTTTTTGTAAAAAATCTATTTGTTCAATGCTTCAGTTTATCAGTTGACTCACTGTTTGGGACTGTGCATTGATTTCAAATTTTTCACTTATGTAATTGAGTGCAGAGCATGTATCACGCTCAATTCAATTGGTAGCACAATGACCAGCGGCCCGTGGGCTTTGTGTGTGTGTGTGTGTGCGTCTGCGTGACCTGCTGTCTCTCTGCTAGGATTTGGCATGGAGGCCACATTGCTGTTGGTGGTTGGATATTCCCACACCAAAGGGGTGGCAATCTCCTTCCTCGTGCTGGCAGTGGGCTTCAGTGGATTTGCTATATCAGGTTAGTAACACGTTTTCAATTAATCTAGAAAATTACAACTTTAAATACAAATAATGATATTAGAGACTATAGTTGAAAATATCACTGTTATCCTGCAGCTTTACGTTTACAATGGTTGATTTGTGGCATCTAAGAGAAGACTTACAAGTCAAATGTTCAGGAAGTAATAGGAAGTACCTGTTGGTGTTACCTTCCTGTTTCTTGGCATCATTTGGAAGCTCTGCCAGTGTTTGAGAGCCAAGAGTTCTAGCTGAGTAAGACTTTTCTTTAGACATCTGACTGCAAATAGTGCTGACCTTTCACCTGAAATTCTCAGCTTTTTTCAAATTCATTCATTCAGCAGATCTCATCATGCTTAAGCTCAGTTTCAGAGCATGCAGAGGTCTGTGACTGTATGCAAAAGCAGTTTCTTGCCTGGTGCTTTCAAGCTTTCTCCTGGAGTGTTTAATAATTCAGTGCTCGCTGTCTCTGGGGATACAACAGGCAAGGCAGTGTGCAGCAGCTCATGAGGACAGTTAGTCATTCAGGCAGTCTGAGTGGGGGAGGAGGAAGGATGTGTTACGACTTGATTCCTATTTCTACAACAAGATGGTCACAATTTGCGCTGCTTTTATCTTCAGCTGTGCCCTGCTTCTGTTGCTTGTTTTACTTGACACACAGTCTCCCTAAATTTAGCTGGTAAATCTGGCTTACTGGACTACTTTCTCAAAAGGGGAAAATATCTCAGCACCTTGTTCATTTCATGTTTCACTTGCTCCGCCAGGCTTCAACGTCAACCACCTGGATATTGCTCCTCGTTATGCCAGCATCCTAATGGGCATCTCTAATGGTGTTGGTACCCTATCTGGGATGGTGTGCCCTCTCATTGTTGGTGCTATGACAAAGAACAAGGTAATGCCTTCAACACCAAACAGCGAACAACCTCAGTTTTCTTGTGCATGCAAAAAGTCCCAAAGTCAGGCCTGAATATGTTTCCATAAATAAATCTTTAAATGTGAAAATACTTTCAATTGGCAGGACAAAACTTTTTTTTTTTTTTTCTTTTTAGAAAAAAAAGACTCCTTTGTAAAGATCTGTTGAATTTAGAATATTTCTGCCTTCAAGTGCTGTTCAAGTTGAGATCCCCAAAATCTGAGAAAACACCCCATAAAACCTGGAGACTAAAATCCCATTAATGATGATATCAGCTCAAACGTATCATCATGAAACGCCACTAGTTGATTCCTCACATTAAAGGGATAGTTTGCCTCTTTTGACATGAAGCTATATGACATCCCATACTAGCAATAATGTGCATGAACATTTACATCTTATGGAATTAAAAATAGTACAAAATGTTTTAAATGAAAGCACAGTAGTCTTGCTTGTAGTGTCTTGCCTCACAGTAAAGTGCACCCTGGAGGTCTCATCAAATACTTCTTGAAAGGCATGGGCCTGGTCACAGGGACATTGGTTTGTAGATAATCATTTTTAAGCCTTGAGTTTGGCATCTGAACTTGGGAGAACCAAACGGATCTGACTGATAACCCACAGACACTATGCTAGTCCATGTGGTCGTGACTAGACAATTACACCTCGTAAAGCTCTGATTTATTGTCTGTTTTACTACAGTGAGACCTTATCTCATAAAAATGAACATCATTGTATGTTGACGAATACTTCAAACGTGTGACTAAGACCATACACTCATCAGGGGAATATAGAGGTCATACTACTTGCTTCAGTAGTGAAGATAAGTGAAATAAGTTATGTAGTTAACTATGCGGATATCATAAAAATGTTTGTGACTAATGAGATTTTTCAATAAAACAAGTGAATTACATCATACTGGGATGTTATATGGGGGACACTTAGATCATTGAAACATAAAAATAGGAAAAAGTGCTATTTATTCAGACCGTGAATTATAGGTCAATATAATCCGTAGTCCCTAATGTAAATGACTTACATTAACTGTACTCTATATTATTTCTTTTTTGAATATCTAAACACAAAACTTCATTTTTTCTCTGACTCTTGAAATATTACTGATTCACATAGTAAATATAGTTGTCTAATATTCAGGTCATAATAGTTTTCAAATTTAATTCTAAAAATAATAATTAATAACAAAAAAGTTTTTACACAGCATTGTCTACAGCACATAGCCAGTAGTTTGTGTTTTCTTCAGATCATTCGTGGTAACACAAAAACATAGAGGATGAGTGATGAGTTTGTCTCTTCCCTCTTCAGACTCGAGAGGAGTGGCAGTATGTGTTCCTGATAGCCTCTATGGTGCATTACGGGGGTGTGATCTTCTACGGGATCTTTGCATCGGGGGAAAAGCAGCCGTGGGCCGACCCAGAACTGACCAGCGAGGAAAAATGCGGCTTCATCGATGAAGACGAGCTGGCAGAAGAGACGGGCGACATCACTCAGAGTTACGGTGCTTTTGGAGGTCCGGCTAAAACATACGGTGCAACCACGCAGGTGAACGGTGGCTGGGCTGCCAACTGGGAGAAGACGGAGGAATATGTCCAGGAAGAAGCACAGGGAGGAGGCTACGGATACAGGCAGGATGAGGGATACTCTTAGACCAAACACACAGTCACCGGCACACAGGTGTGCATCAGTTTTAGTCCTAAGAACAAACAAGAAACAAGAGAAGCTACAATCCATTGTCGTATTGTTTGCACAAATTAAAAAGACAAAAATCTAAAAAGTTAGCTAGATGTAAAACGTATTTAAAAAATTAAAGATATTTGATGAATAGAGGTGTAGCACATATCAAATTGGCAGTCTGTAAATGTATTATTATGCATATTGAAATAGATATATTTATTTGGAGTGCAGTTGTGTGTAAACGTGAACATTTTCATCCCATCAGCAGAGGCGTCCAGTCCAAACTGAAGCCTGTAGAAGCTGATTCAGAATTGACCCCTTGTCTGTCAGTTTTACTGTTACAGTACAACGTCCCACGAGCCAGCCATTTCAGCGTATAAATATGTCACTGCGCAGCACAGTAAACAGAAACTAGACACTCTGTTGTTATAGATTTCATCTCTCTTGAATGCACTCACACCAGTGTGTCCTTTCAATGCACAATATTATTATTTTTGTTTTCTTGTCACTGGCTTCTGTGTGTACGTGATAAGTCCTGAGCATTTATGTGACCTAGTGTAGAGATTTGACGAGTGGCACATTGACTTGTGATGATCATTTGGTTACACACACGTAGAGAAGAGTTACATAAAAATGTCTAGCAGATGTTTTTAATCATTTATTCCTTTTTAGTAACGGAGCACATCTGCAGTTGGGTTTTTGATTGTTGCTACCCATCACATTTCACAGTGTAGTGCGTTCCTGTTATTAGGGTCTACAATACTGTAAAGCTACCACAGTCTAATTGCTACAGTGGGTTCTTAGATGAAACATATATAACAGAAATATACAGAGTGAATATGTATAAAATTAAATTTAGACATAGACCGCAATGTTTATGGTCATACATTGCCTTAAAAAGAGTATGTGCAATGCAAAAACTGTGGGATTAACCAAAATCAGTATGAGAGTCCTTCTACTATAGAGCCGAAAACCTAATATTGTTTAATGAGAAGAAAAGAAAGAATATTTACAAGAGAGTACAGAAGACTTTCACAAAATCAAAGGGAAGTGTGGTTGAAATGTGGTTAATACACCTGAAACATTTCTCTGGAACATCAAAGACTTTACACTCAGTTAATATGCATCATTTGGATCTTGTGGTTTCATTTCGTGTGATCTCACAGCACTGATCATAAATAGCACGCACAATATGTATATTTCAGTTTACATTTTTAACGCATTTTTTGCGTCATTTTACAGTAGAATGTTTAATGGGGTTAGTGTAAAAGCTCAAGGCAGAGTGTGATCTGTCAACAACACTTACTGAAAAATGACTTACTGTAAAAAGAAAGTGTTTTAATGACACTCAACACAAAGCACTTCATGAGGTCATGCTGCTTAAACAGATTTGACTGACAGATCTGAGTGACAAAACAATCCGCCATGCATCATATTGTGACCGAAAGGTTGATGACTGGTTCACTGAAGTGCTTTATTTCAGCTTTTCCCATCTGTAAGCTGCCAATTTCAAGCCAGACTGAGAAAATGTGTCTTCTGAGCTTTTGAAAATGAAAGAGAATTGGATCAAAAAGTTAAATATCATTAAAGAAGTCGTGAACATTCCCAATTAAGTATTTGACATTTGTTTACATATAGCCATACGTTGCATAAAGTTCACCAAAAGAAGAGATTTTTATTCATAGTTACAGAGACGACACGGCAGAAGTGGTGATCTCTAATGTGTGCAATTCTAACAAACCTGTTTGTGCTTTCCACTTTAGAATGGGAGTAAACTGTAAACTGTAACAATCTGCCTTTATCTGGAGATGAATGTATTTTAGTCTCCTGCCTAAAATGGACACACAACACACCAATATGCTTTGTCTTCATTGTGCATTTACACTGACAAGGTCTGAAGGGGGCCAGTTTTATTTATCTTGTCACTTTTCTGTTGAGACCTCAAGTCAGCACTTCCCAGTATAGATGTGTGTGGATGTGTATTTATGCATGGAACAAAGTGAAATTTGTAGTATGTCCTTTTTTTTTAACCTTTCTTTCAAACTTTTACGTCTTCGTCTCAGAAACTGTTACTGATGCTTAAATTTCTTTGCACAATTAACCAAAGGTAAAAAGCAGCGCTGGTCTTCGGCCAGAAGTCCAATATTTCAAGGTAGTAAAGACCATCAGCAGCGAGGTTCCCAACAAGAGGAACCAGAGCTGCGTGGATGGCACTAAACATTTCTCAGTGTACAAAGCAATAAATCCATAGTAACAGTTCTGGTCAAACTTCATGAACAGTCATTAGGTTACCGTTTTTTTTTGCATTTGTTTAAAAGTCGTGTTCTTGTGATGACAAATGTAGAAAATAAACACTCGTAAAGAAAAAAACGTGTATGTATAAAATATAGTAATAGAGTCCAACACAAACATCTTTGACAACAAGAAAAGTCAGGAGTTTGTGACAGGGCTGCTCACCAGATGAGAATGATAAAAGAGCTCCGCCTGACAGGTGGTCGCTCTTCTTTATGTTTCTGTTTTTGTTTTGGTGTGGTCCGCACTGACTGTGTGTTGTTATTTATCTCTTTGTCTCTCCTCCTTCTGCATTTAGTTGTCTTTGTATCTTTGATTCAGTGGCTGGACCCCCCCCCCCCCTCCTCGTTGCTCTACTTAACCACATGTACCTCCTCCCTCCCCTGTACAGTCTTTCACTGTCACAATGTTCATTACCATTTTGGAGGAAATCTAAATGTGCGATTTGAAAAATGACAAATGTGCAACCTGAAGTAATCAGAAGTTTCCTGTTTTCGTGCCTCTGAAGTTAAAGTGTGATTCTATGGCTTCTGTTGCTGTGTAAATTGAGAGGTTTGTTGATGTCAAAATGAAATACTCTATATCCTTTTTTGATATAAAAAACTAAACAAATCTGTGTTTGTTCTGAGTATTTGTGCTGAGATGTACAGACATGCAAAAAGTCAGACAATATTAAAGAGCATACGGTAAGTACAGCGGACACTGCTTTGTGATATTTACTTAAATCTTGTTTTTAACACATTTTGACAGTGCAAACTTGTTTGCAAAGAGCCGCTCATTGATGCGTTTCCCACTCATGGAGCAACATTATCGCTCAGTCCAATATTAACTCTTTATTTCAATCTCCACTTTTCCTGAGGGCTGCTAAATGCTCCTCTAAATATTTCAGTACCAAGAGGGGTTACAGAAAACCACAAATCATTAAAAGGGGTTCAAAAGAGCTGCATTAACATTAGCAGCAACAATTAGCCAAATTGAATAATATTAGACCATTATCTTTTCATTATAGGTGACAAAAAATACCAAAAAGTAAAGAGCACGTCTGATATCATACCCACAGCTTTTCCATTGCTTTGTACCAATCTAGACACAACAAAACAATCAAAATAAAGACATGAATATATAAAAGAAGCATTAATTTGTTTGTAAGAAAATAATATTCTTACAGTGTGGATTTCAGCTAAATTCATTTGAGCTGTTCCGCCGAGGCCACACGAAGTGCACAGTTAATGGCTGTCCTCCTTCCCCCTCAGTGAAATCAATAGGGTCTGTCCCAAGAGTTCAGATGGACCTTTTGACTGTTCTAACCCCTTAATGGAGATGAGAGGGAGGAGGAGCACTTATTGAGCTATTTGAAGATGTTATTTCGACTCCTATGTTCACCCACAAATCTTCAGTCTGGTGGATGGTCATCAAAGAAGATGCAGCAAAAGCCTGAATACAGAAATACAGTTATTTATTCGAGGTGAATGTGTCTTTGGCATGATGACATTGGACATTTTTCGTAACAAATCCAAGACAAGATATGTGTCTTTAGTAAGATGATGTATGACTTAAAGTGATCAGTGTAATAACATTTATCAATATCCAAAATTGATGTTGGGATTAGATTTGACCTTTGAATACTATAGATAGTCACTATATCTCAAATGTATGTACAAGAAAACCCAAAGCAAGGCAAACAGCACAGGTTCAGGTTACTGTTCTATGTTTAACAACAACATGGAACAGAAAGACCTTTTTGTTTAAGTTTCACGTATTTTGTTCTCAATTGTGCCTTCACTTAAAGCGTCTGTATTATTTGCAGAAGAAGGGTGTTACGTGATGAATGAAAAGTCACTCTGATTCTCATCTGACCTGACCTTTCACTTTTGGCAATAAACTCATGTGAAAAAGAAATGCTGGTGTAATTGAACTGAAGCTGAACTTTTCAGCTTCTGCATTTGAATTTGATGACGACCCCTATTTATGTCAACCAGATTATACAGAAGAAGAGTTCATAGAATTATAGAGAGGAGAGAGGTAACAGTAACAGATAGAGGAGGGTGAACTTGTTGTTGCAGAATTAACCTTTAAAGAGATACTACATCAACAATGCAGCCATTTTTGTTGCACAATTAATGCACAATATAGCCAAAAAGATTCTGTTTGGATCAAAAGTAAACTAACTTTAATGGAAAATAATTGCAAGTCCACACAATCAGTGTCAAATTAACCACTTGAGAGAGCAGAAAACAGAGTAATGTCAGTGAAGAATTTGACAATAGAAAGTCTGTCTTCAGAAGAAAGAACTTTTCTCTGGGCCCACCCAAGTTTAACACGCGTGTGCACCTCATGTAGTGACACCATAACGTGTCCGAAGGCAAATCCTGGTACAACATGCAGCTTACACGAGTGTGACGACGATGTATGATTCATACAGTTCACCTTGAGACATCTCGTGTCCAGCGGAGTAAAGGAAACAAAAAAGTGTTTGCAAATTCATAGATTCTGAATTTTACATGTCTTAAAACACGTCTGAAGAGGACTTTAAAAGTGCTGTGGTTGTATCATTCATTTATGCTCGTGAAAATATATTACAGTAGTATATAAATGCTTGTAAATGTTTCAGTCATAAAGAACAATTTATGAAATCAGTTTTACCCATTCAGCACCTCACTACAACAGCTCATTTCTGTGTCAGCTGATTTTGATTTAGATATTTGACATGTGCACATACTGTTATTATAATCACACCCCATTTAACTCACAACGACTCGTTGTGCAACCATCTGTAAACACTCTTTTTATTGCACTATACCAACACCATGCTCTCTTTACTTTTATGTTTTTGCTTGACTTATTGTTCAGTAAATATCCACTAAATGTTTGGATTTGTTCTTTTTGCTATTGTGTTTTTTTCTTCTTAGTTTATTGTTTTTATGTTGTTGCTGTGACAGAACAAGTTCCCTTGCTGGATCAATAAAGTACTGAGCTATTTATCTATACTGAAGCATAATGATCTGTGTTGAAGTGTAGTCCCACAAGTAAAGTAGACTCATGGTTAAGTCACTTTTAAATTTTATGTAGCATCTATGTTGTGTGCATTTGATCCTTGATTTGTATTTGTGGAGTGACTTTGTTTGGATTCCAGCAGTCAGACCACACTCTCACTCTGAACAACACCTATGTCAAAGAGTTTTGGAGGAGCTCTGAAAAGCAAGGTGACTCAGAGATCAGTGTTTGATTGATGCACAACTTCTGGATCAGGTCGTATCAAAAACAAGCTCCCCCTGCGCAGGTCTGTCCATCTGTGCGTGTGTGCGCTTCACTTGGACTCACATCCTGGCACACTTCACTGCTTTAGTTAATTTGACCAGCTCAATAAATGTGTCACCAGTCAGCCCTAAATGGTGTTTTCTCACAGTCAACCAGCCTGAACCATTACCCCGTCCCAGTACAAGTGGGGGAGGTGACCCGGAACCCTTTGTGACCATTAATCCACAATTATTGAAAAAAAAGGGAGAAAGAATAACTTGCCACAGCAACAATAAAAGAAAAAGGAAACTCAAAGTAATAGCTGCCTCTCCACTGCATTTTATTTTGTACAGAAGCACGTCATCAGGCAGCTTTAAATGTTTTCATTTGCATCATGTATGTATATACAGCATGTGGGCGTGTGTCTGTGACAGAGTGGATGCTAAGCTGAGAGAATGAGTCCGCATATGTTCAGGGGGGCAGGTGCTACAGCCTCTAGGGAGGGAGGGGGGAGTGAGAGGAGTGGAAGTTGATGCCAAAATCACTCTTTAATGACTCGGGGGGGTGTGTGTATGACTGTGGGTGGAGGTAGTGGTGGGACCCCTGAGATCCTGTGTGGCTCATAACTAAGCTCCTGATTTGCACAATGTGCCTCCAGCACTTTTGAGCCGGTCGCAGGATGATGAGAAAGTATTTCTTCAGATAGGATATTGATTAGAGACCAAGCAGGACACAGCACTGTGGGCATGAATAAATTCATGGTAAATACCCCCAAAGTATCACAAAGCATTCAAGCTGCATTACCAAGAATCTGAGTATTTTCAGTGGCTTTTTTTATCGAACTTAACTTCATTCGAAATTATATCTTTGATTAAGGATTTAAACAGTTAACGCAGCCTCTCCTGCTTTCTTGAGTCACTTATAGCTGCATGTGAGCTGTCCATGGTGCTCAATGGAGGATCACTGGGTAACACGCTCACAGGAGTGTTCACTGAGTAGCACATAGACATGCAGAATCCAGATGCAACACAACACAGCATTCAAGCACTAAGAAGATTCCTTCTATAAGTTGGAATTCTACATAAATACGGAGTCACAATCCCCTCGCCAAACAGACTCTGAATCAGCGCCGATTGGTTTGGGAAATGGCAACAGGATCCTCCTCCAACTCCAGCGGGAAAGCATGATTGGTTGCACATGCTATCCTTTAGCACTATAGTCACAGCTGGTATATATTTAGCAGGCCATCCCATCATCAACATATCTGTACCCCCACCACCACCTCCTTCTCCTCTCCTCATGCACCTCCTTCCTTGTTGTCAGGAAGTGCGTCATTAGTTCGTCAAGGGGGAGCCTCTAGGGCGAGGCACTCTAATATTAGGAAATCAGAAGCTCTCCTTCATAAGGCTTCCTTCAAGATCACAGACACACTTAAAACAGAACAGCATGATGCAAGATTATGTGAACAGAGCTAGAAATATGCAATGCAAACAGTATTTTCATCATCTTCCTCATTGTTAGAAAATGAAGCTTTTTCACTGCTCATCATGAGCACACAGGGTTCTATCAAATTGTGACATGGATTGGATGGGGCTGTATGTAAGCATCAATTTACTGTCACATAACATGAGTTTTGTACTCAATCAGCCTTTAATTTTCCTTCCTGTTGTGCAGTGAACATTTGATATTCCATCAGAGAAAACGAAGAGCCCATTTTTGCAGCACAAACTGGAGTTGAATATTGTTAGAACATTCAAGGGCACATGCAGAGTGTAAAGGAGAGATGGAGGCTTTTTTTCCCTTCAATTGATGCAGCTAAGGCACCTGGACTGAAGTGTGTTTCTGTGCACGGATGTGCATGCACGCGTGTGCTGGCAGGTTCTTATTCAGGCTTGCCTCTTAGTGTCCTAGGACCAGATGGGAGCCAGCATGTGCATGTTGTACATGTGTATGTTTGTGTGCACATGTGTGTGTGTTGGTGGTGGGGGGGTATTTCCCAAAACCCAAGCATCAGGCTTCCTTTTGTCCTCTTGCCTGTCACCGATGGCTTCACAGTGGGGTGACAAACACACTCCAAATCTCATTAAAAAGTGAGATGGGGGAGGGCTTTCATATCTAATGGGTGTTCGGGAGAACATGCAGCAGGTCTTTGTGTTTTAAGATAAATGCATCTCTTTCAAATTATTTTGAATTTGTAGTCGTCCTAAAAGCAAGAAAAAAAAAGGAAAAGATAGAGTAAAGCCTGCTAAACCGAAGCCGCACACACATTTCCTTTGATGCCATATTGATTTCATTTCATGCTGTCACCACTCTGTGTTCATTTGATTTCATTAGCTACAGTGATGTGACACATCTGATAGAGTGGTCTCAAAGCAGAGGGATAATACAGGGAAGACAGAATCCCTGTCTCCCTTGTTGTTGTGCATTTAGAGTGGTCTGTGTACACCCTCCTCACTACAAGAGCTGACCACGATGAATCCATTCCCCACGGCTGTCACTTGTGTTAAAAAATAACAGCCCTGACAAAAAGCATCTGATAAAAAATCTTAATCCTCAGAGCAGGCCTCTTATTATCTCATGTTAAACCATTTGCTGTAATTGCCAGTATGAATGGCTCAACAACAAGCCCCCATTGTATACCCTGCAATTTACCCATTAGGGTTTGAAATTGCTTTAAAATTGACGGCAATTCCGTCTCATCTAAAGCAGAAAGCGCATGCTTGCACCTCAACAGAAAGAAATTGCTGGATTCAAACACCCGCTTGCTTCACTCTCTGTTATTATCTGCCTGCAGACACTTATAACAAGAACTAAACAGCCCTCGTTTGCATTAATCTAATGGTTGATGTGCTGTGTCGCTGCAGAGATGAAATAATGAGGCGTGGTGCCTTTAAGTGCTGAGCCTGTGAGAACTGACACCTTGGGACAAGTGTGTGAGAGAAAGAGGGAGAGACAGTAAACAAATGGGATAAAACACATATGACATACTGCCTCTGATATTTGCTTCTGAAAGAGCTTAGTAAAACATGCAGCTTTCACATGGAAATTGAGAGCTAAAGCTACGGCTCCCATAATTTAAAGACTAGATCAATTGAATTATCATTTGGGGTTGTACTATTTATTTGAGAGATCGAGCTTTGAGCGTACATTTCCAAAAAAACACAAACTCAAATAGATCACATGGAGGCATAAAATTCACTACAGCTGAAGAAAAACTCAATTTCACACGTACTTTTTAGTTTACTGGCACCCTGTTAAATGAACACCTTCTGAAATAAAAATGCAGCAATATCCAAGATATATGCTGTCAATCCTGTTAAAATACCACAGAAGCTATTTCTCTTATAGGCCTTCTATGAGCTCTAGGTTGACATGACATCAATTGTACAAGAGGATAACACCTCTGAGACATCAGGAAGCTACGAGAAGCAAGATCACTTGCAGGAAAGTCAGATGAAACGGATAAGATAATGTCATGATCTTTCTTTCATCATATCAGCTTCCTTTGTTATCTGGTGGCTCTTTCTCCCTCCCTTGCGCTCCTCCTCATTCTGTCACTGCTGCATGGTGACTCAGACACTGCAGAGACGATACATCTGAAGGATACACGGGATGACTCACCCGCTGATCGGACACTGTCCATCTTTAGAAAGTTTTCCCACTCATACAAGTACACAAACACAGCACAGACACAGGCTTGTTGCATCCTCAAAGCCATTTTTGCAAACACTCAAACACCAGCAGATTAGGCTCTGCAGACAGTCAACTGTCATGGTCCACGTATCAGACTCTTGTTTTCAGGCTCTGCCCTGCATAAACAAACTGGTTTTAATGGTCATCTCTTTGCACTGCACTGACAATTGCTGCACAGGAAGAGTGCGCATTCACTGTAGATCTGTCAATCCAATGCTCATCAGAGGAGCAAGATCTTTGTTCATCCTCTAACTCTTTCTGCCCATCTGTCAGTCTGTCTCCCCCCTGATGAAACAGAGGATTGGTGGACTTGACATTTAAGAATTTAAACCACCTTTACACCTAATTCTTTCTCTCACACACACAGATGAAGACATGCAAAGTATTTGCTTTAGGGGCTTCAACGAGTCAGTCAACCTCAACAACCCCCTGCCAGCAGTGATGAAAAGTCATATTTAAGCAAGTACTATTTTTTACATTTTACATTTGAGGCACTCAACTTGCAAATTTCCTTTTTTACGACTTACTTTCTCCCTTTTAAATGGACAGACTTCAGTGCATTCAGTGCAAGGTGAAATATTTTGACATTTGATATGTCAAGCTTAGACAGCCAGAATTTGGTGCTCATTTAAGACCAATGCACCCATCCTATTGTTAGGTGGAGAATTCTGATCTAAGACCTCTGATGTTCAGCCCAGATTATCACATAATGCTTTCAGTATTTGAAGGCAAGCTTAAAATTCCCTGTTTCACGATTAAAGGTTTAAAATGAAGAAGAATAGCAGTTATTTTGATATCAGATCACAGCTTTGGGCCCTAATTTATGTGGCAACATATACCATCACTGAACATCTGAATAAGGTATGAAATCAAATTAGCACCTTCAGTGTTTATATTTGCCCTGTGATGCACTATGCAGCCTGTCCAGGGTGTACCCCGCCTCTCGCCCATTGATCGCTGGGATAGGCTCCAGCCCCCCCGCGACCCGACCGACGGATTCAGTGGTATAGAAAATGGATGGATGGATGGAGTGTTTATAGTCTGTTCATAAAAGATTGGGGCAGTCTGTAGGTCTAAAAATATGAAGCCAATGTAGAAGTGTCTAAAACCTGTATTCTACCCAGCAACAGGGAGAAGGTATCTATATTGATGTCCATGGGAGAATGACTCTACTTCTCACTTAATTTATTTTTATTACCTCAGGAAATGCTTTTCTTTGTGAGTTGATGGTTCGAGCCTCTAATTTCACATCTTAAATATGGAAGGATTTTTATTTAATATTTAATAGTCCTATCTAAGTGAAATAGACTATGCAGCAAGCAGTGGTGCAGATCCGATGTCAGGTTTGGGGTGGACACAAAAGTGATTTTTTTTGTTTGTTTTCCCGTATGCAACTTATACCATGCCACCATAAATCACAATTCAATCATTTCTTCCTAGATGTGAATCTAAAATTTGAAGAATGTGAAGACTGAAAATACATTTGTTCAATTTTGAATAATTTAGGGTATTTTTATTTGGGGGGACAATTCATGTTTTTCAGAAATGGGGGGTGGCGCATGTCTCCCCCGGGATCTGCACCCATGGCAGCAAGGTATGCTTTTGGACATGGCTTCCTTGTGACTGGCTAGTTTCTACCCAACAGGTGTGAGTCGTTTCCACAGATCAAAGTCAGAACTGTCACACACACATATCGTCTTGTCTCAAAGGACGAACATGGCCATGGCCACAATGTAAAACTCCACAAACCAGTGGGTGATTTCACGGAGGTTACGTTTATATTTGTCTGCACAGGCCTGATATATAATGTTGGGCATTAGTGCTAACAAGGACTGGTCATTTCAAGATGGGGGACTGTTCGTTTAGTTTTTTTTAATTGTGATCACAGAAGTGGAGGGATTCATTGTTATAAGACCTTCATTGCTGAACAACTGACACGTTGCTGCATGTTTTAAGCAAACAGAAGCCAAACTATTTTATTAAATCTGGAATCGCGTCACTATGACGAACAAAATGACGCTGATATAAGATACCTCAGTGACTAAACAAATAAAATAAAATATATGCTGTGAATAGTTACTTTTTATCTCAAAGAGAGAGGAGTTTTTGGTCTTTATGCTTTATTGATGGTGAAGCATACTGGCGTTACAATGATAAAATGTGTACTTCTGCACTTCTGTGTGTATGTGTGTGCATCTTGTATTGATCAATGTGTGTCTACATGTTTTACTTTGTATGTCCTTGCCTACTTTCTTTTTTTTTTTTTCTTTTTTCAGTCTTTTGTCCATGGTTCTAATACTGAGATGAGTTGCTATGGAGACCGGGATACATGTGTAAAAAGGAAGAGGCAAAAGAGAGAAATGTGGTTGTCAGGACACACTCAAAGACCATGAGGTTGAGGCTGAAAGAGTGAGCTAACCGAGGATGACACACAACTACACAATGATACGAGCACAACAAACAATCATTCACACAACCGACCATCAACTATTTACAAATTATTACAAGTTATAGTGTAAACCTTAAGCTGTTATTATGCTCATATTCTCCTCCTGATAAACCTTTGCCCATCATTACATACAGATTGAGTGACGGTGTGATCTCTATTGTGTTGACAGGGGTTAAGAGACTCGCCAGTGATAATACAGCCATTTCAGGCACTCCATCACTTGACAATTACATTACGTTGGTACTCCATTGCTTCCACTCGCTCCTGGTAATCTTGTTAAAATCCCTGTGATTGGAATCACAGTGACAGAGACGAATGTCAGCGACTCAGCTGCCTGTGGAGCCAAACCCTCTTAATATCTGTCTAAAGGTTTTGAAAAGCATTAAGCTTTTGAAAGGTAACCATGTAGCCTCATAGGCATACTGAAAAGCGCACGCGCGCCTTCTGGCATGAAAGATCTGCCCAAGAAGCAATGATCTGTGCAGTGTCTGCAATTTGTTTTTCTTCTTTTTCATTTATTTAATTATCTATCTAATTAAAGGTAGATGCTTTGGATCGAAACATAACGGCTGCTCGCCACTCCATTTAAAGTAAAAAAAATGACTATCCTTTTCCTTTTATCAGTCTATGGTTTGGGATTAAGTCGCTATGCTGCCCTCTGGTGGTCATTTTCTGACACTTGATTAAAACTGTTCTATGTATCAGGAAACTGAATGTTGGTTTGGTGATTATAGATAAAACACAAAATACAGTATGTACAACATAAGAATAAATAAGTCTGTTTATCTTCCTCTATTTCCTGATGTAGACTCAAAGGTAGTAGAGTAATTTCAAGACTGGCTACACATTTAGAAGCTCGGTGTGACAGGTAGTTTAATTAAAGTAAAGGTCTGCCCTGCAGCTACCGACCGCCTGGCCTGCCAGCCTGAGCCGAGGTAACCAGCATTCATTTGTCATGAGGACAGGCTGACATATTATTTATTAGTCATTTATATTAACGCCGAACTGCCAAACACTCACTGCCAGAATGGAATTAAGTTATTATATTCACAATGAATTTCATCTTTGATGAGAAAAGGCCGATTGGAGCAGTTCCTCCAAATAAATATCTTGATGACGTAAAACATTCAAGGAAGCTAAATTGTTCCGTTTTGACTCACATTTCAAACTGATCTTCTTCTTGGTTTTAAACGTAAAAGTCAGAGAGTCTTGAGGGACTTCTGTGAGTATCCTCTTACAAATATAACAAGATGACGAACGTTTTGCATAAAAAGTCACATCTGACATGAGAGCCACGATGGTTTCAGTTAGGCATTTTAAGAAGATATGTACAAAGACTTCTCAATCATATCTGATTCGTTCAACAATTTACAATATGATCATTTAGTTTTTCAGTGTTGAAACATTGATTATGTTTTTCTCATTGTGAGTTATGCTCAGTTAACTTAAATTATCCTAAATCCCTGTGTTGACACAACAATAACGTTTGATTACACATTTCCTGCCTGATTCATGCCCACATTTTGAATTTCATGCCTCTTGTTGGTAACACAAGCCTTTCATAAGCTAGTTGTCTACAAGCCCAGCTCCCTCACTGCATACCTCCAGAGCTTCAGAAGACATTATACAGCCATTTAGTCCAAGTAGTTTAACCTGACAACCATGTGCAAAACTGATCCAATTCCTCTTTCATTCATCTTTTGTAGAATTCAAGAATTACCAGGTAAAAAAAGTACACATGGCTTTAACATGTGAGGGGGGAAAAAATAGTTTTATGTTTATGTCTGAACTTAATAAAAGGAAAATGAATGAAAAAATAAATAGAAAAAAAGACACACGAATGCATCCGACTAACACGGATATACACAAGATAAGAATAATAGTAAAAACGGTCAACTACATTGAGACACCTCGTTCTCCCTCAAAATTAGATCTGCTATAATCTGGCAGAATGATAAAACACTTGTGAGCCTCTAATAAGTGTGTCCCCATCTGATGGGCCTCAGGTCCTCTTGACCCTGGGGACCAATTTGAGTGGTAAACAGCACATGGTGCTCGGCTGAATTATCAACCCCCCACCCCACCCCACCACCAACACAGTGGCAGGGGGAACAAGATGAAGGCAGATTAGGGTTTAGTTGTCTTGGCAACCTAAAATGCCATCTGTCATGCGAGTGCTGATCCACATTGTGTAGCGGAGACATTTTTTTTTAATTCAATCATATTTTCAGTGCCAGACAGACCTCCTGTCGATATACAAAAACTCAGGGATGCAGTTTTAACTGAAACATCTGAGACAGGATTTGGGGGTTTCATGGAAATCTGAAATATGACTGAACATATTCTGTTAAATTACATTTAGTACTTAAAAAGACGCCATCTACAGACTGTATCCTCAAAACACATATATTTATAACTCATTCACTTTCCTAACATGTGTCACACAATAATAATTAAAACTCTGCAGAGGCAGCCACTCGGGTCTAGCATGTAACAACTCACCATTAAACAATCAATTTTAATGCACACTGCCTTGTAACAGCTGCAAACAAAGAAATACTCTGGCACATACAGTAATTCCCTGTGAATCTGAAAGATATGGAATAACACCAGCCTCACACTTAAAGGAAATAAACCACCTGACTGTGTTGTCTGGCTTCTTTTTACAATCAAGGCTGTGCTCCAGATGCTTTGGGACTATTCATTAACTCTGTGGGTGCTCCTGAGTCATTGTAAGATTTACTTTAACAAGCCTTTTAAAAATCATCACTATGCCAGCTACACCATACCTGCTCAGAGGCTCATTGAGCCTCTGGAACAGAAACAGGATGTGATTCAAGCTGGATATGTTTACTGTTTCAGAAGCTTCTCAAAAAAACAACAGGGGAAGGGGAGGTTGGGGTGGGCGTGAGGAAATTAGAAGAGGTTTTGATGAAATCTTATCCTATATGTCTCTTTTATGACATATCCTATATGTAGCATGAAGAGAGGGCAATTCATCAGCACACACGCTCATCAAAATTCACAATAGCATAGGTCAGATGAATGCTAAGCAGTGAAAATGAGCAGGAGGTCAGCAGGGAGGTGTACTGGTGGAGGAAGAAACGAGTGTCTGATAGATGCAGCTACATGAGGGACTCATCCCTTGGGAGAGGCTGCAAAATGAACCAGCAACCACACCTGGGACTACGCCACACACACAAGCACAGGAGACGTGAATTTCGAGCTTTGGTGGTAGCTGCTTCCACCACCTACCTGATTGACTGAGGCAAGGAGCTGCACCCTGTCACCATCAAAATAGGTCCTTTTAAAAGGATAGCTATTGCTCACAACACCTGGGTAGCATTATAATGAAAATATATATATATATTTCTTGAAAGTGATAATCATGGGCCATAATACTACAGCATAGTAAAGGCAACCAGCCCGGCTGGGCTTTGAGTTGTTTCATGTCTTTTCAGTGTGATGCTGTGTTAAAATAGCCCACCACTTTAACTAAGCACTTTTTGCATGTCATATCACGCATGCAAATTTGAAACTTTTCAAGAAGGAAGGAGAGGGTGGAGGAAGGTGCTCATCCAGAGGCCTTGATGTAAGAAATCGCTAGTTTGAGAGTCGGCATATCACATGAGTATTACGCTACAGAAAGCAGCCGTTGATAAATTTATTACCATCTCACAATTTACAATCTTGAGTTGTAAAATAATATGTTTTTGGACATTCTCCACACTTTTTTTGAATTTGAATTCAAGTCTGGCTTAAGAATCCTGCATGTACACCCTGGATGAAGTGTTTTGATAGACCCCAGAATGCTGTGACATGTAAAAACGTAATCCAGGTTTGTGAGCATACAGCAAAGAGTGTTTTCGATACAATTCTAAAGAATCCTCAAATAATGAGGTGATGTGTATGATTTACTGTATTTTTTTCTCTGAACATTTCAAACACATTTTCAACATCTAGAAGAAAGACATAAATTGGTATAATATCTAACTTTCTAACCAAGAATTTCGTGAACCATAGCTAGATCTGATGTTTCTGGTTACTTTGTTGTCAACATAATTCCAGTAAAGTCACTTTGTCTGAAACTAAAATAACAAATCGCAGCCAGTCCTTTTTACTAATAGAGTATTAAACACTAATGCAATTTAAGCTAAGTGTATTCTAAAACTTATTTTAGAGCAGCTTTTTAATGTAAAACCGCGATTGTCCTCGTTACAGACGTGTTGCGCTATGGATACTAGATTCACTCCCGGTTAGCTAATTAACAATAGCGGCCCACATAATAGCAAACATTAAACTTTTAAATTGAAATTTTAGTCAGGAATTGTTGTTTGTTTGTCTTTGTGGAGACGAACTCGTGGTTAAAACTTTCTTTGGCTCTCGACGTGAGAAACCACACGATGGGTTATCAAACACTGGGCTGGTTTGCTTTCTGTTTGTGTGCGTGTTCTTTTCCAATATCACTTGCTGTAAGCTGACACCAAAAACTTGCAGGCGTGTGCAGGAGGGTTTGTTTTAACTCTCCCCGTGTTACACTGTTGTATACTTACATGTGGCGAACCTGAGGGGCGATGAACATCTGGTTGTGAGTGATGTGTGCGTGTGTACGTGAGGAGAAGACGCTGTGAAGAAAGTCGTCTCTCATGAGGAAGGACGTCTTTGGAGGAATCTTGCAGTAACTTTTAGGTGAGTGCACTTTCTTTTCTTTCTTTCTTTTTGTTCATTACAGAGATAATTGGCAATACTGACTGCGATTGTCATGTAAAATCTGTCTCTCTCCATAATAAAGACAATTGTATTTTCTTACCAGTGTTCGAAAGAGGCAATTTCTTAAGGATTTTGTTGAAATGTAGGTAATTTTTCTTTTTGACATGGAAAACTCAAGACTTTCGCAATTCAAAATAACTATGTCTAAATGGCATAATAATCAATTTGCGAAAAGTTTTCCAAAGAATTTCCCTGAGATGTGGCCTTTCGGTGTGTTTTTCTTGTTTAGTTTTGCCACTTTTCAATCTATATCCTTTTAATTTACATTTCGTACAGCTTTATCAGAAAATTAGTAATTGTGTTGCTTGTTCAGAGCATTTGGCTGAATGTGAGATTTGTGAAAAATGTTTTTACATAAGTATAGAAATGTCATGGAGTTACATCAATGGACAGATTGTTCTGCAGCACTCATATTTCAACTTTATTTACCTTAAAGCCCTCGGTGGAAGATTTCTTTTTTCAACCCTGGACCTCGACTTGTATTTTATTGGGTTTTACTGCTGTTGAAGAAGACAAGTGTCCACTGTTCTGAGAGCATGAACAGCAGCAGGCGATAGACCTCTCCATCCTGTGTTGATACGGAGTTTATTTAGTCTAGAGGCAAGTGATGGGAAGCCGTGGGGCGAGAGAGCACAGCTATAAGTGAAACCTGCACCTCAGCTATGCAGTAATATCAGAATCAGAATCAGAATCGCTTTTTATTGCCAGGTATGTGGACACACACGAGGAATTTGACTCCGGTTACACCTCACCCTCTTTAGTGCAACAATTACAAAAAAATAGACAAAAAAATAGACATAGAAAAAGATTAAATCAGAAGTGCAAATTGGTGCATGGTGCAAGGATGAAACACTGAAGTCCGGTTTTAGCTGTTTAACACAGAGACAGCCTGAGGGAAGAAACTGTTCCTGTGTCTTGTTGTTTTGGCGTACAGAGTTCTGTAGCGCCTTGCAGAAGGGAGGAGTTTAAAAAGTTTGTGTCCAGGGTGTGATGGGTCTGCAGAGATGTAACCTGCCCGTTTCCTGACTCTGGACAGGTACAGATCCTGGATGGAGGGCAGGCTGACACCATTAATCTTCTCTGCAGACCTTATTGTCTGTTGCAGTCTGTTTTTTTCCTGTTTGGTGGTTGATCCGAACCAAACGGTGATGGATGAACAGAGAACAGACTGAACAATGGCGGTGTAAAACTGGATCAGCAGCTCCTTAGGTAGGTTGAGCTTCCTGAGCTGCCGCAGGAAGTACAACCTCTGCTGTGCCTTTTTGATGGTAGTGACTGTGTTGGTCTCCCACTTCATCTCATATCCATTCAATAACTATTGTTTGTGCACTGCTGTTACATGACCTCTTTTGAAATGTTACAATCCCAAAACAGACATCTGAGGCAGCTGATAGAGAAAGTTACTGCTACCAGCAGCGCTGTTGGACGTTCTTGAAGTTATAAATCTTAATATTTTATGAATAGTTTTTTCAAACATTTGACACACGCAGAGAATGATGACTTTGCCCAAGCCTTTAGGTTACACTGAAACCTAATTCAACCTTCTGCTGAAGTCTGCGGAAACGCATTCAGTATGTCACTGAAGAGATCAGTCATTCAGTTTCCTACTTCTGTTTTTTTTTTTTTTTCGTTGATAAATATGAGAGCTGTGTCTGCCATGTTAGGAGGCAGAATTTTGTTAACTAGTTGTGAAGTGAATTGTTTGCCAGACACAAACTCTCCTTCTTTGGAGACGCCTCTGCTGAAGGCCACATGCACCCAAATCATCAATCACTCTGTCATCTTACACACACACTGCACATGTTCAGCTATTTAAGCCAATTCTTCTCCTCAAAACCTTTTGCATGCATCTTTTAGGTGGGCTGGTGTGTAATTTCAGCAGTTTTCCACCCAATGGCAGGTTAGACATGCAAAGATGCTGGATTCGTACAACAATTAAAGGCTGTGAAATGCAACTGAAGCAAATCTTATTTTAGGAGCATTCATGGTTGGACAAAGTAAATGAGGTGGAATAGACATTCTGATACATGCATGGACCTGTGTGTTTGTGTGTGTGTGTGCGTGCTTGGGCACCAGTGTGCGTGCTTACAGATGTGGACAGTCAGCTCTGCCGGAGTATAAAGACTGCTAGTGTCTGAGAGTTGGGCCTGTGGGTGACCTTTGCCTTGCCTTCCCAGCAGAGCCATCCTGTAGCAGACGTGTGAATATTGCACCTGGATGTTTTGCTAAAGATGGGCTCTCATGGCCTGTTGCTCAACCTGTAAACCAACCTCAAACTTGGCAGGCTGTGCCCTCAACATACACCTTGTAAACTCTTCATGCAGACCTGTCCCGCGTCTGCATGATGTGTGTACAAAAGACCCTTTTCCCTATGTCCTGCAAGAACAGCATTTCTTCATCCTTATATTCATCTCGCACAACCTGAAGGCAGAATTCACAGACATACTTACATTGACATACATTACAGTTCACCTCTGCCTTACTTCCTCTGTAATCACGGTGCAGACCAACTTTATAGCAAAGTATGTGCAGAACTTGTAATGATTACCTGCAATATACTACAGGTTGTATATCACAGAAATGCTGGTGGTGGCATCCAGATGCCATTCTGGGTATACAGTTAAATAGTCAAAATTACCTCTATGTCACTTATGAAACACTTTTTATTGACTCCAGTGGAAAATGTCAAGGGGTATGTAAGATGGGAAGAGGAATTATTACAGACTTTGGAAAAGTTAGTTGTGATTAAATGAGAATCAAGGTCTAAAGACGGTTCACATAAAACTGCATTAGATGTTTCAATCCATGTGTTCCTGTTGTGTTGCTTCATATAGGCTTTAAATGCAGGCAACCAAGTGAAAATATAAAATATAGACATCTTCACAAAAGCTGTCATTTTGTAAAGTAAAAAAAGGAATGAAAAAGCCACAGAAGTGCAGCATGAAGTTCTTACTTTTTGGTGCCTTTTGTGGTTTAAACTAAGCATTTCAGGATTGGGTATTCCTTGAATTTACATCTTGCATTCTGTGAAGCTTGGGTTGGAAGGTCAGGGTGGCTGTCAGATCTCGTTTTCATATGGAATGGTCATGCGCTCAATTCTAAGTCTAGAGAATATGAACACCCCTATTATGGTTGTCACTTGCCACGGTGTCCCATTTCCCAAGCAGCTTTCCTCCTGACTATTTTACAAAATTAAAAGTCTTTGTTAGAGATTATTAATTTGAGCTGCTTGCTCTTGTGCCACATTCAAACTGTTTGTATGAACGCAGCCATTTTGGCAATGCAGCAGATCTGGCTTCACAGGCTGCTGGGTTGTCTGCATACATTTGGTGACCATGACCAGTGTTTGTTTCTGGTAAGGAAACTGGACAGACCAGGTCATATTTAAAGTCACACAAGCAACTAATTCAACACCTCCCAACCATCCCTTTGTGTTGTTTTTACACATGGCTGTTAGTCTGGAGATCTGTTTAGGCTTGTTACTTCAAAATAAAAATGTATAAGTCGTTCATTTGGCCTTTTGTGACTTCCCTGTATTACTCAGCAGGCCCGGTGACCCACTGCATATGTTGTCGTCTTAATTCCTGCTGATTAGCTGTGAGTATGACAGTCAGAGCATGTTTCTGCATGGGACTGAGCTTTATGATGGAACCTGCTCTGGGAACAGGACAAATGAGCCATGCAGCAGTACCAGGAGACTGGCTCAGGGCGATGGCTGTACATCTTATTAAACACAAGCTGTCTGCAGTTAGTCAGTTTAATCCCTTTGATTAATGGTTGTGTGTATAGTATGGTTTGATTGTAAATATAAGGCCTGTACATTGAGGGCAGTGTTGCAGCCACTGTGGTTGGTCTCAACATCTATTATTGTTTTTGTTGGTGCTGAGTGGATCTCCATTTTCCACACCAAAGAACCTACGATATGCATCTTGTGAATGTGATATCACCTGACAGTCAGGAGAGAATTTCTTATGATTTGGCGTAAACATCACTTTGAATCAGAGATGAACTGATTAGAATTTTTTTTCGACAGGACAAGTTGCTATAACCATGGCTTTTTAGTTAGATAGTTATAAGCCATAGCTTAAGAATTCCTATGGTAATTATCTCAATGTTTTTATACAAAAGTCTAATAATGACATTTACATCTAAAAGTAAATGGTCACTTTCTCTGTGACATCATAATGTTTTTTACCTCTTTTGGCACATTATTCAGTGCCATAACTTAGGATCAGAAGGAGAGATTGTGACTATATTTCATATTTGGTTGGAGGCTGAATTGATTACACTTCTCATGGGTGTATCCTCATCTTGAAACTGTGGCGTTTCCAACAACTACTGACACAACCATATAGGTACGACCCATAATGGCAACCTATAAAGTACTGCCCTCATCAGGAGGCCAATACAGCTTATATTAGCATTTTCACATCTGAGCATACGTCACTCTCACAAAATCCTAATATGGATGAAAGGGGGATGGTTGGATGGTGCGCTTAGGAACACTGCTTCCTCCTGAACTATAGCCACCTCTGTAGCTCAGTAGAGCGGTTTACAGCCAATTGGTATTTGTTTCGATTCCTTTGCTTTCGCATTCCACATGTTCACATTTCCTTGGACAAGACACTGAACCCCACTTTGTCTCCAATATAATCATCTGCATTTGAGTGTGTGTAAAGAAAAAGCACTGAGGCTCTGTGCACATGAACATTAGTATTTTGATAACTGGAGATTTGTATCAGTTTCCCACACTGCCCTCACATTTAAAAAACATTAAAAAATAAATAAATTAAAAATTCCACCTGTGATGTTTATGTGTAGACTGGAAAGCACAAAGTTTTAGCTTGCAGTGTCAGATTGTGCACCATAACTTCTCTATATGACATTAGAACATGTGCCTGTGTCCCCTTTGTTTACATAACAATGGGAGATGCCAGTAAGATATTGCCTGTATGGACAATGTACTAATTTAAGCACATTTTAGGTGTTTGCGCATAAATTTACAGTTATTCTGGAAATGTATTAAAGAATTTAGGCATCTGAGCGTGCTACAGAGTTCACTGCTACATATTCAAACACAGAACCAGCTGCCAATGTTTTTGACGTGACTTGATCGTACTTCAAGTTGTCTAAATTAGAATTGAAATCATGTAAAACAAATTGAATCTGATTCAATATATGTGGTCCACCAGAGTCTGTCAAAGACCAACTGGAGGGGAAAGCATGGACGGCGAAGTAGGAACAATGACCGCCAGCCTCGACAGTCCTCTCAGACACTTGACTGGGCTTGGGATGAGCTGTCTTCTCTCTCCAAAGTACAAACACTCTGGGCCGGGCCTCGCCAGTCCTCAGGAGTACAACCAGTGGTTGCCTTACCGCCACGATGCCAGCCTACTGCCGATGAAGGAAGATCTGTCCCTCTGGCTCAACACCATGATGGGTGAGACGTTTTTTAAGAGAAGATGTGCGTTTAAATCTGTTTCACAACAGTAAAATGTTTTATCTCCAGTTCTTGTTTGTCGTTAATAAAAAAGACTTGATAACTTTTATTTTTAAGAAAATAAAAAATCGCAAATAAATCTAAGCGGTGCCTCAACACAAAGGCACATAAATCTACTTATTATCTCAAATCCCCGAAAATCCCTCTCCATGCCGAGATGTTTCTTTCCACATGTCTGTATTATGAGAGAAAACATAAAGAATCTGCCCATGTCTCAACCTGTTGAAAGATGTTTGTAAAGGGATTCAGACATGATGAATTTCTGACTAATGCCCCAAAACAAAGGAAAACGTAACATATGTCCAAACAGGTTGTGGACCAGTAAAAGTGATTTATTTGAAAGCCCAAAGTGTATATCATTAGCTTAAGTTGCAGACAGTAGTTCAAAGGAACATTGTGTTGTCTTTACTCTGCCAATTTTGAGATCACAGTTACAAAAGATCACAGTTCAAATCTTCTGTACAGAGTATGTTTGCATTTTCAGAACTCTGCATCCGTCTTCTAATTTGTTGCCCATAGAAGCTGATAAGTTTAAAAGCCAATACAGTAAAGATGGGTAAAATTAGAATTTCTTGAAATAGTTTCACAGCTAAAACCCTTTGTGGTTTCAGCTTTTTAAATCTCTGCTCAACTGCAGAACATTAAAGGTACTAAAATGTAGTGGACCAGCATGGTATTTCAAAGAGTAAACCTAATTTTTCCAATTACCCACGACATTAAGAACTGACCTGTGAAGTTAATAACACTTACCATCTTTGTACCATCCAGTGATCTGCTTGTTTACTATGGGTTCTTGCATATGTGATTGTGTAACTTTTACTTTTGCCCACTTAAACATCCCCCATGGCACTCCCCAATAGCAGGGGTCTCCCCCCTAGCGACTATGCACCCCACCACAAGAACATAACAAAGTCCAAGGTGTTGACTCATTCTTATCATTGGCACTGGAGGCACTGGAACAAACCCAATCCACAGAGGCCTCACTCATAAACCCGCAGCACCTAAAGGTATGCTGCCAATATCCCAGCGCCAGACGAAACAACAACTTCTGAGGTCATGTATCCATGACCTGATGGCTCAAAGGTGTTTTGCAGCATTTGAGCAACTTTCAGGCAGCTGTAGCTCAGGAGATGGAGTGGTTAGACATCAAATTGAAAGTTGCTGGATTGATCTCCAACATTCTCATTCATATTAATCCCACAATAACCCTTAATGTGTTTCTTACTTATAAATGGCTTTGAATGAAACTTTTAGCAGGAGGAACGTAATTTAAAAATCTTCACAATATCAGGCAAATAGTTTTAATGCGATGGCTGATCAGTGAATATTTCTGTAACTTAGTGTGTGTGTGTGTGTATTTTTCTCAGGTGTGAACCTCACAGCAAACACTCTAATGGAGAGGTTGGATAATGGCGTTCTCCTCTGTCAGCTGGCACAGCTGCTCCAAGAGAAGATGATCCATGCCAACAATGGCAAGGTGCTGCACCAGCATAAATGCAACTACAAAAAAAAACATTTCAAACCGTTTTAATCGTTTATAAGTCCACGTTTGGGCACAGATTTTCTGCCCTCTCTCTGCAAGTATGTCTGCGATCAGACATACTGCTGCTTTCACATATTTCCTGTTACATAGCTGATTTGAACCCCTCCTTCTTGCTCTCAATTTGCTGCTGTTCGCTTGCCAAAACTTCTGGCCTTAGATGTTAATTAACCAGTTGACGACCCAATGACAGTGGACTTTGGGTTTAAACCACATGCTGCACATTCACTGAATAGCAAGTCCCTGGCTTGATCCCCAGCAGCTTAGACTTTTATTGCATACCTGCCTGACCGCCAAATAGCAGGGGAATGATGTGCAGGTGTTAGACTTCCTCTCCCAGAGATGTAGCGACAGGAAGGTGACGTTGTTTTACTCACATTAGCTCACCATAGAGCGTAGGGTGCAATAGACATAATCCGCTTTACTGTATGTGGCTCTACAGGCATTATAAAAAAAAATGGTGCATACAGTATCAAGGTACAGGAGCAAGGCAAAACAACATACTGATCAAATATGCCAGTGAGCAGAGAATCTGTGTGAGAATTATGAGGGAAAACATTAATACTTTTATGAAAATCAGAAAAATCTCATTGGAAATCGTGCTGACACATTCACAGTCAACGATGTCCTTCAATCAAGAGGAAAAATTAATTTACAAAAATAAAACAGCAATAAACACACCATAGTAATGATTTTATTGAACCAAATCAGAAAATAATAAAACAAACACTATGGATAAAACTACTAAAATTAATTTTATTAACATATTAAATTAGCTATTTGATGTCATGGTCATAAAAATTATCAAAATTAGTGGAACTGAAAGGAACTCATGAAGACGTGAGTTTTTAGAGTTAGTGTTGAAAAGTTATCAGTTTCTACCCAGGTGTCAACTGTAGGACAGGAGCACAAGTGAAAACCAGGTCAGGTCTGAGACTGTCTGGTTGTGCATTAGTTCTCGACATCTTTTACCAAGCCACACCTTGCAACAGTTGTGTTTTGACAAGATTTTTTTTTCCTATTTTGTTTTCCATAATCACAACAAATGTGCAGCACAATGGAAGATGTCTCAGCTAGTTCTAGAGGGCTTGCATTTAGACACTGATGTAATTCCAAAGATGGTGCGTATTTTATGTCTTCATACAGATTGATAAACCCGCTTTAATCCAGTAATGAGTTACTTTAGGATTTAGTGAACATGTTTCCACTGCAGACTCACTAACTCACTGGGTATTTGCTTCTTGAACACAATCACAGCCCTTTGTAAGAAGAGCGATCCACTGGCGAGCTGATGCAATATCTGGATCATTTTTTGCCCGAGACAACACAGCCAACTTCCTCTACTGGTGTCGAAAGATTGGCGTTGATGAGGCTTACCTTTTTGAGTCTGAGGATTTAGGTGAGTTGAGACCGGAGATTGTGCTTTACATTATAGAGTCAAAGAGCTCAGATTTTTTTTTTCCTACTGTCAAAAAAGGCATTCAAACAAAGGCCAATAAGCTTTAAGTCTGAAACAGTATTCTGTCAACTGTGGCTTAATTATTGGGTTGGAATGCCATGTCCTTATTTCTTCTTTATTCTGTCCACTACTCTTCAAGAACCTTTTTTTCCACTTTCTACTTCCGTTTTGTCTACACATTGACTCAATATACTGTGTCAACATATTTGTCAAAAAAATACAACACATTATGCTGTATAAAACACATTTGTTTCAGTTTAGGAAATTATTTCAAACTCCATTACTTCTGTTTGTTGTTTTACTTTCTATTTACCTTCATTTGTTCTAACTTTACTGCTAAAACTACAAGTGCCTTTAGAGTAAGAATGCTCCAATGAATGTTCCCTGAATCTGAGTGGCTCACAGCAGGAGAATTTGATTAAATTTCAGTTTGTATCATTTTGCAATCTGATTGGATTTATTTAAGTTACTATAAAAGTTATAGTTGTGTTTAAAAACAGAATTTGTGCATCACAAAGATCACACTGGATGGGACGGTGCCATTGGTGCCATCACTGATTGCTTATATGCAAACTTTGTGTCTCTGAGCAGAATACTTTCAGTATGGGTGCTGCTATGGTTTAGCCTAGCAAGCCAGACCCGTACAGCAAAAAGCTGTACATAGCCCCGGAGCAAATTCCATTTGCGGCCGCTAGGGGCGTCTAGATTTCTAGGCTAGCTATGGTTCTGTATCATGCTCTTCTTTATGTACTTCTTACTTGGGCATGTCCAAGCAAGGCAGCAGATCCGTGAGAATGATAATATGCTGGTAAATCCTCAACAACAATAGCCTCCCCCCACCTGTCAGAGTAATCTGTATAACATCACTTTTTTGGTGGATTTGCCGAATACAGATCTGTTTATAAAAGTCAATAAAGGATGTAGCATGTCATAGTTGTCATTTTGACTTTTTCGATCAGACCTAAGTGTGTAGACCCCCACCCAAGACTACCCCCACTACCCACCTTAAATGAAACGATTTTAGAAAGGCTGATTTGTTGATGAAGCTCAAGTTCTTAGCTGTAAATTCCTGCTCACATTTAAAGATAGAAAGAAGAATGGAGATGGGATACTCCCTGAAACCTCCCCTCTCTGTTCAGGCAGCAGCTCCCGTTTTCTTTTGTCAAAGACAAAGTTTATCTCCGGAAACATCTTTCCTTTCAGATAAGTGACTTTTTTTCCCCCCTGCCCCTCCACCCTCTTTGTTTGTTCGCCATGCACCTACTGTGCGAAGTCCTCCACAAGCAACCTCGGGAAGTGTGTCTGTGCCTGATGGAGCTGGGACGGATTGCAGCCAGGTAAACAGAAATGAGCAACATTTCCTCTCATAATGCAGCTCCTAAAGATCTCAGTGCAGTTGTCTTAATTTAGCAGAGTGTTTTATTTGCTTTAAAAGTACCTTGTCAAACATCTCAAAACTATTCAGGTCAATTGGCAGCAGGTCTATGACATTACTGGGTATAAAAAGAGGATCCCAGAGAGGCTGGATCTTTCTGTAAAAGACTGTTGTAAATAAAATGGTAAATATTTAAACTATTTAAAAATACTGTTTTTAACGTAAAATTAAGCAGAATACAAGGCTGAAAATAAGCATTGGATGCTTCTGAATTGGCTCATGAAAACTTCTAAGTTAAAACTCTAACATGCAGAAAAAAGACAAACAAAAACAAGATTCATAGATGCTCATCTATTAATCTGATATGGACTGAAGTGAAGTGTCCCCTGTTCTGACAATACCAGCAAGGGAATCAAACCATAATCTGCACATATTAGAACAGCAGTGGCTCTGTAGTTAAAGAGTCTGGGAGCTTAAACTGACCTACCTACAATGCAGAGGAAGACTGAACAGTTGAGCCATTTAAATCAGAACAGGTCTTACAATTGAACTTTACAAGGAACACATCTGTTACTTCCTGGTTGGGTTTAGCCAATAACCTCACTCGGTTAGGTTTAAAAATGATCATGGTTAGATTTACATATTTTTTTTACACACGACATTTCCATCATTTTTACAACTTATATGCAGCTGCTCTCACGACCACAAGTGGTCACATTCTACCAGTGTATTTATGGATCATTTTGGCCTACATGAACAACCGGCCCATGGTGGCATATTTGGGCAGAAGTCAGACTCTGAAATCCCAAATCAAGAATGGAGGGATATTTTGATTTTAAATCCACAGTATGTGGTCTCTTCAGCACCCAAATGCTTACAGATTGTTAGTTGTTTTTCCTTCTTAACAATTTCATTATCTCCATTCATTATTTATATTATTCACCCATTGCATCTTGTTTATTAACTGTGTATGCATTACTTTTAGCTACTTGTCGCATTTTTCCTTACTCTGCTTTTCACTCTTAACAGCAACATGCATTCTTTTTGTTTGGTTCAAATGGTAGTTTCAGGTTATTGTACCCCTGTGTGGTTTTTTTCTACTGTGTAATTTTGAGTGGGTTTATCAGGAGAAATGTGTTTTTTGTTAAACCTCACTTTCAGGTATGGAGTGGAGCCACCAGGGCTGGTGAAGTTGGAAAGAGAGATAGAGAGGGAGGAGGAGGGGTGCCTATCTCCATCACCCCTGCTCTCCTTTTTTCCACCCACATCATTGTATTCACCATCACAATCTCCTCCCCTCCCCCCAGGCCACTGTCCTCCTCCTTCACCTCCTCCTCCACCTGCTCCTCTCACTCAGAACACAACCTGTCTGCCTGAACCCCTCGCTGCCTCCCTCGCGTCTGATCTTCCATCAGCCACAACAAACCCGGTGCCCACATGCTCTTCCCCTCCTCTGCCCTCCCTCTCAGCCTCTAACCCTTGTACAACCACAGCCTCAACACAAACACCTTTGTTCTCTTCATCCTCCACCACCAACACATCTGCTTCAGCTCTACCGTCTGCACCTTCACCGAGTCAAACTCTGGTATCCACTGCCAAAGTCTGCCCCACCACAATAAAAAAAAACACTCCTGCAGCTGCACCAACCACCACCTCTCCACCCGCAACAGTGACTTCTCGTTCATCCAACAAATCCAAAACCCGGAGGAGCACAAGCACCAGCATCTTGGATGATATTGTGCGTATATTATTCCCTGTGACTTTTCACTCATTGAAATGGAATTATTGTACGACTGACCTAAGTTCTTTGTCTTATTTCTTTTAGGTGAGAAACATTGTTGAAAATCCCCCCTGCAGCTGTCCGACCAGATTCCCTGTTGAGAAGCAACCTAAAGGCTGCTACCGTGTCGGGGATAAAGTTCTGTATATACGAGTAAGAATCCTTCTGCTCGCTTTGTCTCCCCTGAATTATTTATCTATTCTGTCAATAAACCACACACCACGTGTGGGCCACCACCTCATCACTAAAATCGTGCACACCAACAAGAAAAGATTTTCCACATGATACATGCAGGGATTACATTTCACGCCAAAACATAATGAACAATTTAGTATAATATACTTTCCAGAATACAATATTTCTTCTTAATCCACTGGTTAGATTATTCTAGTTTGTTGTTCTATGTCATATTAAACTAGTAAAGTGATTGAAAGCCACTCTTATGTAAACATAGACGAGTGGGATGGCGAATGTAACTTGAAGATTATAAACCCAACCTAATGACTCACACAATGAGGATGCATCATAGACGCACATAAAATGTTGAGGTGAGAAAGCCCTCAGGTTATTCATCAACAGTTGAGTCAGCAACAAGTCCTGTGTGTCAGAGTGACTGATTTGCAATCATTCTTTGCCTTTCAGCCTCCCTCATACATGGTCCATCCGTATGCATTTGTACGGAGGCACAAGGAACGGGAGGCTGGGTTGCTTGGCAACCAATAGTCCTGGATAAGACTGGGCTTGACAGTGATTGTATTCAGGACATAGACCTTCAGCAGAGAGTACAAACGTTGAGGAAAAACAAACACGTCTCTCTGTGGATGATTCTGCAAAGACGTGACCCCCAGTGAGCAGTTTTTAAATGGCAGCCCACTCGGGAGTCAAAGTCCATCTGTGAGGGGAAGGTTTTAAACATGAGAAGGGTTTTATTTCACTGGCCCTATATATCCATCAACACAAAGAAAAAATATGAGAATTTCACTGCAAATAGTACTGAATATAATTTCTAAGGACACAATTCTCTGTTAATGTAAGAATAGAGCTGAAATGGCTTTGAAAACAGGCATGATTTAATAGATATTTAGCAATTTTGGTCATTAGCTGAAATTCATGAAAGGCTTTGCAAATTGTACAAAAAAAATAAATAAGTAAAACCCTCATTTATTCTACACTCCCTTAACTGGCTAATAATGCTGTCAGCATTAGTTTGATACAGCTAAATTTTGCCTGACAGATGCATATTTTCACTGCCCATTTAGGGAATAATAAACCCCTTCAAGTCACAGAACACCTGTTTCACCACCACAGACTTGTCTGTAACATGGAAGCACGTGTCTGAGCACCACATCAAAGACACCTGAGGCAAAGAAGACAAAGATTTAAATATGGAGAGCTAAAGATGGATCTTTGGATTGTTTTTATTCTAATATTTAAAGGATTTTATTTTCTCCATTTCGACTGTCTTGCTTGTTGTGTTCATCTTCTCTATGGAGTCCTGCAGATACAGTGTCTAACCGTAACTGTTTCTGGTTGTCAGTTTCCAGCCATAATTACCAGTTTATAGTCACAACTTGCACTGCACCATTCCATTTTTCTCCTCGTAGCTGACAAACAAGTACACCTCAGCTGTTTGAATAGAGCGATGCAGTCCATCGACCCTCACACCATCCATTACCTTGAAGCTCACCCACGTCTACACGTGAGCAGGAAAACATGCCCTAAACTTCAATTACCATATACGATGATAACCCTGGTGAGGAGAGCTCACTACTCAATGTGTACAGACCTTTTTAAAGAGCAGATACTATTGATTACCGAGACAAAGTCATTAGCGAGGGGTTTAATCAGACAGCTTGTTAATGAGCAGCTGAGCATGACCGCCCCTCCTCACATGTCAACTTTACACCCAACCCTCCCTAACCCCCTACCCCCATCTACCCCCCTTCTCTATTCCCTCCGGAGGCCATTCAATCATTCTGGCCCTGGAGTGCTTTGCCATTCTTTGGTGTTGAAAAAGAGGAACGCTTTTCATTATTTCTGTGCCCAATTAGGCTCTCCTTCAGCTTTGTATCAGGGATAGGGTAGAACTGTGGCCATGGACGGAAAAGATATTCAATCATTCAACAGTATTAAGTAAAAATCTTTTCTGTTTTTCATGGCACCCACAATGAAAGAAACCGTATTTTGAAGATGATAAAGCTGAGTAAAATCATCAAAATAGGGAAGATTTTTTTTTCTGCCTTCAGCCGAGCATTTTAGTGCTGAATCTCTTCATCTTCTTTTATTCTCAAGTGTTCTTGGGCAAGACATTAACTCAGTAAGCTCTCTGGTCTTTTATATGTGGCTTACTTTGACCACTGACCTTAAAAAGGAAGGGGAGCATTAGAAATAATTAACAAAGAGTTTATCAAAAATTTATAAAATTACTGCTGATCACACTCCATTTTATGAAATCTCCATAAAGTAATCATGTGCTAAACAAAATTAAGAAACTGCATGATTGTTGTGAAATGTCAGTATGCTTACACGCTGGTAATGCAAGTGCTAATGAGCTTGTATGTGCTTATTGCAAATAGGATTGTATTTAACATGTTTACAAGAGTCTGGTCATTAGTCATTCACTACTTTCCATCTTGTTAGAACAAGCATAGGATCTCCATCTGAAAGCAACAATGTTCACTATGTTCCCTATCTATGATTGCCATGTTAGCGTGCCAAAACTGCCAATTATTGTAATTTAGGTTAAGCTGTGCCTCAGCCTAAGTTGTGTGGGGAATTTTGTCGAAAACTACTGTAAAATATTTTGTAAATGTATAATTATGAATGTATTTTAATCCTGACGGTAACTTTGGTATCAACACGTTCCCACTCCCTACCCGTCGCGGCACATTGGGTTCACCTTTAGCATAATTTTTCCCTGTGCTGGGTGTGAGTGAGTGTCTTTTAATCAGTGGCAAAACCTGCATTCCAGGTTGGAGTGGGAGTGAAGGGGCAACTTGCAGAACATTCAGCCAGAAAACTCAGGTTTAAATTACCGAAGTTGCAACAACTGTCATTGTTACAGTTTTGTTTTTAAGCTGCTGTTTGGTTAGGTTAAGGTAAGGTTTAGGATAATGTCATGGTTTAGGTTGAATTTACTTTTACTCTTTTACTGTGATTGTTTGACAGCACACTTCTTCCTCATGCAACTATCGTCACCTCCATTTTCTGGGTTACCATAGTCACGTGCTCTGTGACAGTGGCAGCCATTATTGTTGAAAAGTGTTGCCAAAGGTGCACCTTTAAGTGATGAGTGATGAGTAAGAGCCTGTAATGATATGTAATATGTATATCATCTAATCAATGATGTTTCCCATAGATGTTCAGGAGTTCAGGAGCAGGATCACACCTCAAACAGCCTCCTTCCTGTTGTAACTATAAATGCCCATCTGCCCTGCTTACCTGTTCTGTCTTGTTTTTTTGTGCCCAACCCTCATCCTGGTTAACGCATTTGATAGACAAATATGTGCATCTCGTTGAAGATGTGGCCCCTGCTTACGAACTTACACCTTATCAGGAAAGCTCACAGAGGTCGGGACCTCTTGTGCAAGAGAAACCAGTTACAGTTAAAGAGAGAAAGCAAGAGTGAGATATTACTGTCCCCTCTAATTCTGCTCGCATTGCCATTTTAATGGCAGCACTGAGTGTACTTTAAAACAGCATCAAACGCGGTGGTTGTGGCTAAAGCCTGCCTCCTACTGGCAAGTGATTCCTCCTCTCAAGAATGCTCATGCATCTTTCAGCAGGAGAGGAATAAGAGAATCAATGGAAATGCCAGGGGAGGACACATGGGAATCCAGACGGTAGTTTATGGGCTGCAGATATAGCACACTTTGTATGGAGACCTGACAGAGAAGGGGCACAAACAGAAATAAAGGAGGTCTGCCTGAAAAAGAGGGTTTGCTTAGGATATTTCACTGCAGAATGTCTGTTTTTTTTTTTCTTTGACTATCAGTTTAGTATTTTGGTAGACAAAATGTAGCCCTCATTGAAAATTATTCTGGTGTATAAAGCACAGAATAGTCAAATAAGAATCATGTTGAAGGATTAATGAGAGTTAAGGTTGTTACTTATTTTTTAAATAAGTCCTCAATTTTTATCAGCTGCTACATGAATCCAACATCCTGATTTAAACGAGACACAATTTAAGAATAAATAACTGCTTTGAAATAATGCATGTAGATCAAATTGAATCATTTTTATTTTTTCAGATGACAGCATGTAAGATTGATATTCCTTCCACGTCTGACAGGAAAGTGCTTTATCCAGGATGTCAGACTTGACCCCTGTCAACCTCAACATTTTAATCTGCAGGATGACAGCTGAGACGAACCTCGTCTGGAGTTTCCTCTATAGCTGCCCGAGTCGCGTGTCGTGTTAGTGCTTGTACCATTGATTTTTTTTCTCTTAGCCTATACATGCAACCCACACCTCCCCACATTAGTGAAGCAGATCTGCTTGTTTTATCACATTCTTAATGGTTCCATAATGAAGGGTTTATTGGCGATAAGGCAGGAGGTGGTGGGCTGGCTCTGACAGAACAAGGGATGGCTTTGCAAGGCCTCCTGGGAATGTTAATGTCCACTGGGAATTGAGGGTCTGTGCTGAACTCATCTCAATTTCTCCTTCTGCAATTTTCTTTATCTCAATGAATCATATTGTGACAGTAGTTGCCATGGTAGCAGTTTGTTTTCAGAAATAAGGACGGATGTGTGAAAATTATGCGTTGATGCAGATAAAACTGACCTCACCGAAACTACAGTTAACAGACAGACTGACTATGTAGTGGTCATTATGTTAAAAATGGTGCTTGTTATGCGGATTGTGTTGCAGATCAGAGCACCCTTGTGCGTCACTGTGTGCGTGCATGCATGCACATGTGTGGATTAGTGGAGCATGTGTGCTCAGCTGGTGCGACAAGGTGCAGTTTCATTTGGTTTAATGAGATTTTACAAACCTATCCGAGAGATCATTTGTTTTCCATGGCTAGAGCTACACATGCACAAGGAGCCTGTAAATATCAGTGGTGTGTCTCTGCGTGTGTGTGTGATGTGTCATATGAAAAATGAAAATAAAACAATACATCAGCCAGAAAATACGTTTTCAAGCCTTCCCCTCTTGATTTTATTGCCTCGTTTCACCTTTACAGATGCTGAACGAACGTCATGTGATGGTACGTGTTGGCGGGGGATGGGAGACCTTTATAAGTTACCTGCAGAAACACGACCCCTGCCGAGGCGGAGGAGGGCTGGCTGGCAGACCTGAGGTCAGGGTCTGTCGGGACAAAGTGAAGCCAGCAAACCCGAATGTCTCACCTGACAGTTACATGGTGGTCGGTGCCCATTACCGTGGTAAGAAGTAGATTCTCAAACTGCTGGCAGCAGTGCGAACACTTAATCTGATCAAACTGTTCACAGTCAGTTAACCAGCGTGTAGTTCAAAACCGTTTTACCTCAAAAAAGGAAATCCAACTCTATCTATGAATAAGTTGTAGGTATTGCTGCTTTTATTAGATATCTGCAACAGATTGGTGGTAAAGCTTCACATCTGTGCAAGGCAACTCACTGGCAATGATTTTAGATTCGGATTCCCTTCTTGTGAATAAATGTCAGACATACTCTGGTTTAAACTGCTTTATTGTGAAGAGTTGCTACTTTGGCTTTGGGGACTGTTCCTTTAATAAAACAAAAAATGTTCATAGATCATTTCCAGGTGTGACAGATAATAAAGGAAATAACTGTTAGTTAGAGCACTAGTTGCTACTGTATATTTTTCTTTTCATATGATAATGACCAACTATTATTTCAAGAAACATTTTGTATTGCACCGTATGCAATAATGCCAGTTATCAAACTTCCAGCCGTGTGTTTTCCTTTCCTGCAGGCTGAATTTGTATGACTGAGCTTTTGATGAATTCTCATACAGCAGTGTATAGAAACTTTTCACTGTATGCAATTTCTTTTTTAATGAATTAAACCATTTTTAAATTTATATGCAAAAGCTGTTGTACAGATTTAATTATTCACTTTTGGGAGAACAGCCTGTAAGACTAAATGACCGTTTACAACGTTTTGTGTTGATATTTTGAATAAGATTTTCTCTTTAATTCAATGTTCTGATATATGATGGAAGCAAAGAATATTAGGGGCCTGGAGAAAAGATTTTACATCACACCAGCATGACACAAAGGGAAAACATCAAGTCCTTCCTCTAGATGGCACCATGTCCTAAGTGACAAAATGCCATGCCTCACCTCAGCACCATGCTGCTGCCCTGATCATGTCTTACCTCTCTCGAACATTCAGCAATTTTCTTGCACTGGTGGTCTGTTTTCAGTTTCAGTTCCACAAACTACCCCGTCCTCACAGATTCAACAGTCTGCTACCTCATCAGCCAGATAAGAGTGGACATATGATACATCTTTAAAGGTAAAAGTGCTTAAAAGTCGGCAACACTGGGGACGGTTCACTGACAAGCGTGCAACTCTGGAGAGCAAAACTGCGGAATACAGGTGCAAATACAAAGGCGCCAAGGCACAACATGTTAATAATTACATATTTTATTTCATTAAAATAAATCAGTTAAAAATGGACACAAGTTTATTCATATATTGAAAGAAACTAACTGTAATGAGATCATGCAAGACTGTAATGTCTTTTTTATCCCCACACAACATCTGGAGTGGACACACCCTGTATAAATGACTTGTAGAAAATGATAGCTGTGCTACTGAAACAAGTGCCACTCTAAACTGTGGCATTTTTGCAGGGCATCTCTCATTGCACGCAGTACAAAGGTCCTCATGAAACATTGGAAGTTGCCACTTGAGAAGGTTTTTACAAAATTTTTTAACACATTGTTCTACTCTGGTGATCTAATTTGTTCTCCGAAGGTCATTATTTTCCATGTTTTGCAGATTTTGCTACTGTGTGCTGCTGTTCTTCCGTATCGAGTCAGTGACAACATTTTAGCTTTGAAATGCAGGCACACGTTGCTGCTCTTGAAATTTAGTGTTTGAGGAATTGGGGATATCAATATGTGCTTGTAAAACTTCTCTTTTGAATTGCCCATAACGGCATATCAGAGCTAGAAAAGTCAGATAGCCGTTTCCCACCAGTAAAACACAGAAACTTGTGCACATAGTTGTGTCTTCAGTCGCAACAACACATTGTACTTGCAGCAAGTTACAGTTTACTGTTTTCAGAAAAACTGTAGAAAACCAAACATCATTTCATTCAGTTCGTCATCAGTATAAGGACCACAGAAGTAAATATTGTCATATTTATTGTATGTTTCAGTTTCTGGCATTGATATTTTCATAATGAGAGCCTGGACTGACCGACCCTGAATGCACAACGTGGTAAAAACCCAAACTTTTTGTAAAAGACACGGCAGGGTGCTTGTTACATGCTCTGATATTCTTTTGCTCCTATGTGTAACCTTGCAAACATGTAATGTATAACTGGCTTACACCCCTAGCTCACCGACTTCTATGAGATGCAGCAAAGTGCGAAGAGTCAACAAGACACTGAAGATACCGATTTCAATCATGCCTCAGTTCATTTCCTTGTTAATGGTGATGGTGAAAGGACTGAACATCACACACAGTGTTCTTACCACATTATAACACTTTTTTCTAAGAGAGTTAATTGACATAGCTGATAGAGTATCCCATGAGTCATTTCAGGCAATCGACACTTATATAAACATCATCACACATGGCTGTAATATTAATGTGGGATGAACTTGTAGTGAATTTCATTTTTCAAAATAAATTAGTTCTAGTGACTGAGGGACAGTAAGAATCACAACAAAAAAATGTCTGCTCAATACCGCAGGATAATCCAGTCTCCTTCTCTGTCTAACATTAATAATTCCTTCTGGCTGCACTCCAATTTAATTTACATTTTCCAACCCATACTATACTCTATCATATACACAACTTTGTAACACAGAAACTGGTGTATTTCAAAGTTTGGTCTTTTTTTTTTTTTCCATTAACACAATGCTTATAAAAGCCAACTATTTTTTTTTTATGGATCCCCGTTACTTCAGTGATACTTTATTTTCTAATTTTTCGTTTTGTGCATTAAAAGAAAATACAAATTAAGTTCATGTATTCGTAACACAGCTTTGAAATGTTGCTTTGTGCTTTTTTAACACCAGATTTGGAAAATGTTTCATCCTAAGGATCGAATCAACAAAGTGAAATGATAATCAGAATAATCAGAAGATTGTAAATTTATGATATTTCTTGCACACTCTGAATGTAATGCTTGTACACCATAAATCAGTATTTCATCGATACAAATACGAGTTCGATCAAGAAATGATCAAACTGTAAAGGTGGGATATTATAGTCTTCCGACATGTTATATGGATTTAATACTTTAATACTAATTCTTTTAAAACTCATTAATAATATGCATTTGATAAAGGGGTGATGACAAAAATCTTGCCACATTTTTCGACATGTGACATTTGGCTAGTGTTCTGTGTTTTTAAATCGCTGTACTTAGTTCAGGTGAGGATTTTGACTGTGATTTTGGAGCAGGGGGATCACTGAAATTGTTTTTGTTTTTCTCTAAAATTGCCTGACCTGCTTGTATTCAGCGTACACAAAAAAAGGCTGACCAGTATTAAATAAATACTTCCTCTACAGTTTTGGTTTCACTTCTTTTTCTCTTGACAGTTTATGATTCAGCTGCCAGCAAACAACTGGGTCTGTTAGAGCTGAAACGGCACAGCAACTCTAAGTTGCTGCTCGGCAGCCGCTATGTTTCAATGCTTTCTTTAACTTAGCTGTTTTCATTTGGTGCCAAAAAATACCTTCACGCTGCTGAATTCAGTGATGGATTCACCTCATCTCCATTCTGTCAGCCTTAATTACCTTTTTACAGACGGGGGGGGGGGGTACAGTCTCATTAAAAAAAATCTTCTTCACACAAACAATAAACTGGATCTACACAGAGAAGCATTTGTACGAGTAGAATTTTCAAACCAGCATCAGTTTACTTTTCAAGGCAAATATACCTCTGTTTTATCGCACTGACTGCACTGCAAGATCCATTATAGGTGGCAAATGTCTCACCCGGACAAGTATTATCACTTATTGTGTGAAGCAATGAAAAGTCACTGCCAGCACTTTTTTTTTTTTTTTTACTTACAAACAAAAACGCACATAATCAAATAAAAGAGGGATGCTGACAGGAACCTCTGGCCTCCTGTTTGGATTTTTGCTCCTGTTTGAGGATTTCTCTGATGATTTATTCCAAGGAACAGAGCATGTGTGGGAAAAGCTGGTGTGCATGTCCTGTGTGGGAGTATGTGTGGCTTTATGTATTTAAAAGAGCACCATTTTAAGACAAATTCTCTTCAGAGAAAACAGTCACCTTTAGATCACCATAAAATAGGCATGTCAAAAAACAAAAACAAACAAAAAAATGTCCTATTTGTGCTATGAGAGCCATTCCCCAGCCATATGTTGCTGTACATGTTGCTCTCAGTGTTCCTGGAGGTCCCTCTAGGATTTTGAAGATTATACGTGTGAAGCTTGCCATTACTTTGCTGCTTCCGTCACAACTCAGGCACACTGAACACTGAAGGGGGATGGCATTGTTGAGGGTGTTGTGATACGGTGATTTGACAAAAACTGTTTCAGAGTTAAACATCAAAGTTGGAAGGGTGTGGTTTGTGTGTTCGGTGGGCCAGTCGCTTCGCAACGCCTCTGTCACACGGTTCCGTTCTCCTGCCTCGGCTTGTGGGTTGTTGTGCGAGCAGGTGTGCTCAGGGAGGGGGCCAAGGTGCAGAGGAAGCCAGCCAGCAATGTGAGCCCAAGGCCACCCCAGGCACAAAACATGGACCAGCCATAGCCATGGCTAATGTCTTCAGGGAGGCCGTACATGTAGCGAGGGTAGCGGGACAACTCAAAGTTGATGCCCGCCACACATGTGCACAAGGAGATGATGCAGCATGTTCCTGGGTGAGCAAAAGAGACAGAAACAGGGATTTAGAAGGGCTCCTGCTCGTTCATTATACTCCGACATGCACTGTGCATCTTACTGCAGGACGAGGGTCATGCTGGACATTGATCAGCTGTCTCGTGCTAACCTAAATGTGCTCTCAGCTGTCACCAAACAAACATGGAAATAGAATGAAATTGGATTTTGTTTGCATGCTTGCGTGTGGAAGTGGGCATATGTGCTCTCACAGTACCTCCCATGAGAAAGAGTAGCCCAGCTACATATTGCATGAGGTCATGCTGCTGGCAGCATCCCAGCACTCCAATGATCCAGCCAAAAAGAATGATGGACACCGCCATTCCCACAAAGCCTGCCGTCATTCTTCTTAGATCTGCCAGTAGAGAAGAAAACGTCAACAGGGCCAGAGTGAGTTACAGATACAGAACAGTGAAACTAAGGGCTAAATGTTTTGAAATAAACAAATCATTACTTTTACTGTATTATCAATCTGAAAATGTGATAGAACAACCCAACCAACAGCCCATTTTCATCTTAAAAATGTCAAATCATTCAATGAGCCATCGTGTCCGACATGTACAGTAATCTAATGATTCCATTATTTTTCAGTATTAGTATTTTCAGCACAGTATCAGAAACTACCTAATACCAGCACAACATACATACATATATATATATATATATATATAATGTGTGCAAATGAGATCGCACCATTTTATGCGGCCTATTAGTTGTAAAAGTCCATGTGATGTGACAGCAAACCCCCAAACACACACACACACACACACATATATAATATATATATATATATATATATATAAATATATTAAGTTTTTATACTAATCCCCAAGTAAAATAAATATAAGCCTCAGAATTAGTATCTTATGTTGCTTTCTTGTTCAGGACTCCCTGGAAGAAGAGATCTTGTATCTCAATGGGATTTTCCTGACTAAACAGGAATTTTTTCTTCTTCTTAAAAAAATGAAAAAAAGAAAAGAACTATACAGTTTTAGAAACTTAGGCATGGTCAAAAGAAACAGCAGCATAATTGGCAGCAGCTGCAAAACTGGCAATCTCACTGCAAGCCACGCCAAGCATGCTTTATCCACACCTTCACAGGTGCAGACAATAAAATCAATTAGGGCAATGAAGTCATGTGCCACCCAAAGACTCTTGCACTGCCACCGCAAGGCCAGTGAGGATTAAGGGCAGCATAACATTAATCAGTCACAACAGGGAAGAAGAAAAGTGAAAGAACTTTTAAAAAGGTTGCACCTGACTGGGCTTAAATACAATATTGCTGCATGACACAAATTTTGAGCCTTCATTCTCTAGCTGCAATGTTTTCTGCTTTGAAACAGTGTTGGTATTAAAGTCAAGAGATTTGCATTGAAACTTTCATGTAAGCTGTGTTCGGAAGTAGTTCCTTAAAACATGTTAAAAGACCCAGAACTGTTTTACTGAATTGTGGATGTGGAATGCTAAAGAGTTGTTATAGGTTTTTCTGCTCAGGATTTTTAGGACGGGTCTAAACTCACAACTGCATGCCACAGCGGGATTGCGTATATAAGGCGGTCAAAAGCCGACCCCATCTCGGTCGCTCTGCCCTCATCACGGAAATGTGTGTTCCCTGGTTGCCAGAATCTACAGAAATTGGGCTGTCTTTTTAAACCGCAGGGAAATAATGTAAACATGAATTAATTTTGTGAAGGAAGAAGCTGAAATGCAGTACTACCACAGATCTGGAAACACACCAGCTCAGAGAAGCAGATCTGTGCTCGGTGGAGGGCAACGGGTAAGTTAACGATCCAGTACGGTGGTTGTTGCCGACTGTATGTTAAGGATCACCGCCAAAACGGCCAAACTTTTCACCCAGTACTTTTAAGAACTTTTACCAAAGACAGCTGGGATTAAAGAATACACGATACACTGCTGCGACTGCCACACTGCCTCACTTCCCTGCCAGGGGCTCACAATAAGCTGATATCTCTCCTTAATCCTCTGCAACCACGATGTGAAATGTAAGGTGCACAATTTAACGACGCTGACAACTTAGTCTGCAAATGGAGGTTACATAAATACTCTATAGTGTGCTTTTCTCATCTCATCTTTTTTTTAAGCAGTCTGCTTTAGTTGACTCCTCAGTTTGTCCCATTGGTGTGGTTAATTTGAGCTGATCTGAGATTTATTAGTAAAAGTTTTATTGACTCGCTGATTGTTTTGATCTCTCATGTTTGGCTGAGTGGTTAGGCTATAACATATTTGGCTGTAATGTGACATAAAACATGATATATATCAACTTTACTTGGACTTTAAACACTGGAGAGAGATGCCATTGGTAATTTTAAATAAATATAGCAAAAAAAATAATAAACTTTTAAAGCACTGAAGTTATAAAAAAAAAATCTGTCAATTTCCAGCTCATCTCTTATTTAAGTGTATGTTTGCCTGTTGAAAATATTTCCATCTCTTTCAGATTCAGTCAACATGCTGTGCATTTACTTACAGAAGAGCGTCCATACCAATAATTTGTTAGAGTCTCATTTGTTTAATGAGAGAGTTTAAATTTCAGGTTGTTTGCATCCAAACTGGAAGAAGGGTTTAGTAATTACAGCCCTTTACCTTGTTGAACTTTCTTCTTCAGGGACTTGAGTTTAATTTGATAAATGGCTCAAATGCTTTTGAACCCACAACATGTCGTCAACAGAGCTCCCAATGCAAGTTAAAAGAGTTGTTCTTATCTTAAAGACCAGAATAGTTGTGAAACAGCGATCTCTGGACAGATTAAACTGAGATCAACTTTACCAAAATAACACAAATAAAATCTCATGAAACATGCAACATCATCTGTCAAACATGTTTAGGTCGTGTGAGGGTATGGGGGTGCAGGGCCTCTAGGGACACCGTGTCACCAGTTGTCATTGATGGTATGACATAAGATAGAAGCAGCTGCATGAATTTCTACGTTTATAGTGATTTGCTGTCTGCTCAGATTCTGCCAAATGGAGCAAAGCTGATTGGATGTCGCTTCAGAGTACAGATGAACAAAACAGACTGGAAAAGCAATCCAGGAGTTTTTCAAGGTAAAGAAGTGCAATATTCAGCGATGGCTGCATCAATTCCCTATTCTTAACCCGGTTAAGCTGCATTTTATCTGCTGATGACAAAACTAAAGGCAGAAATACCCAATAACCTATTCTTTAGTGTCCGGTCTTCTTTGTCCACACAAAGCATTCTTTACAAAGTATGAAAAATGAATATTTAATTTATGTTTATGTTAAATGGTTTTATTAAATGAGAGGCACTGAAAAAAAGGACTCCAAATATTTAAGAGATGTAACTTCTGAAGTCTTACTCCTATTCTGAATTTGTATTCAAATTATATTTGAGAGTCTGCACTTCAAGTCGGTGTTTGAATATGTTTTGGAAGATGACTAATTTTAGCTTAAAAATCTTGGAATAATGTCACTTGTAATCAGCCCTGCATATCTAAACATTTGCTGCAGTGTGGATTTCACATCATTTTCTTTAACCTACTTATGAGCCCACAACATTGGTTGAGCCTGAGGGAAGGAGCTTCCCATTATTGCTCAAAGCTGTTGATTTTTTTCAATCTTCTTTTTGTGTTTTTTTTTTTTATTGAGCACAAAATCTGTGGGAGGAACAATCTCATGTCATGTTCTATCTGCGTCAGAAGACTCTTTACATAGCATCAGTTTAATAATAAGTGTCGTGGTTTGGAGTAAATTTAAATGAAGATCGCCTCGTAGTGGATTTTTAGATGACCAATGACAGAAAAGAAAATTGCTACAATGATGACATCTTTATAGTTATCAGTGGAAGAGTTGATGATCCCTCTGAATGGGTAGTACCCATCTCTGGGTGAACAATATCCATCCTATTACACATGAACCCAAGTCCCTGCATAGCATTCTCATTTGTACTGTAACGAGATGATCCTCTGTGTTTTTAACATTGAGTTTATCTCCACCCGGTGTTAACCTGTGTGCAATGGAAGCATGCCCAACCATTACTGGTCTATACCACTTGGCCTGCAGATGGGACTGAAAGTAGAAAGCTTCTGCTACCAAAGTCTTGTTCAGTGCCTACAGATTTGACATCCTGCTGTAATACACTATGTATTGCACATTTTTGTCAATCCAAGAGGATTACAAGAAACTGTATATGATAGTTGTTGTTGAATCAGCAAGTTATCCAACATATAACGAGACAATAAACACCATTGTTTCCACTTTCATAAAGAGCTACACAGTCAATGAAAGGCAGCATAGTGGGGGCATAATTTACAAGATTTTAAACTTGGGCCACTTGAGAACCAGAATTTCTTAGGCAGGTTTAGGCAATGGTTTCACTTCAAATGAGGCCGGTCTCACAGCAGAATGTGAAATGGTGAAACTGTCTTTGTACTTTTTTATTTAGGAGAGAAATGTATTTGAGTAGGACACGTGGCTTGTGTGTTCAGCATGCTTTGTGTCTGCAGCTGGTTATCCCTGACAATCATATTTTAATGCAGTACTTATTAGAATATCCATATCAATTCAAGCCATGATGTTTTCCTAACCCTAATGTTGTTTTCAATACCTAACCCTAGCCATGTATTTATAGTATTTCGCTTTAACCAAGAAGTTTGAAATGCATAAAACAGAAAAAGTGACTAACAACAACAACAACAACACAAAAGAGAGAATTCAAAGTAAAGTGACTGAATACTCAGCAGTTGGGTCTGTATGTGAGCACAGCTCTCCTGACTGATGATCACGTATGTGTGGTTCGACCTAGTCCCACGTCTGAAAGCAGGCTTTTTTTTAACCTGTGAAATTTGATGTAACTGTGCTTTTGTGAGTATTTAATGAAATGAATGCCTTCCACTGTGGAGCTTTTATTCTGTTCAGTAGCACTGAAAAAAAATAATATGAATCATACCAATAGATTCAGTTTTTTTGTGACTATTTCATAATTGGTGGTAAGATTGGTTTGATAAAATGCTTCCTTTCACAACATTCATCACAGGTTAAGAAGCTTAATTTTTACCACAGTTTATGTCATTTTAAACCATATATACAGGTTGTAGTAGCAGCTTTCTCAAACAACCTGCAGAGATTAGTTTTTTGGGAAAGAATTGTATCTAAAAATTAAATTAACTTTGTGTTTTGTAAAAACTGCAGTCTATTCACACACTCGCACAACGATGATCACATAATTGGCAAAGTGGGGCTCAAGATCTTGCTCAACAACACCTCTACACCTCTACTGAGGACGACAGGGATCAATAAACTGACAGAGCACCAGTAAACCACTGCTAATTAAAGCTGCAACAATATGATGTAACAGAAAAATACCTATTTTTATGTATAAAACTACTGTAAATAGGCTCAAGACTGTGCCTTGAAGGACACTAGTTTTGCATGCATTCAGTCAGCTAAATCCCAGAATGCTGAGAGAGATTATGAAGGGCATACAATAAAAGAAGCAATTTTCAGTCCTTTTTTTTTTCTTTTCTTTTGTTGTTACAGCCCTTTCATTCAGAATGGTGAATGCTAAACCTAAATGTAGACAAACAGAAAAGCTGCAAAGAATGAATATTTCATGCCAACAGAAACCAGAAAAACACTTTCAGACTTACGGAGTGCGTGCCACTCATCCTGCCGTATGGTCTTTGTGATGTTGATGGGTAAATTTCGTGGTAGGATGGACGAGGAATAGTGATACTTGACTGGGGTACATCTCTGAATTATTCCTGGACAAGACAAAATGATGGAGACGGTTAAAACTGGAGCACAAATATCCTTAATTCAAGGAGGTAAGAAAGACAACACAAAATAAAATTAATTAAAAATTGCATTTTGAACCTTTGTCCCTCTTCTGGGATCATAAGATAATGTGTGGATACACACAGCAGATGAGTTTCTCATTTATTCTCCATCCTCATTGAGTTTTAATTCTCTAAGCTGGCTCTATTAACCTTGTTTTTCCAACTCCTACGTAGCAATTTAACAGTGATTAAGAAGCAATATGGAATATAGATTATTCCACCAAAGCCCTCAAACGAAAAAGTTCTGATTTAAAGTGAATCTCTTTCAAGTTTTGCATAATCTTAGTTTTCTGGAGCCCACCTCTTTCATCCAGCTCCAAACCTTTCTATCAGTCTCTAAGCAAAGCAATACTTTACGTAATTTAGGCAAAGTTGCAAACTTGTCTGCGGTTGTTGGTATATCTTGTAAGACAAATGGGAAAATGTTTCATATTTACCAAGAATCACAACAATTGTCACAACGTCTGTGTCAAAGGCTCAACCTTTATTGCAAACCGTATCGCCAAAAAGTGCAACAAATAGTTAAATCTGTCATTTATTTGGGTTAATGTGGTTCATTCGTTTGAACCTTTATTTACCAAACACTAGTAAAAAGGAAATCATTTACAGTACCTTCACAGATCGGTGCCATGGACACCGATGCACCCCCATCCTATCACAGATGCTGGCTGACTTTTCACTGAGAACAGTCTTGATCGTCTTTAGCACCCATGGCACTGAGAACTCTTTCAGGTCAGAAATATGTGGAACAATCTGAGCCATCACTGTGGACCAAGATGAGCGTGGCAGTGGAGTGAAACCAGATGTTGAAATAATGAAGAAGGTCCAGCGCAGCTGTTGTCTGTGCTTTTCAGCTGTACTTCTTTATCATTTATCATTTTTTGGCACTTCATCCTCTTTTTGAGGAAATCTGTTGTTGTCAGTCCCTCTTGGTTCAAGCTGAGTGTCCTAACTCAGTGCAGATAGATACCTACATGCAACCATAAGCCAGCCTCTTAGGTTGACTGCTCATTGGTTGAACGCTAGCTTGAGCCAAGAGGAGACCGACTGCAATCGATTTCATCACAGAGGACAGAGCGCCAAACATGACAAAGATTTAGGGGTGAAAAGCACAGACAACAGCTGCACTGGACAATCTTCCTTCTTTTAACCATTAGTTTCGATTTTGACCTGTGTGTTTTCCACAGCAAATCTAAAGGAGCAACGATGGCGCACCAACACTACCCATACCTCAGATTGTTCCACATGTTTCTCAGACTTCCCCCCAGTGACAGCAAAAGGATGTAACATAAAATTCAGTAAATGACCCAAGCATGGAGGAGCCAGCCATTTAGTGTGGCTATATCTGCACAACAGAGTCGGCCCCTTTCTGGACATGTCTGTTCAATAAAGGTTCAAGCAAATAACAAATTCTAGATGTTCATTTTGTAGCATTTTTTTTTTTTAAAAACAAAACTTTATAAGCTAGGTTTGCACATTTGTCTGGAGCTTTTTTGTTAATTTTTGTTATCTTCACAGTGTTGATGAATGTTGAATGACACCTGAGGCAACAACTGAAGAGAACTACTCCTACATCAGGGAGCTTTTAGACTTCATGCTGTCCCAACACACTGTGAAACAAGCTCATTTTTATTGGGACTTCACCCTTTCATGCAGACCTGCTTTAAATGCAGCTTCCTTTAGACTGCATGTTAAGGAAGTCCTAACATCGGGAAAATGTTAATACCTGGCAAACATCTAAACGTCCCACCAGCATTTGATATAATCACACTGATTGTTTAACATAAACAATCCCCCCCTTCCACTCCTAGTACCTCATAATTGTTCATAGTACATTTCAAATTTGGTGACATCATGTGAGCATATTTTTCGCCCACCTTAAATCTGATTAGAAGCCAAAATTAATAGGAAAAATGAAGGGAAAAAAAACTCTCTGTGGGTGTGTAATACTGCCTGCCAGAGTTTAGTCCAAAGCTGCCAAGATTCAAATTTTGTTGCTGTGTAAACATGCTCAAAAACTGCAAGAGCATACAAAACAAAAACCGCTTCTGAACATTAAATCAATCAAAGACACACACTTACTTACTTCTCTGTATGGATCTGAGTCCAAAGTAAGTGTTAATTTACACCATCGGTGAGCTATGAGTCCACAGCAGTTGCACTCTTGACGATTGAGTCAAATTCCAAATGTTTATCCTTCTTCCAAATGTTCATTCTTGCTTTTCCTAGTGTTTATTTTTATTCAGTACTTAGCTCTTGTGTTTCACTGATGAAGAGTTGCCAACGGCATCTCGCTGTTAAATGTTCCACAGTGACAATAAAATAATTTTATTCTATTCTATTCTAAGATTGCAGCCATGCTTAGAAAAGTACTGCGAATCAACTGATGCACATTTATGACAAAGCGGATGTTTCTCTAACAAATTGTGCTCCGTGATGTGATGCTTTACATGGTAAAACACAATGTTTGCAGCTTTTATCTTTTATCCTGGTTTGTACCGCTCGAGATCTCTGCATTTCCTGTTTCATTGACAGTTGGTTATTTGTATAAAGTCATACTTCCTCCTTACATCTGTTCTCAATATGTGAATAAACTCAAGACTGGCAAACACAATCCCATACAAGCTCCTTAAGTTCCAACTGAGCAGGTCAGAGCAGTTATAACATACAGTACATGTGTGTGATTTAACTGTTAAAACAGTTTAACAGTTAAATCTGTATACTCTAAGTCTGAGTTATGGTTTAGTGTGAGGAACATTTCAACAGCCCATATCTTTTATCAAACATGGGCTCCTTATACCCAGTGGCCAGCATAAATAATCAGTGAAAAAGGAATTCATTATTTTTTTTAAAACTGCTCAGTTATCAGTGCCAATATTTGCACAAAACACAGTTTTTGAAAGTAACTCAAATATGAAATTGAGAGAAATACGATCTTAAGAGTCCGACGACACTATCTCAAATGAGCAATAACATGGGTTTGATTTGACTGCATAAAATATTTACTCTCTCTGCGAATAAACTACAGTAAACAGGTTTTATTGTACCTGAAATGGAGCCAAATTCTTATCTGCACGTCCGTTGTGGCTGCTAGGAGCTCAGCATGTTGAAAAACTTGGAGGCAAAAAAAAACTAGAGGTAGCAAGATTTTTCAATGGGAGTCAAATGTGTTGAAGTTGTCTCTTTCTAGTAATTTGTCGACATACATTGTAAAAGGCACTGCCATATTATAATGGATACATGTACATCATATTTAGGAGCTGGAGGCTAAAGGTTCTGATGCTATGTGTCAGAATGCTGTCCAGTAAAATAGAAATACAATATATGGCCTCAACATGACCACGAGACTCAGTCAATGCCATTCTGCAAGACTCAATAAGCTTTATAGAGTTTGTAGGTCAGTCAAACAAAAACAGATGTGTTATTATACAGTACTGTCATCAACATGTATGGTTATTCAAGAAAAGCAGTTGTTTGAAAGCATTATGCTACTTAACTAGAGCCTTTTTCCAATGTTTTCTAGAGTTTAAATTGCACTTCTTAATGTTTTGGAGGTTCAATTTTACAAAAATGGGACATTGACCATTGTTTCTTTGCATAATCAAAAGGCTGCTGGATATGGCCTAAGGATTTTAAAAGATCACGATGTAGTTGACACTAAACAGAAGGAGGAAGCTGTCATCAATGTGCCTTTTACTGTGTGTGAGGTAGCCTGATATGCAATGGTTACCCTGCTTCCACTCAGATCATATCACAACACCCTGATACCCATCTTTTTATGTATGTGCTCAGTTTTTGCTCCTCAACCTGGACTCAGTAGGGCATCAATCACTGTCGGAGGCCTGAAATATGACTCCTTGTTGACGTTCACTGAGAAAGGTTTGACATGGTGCTGTCTCTTTGGAAGAACTAAACTCGAACCGGATTCAGGTTCTTTTACAATATGACATCTTAATGACACTAGCTGTTCAAATATGCTGTTTAGTCTCTGACAGACTTGGTATGGAGAACAACTGTTTTAAATTCAAGACTCAGGTAACCTCGGCACCATTGTCAATAGGATATAGGCGACCAGTAAAGCAAATTAGCCATAATCCTCGACAAATCACGTTTTATACGAAAATACAACGACAGAGACACGTTAATGTGAGAGGCCTCTAGGTGATCCTGTGCTTGTGTCAGGCAAGGTGTGAGCTCATCGCTGAACATCACGGCCTGGTGCGCATCACACTGCCCGTGTTTACCTTTGTAAATAAGGTCCTCGGTCTCCAGGTCGAATCCCTCCCGGTGACACTTCCTCCAAAGCCCGGAGATGGTGGAGTTAAACTGCCGGCTGCAATGAGACTCCATGGCAGACGCTGCGGCCAGAAAGTGCCGCTTCCCCCTGATGAGAGGAGCAGCATCTGGGCCGTTACCTTTCCTCTCCAGGCTCTTTGGAGGCATCTGGAGGGGGAGGTTGTGGTTTGAAATGTAGATGTAACCGGGGTCGTTTCGCTTGTTGGCATAGTTTTTACACCTCTCTCGATGTCTCCTCGCATCGGTCTCGTACCAATAATCGGTGCAAATAGCCATGGCGAGGAGCCCCAGTGCACAGAAAGCCAAGAAGAGCCCCGTGCCTGTTAATATTTTCATAGCGGCCATCTTCCCCACACGATGGAGAGCCCAGACAGTCGCAAGAAGGTTCCTCCGTGGCCGTGGTGGTGGTGCTGGTACCGCGTGAAATAAATCACGACGGCACTCAGAGCATCTCGCAGTCCTGCACCGGGAGCATGATGATCCTGCGAGGCCAGTGATGTCTGGACTGGATGCTGCGCTCTATTGTTGTGGTGGCCGGTGGATGCAATGTTGTTCCCACCATCTGTTATGGTACAGGAGGAGAGGGGATGGATGGCGACCAAAGCCGTGAGGAGGAGGCAGGGGCAGTGATGTGGAGTGATGTAGTTGCGCTAACTCTCCTCCAGGTTGTTGCGGGATGGGGAGCAGGAAGAAATGTGCTCCGTTTGAGGAGGAGTGGTGGTCATTTGTTATGCTTGAATGAGCACTTCTTTTTTTTTTTTTTGCACTCTGTAGACATGTCAAACACACCGGTCCAGAGCAGGGAAAGTGTAATAATAAACAACCAATCTTTAAAGTCAACATTTCGAGTTTAATCTTGGATAGAAATATCCTCAGCACTTTGATGGGTCCAGTGTAGGGGATGCGTTTATTTTTCAAGTTCATACTGATCCAGTTAACCGAGATTTATGCCATTCAACCACTCACTAATTGGAAAATTCGTACTAAAAAGTGAATTTTAACTTTTTTTTTTTTTTTTTTTTAAATCTGTCACTTATGAGCAACAAGCCTTGGTGATAAATCCTGCATTACATTATAAGCCATGCATAAATTGTCATTAAAAATACAAATTATGACATTACCAATGAAACATAATTGATCAACCACTGACATATCCCGTTTGTGACTCTATGACACTCAAACTAAAATGCATATCCATCTCGACCCCACTTTTAGTCTCCTTTTTGTGAAGGAGTCACAGCAAAATGAGTCACTGTAAATGGCATGAACGTTTTACATACGACTTCATTTTGGTTCATGTTGAAAATGTTGACAACTGCAGCATGTCAAAAATCCCCTGGTTTGGGGGGGGGGGGGCGAGAGTAAGATTTCCCACCATCTTCCACTTCAGAGTAAAGTAGTGGCCGTTTTTTTGTTCTTCTGTGCTGTGACTGTAGAAGGCTGATGACTAAGGAAGGCAACCCGTGGTGGAGTCGTTATGGCAACAGAAGCTTGCCAAATAGACTGTTGAAATTGGACAAATGTGAACATGCAGTCAATGCCCCCCTCCCCCTCACTCCCATATGACATTTTAGGCATCGGTCCTTTGCGGTAAAATTCTGCACGGTGGGGGGGGGGGGGGGGGCAGGTTTTTTGTGCAGCAAGGTCAGATCAACGGATTGCGCTGCCTCAGCACTTTTATACAAGTCTCCCAATCAATATCAGGACATCTGAATTCCACTGAGATCAATACAATGCACATATTCCAATCATCTGCCAGTGCACGTTGTCTTTTCCCCCCTTTAAGTTAAAAATACACAGCCACAGATGTCTAAAATTTAGAGTTTATTTATTTAGGAGAATACCAACAACACAACATGAATAATCCCTTGTGGTTAACCTTGTCATCAGTAACTAGTCTCTAAACAACTGTCAGCAACAAGTCAAAACTGAATATCAACAAACAGTATTAATCTTTTTTTTTACACTTTGTCATAATAATTTCTTTAAGCTTTCATTGGCACCAATTTGTGCTCAAAAGGTGCAAAAACCACACTGTGGAAGACAAGCAGATAAAAAAATTTTAAAAAAAAAGGTACTTTGGTGCGGAGTCTGCACTACAAACACTGATCATCCTGACCTTTTGGCACTTATTTCTACAAAACAATACAAGATGAAAGCGTTGAGTAATGAATCTGTGTTTGTTTTCAATAAATATGAAGAAGCTACAATGCAAAGAGAGAATGCGCAACATTTCACAACACATACAAAAATTTGGGTTGGATTATAATGCGAGGCGGGAGGTCGTTGTGCAGGGCCAGTAATACCAGTTCTGTTGAGAACAGGGGTTGTTGCTGTTCTGTGTGTGTACCTGTGTAAATACATGTGCTAAAACATCGTGATTGAAAAAATAATCCGAGGGCCCGTTTAACACAAACCCTCTTGATTCTGCCCTCATATGCAAGTATGGCACATTTACGTGTCCACATGTAGGTCCAGTCAGCTGATAAAAGGTGGTCCTTTCAATTATCCCTCCATAAAGTGCCGTTCTTTGTCAGATATTTGCTTTAGTGTAATGTGACGATGATGATGATTGGGGGGGGGGGGGGTTGATGGAGGACAGGATTCTACTGCGAGTGTTCGACAAGGAAAGAGGGGCGTTTCCTCTGGGTTCAGTCAACAATGGCAGAGAGCAGAGCCATGATGGCCACGCCGCTGAAAATGAGTAGTATCTGCAGTAGGGAGTGTCTACAAAGACAAAAAAAAAAAAAAGAGGCAAAGGTTATACATTTAGAACGATTTAATATCATTAGAGTAAAGTCCTGTCTGCTCACCTTCCCTCCACAGAACTACTTCTCTCCTTCTAGTGAGGCCTACATATATACTACTTTAGGCCCTATATTTTCTGCTGCCTCCATATGAATCGAACTTTGTGAAAGATTGGCCTGTAAAGCTCAGTTGAAAGCGTGACAATGGTTCTGGCCGCTGCTTGGTGTTGCCTGTTCTGTCCTGCTAAGAAAGGTCAAAGCTATGCCGGCTCAGTCTAAAGGGGCTCAATATTGCGAGCACTGAGTCTGCAAACGATGCTATTTGTTTTATCTAGGTCTATTGTGTTTGGAACAAAAATACTCCCAAATAAATAGTCTATTGTTTGCTGGACTGATGGTGAGCAGCTGGGACATTTTACCATATCATCCATTTCTCAAAACTCACAGTTCAACAAGACAGAACAGTGATTTGGTCACTATAATACAATCGAGCCATGTTTTACTCCACAAACACACAAAGATGTACATGTGCAAACACACAGGTGGTGCAATTCAAATCCAAGTCAGCGAGTTGAAATGACAGGAAATGGATTCAACGTGCGGCATACAGCTTAGCGGCAATGCTGTTTTTTTGTACAAGCAGACACTAAATGCAAGCAGAAACTTAGTTTACAAAGATCGGAGAAGTATTTAGAAACATCTATGATACCTTAAACTGGATTCCTGTAGCAGGTCCGGCATCACATTCACCAAGGCAATGTAAAGGAAGCCTCCGGCAGTGAAAGGCAATATCCAGCTACTGACGTTTTCTACAAACGGTGAGAGACTCATGACCGATTTGGTCTCTGGTTCACAACTGGTTGGAATGTGTGTGAAGTGGTGTTTTCTTACCTGCGCCTTTGGGAGACTGTGCGCACAGAGCAAAAACAGCCCCCAAGACCCCGACAAGTGCCGTCGACATCTGCATGCGCGCGGCACTCCAGCGATCGAACCCTGCCCTCAGCAGAATGGCGAAGTCTCCCACCTGTGAAGGTGGACACACATCTCACAGCTCAGGAATGGCTCGACAGGGAGTGCGTTTCCAAACACTGCAGCGGTCAGGCTCTTCCTGCCGGCCCTTGGAGTCGCGAGCATTCATTTCTACACTAAGAAGTAATATGTGCAAAAGTTACTGTAGTAAAAACTCTCACCTCATGAGGGATTTCATGGAGCAGGATGGCGAAGGTGGTGAGGAACCCAACCTGAAAAAAACAAAAAACAAAATGTCCAGTTAATGTTACTTTTCCTGAGGAGAGGTCCCGTGTAAAGGCCATGCAGAGCAACAGAATATGATCAGGAGCATAGGATGAGGTCATCCTGCAACTCAAACAAGTTTACCAGACAATTATAACGGTTCCAACTAGATTATATCTGCTTATGAAGGAAAAACATTTAATCAGCACTGCGCTGATATAGATTTGTTTTTTTTCTTCTCCTTTTTACATGATTCTTTTCTCAATAACGTCGCAATGAATGCACGAGGAGTAAACAGAAAATGCTGGTGAGATGTCTTGTATGTGCATGTTTGAGACATCTAGTTAACTTCCTCTCTGGCACACTGATCCACAGATCATGCTGCTTGCCTTATGTCTCTCCAGCTGGACTCTCATCCCACAGCTCCAAATATACAGTAACCTACTGAAGCGGTACAAATCCATGCTACTGCAGTTTCAAATATACCTTTTTACACACGAGCCTGTAACACAAAGAAATAATGCTTAAAAAGGAAAAAGAAAAAGAAAAAGTGACCTGTGAGGGGTCCTTTGTAGGAAAGTGGAATTTTCAGCAAAGCGGAAAGTACAATCTACTGAATCTGCTTTGATAGATAATAACATTGGATAGATGTCGTGTTTGTGAGTCTTGGCAATCCCTGCTGGTCATTTTCTCTTTGAGGGCAGGATTTTGAGATTGCCCTTACTTATAAATCATATCCGGCACAGTGCGAAAACTTCAGGTATGTTACCATAAATAAGCTTTCTTTTCAACTCCACTGACTATTTTCAGTGCATCGGTCAATCATGCAACTTCTATACACGTGCACTACATAAATATATTAGCGTCATATGATCTCAAACCTTCTGAATAGAAACACAAGCCTCGTCTTTCTGAGAGGAGCACAAGTTGGCAAAGTTATTTGTCAGCTAAACTACAAAATAAGCTTTACAAACTCGAAAAAAAAAAAAAAAGTTACTTATTCTCCATCTTTAAGTTGAACAAGGAATTGCTACAAAACAACAATCTAAATTTATGTTTCAGCTTTCGAAAATATGCACTGTCCAACCCTACGTACATCCTCTATACAGTGATTCTTTCACTTCTTCCTCTCTTTTCCTTCCATTTCCTGCTTTGACGAGTACCTCGACTGGCAGCAGGTGTGGTACACGATTTTCTAGCATGGCTCCATACGTGGTTACTCATTTCATCCACACATTAAAGTTCAAAAATGTCCCTTCAGGTCTTTTTTTGGCCCATCTTAACATTCTTCAGTGGTGGTCATGTTTCAGCCATCTTTACTTTGGACATGTATCTGAACAACACAGTTTGTTGGGCTTTTCCATCTCCATGCATTTTTTATGGTTCTGATGGCAAGAAAGCATTCAACCGCCCAGTGGTCCCGGCTCAACCATTTAGCTATTCCAGGAGTGTCGCATCCTTATGAAAGGCAGGTTCCAACTTTTGATTTTTTTTAAGGGTCACATCTTTTATGGGAAAATTGACCCGAAGTAACTAAGCCGACTCCTTGATAACGCAAATCCACATGATCTGAAAAATCTGTGTATTCAATAAGTATAACAATTGGCATGGTTTGGTGCTTGAACTTCAGCACAGACTTTCAAAGTTAATAGTTTTAAGTGTTTTTAATGTCGACGTTATCACAGCATTTTTACCTTTTTGCTAACCAAGAAGCTCCCAGCTACTGCCAGTCCATGGGTGAAGTTGTCAATGCAGTTGGCCAGCAGGTTGAGGTATCCACTTATCTGTGACAAACGCACACAAATCAACACTGCCACTCAGAAAACGATGAGATGTACCGACTAGATGATGACGTCCTGAGCTGTACCTCAAAATCCAGAATGTTTATAGACGGCCTGTACTGTCTCTTATATAAGCAAACCACATGTAACTCATATGTTTACCCTAGTGTAGTTTTTTTTTTTTTTTTTTTCATAAATCAGGGGTATGTTTTGGGCCAACGTTACCTTGATTTTCTCGGATCTATCCTGTAGACTCTGCTTGGAGGATTTCCATGACTCAGTATGGTGTCCATTTTTGAGAGAAGTCACTCCTTTTCCACTGAAAGTTGAACTGGACTGCGTCTGTTGGGAAACAGGAAGTCACATCTTGTCCTTACATGAACCCTTCTCTAAATAGATTGTTAAAGTTTTGTTTTACGCTCTCACTAAAGATGCATACGCGCCATCAGAAATATGCTCTTAGCCCAGAAAACATGTCTTGTCATGTGCTTTGACCACCCTTGACCACCAACACCACTCGTGCTAAAAACAGTAATTTAATGGCAGTCTGAATCTCACAATGCAGTAAACAGGCATTTTACTGTTGCACCTGCTGTGTGTCAAAGTGTCTGCCCACTGGGATCAAAGCAGCTTTTGAAACACTCATTATTTTTTTGACCTTCCTACATATGCAATAACCTGCAGTCATCTGTATTTCCTCCGTTTTCCAGGTAGAAAAGGCGACCCTTGAATTTCCAGAGTCAAACATGTTGACGTTGCGATTATAAAAGAAGAGACCCAGTCAGCTCAGACTGAAGCTTCTGTTTTCTGAAAACAGCCAACTTCCCTGTTCAATCATTCAGAGACCACACACGCTGCCATTTAAACCGATAGTCAAATGAAGTCAGAGGGAAGTTATTGGAATCATTTTGTCCTCATCTTGCCACAAGGAAATGTTTGCACCATGTCTGTGATTTGAAGCACAGGGAAGTGATAAAGTGTTGTGAATATTTCAGGGCTCTCAATGTCAAAGTTTTGTTTACTGACAACTTAAATGTGAAAAATCTCGTTAAAAAGTGATGAAATCTCAAGTTGTCTGTTGAGCATTGTAGCTGTTCAGCCATGATGAATCCATCCAAAACACTGACGCAATTCAAGCAAAATAATAAAAAAAAAAAAAAAAAAAAAAAAAAAGGAAAGACATTCAGCTTCTTTTCATTGCTTCATGTTTGGGTTACATTAACTCAAACACGGTATTCTAGGAGAAAACCCTTCTAACCTTCCTCACTGTCACACACTGTTCCTGCCTATTGTTGACTCTGTCAAAAAGCCGAGCGCTCTCCTGTGGACTCTGAAATGTCTAAAGCAGCTGCTTCATCCCAGCACTAAAAATAGACACTAGCAGAGGAGCTGAGCCGTGGATTCCAATCTTCTCCCTCAATGGCATTAGAAAGATGGGGAGGGTGGGGGGATGAGACCATCTTTACAAACAGACTGCAACCAGCTGTTCAATCACATTTCCTGTTACACAATTTAGCATATAAATTCTGAATAATAAGCTTCCACTCTGATGTAAATTGAATCAAGCACTTCATTTCGTTGCTACGTAACACAGCAAGTAAATAATAGATATAAACAGCCGTCTCAGCGCAGTAAAAACAGCAAAACAGCATATTTTGTGTCAGTAAAGTGGATCTTGATCAAGTTCGTATTAATTTATCGTAAACATATCAAAAGGAATAGTTTTCCTTAATCACATGTCAATGAAAGGATGGATCCCACTCGTGTGTATAGAGGAAATACATATAGTCACCAGATACTTATTGTAGCTTTGAACAGACACTAGCAATAAGGAGATAGGACTAGCCTGGCTCTATCAAAAGGTTTTGAATAGAAAAATAAATCCACCCACTGTAAAATCCCCAGTCTTGCTTGTTTCATCCAAAACACAAACCTCAGCATAGACTTGACACGCGCTTTTGCAGGATTTATATGACAGACAAGAACGCCAATCAGCATTTTCTTTCCCCAAAACGTGGATCTATTGCTGTAAACTCTCGGGTGAACAGTAGGTCATTTGATTCTGCAGTCATCAAAACACCACTGACAGATATGCAGACTAAGCGGGAATGCATTTGTACTGAGCATACCAATGAAAAGAAAAGATGTGAAGACTTGTGTTGACATGCGAAATAGTGAGATTCCAGCAGAAATACTTACAGAAAGGTTAAAATTCAGGTCCGAATCCGAGGTGGGATCTTCGAGGCTTGCTTGGTCTGGGAACATTTTCTCCAACACGAGGAAGGCTACCAGACCGACGATTACCCACAAGCCCTGGGTCATGTAGTGATTTTGTTTACCAGCTAGAAGGGTAGCAGACAGGTTGTAAATATCTGCGTAAAGTTATGATTATGCCAGAGTGGTGGTGCTGCAAACAACATGCTTTCTACGGATGACATGAAAGTTAAATGTAACATTGCATTGATAAACATTTATCCTTTACTAACAGCTACAGGTAAATGTTAAGATTAATTCAGTTCTGTTGAGAATGTGTTACATTTTAGAATAAATGATCAAGCTATGTTAATTTAGAAAGACTATTATGTAGAAGCATCATCTGGTCAAAGGAATGGTTTATAACGCCTGCATACTCTGTCTATGAAGTCCGTAAGAGAGCAGTGTTATAAAACAAAGCCATTCAGCAGTATTGTCATAATTGCAAATAGACCAAGAACTGACCATTTTTCTATATGCTTGAGAGGGAAGACTGGGTCAAACAACTGGGAATATAAAGGTATTTATAGCACGGGCAGATAGGAGACCTCACCCGAAGAGTTGGAGAGGGCCCATGCCTCAGGAAGGAGATGAAGGAATACATCACCAAGGAGACCACCAATAGCAAAGCTCAAGAGCTGCTTTAGTTTCTGGCATCCAGCTGGCAAAACATAGACAAGAATCAGGGAACTAATTACTGTGCAGTATGATTAATAAAGACCTGGAGATTAACCTCTTGTTCGCTTTCTTTTAGGTTTGAGATCAGATACAAATTTGCAGCGCTACTGTTCCTTCTCCTACCGTACCGTTTCATTTGCCCTTTCAATAATTAGCATATGACGCATTAAAATGCAAACGTGCGTCTATCTCAAACTGCCAATCATAGCTCTGATTACTCGTGCTCCAGAGAGACTTTATTCTTGAGGAGTTCCCTTGGTAAAGACTAACCTCTGGTCAGAGTTGCAGTTGACAACCCACAGCCTAAAATACATCTGGAATGTTCTGCTCCTGTGGGTGGGGCCCCTCAAAGAGCCTTAGATCTCGGGCTTATATTGAGAATGAGGAGTTGTCGTCATAGTACAGAGCCCCGCCCCTATCCGCCATGTTGGCAGAATGCTAGCGAGAAAACGCCATTCTCTCCGTTCGTTTACATTGTACGCGTGTTTTTAAATCAGTAAGTTTAAACAGTGCGGAATTGCAAGAACATGCCTGGAAATCACTGCTGTGTGAAGAACTGTTCCAGTACCTCACACAATACGTTTGGGAAACATAGGAACAACGAAATACATTTTTTTTCGGTTTCCTAAATGGATGCAGCATCAGGGAGAGCAGGCGTCTGACCTGACGAGGAGACGCCGGGTTGCCTGGCTGGCTGGACCTTACTTTCGATTGCACCCCTCCGTCGATGAGAGTGTGTTCTCTACATTTTCACTCGGGTACGTTCTCTAAAAATATCTTTATGTTGTTGTCTCTTAAAGCTACGAAGTTACTTTATGTTGTTGCGAACCCTGAAGTGCACCTGACGTTGCTGCCTAGCGAGCTAACTAGCGAACTGTTGCCTCTTCGAAAATGCTCAACTTGCAAACTGTTGCCTCTTCGAAAATTAATGTTAACTACCCCCTAATGTGGCTAATGTGTTAATGTGTACCCCTTCAGCCCTTTTGTCATACCATGAGCAGCATTACCCTCTCAGTCATGTGTTCTGTGATGGGTTTGCCATTGATTGCATAGGTTTTTTTCATAAACTATTTATTCTGTTGTAGGTAAGCCATCATATGAGATGTTGGAGAACCACGCTGACTGGACAAATTCAGATTTTTACATTCAACTGTACCTGTGCACATGCTGCTCAAATGTGAGGGTGAAAACCTAACGCCTTTAGATAAGATTGTCACTGTTTGCTGTGCCTTAACGAACATGTGCAAAAGTGTTGTTTGAGTTCATTCCTCATTGTTCATTACTTTTTAATTTGTTTGAAATAAATGCTTGAAACAACTTGATATGGCTTAACAATGTTTATTAACAGAACAGGAAAAAAGAATAAGGGCGCAAGGTGCAGAATGCAATATACCTCTAGGAAAAGTTAACAGTGCAAAAGAACATGTGTGCATTCAGAATAAAAAGTATAAAAATTTCCAGCATGTAAACATTGACAACAAGCAATAATAAAATAATACTGTTACTAGTGCAAAAGAACAAAGAAACACTATTCAGCACAAGAAGAGCAAAACCATGGCGTGTCAGCAGAGGGTCTGTCCACAAGCCCCACACAACTGAAGTGATACCATTGGACTGGTAAGTGGAGGCTCAGAGTCTCCGTGAATGCAGGACCTGTAAAATAAATAAAGTGAAATAAACTAAACAGTAAAAAGCATTTATTTCAAGTTACAGTCTACACTTTAGACACATTGATAATGGCTGTAATCTAACCAGGACATGTACACCTTGCATTCAAAATGTTAATGGCTTAAATCTAACCAGGAATGTACGCCTTGCAATCACACATAAGTATCCTAGCCAACCCAGAACTGGTTTGTTCACTTTGCAGCCGCCAACACCCAACACAATAACCTGCTACAGTATGTGTCGTTGGGCTAAAATCAAATGACAACTAAATACCTAAACATAAGCTTTAGCATACATCAAAACATTGGAAACGTTTGTGTACATTGAACATCTCATTAATCTAGTGTTTACAAAACAAGTCGCAGTTAATTACGTTGTCATTTTGGTCAAGAAGTGTCTAAATGCAATGTAATTACAACACACTAAAATGCATGAAAAGAACCTTACCTTTGCCAGTACAACGCTGTTATCATCACCAGAGCCACCTGGAGGCTTGTAGATGGCCAAGTCCTGCACCCAGCCACAGCAGAAAGTCTCGTACGATTCCAAAGATTTGTGACTTTTAAACTCCTGCATTGCGTAGTAACTTACACCAAAGACAAGATAATTGACTATGTCCATATATGTGCACGGAGGTAACTGGTCCAGGTCTCTGTGCCATTCTGCTGCAGGGAGCTCGTAAGGATCAATATTTTGGATGCTGGACAGTTTCTCCAAATACCGCTGCTTTGCGCTTGTAATAAGCTTGTCCCTGCAAGGTCCCTTTTCTTTCGCCTTATCTCTCTCCATTGCTTTGCTTTCTTTCTTTCTTTCTTTTGTATTCGTCTCTGCCCTGCCAAAATGACAAATGCGGGAGGATATCCGTTAAGTTAATGGCGTTGCCCCTGGCAACCAATAGATTCTTCTGCCAACATGGCCGACCGGCCGACCGGAGTCACGTGACTCCTCAGTCTCAATACAGTAACTTAGGTGTGGTCACTGAAAAGCAACATTAATAAGAATGTACAGTGCACCTTAGTTATTCATACACTTTTTGGGCACACATACACACACAACTGTTTTGTTGGAGCATCTTTAGCTTTGAACATGGCAACAGACAATCGAGTTCGAAGGCTTCCACTGGACCACTGTCCACTTCTCGTGGACATCAAAGGGCAAAAGAAAAGGCCTGTCATGTCGATTCTCTGCATTGAACTCTCACCTAACTGTTTGTTTTGGTTTATGCTGGATGAGTGAGAAGTTGGCTTAGGTCTATGGTCTAGTTCTGTAAATTCTCAACACAACATGTCTTACTGCTCTGCGGTCTCTGCCACAGTATCACTCTCTGAGAGCCAGTCTTTTTTAACATGCCTACATAACTATAAAGCCAGTTCCTCTTGAAACAGTAAACAACTTTGCAGCCCTTGTCACCAAAGTCTGAGCCATGCGTGCTACAACAACTGGAAGTCAGACATGTGGCACACGCACAGATAAGCAAAAATAAAAACATCATGGTTGTTACATCAAGTGCAGGATGTCTGCAGAGCACGTTTGTGCCACTGGGAATCTAATTCATGAAAAAGAAATGGGAGGAAATATAGGGTTTGAAATGTCTGTTTGCTTTTATCTGTTCAATGCCTGCATTTATCATCATTTATCATTTTTTAGCAGCTCCTTCTGCTCACGTATTAAAAGTCCCAAAATAAGGAGTCCAACTTCAGATAATCACCAGGTTAAAATTCTAAAATGTAAAATAATGTAGTTTAAAAATCAACCAATTCCTGCAAAACTAATGACACTCGTAACGCTTAGCTGTAACTTAAGTTTAGCTCCAATTATGCTACCAGGATGAATTACCTGCCAACCATTTCCATGTTGATGTCAGCATTTAGCCAAAGCACCAGTGTTTCTTATATACTCTCACAGAGCCATGAACCAGACTGTAGACTCTTTCAACTCACTTTAAGCGGAGCTTTTCATTTGAAAACATTCAATGTATGCAACCGTTTTTTCAACCCACAGCGTAGTTATCATTTCAGATGTATTTGGTGGTTCACTGGGTGACAGTCTGACATTCTCGCTGCTCAGTACATGAAACTCTTTGCTACCAATTATGTCATCCTATCAAAAAGAAGTTGAGCTGTGAACTTGTGTCGCTTTCAGCTGCCTTAGATCCCTTTGGCACTTCCAAGTATGCTTATGTTCCACTTCTCAAAATGTGCAACGGCATTCATGAGGTCGCCACTTCAGATGTTCTGTGTGCAGGAAGAAACGGTTTCCAGGAAAGTTAATTTCCAATTTCAAACATGAGGAGGATGCAGCTGGATTTATGACAGGCTATCATAGATCCAACAGAACCACGTGCTGATCCAGCTGGAGGCTGTTTTCTCTTGCTGGGAGTTAGGATTTACCACAGAGCCGCTGAAATTTCGAAAGTGCAAAGTTGCGCAAGAATGGAGGATGCCCACCCAGAGCAGTGGCCTCTGACGCAGAAAGTCGTCCGGAAATGTCAAACCTCCAGTTTAATTGACTGAATGTTTTCTCTTTGTCTTAACCCATTTAGGCCTAAAACGCCTGGAAAAGAATGCCTGTAAAACCTATGGGCGATTTCAGAAAGACCCCCTAAAACCTGAAGTTTTTCTGGAAATTCAGCAATTGGGTCAACGCCTGATTGATTTCTCAGCTTCTGTAGCAGATAGAAACAAAATTCAAAAAGTATTTGAGAGCTTACACCTGTGGCTTTCTTTGGAAATTGAGTTTATTTACATACACCTTCACGAAAATAGAAAATGTAAATAGCAAAGTGCAGAAACAGCACTATTTTCAATAAAAAAAAAAAAAAAAAAAAAAAAAAAAAACAGTAATAAAATTAAATTTTATATTTAAATTATTTATTTTATCGCCAGTAATCTCTTCGTACTGGCAGCACAAGGAGCCCATACACATTCCAATAAACGTTTTCATCTCCGGCACAGTTACGTGTGACCACCTTGCCATCTTTGCTCGAGCTGGAGTCTGAAGTACCTGGTCACTGTATCTATTCGTCTCGGAAACGAGATGCGCCCAAAGCTCCTCAGTAAAACTATGATTAAATGCCTGCAACGGTGTGGAATCTGCAGGTAAATCGACTTTCACCCCTGGTGTGCGGTTGAAATCTCTCCGTCGATTACGGTGGTAATTGTCAGTCTTCCACTCACATTCAAACCCTTCAAAATCATCCTCGTCGTTATCGTCATCCTCAAACATATGTGCTAGCCATAAATCTCGATCAATTGGGTCCGCACGTTCATCAGCATCATCCAAGCCAAGAAACTCCTCACAATCGCTACCGTCTGAAATGTCTTCCCACTGAAAGTCCTCCAGGCTTGTTTGATGTAACTTAACTTCAAAACAATGACACGAGGAACATGACGACACTCTCACGTGCCTATTATAATGTATTTGATTGGCGCAGAGGTCAATAATTGGTGCAAAACAACCTTATACATGAAAAAAAGACGTGTACGCTTTCCCGGCCTTAAGGTAGAATAACGCAACAGCGCCCCCGGCTTTAAAGGTAGAAATGCGGCAATGCTTTCCTGGCCTCAATGGGTTAAAGGACACACTTGAATTTACAACAATGTCAATTTACAGAAGCTTTGCATTTACTTTGTGCCATCCGTGTTGGTGTTGATGGGTACGTCTACTAATAAACATGGTTCTAATAGTGAGACCCTTCATACAGAGAAAATGATTGTTTGCTGTTTTTAGGAAAACTAAATTACCATAAAGTCACAGATTAACTTTATTTACAAATCAAGCACACATACATCATTGACTTTTGACCCCTTGACCCCTTGACCCCCCCCCCCCCCCAAATTTCAAAATATCCATTAAATGGGTAAGAAGCAGCCGGTTGCTGTTATTCTAATAAAGCTAAAAATGATGCCTTGATGATTAATATCTAAACATAAATGGAGAGCATTTGGGTAAAATACTGCTACCCTCTTACCTTCTGTTTTTAGGGCTGCTCCAGCTTCAATGGGAAGCACGAGCAGTGGGAAAATCCCACTGAGACCTACAGCAACGGAGCCCACCAGGGACAGGAGCCAAACATGTGTGCGCTCACTGGCTAAAAAGTCTGCGACTGCCTTGAAGCCTGGGAGGTCATCCGTCAGGCTGTGGCCTGGTCCTGCAGCTGTGGCTGTTGCATGAGCCACCGTGGTTTGTGTCATCTTCTGGCTGCTTGATGCCCCCTTGGAGGCCAGCATCAGCAGGCTAATGGGGATAAACAGAGCAGCTACAGCCCAGCTGGGCTTCCAGCAGCTTCCGCCATTCATCCGTGCCACGGTCCGAAGATCACTTGCAACCAGTAGTGCTGTAAGAGGAGCGAGAGAGACATGTTGAGACAGAAGAACCTGCAAACCATTTTAAATAAGAACTGGAACTCAAAATATCACAGTTTCCTATAGTCAAAGAGAGGCAGGGGCAAAAAAATAAATACCTTTTTTTTTTTTAAAACAATATATCGGTTGTGCTTTTGCATGAAAGAGAAAAGACTTCAACGTATCAGACACGTAGCCTTTGGTGCATATAAAAGGCAAGAGCACTCTATAATTTAAATGGGGAAGCTTTCCATTTCAAACGCCCACTGAAGTCCTCTTCTGACCACTTGCAGGTGCGCATTAAAATCTATTCCACTGCGTTAAAATGGAGACCGCTACACTTGTATTTCACTTTGGAGGAGGGGAAGAAGCCCCAGAGAAACACATCTGGAAAACAGAGCAGTCACAACAGATTTGGTAACATTTTCAATGAGCTTTATTTCAAATGGTATGGGGACACAGTCTAAAGTTCATTCCATCTCACGCCCCCCAGAACAAACTCCAGATATCTGGAGCCAAAATGGACGGCCCTGTGAATGGCAAAGAACATGCTACCGACCCGGTGTGCTCTCTTACCTTTAAAGAGTAACACAGCTCTTCCACTAAAGACTGCCGTTGGGTCTCTGGGCTGCAGTTGCAACACTTGTTAGCAGTTATGATCCGAAGAGGAATACCGGTCCCAACAAGGTCCCAATGTGGTAAACAAAAACCCAATAACCCGATTCACTGTTGGAGAATAATTCACTGAAAAAGTTTAGTTGAATTTTCCAGTGTGGAAAAGATCCGATTAAAAGTCCCTGCATGTGTTCAATTATATTTCATAAAGACAAAGTGAACTTGGCCAAAATCAGGAAGTAAGAGGATAAAAATAGAACAGCTAAAACTAAAATCAGAATCAGTACATCTCCAAGGACTAGGAGGGCTGTTAAGTACAATTGCTTTGCTTCATGGGTGCAGTCTTAGAGCTGCAAATAGATTAGGACTTATAAAATCAATCTTCTTTTAAATTGTACAGTAAAACACATGGCCAGAAACTATCAGAAAAAAATGAGGTATTTTGTGTTGGAGAACTGCTTTTTAGTCATTTCCATCCTGCCACATGGAGGTGACACATGGGTCAAAACTCCCCCATGTTTTCCTCTATATTATGGAAAGCACCATATTTCACGCGCTGCACACATAAACCGCCGTTGAACTGAAAGCTTCCGTCTTTCAAACACACAGAAAAATCTAAAATGTATCAGTGTCGTCATTAATTTGAAGCTCACACCAGATGCGCTTTTTATGGAGGAGTATGTGGATGAGAGAAAACTAGTCACAGCAGACTTCCAGCCAGACTTCCTCTTGGCAGCAGCCTGCAAATATCTTTTCCATGTCGCACTCTCTGACTGAAAAGTTGAAGAAGCTATCTCTAGTTGTCTGCAACCTCGTAGTCACAAAGTGCAGAAAAGCTGCAGCAGGTTGATAAAAATTATCAGTTTGTTTTGTCTGGCAAAGTCTCGCGAAGTAGGGTTAACCGATTTACGCAGAGACACTAAAGTAGTAGGAAAAAAAAAAAACTCCGCAACATTACAGACCTTAGGTTGTAGACAAAAAAAAAAAAAAAAATGAAGGAAATTCACGTTGCCGTGAAAACTCTGAGCAAAACAGCTCAAGTATGTGGGTAAAAGTTAGCAGGCTAACATTAGCCGGTGTACGTGTCCGGACAGAAACGCAGAGACGGACACAGCTTTGCTAATGAGGTTAGCCTCAGACAGGGAGTTACTGCAAAAATAATGCTAACAGCTATTTTAATCACAGCTAGCATCACTTTCAGAAACTTACTCCGGCCGTCGCCGGCTAATAAAAACCCGCTGCAATGAAATGCTCAAGTCAGAAGACAGCCTGAGTGTGGCATTTTATCTGAAAATACCTTATAGTTAAAAGAGTCTGTGCACCAGTGTGTCCCTGCCATCCAGGCCGGTTTGATGAAGGCAGGCTCCCAGCTGCTGCTGCTGCTGTGCAGTCAGGAAAGTCACCGCGGCTTTCCCAAACAGCCACGTATCAGGATCCAGGAGGGGGAAAATAGCAACATGAGAGCGTGTCACAACATGGATCCCGCCCCACTAGAGAGTTGTTTCCCCCGAAACAATTCCCCCCCAAAAAACGAGGAGCCAACATTTCTGAGTCGAGCAGCCTTTTTAAATATATATAGAAAAATAGTGATAAAAAAAGTAGGAAGAATCAAAAGGAAGAGGACAGCCACGTGGGTTCACTGAATACACCAAATCGCTGCATTTAAATTGATGCTGCAGCATAGATCTGCATTCACACACAGCCTCCTAATTTACGTGTCAATCTGTTTTTTTTATTCATAGTGTGTTTAAGAACAAAGCAACGCTGATTCAGCTTTCAGTGTTTTAACTTGTTACACTAGCCTACATACATTTCAAAGTTATCTGAGAGCCAGCGGCGCCAGCAGAAATAAATCCTAAGGGTGGCTGGTGGGGGCAAGGCAAAATCTTGGGGTGGCATACAATTCAATTCAATTCAAAAATACTTTATTTATCCCAGAGGGAAATTAAATGTTGATGTAGCTCAATTAAATCAAGGAGTTATTATAGATTCAAGGAGTTATTATAGGCCTAGATACCCGACCAAAAAAAAAAAACACCTATTTATTGATTTACTGAATTTACAGTATATTCATATATTAAAACACTGATTTCTTATTATTGCTGTCACACTTTAATAATATTAACTTAATATATTTAGGTTATTCAAGTTACTTGGCTAACTTTCCGCTTAGCATGCTAACTTCAGAGAGCATGCAAACGAGTCACACATTTCAGTATACACGTATATAAAGTATATTCAAGTATTTCCAATAAAATTTGTGCTGTATAAACACTGTATATCATACAAACCTACAAAAGTTCTCTTCAGAATTCGTTGAACCAATGCTTGTTGCTTGAACTTGCTTCCATGAGCATCTTTGCAAAATTTCTCCACTCCAAATTAGAGCTCCGGGGAGGGGGGGGGGGGGGGGGGGGGGGGGCAGGGCACGAGAAGCAACGCAGCTGCTTCAGGTTTTAGGTCCAGCACCAAAGTGCGTAAGACCTACGTAAGACCCCACTGTGCTCTGTTTCTTATTCTTATTATTCTAATTAAATTAGATATTATTATTGTTGTTGTCGTTGCTCTTGTGATAGCACCATTTTCACATTATTAATTGTTGTGGATTAAAATACATTCCCTAATCCACACAAATCCAATGAGCTCCCTTGTGGTGGCTAACGGGGTGGCAGCGAGTGATCTGATGGTGGCTGTAGCCACTCCTAGCCACCACGTGGTGGCGCCACTGCTGAGAGCACAGCCGATAACTAAAAAGGCTAACTATTATCAACATTTATCGCTTCAATAATTTATCGATCAAAGAAAAAATTATAGTAAGCTATATAGTTTTGTTTGTCTCAGTTCTATCAGTGTGGCCCTGTGATGGACTGGGGTGCACCCAAACTCTCACCCAATGGCAGCTGAGGTTGGTCCCATATAACCCTGAATTGGATTAAGCAAAAAATGGATGGATGTTCTACTACTGGAAGCCATCACAACACTCCATCTGTCTTACGTGAACAGTTTTTAATAAGTGTACAAAGTTGTTAATAGGTAGGCCTTCAATAAAACTCCAAAACAAACTTAGGTTGCTGGACCTCTTTATACACTTATGTTACCCTACATTACATACCTCTAATTAATATATTTAACTTGTTCTTGTACTGTCTCCATGGGGAATTTTCTTTGATTCAGAGAAATTTTAGACAAGCCTAAGTACAAAGCACCATATGTGATAACCCGCCATCACATAAAAAAGCAAATATCCATAATGATGATGGATATCAGCCTCATGGACCCAATTAGAGTTTTTCTGCTGTCGTGAGATAAGAACCAGACAATGTATGTGTTGTTGAGAGTGTGTTAGAGAGTATAAAGAAAGAGCATTATCTCAGTGTGCTGGCTTTCCAGAAGCAAAATAATGCAATGCTCACCAAAGGCTGCTATTTTTTTTTTTAAAAACAAAAAATAATTAAAGCTTTCAATTAAACCCTTAATATTACAGGTAGCTTTTAATTCTGAGTGTGTTTTAATCATAAAATTAAAAGGGAGATTATTTACATCATTTAATTAAAGGTTCCCTTGAAGATATGTAATTTCTACTGAAAAGCAACATTTGCATCTTTCGTCCGTGGAGCATTTTTAGTCTGTTCATGCACATATACAGTACATGTGCATATGGCTGACATGATAGACCTTACACAGGACTAAGCACAACAATTTAACCACTGTACTTAAGTGATATTTGTAGTGCTTAACTTAAATACTACTTACTTCTGGCAGCTACATTTAAGAGTAGACTATCCCCTTTAATGTACAGGTCTGTTAGCATTTCCAGCCACCAGACTTCAAGATATTCAAAGCTAGCAAGTTTATAGATTATAATATGTTGTTGAAGAATAAACTCATGGTTTGTCCCCTCGAAAAGCTTGATGTTTTCAAGCTGTGTTGCAACTCTACAGAGAGAAGCTCCTCGTAACATTCAAAATTAACATTCAAAACAATTAAACAACTGTCCTCTTACCTCCACCAGAACAACCTCTTGGACCCCCACCAGTCCGGGTTCAAGCTGGGCCACTCAACTGAGACGGCCCTCCTAGCAGTAACTGAGTCACTCCAAACTGCTCGAGCTAACTCTCTCTCCTCTGTCTTGATTCTCCTGGACCTGTCTGCAGCATTTGACACAGTGAACCACAACATCCTTCTCTCTACCCTGGAGGGAATGGGTGTTTCTGGCTCTGCACTCTCCATGTTCTCATCCTACCTGACAGATCGCTCCTACCAGGTAATACTGAGAGTGTCTGTGTCGAAGCCACGTAGGCTCACCACTGGGGTTCCGCAAGGTTCGGTCTTGGGTCCTCTTCTTTTCTCTCTCTACACATCATCTCTTGGTTGTATCATCCACTCCCATAACTTTTCCTACCACTGCTATGCAGATGACACCCAGCTGATTCTGTCTTTTCCCCCTTCTGACACCCAAGTGGAGGCACGCATTGGTGCGTGCCCGGCAGACATCTCGGGGTGGATGTCGATGCACCACCTTAAGCTCAACCTGGACAAGACTGAGCTGGTGTTTCTCCCGGGGAAGGGCTGCCCGTACCGAGACCTGGCCATTACCATTGATGACTCCGTGGTGACGTCAACTCGGACTGCGAGGAATCTGGGTGTGACCCTGGACGACCAACTGTCGTTCTCGGCAAAAATCGCATCAGTGACCCGTTCCTGCCTGACCCATGCTCATTCAGGCTCTTGTCATCTCCCGCCTGGACTACTGCAACTCGCTCCTTGCTGGCGCCCCGGCTTCTGCCATCAGACCTCTGGAGCTTGTTCAGAAAGCTGCTGCTCGTCTGGTGTTCAACCTCCCCAAGTTCTCCCACACAACTCCCCTTCTCCGCTCTCTACACTGGCTCCCTGTAGCTGCTCGCATCCAGTTTATGACTCTGGTGCTAGCCTACAGGGCAGTGGAAGGAACAGCTCCTTCATACCTCCAGGCTATTGTTAAAATTGGCTTTGTTATTAGACATTAGGAATGAAATAAGTCTCAGTACTTTTCCATTATGACCTAAAGTGATCCAGGAGTAGAAAGACAAAACAATTAGGAAAGCCTGGGAAAGCAAGGGCAGATACACACACACACATTGTTTTGGGCTGATCCAGAGAATATGACGAAGCAGGTTGAACCTACTCATGTCCAGTCATACTCGGTCGAATGTGAGTCCAACCTATGACACTATAAATAAACATGATAACCGGAAATCATGGCCAGCCTGACAGACTTCCTGCGGGAGCTCTGTTCCACTGAGCCCAGCGTTGATATGCTTTGACGTGTGACTACAAATAAACACTTCATTTTCACTTGAATTACTTCGGTCCGTTCTTGAGCCTCCTACTAAAAGAACCGTATCTAATAAATGATGCCGTGACTCGGTAAAGCCCTACACCCCCGCCCGACCACTTCACTCTGCGGCCTCCAGGCGCCTGGCTGCCCTGTCACTCAGCGGTCCCTGCGCACGATCGACACGGTCACGGCTTTTCTCTGTTCTGGCACCCCGATGGTGGAACGATCCACCATCATGTCTTGGTCCATGAACCAAGCATGATGTGTAGAGGGAGAAAAGAAGAGGACCCAAGACCGAACCTTGCAGAACCCCAGTGGTGAGCCTACGTGGCTTCGACACAGACCCTCTCAGTGTTACCTGGTAGGAGCGACCTGTCAGGTAGGATGAGAACATGGAGAGTGCAGAGCCAGAAACACCCATTCCCTCCAGGGTAGAGAGAAGGATGTGGTGGTTCACTGTGTCAAATGCTGCAGACAGGTCCAGGAGAATCAAGACAGAGGAGAGAGAGTTAGCTCGAGCAGTTTGGAGTGACTCAGTTACTGCTAGGAGGGCCGTCTCAGTTGAGTGGCCCACCTTGAACCCGGACTGGTAGGGATCCAAGAGGTTGTTCTGGTGGAGGTAAGAGGACAGTTGTTTAAAGACAGCACGTTCAAGAGTTTTGCACAGGAAGGATAGAAGGGATACCAGTCTGTAATTCTTGATCTCTGAAGGGTCAAGAGCTGGTTTTTCTTTAGAAGAGGAGTGACTCTGGCAGTCCTGAAAGCAGAAGGAAAAGAGCCTGATGTCAAAGACGTGTTAATGAGGTGGGTCAGGTAAGGAAGAAGATAAGGTACTGCAGAATGAAAGAGAGTGGAAGGGACTGGGTCAAGGGAACATGTGGTGAGGCGGCTGGATGTTACAAGGTGAAGGACCTCATTTGCAGAGAGGGGAGAGAAGTGGGACAGAGAGGGAGGTGAGGGAGAAGGTGGTAGAGAGGGAGGAGTGGGAGAGCGACAAGTGTGGGTGGTGTGGACAGCTGGGGGGTGAGGGAAGGAAGATCGGATATTGTTAACCTTCTTGTCAAAGAAGTCGGCGAAATTGTCAGGAAGGCGGGAGGAGGAGGAGGAGGGAAGAGGGGGTGGGGGTTGGAGGAGGGACGAGAAAGTTTGAATTTTGAGTTTTTTGGGGTTGGAAGCTGAAGTTTGAATTTTGTCACAGAAGAAGGCAGTTTTAGCAGCAGAGAAAGAGGAGGAGAACGTGGAAAGCACAGACTGGAAGGAAAGAAGGTCTTCAGGGAGTTTACTTTTCCTCCATTTGCGCTCAGCCGCCCTCAAGCTCCGCCTCTCAGTACGCACTGAGTCCGACAGCCAAGGGGCAGGTGGAGCTGAGCCTGCAGGCCTGGAGGTGAGGGGACAGAGATTGTCCAGAGAGGAGGACAGGGTGGAGAGAAGAAGATCAGTAGAAGTGTCAGGGGAAAGAAGAGAAAAAGATTCAGGGGTAGGGAGAGCAGAGAGAACAGAAGAGGAGAAGTCAGTGGGGGAGAGAGAGCGTAGATTGCGACGAGAAGAGACCATATGGGTGGGGGAAGGTCGAGAGGGAGGAGAGGAGAGGGAGAGGGTGTAGGACATGAAGTAGTGGTAAGAGAGATGAAGAGGAGTGATGGAGAGGGTGGCGCTAGAACAGTGCCTGGTGAAGATAAGGTCCAGTAGGTTGCCAGCCTTGTGGGTAGGAGGAGATGGGGAGAGCACTAAGTCAAAGGAGGAGAGAAAATAAACGTATGTCGAACTTATACATGAATTAATAGGAAGGATTGCAGGAGAAAGCCTCCTTTCTCTAAAAAGGACATGGCAGCACAGCTTAGGTTTGCAAAGTTACATCTGAACAAACCACAAGACTTCTGGAACATTGTCCTTTGGAAGGATGCGACCAGAGTGAAGATGTTAGGCACATAATGCACAGCAGCACGTTTTTAGAGAAAACCAGCATGTCCAGCACAAACCAAATGATTAGGCTTTTATTTTGAGTGGACCACAAACTCCTCTGTAAACAAAAATATTCTGGAGGCAAATATGAGGCCATCTGTCTCTCAGAGCTTGGGTCGTGAAACAGATCAATAACCACAAACACTGCAGCAAATCTACAACAGAATGTCTGAAAAAGGAAATACTCAATGTGTTGCAAAGGTCCAGTCAAAGTTCAAACCTCAACCTGATTGAAACTCTGTGGTTGGACCTTAAGAAAGCTGTCCAACAATATCAAAGACTTATAATATCATACAGAAAACAAATACTTGCTGTAAAGGTGGCTCCCGAGAGCTACTGAATCGTGGAGTCGACTATACTTTTCCAAACACTGCATCTGCTTTTTGTCTTAGTTTTTAATTAAGAATTAATTTGGTTGTTCATCTGACATTGTATTTACCCAATTTTAAGATTTGGTAAGTACCGGGTTGTCTTTTAAAATATTCTGATACATAAAACCTTAGAAATGAAAGAGGGTGTACTGAAATGAGTGCACATTGCACTCATTTCACAATATTTATGTACATTAACCTAATTGGACTTTTGAAAATAAGAATGAATCAGTATTTGAATAGGCACATTTATTTAAATGTTCAATCTCATGATGCCTAAAAATAGCATTTTAGTGCTCACGACTTGTGGGCTCCTCCCTTCTGGTCAGCTCCCCTTAGTGTTCTAAGGTGGGGAGGGGCAGAGACTGAACTGCCTGACCACCAGGGGGTGCCCTTGACAGATGTTAACTGCATCAATTGTAGTGTAACACTTGACATTTGCCCTGACAGCAGTCATGATAAAATGTCATTATACATCCCTAAAAGTATCGGTCTCAGGGTTATGTGCTTTTTTTTTTTCTAACTCTGTGCATATTGTGGGTGAGCCTTCTAATTTTAAGTGGAGCAACTTTCCCCAAAAATATCTCATTTGGACTTGGATTAGAGAGGCATGAGAAAGGATGACATCTCGATTTCAACATTAACAAGCTGGACAATACATGATAATGATCTACATTTTGAAATGTACCTGTCCCTGAAGCGATCAACCACATAATGAACAAACATACGATGAACAGGCTTTGCTCCCATCATATCATGTCATGGCGTTTCGCAACATAGGCCTATAGTCGAATGCAAGGGAACAACGTGTCCTTTAGAGACACTATTTTTTTAACCATTTACAATCTAACCAATGTTTAAGTTCTCAGATTTGTAAAAATAGACTAACTGACATGCAGACTTAGCAGAGGGAGATGTGAAGATAAAAACAACAAAAAAAACATGATTAATATCCGCACTGAGTCATCTTTGTCTGACTTGGGCAATACATAAAGAAAGAAAGAGGAACTTAGTTGTTTGGTAGGATAGAGGCCCAAAGCCTTATATGGGTATCTATGGTCAAAAGCGTGCATTTTTGTGTGTAGTTTGGGAATGAAGAGTTTCATGAAAGTCATGCATTGTTGAACACACTGAGATGGCAGATTAGGCTGACCATAGCCGAGTAGTACTCAGACATGTCATGTAGAACAATAGTGCTGCTCCACTGAAAGATGTTGAATGTGTGTTTATGCATGTGTGTGTGTACAAATGTCCATGTGCCTTGTGAATCACACTTGTCTAATAATACCCGTGGCCAAGTCTGATAGTTGAAGCTTGTGGAGTCCAGAGAAAATGAGGAATCAGGAATAAGAAGTGAGAGGGCTGGATGTCCCCTTGCATGCATGTCAGGGGATGGTTCCATGTCATTGTGAAACACACGATGGCCACTGAAACCTCTGGGGACTATCAGCCAGGAAATATGGGCCTTAGTGTGGACTGTTCGCCTACAGAACTGAAATATTCTTTGTAACATTATCTTGTGTTTTTCAGGTTTCATTAGAATAAATGGATTATGTGTGAAACAGAGTGCATTTTGTTAAAAACCCTCAGAACCAGTTTTGTGAGCTGACCCTACCCTTGCACATTATTGATGGACTGCTTGTCATGTACAGTTATGGTGTTGTGCCAAAGAAACTACAAAGCATCTGAAAGTGACAATTTCCTCAGTCTGCCAGTAAATTGCGTCCTATATTGTAATCAGCCCTGCATGAGTGACAGTATTGAATAAAACATCCATGTAAGAGAATCTATGCATACACAGGGGCAAACCAAGAACCATGTGAGGTGACAGCGCTAACTCACACACCACCGTGCAGCCCAGCATAAATCAAATGACACATATATTTAAATTCCATTAAAGTAAATTTTCATCCAATTTCACGTCAGTTTGCTACCTGTGCTTGTACAGTCGAACCTGCCATGTCGTTAAATGACTATTTATTTTTTCACTTGCTTTGATACACACATTAAACAATCACTTCGTCTTTTTCTTAACAGTGTGTTCTAAACTATTAGAATGTGATGAGACATTGCTTCACCCTCAGAAACATGCAAATAATTCAAAAGCTGGATACACGTTCTTTAGATTTGTATTTTTTAAGTGAGCTGGACACAATTTGCCTGCTTCAACTCAGCAGACACATAAAATACGCTCTTCTTAAAATGAGTTCAATCACTGAGAATAATTTGAAATAAATGATCTGACATGAATGATACTCCGGATGTTTTTCCTCATCTGCCTAGATTTTGTAATACATTACCGCTGTGATGACATGCTTAGTTGCAATACGCCATTTAGTTATGCTTTCAATTTAATTCTGTGGAATGGCAAAGGAGAAGCATTAGTTGGTTTTATTGAATAAAGAATACCAATTGCCACTGAATTAACTCTGTTATGATCATTAATGTGCTCACATGCAAGCAGCAGCTATTTGAACTTTAAACTTGTCTCAAGCAGTCTTTACGCTTTAAAATAAAATGAGGACCTAAGTGATAAGAAATAAAGAACTGTAACGCTAGGTTCAACAGTTAAGTCCGATGGCAGTTGTTGGGTAGACTGGACCAAATGAACAGTGCTCGTCTGCACTGGACTCAGCTTTAAAATGCTTGTTTCATAGCAAGAGTTTGTCATCTTCTTGTTTTAATAAGGAAGAAAAAGAAGAAGAAGGAGAAGAAGAAGAAGAAGCCTTATAGAACCAACCTAAATTGGTAGAATTAAGGAAGTTTTTAGTTCCCCTGCAAATTCTGAGATATATAGAAAGCCTGCATATTTCAACCACCTTTGGCAATTTGCTTCCAGTGGTTCAACAACTCCCTTGTGGACGCTTTTACGACTCGCCGCTGGAGGTTGTGCAGAGGGTGCTGGTAAGAGTGAGACAGTGGGCGTTTCCTGGCTTCCTTGAAACAAACAAACTGATGTTAGATGCTGCTTTTGCATTGCTTTGTGTGTGTGTGTTTTTTTTTAATAGATATCCAATTTTGGATTTATGTGCTATTCTAGTATTCTTTCTTTTTTTATCTTTAACCTGTAGTGTTTACTTAAAATGTTGTCAAAAACTTTAGTCATTGTTTGCTTTAAATTTGATCAGAATTCTTACAAAATTTTAAAAGTTTTGTTTGCAGCCAATATGGTATCCCCAAACAAATGAAGAAATAGTGATAGGTAGTTGTCAAGTTTTCTGTATTTTTTCACCATAGACTGTTTTTTTCCCCCTTTAATTCACTAAACAACAAGAAATGAATGTACCTCACTATGTAACTTTGGGGTGGATATAATTGTTGTTTTAGAAGTGAAATTCTATCAAATATAAACACCATGGTGTCATCGATTATAGTTTTTTTTTCTTTTTTCTTGCTACATAGGTTACATTTAGCCAAAGTTAGTTGAGTGCATCCAATGCAAAGAATAGTGTACTCCTTTTTTTGTTAATCTGAAACTTTTTCTTTTTTTTTTCAACCGAATTACTCAACTGGCTCAGAAGAAATGGTGAGTGAGGGCGATTACAAAATTCAAATACTGCCACAGGAGTTACAGAGTGTGGACATCAACCTGCAGTCATTCTGGCCAAACTGATGTTCAGCAGAGGAGGAGTGCAACACTTCCTGTTGCGACGTACCCTGTATCCTGTTTTCCACAGTCAGTGGTCATGCGTATCATTCCCCTCTGCAAAGCTGTGTAGGCAAAATCTTGTGACCCTGTGTTGTGAATTTTACAGACTTTAGGAGACTGCAAACGTCTGAGAGAAATGCTAACTTTCAGCAAAAATTGAGAAATGATTGTGGCTTTAGTCCGAAACTGATCAGGCAGACTATGTTATTGTGTAATCCAGTGTTTTGTAGTGTTAAGTAAGGTGCAACAGTACCAGCATTTGATCACCAGCGCAGTGTGCTTTCTTCAGAATATAAATAGCGACTTGAAATAAGCTCATAAAAACAGCGATGAAGACTTTGACACCTCCAAACAGCGGGCCCAGAACTTGAGGGCCCTAACTGTGTGACCATGATTAGGAGGTGCCACACTTACTGTTTGCGTGCTGGTGTAAACTTGTAGCCATCACAGATATGGATCTTGAGACTGCATTCAGATTGAAAGCTGTGAAGTATTCAGTTACACCCTGTGCTACAGCCAAACCCGAACTCTTGCCGGTCAGCGCTGCAGCAGGGCACAAGCATGCGGTTTCACATTAAGTCACTTACCATGAAATATGCCAGTACTGGAAGTATTACTTTTTACGATTGATCTCGCTGGACCCGTTTTATCTTAAAAGACAAAAGAGGTCCTTTTAGTTACATTTTGTCTCATTTAGCCCCCTTTTCATGCTGTAGATTTTGATTTGTCATCGATTTGACTATGTATTAGTAATAATGTATTGCATCAGGAGAGGTAGTCAAACACGCAGTTAATATTATAGAAGGGTGCGTTTAAAGGAAGCCGTGATGTTTTCCTTACCCAAACCACATCATTTTCAATGTCTGAATCTAACTCATCATAAATTTTAGTCTACAGTTTAGTGTGCCTAAATCTATTGCCAATTTCAAACTTTGGCTTGTTGAGACATATGAACACATATTCTTTACCAATATGACTATGGCAGTTTGCTGATTCTTTGTTTTTTTTTTACAGTATCTGCCTGGACTACATTATGTCATAACTTTCACTTGTTGCCTGTTGTCTTGCAGCAATAGTTGCAAAGCATAATCCTAAAATCATGTGTAAAAGATTTAAACAAATTATATTTAAATGATTTAGATGGTGATTTAGATAAAAGGTGAATACAACTTCTACTACTGGTTATTAGTGAATTCAGTCTGTGTTAATCTATAATGATGCAAAATACTGCATTTCACCAGCTTAGTCTGCCTCACAGAAAATTTAAATAAATTGTAATTTGTAAATTAACTTGTAACTAAATGTAAACAGGCAAAAAAGTATGACATCATCATCTGTGCAGTTGTAGACTAAAGGTAGTTATATCTGATGGAAGTAGCCATTTAAAGAGCAAGAGGCTCTTAGTTGTATCTAAATGCATTTAAAGTTGTGGTGGAAGTTCACATGAAGTCTATGGCAACACCTAAAAAAGTAAGAAGTTTAGTAAAAAGCTTTCACGCTATGTGTCCATACACATATTTTTAAACCATATTCCTGCTTTGGGAAGATGGGGTAAGCATACCATTGTTTTTCTGAGGCACAAAAATTCACATCACGATTCGGGTGTAAATGATACATCACCACAAGTCGGGCTTTCGAATCTTGCCTAAGGGCACGTCATTATGAAAGCTGGAGGAACCAGGGATGGAAACAGCACTCAGCCATACTCATGACGGTGTTCTATATGCCCTGGTTACAGATTGATATTTTTCACAAAAGTGAAGACAGATATTTTTGTGATCACACTGAGACAGAAAAAAAGCACAGCTGAGTGACATTACTGAATTCCAGATAAAACAGCGCTACCACTATTGGTTTGTCTGTGAAATGTACAGAGCTCTGCTTGCTCAGAGCTACTTGTGGCTGTACTATTGGGCAGCATTTTTATTTAGTTTGATTTAAACTATGGTGTGGGCTTATATGTAGTAGCAAACAAGTCTCACAAAAATGTGTTTTAGGTATTTTTGTTCAGATGCTAACATGACGACTGTTTTTTTTTTATTGTTTTCGACTGATTCAAGCAGTGATGCAAACTTGCAACCTTAAATTCATTAATATCTGAACCCAACTAACTGCTTTTTCATTCAAAAAAAACTTTTAACTTTGTTTTTTTACTGTGGTGTAATGCCACCATTGTACCTTGTACCTCCTCATACGTGTTGTTGAAGATCCTATAGTTGTGCAATATCAAACTGACAGTTTGTGACATAATGCTAAATGTAAGCTACAATTTGCAAAGGAAAACATAGGTGAGTAATGCAATTTGTAAACCTTGAAAATATAATTTTAGAGGATGCATGATATTTTCACACAATGTAAAACCTGCATGTCACTCAGGCTCATGTAGTTTTTACAAAATCTGACGTGACACTGAGTTGGCAACAGTTTGAATGATTCAAACACATGATGACAATACCTTTGTCCCCAGTCCCGTGGTTTAAAGACATCCAACAACATTAATGTTTTGATGTTTTTAAAATCTGTTATGATGAGTAACCATGCCAACGGAGGAGCTGTTTTCATGCGGAAGCAGTTGATTGAGCTTCCCAAAGAAGAAATTCATAGAAAAAGACCAAAAATCCAGATGAGTTGAAGAGGAGACATCACTCATGTGGAGCCAGGTGAAAAAGTCTTTATTCTCATTGAGAATATGAGAACACGGGCAGTTAAAATGGACAAGCCTGAAGAGCTAAAGATGACACAGAGGGAATGCAGTAATTTGTGTTTCACGTGGCAACAGGAGCATTTCCCAATGCCTCTCAGACTGTACGGGCACGCAAAAAATGAAGAGGGATAGCAGTGTTTGCTAACAACATTTTTGTAATACTGGACACACTACTGTGACGGAGCATCTTTGCACTCTGGATGTTTAACTGTTTCGCTGTGGATTTCTGTCCATGTCGTCTACAGAGAGTTCACCTCTGTCACCTGTCGACTCTGCATGTGACATAATCAGCTCAGTTGTTGCCAGTATACAACCAGTCCAACACATTCATGGTGATCTCTGGATAATTCAACCACACCTCTTCTCTCTGCTACATTTTTCGACCATCCAGGAGTTAGTCAACTTGTTTTTATTTATTTTGTAATTTGATTATGCAGTTATTTCTCTCAATTACATAAACTGCATCAATATGATTTCCCTGTGAGGTATTGATAAAGTATTATTCAGATACCCCTTTGGAATAGTCAGTTGAAACCAGCTTGCGTTGTTTTGCAGAGATTTAGTATGAGTCTAAAATAAGTGTCATCTTTGTGAATATTAGCAATGTTAGTCAAAGTCACTTTAAAATCATGTGCGGATGACAAATAAAACATTTCAGAAACGGTGTCATGTGATGGTTTAGAAGTTGTTTTTATGATGTTGCAATCTGCCTGCAGGATGTGAAAGATTGAAAGGCTAACTTCTTATTTTTTCAGAAAGGACATTAGGTAAGTATTCGTGACTGGTTCTGAAGCCAGTTAATGTTGGGGTTGGGGGGGTGTTATCTGCCACCATCTGTTTACTGCAGTTTCTGTGCTTCACACTAACCTTAATCAACATTCACATTGTCTTGGCACTAAAAGTGAGCACAATGGTTGAGCAATTGTGGATTGAACCTACTTGGCCACCAAGTCACGGACAGAAAAGTGCTCCAACAGAGTAACCAGTTATAATACAATAACCTGGATAATCCTGACCATATAACACGCAAGTGGATCATTTAAAGGCAACCTTCAAGGAACTGAATCTGAAAGACAAGTTCCCACTTCCTCAATTAATAGTATGTCACTGTTGGTGAGCTTGTAATGTGTGCTGTGTGTACTTTATCTCTTGGGCCACAAAGAAAACTAACTGTGACACAGATAGAAAAAAAACAGACTTGTTAGAGGTAGAGAAACAACTCAGTTTTAATACATTTGATAATTAATTCTTACATTAAATATTTTGAAAGTTAATGCAATCTCATCAAGACATTGCAAAGTAAAATGTCAGACAGGAATTAGTACAGCAGAAAACAAAAATAAAGTCACTTACAGTCAGTTCGGGATGACAAAAGCATTTTCAAAAAAGTGGAAACATTGTGCAAAATGGATCATTAAATCAACATATTTGATTCTAAATAACACAAAGACTTGTGCTACAACTGAAATAGGGTATGTATATGGTCATTTTGGGTTTTATGTCAATAATCCAACTCACCAATTTCTGAAAAAGTTGTGTAACACTTAATGAAAAATGATTATGACAAATTAGGTGAAATCTGTTTAACACTACAGGGTAAAAAGATCATTTACAACTATCTATTGACATAACGGGTTATAAAAGGGCTTCCTGGAGAGGCTGATGCTTTCAGTAGTAGAGATGGGGAGGAGTTCAACGCTCTGCAAAAGGCAAGTAGTTCAATAGTTACACAGTTACATATCTCAGTGTAAGGAATGTCTGGATTTCATCTTCTACAGTATACAAAATCATTAAATCCAAATAACCTTCAGATATCGCTGTACAAGTATGTAAACCATGCATGCTTTTGAACTTAGTCTCTTCAGGGAACCCTGGATATAAAGAAAGTTAGATTTTTAGGTAAAAAGACATTGTCAGTGAACATTGGGAGTTGCAACAGCTTTATCTTTGTTCATCCAAGTAAAACTGTCCTGGGGTCCCACAAATCATAGTTAAAACGTTTTATGGAACTCCTGCTCACTGCATCCTCTGGATTAAAGACAAGAAGGAACATTTTTAAGTCAGCATCATATGGGGGTGTTTTTCCAGCTCATAACATGAGTGACTAACATTGCATGTTTGAAGGCAGCATTATTGGAGAAAAGGTTCGTTTGGACCACTGCATGCTGTCATTTGGACGTTTGTCAAGGAAGCGCTATTTCCAGCAAGATTATACCAAACCGAATATGAAAAAAAAAAAAAAAAACTTTAAATAAAGCAAAAAGTTTCTCACTTTTAAGATTTAGTAAAAAATTTGGTAAATAGAGAAATTCATTTAGAAAAGTTATTTTTTTGTAAATCATTACATTGAATTTACAAAGTATCTACCAATTACAGAACATCTCAAATTCTGGGAAGGGACTGTGAACATATCAGCAAGTGCAGCAGTGACACACACAACAGACCATCTTTAGGTAATAACTACCCACACAGGGAACAGAATGCCTCCTATGAGCTGACTTATTGTTATAAGTTGTTACTGAAAGATTTATTTCATTTCTTAAAGGAAGTGCGACAAACAATGATGCGATTTACCTTTTCCAGCATTTAGAGAGGTGAAAATCAAACACAGAAAAAAGGTACCCTCTTACCTTCTCCTTAAGAAAGCCAGAAAAAAAATAACTAAAAGATTCAATGGATTTATTTCTGTTCAATGTTTGTCCCATGACAAAGGTGTTGTCTTGTGGAAAAACATGTCGGCTCATAAACTCTAAAAGAAGTCAAATGCCCACATGTTTGTGCTGCTGTTTGTGTGTGTGGCTTTTTAGATCAGGGTCAGAACAGAAACATTTATAAAGGGGCCATTAAAGGCCTGGAGAAAAGGGATTTCATATAAAATAAACATTAGTGGTTGTACATTTTCTGAAAGTTCTTATACTTTAGTTATACCTCTACCCAACATGTTATCATGGCATTTGGTATAGTTAAGATAACACAACAAATATTTGCATCCTGTACGTGTTTATTTTGGGTGGTTCAAGTATAGCTCGATGCCAACACTTTTGAATGGAGAATTTTATTTATTATGGAGTCTTTGTATGATGTGGTATTGCTATTTTCACTTGAGTTAAATATCAATTAACTGAGCTGATGCTAGTAGCTTTGTAGCCCTGTAAGTACACACTCTATATTAGCTAATACTACCCATATATGACTGAATTTATATTTCTGCTTTTCAAATCATTAAGTTCTTTAACTTAACTTATTGATGTGTTACTGGGACACTGTAAAAATATTGTAAATATCGATTCATACATATTCTGTTTGTATATATTCTGGCTGCTAGAATGGTTTTGTTCCATATTGAATATGACAACTTGTTTTTTTTAATTATTCTCTATAACCAATACAACACAATCTCTGCACATTCACAGATAAAAAACAATGTACAGTATAAGCCAATTTCTTCTACCTTACCGTCCTTGCAGCTGTAACATTGTGAATTTCCCCACTGTAGGTCTAATAAAGTACCATCTTGTCTTAAAGTTGAATTTTAATCTGTAAAAATATGAATTTTTTTTTATGTTTTCATGCTATGCTCCCGCGTGAAAAGGTAAAAAACAAACCAAACCATCTTTTGATTTGACTGAAAATAGATGAGCTAGAAATAGTTCCAGTCTTGCCACAGCTCTCTGTGTATTAATACTCATGGAAAATGCTACTGTATATGTCATCAGTTATGCTCAGGCAGCTGTGATTAAGACAGGAGCCAGTTGGGGGGTGGTGTTGGCCACAGTCTATGTGGTTTTTAACAGCTCCCCAAACAGAGACTCTGACCATTATGATTGTCAGTTAAGAGGAAAATGACAGTTTTATAGCATATATGATGGTAAGTGTCCATAAAAAGATGAATGTTACACATATATATAAATCTGCACGCAATGTAAAGGAACGTCTCCAGTGATAATCATTGTCTGCTGCAGTTTTAAAAGAGAATTTGACTTTGCAATTTTATGTGTAGAGGGGGGGGGGGCTCTGCACCTATACAGAAGCACCCTGCACCCTGTTAGAACATCAAGATAACCTCAGTATTTCAGTCTTACAACAAGTATTATTTTCAGTGCACTGCCTTATCACGAAGGTGCATTCTTCCTCTCAAACAGGCACCTCTAATAATATACATTCAGATTTGTGCAACACTGTTACTGTACTTTTTAACAGTTTTTTCAGCTTCAGGGAAATATGTTATTTTTTGTCAAAACAGTTACAGTTGCTACAGCGTCCTGAGAAACTTGCCACCAACATATCTAACTGTAAAGTTGCCCTGATGGGTTCTGACAAGGTGGTTTAGTATAGTGTATTTCCCACATGTGCATTCGTTGAAGAAAACTAACTGCCTATCCTTAGCTTCCTAGTTTGTTAGTTTGTTTGAACAGTATCTTCTGTGTGATAATCAGAATCTGTATTTACCTCAGTGTGGTTACAGAACAGAGAGTGTCCCTTCATCTTATCTTCCAGATGTGTGTCTGTGGTGTTGTGATGGGGGGGGGGGTTGGCTTTTTTTTTTTTTTTTTTTTACTATATTCAAGAGCTGGAGAGCTTCACTGGGGCCAGAAAGCTTTTTTTTTTTTAAGGGTCAAAGCTTAGTTTTAGGGTTTGGATTAGAATTGGGTGTATGTTGGGGTAGAGGTAAGTGTTTGATATTTACCTGTGATAGTTAAAGTTAGGGAAAGGGGCTTGAGAAGTTATTTTATCAGTCCCCACAAGCTGTCAAGCAAGCAAGGATGTGTGTCAATGTGAGTGTGTGTTCAACACTTCCATTCCATTTAGATTAAAAAAGCTACTTTTTTCAGTCATTTTAACCACGTAATACACTCCAGTTAGTCAGTTTCAGGTCTGCAGCCAGAGCCTGGACACACTATGCTTTAACAGGAGACACATAACACACTGAGCAAACAGCTAAACATAATACAACATACTTTGTCACAGAAAATCCTGTTCCTCTCTTGTGAATGCAAACTGTCATCAAGCACAGCTTTTAACAAAACTTCTAAATTTTCTGAAATGATCTCAAGCCTTATTGCTGCTCACTGGTACTGTGTGAGCACAGATTATCACCATATAGCCATTTAATAGATTTGATACAATAACCTGCCATTTAACTTCTATAAAGACATAGTCTACACTATTAAAGCTCCTACAGTGTCTTTATTCATCTGCATCAGGAAAAATACAACAACATGTGAATTGTTGGAATTATTATTAAAGTACAATTATACTGTTGATTGCACTGGAATTGTCCTGTACAATAAAGCAAACGATTTGATGCTGCAATTTGTCAGAGTATTAAACATACCTTAAAAAGGCACATAAAATGCCAGATTAAACCTTATTTAGCAGTTCATTGTGGCCCGTGTCTCTCAGAGGGAGAAACTGTCAGTGTGAAACCCTTGATGATGATTGGATGATGAGGGAGGGGACAGTATAAAGAGTCTGATAAATGTGAAGTTTCATGGTCTCCCTTGACAAATCATCAATGGCCAGGAACCATTAGCAGACACACTCTACTGCTCCCACCCACACAAATTTTACAGAAGTTAAAAGTTCCTTTTTCATTTTACCGTCAAACAACGGGCCTCATTTATTTAATTCTGCCTGACAGAGCTGAAGGCCTCTGAGAGAAGCGAAGGTCACAAGCTATACAATAAGAGAGAGGGAGACATTTTTGGTTTTCGTTGAGTGAGAGGAAATTTTGAAACATTGTGCAATGGTGCCGCAAAAGTTTTGAAAGGTTGTGAGAGCGTTTTGCCAACAAAGCGTCTGAGAGTCGGTCCATTGGAGAAGCGGTATCCATGTTGCATTCATACAGAATGGAGAGCTATCTCATCCCTCCAGTAAGTATAATTTATTTACACTTTATCATCTAAACTGTCCTGCATCCAAGGCTTAAAAAAAAAAGAGTTCCTGGAGTAGTTTGTTTTTCATGTAGCATTAATTAAAGAAACTTTCATAGACCCGAGAGTGGACTGTATATATTATTTCACACTGAGAGACTAAATGTGGTCTCAACTTAGATGAGAATGCACTACACAAGCTGTAAGCGTCTTTTATACTACAGGCAACATGAAATTGAAACTCAAAAGTTCAAGAGTTTCAGAATTGGCAAGAGGCAAGAAAAAAAAAATTTGATTACTTCAACACAAACGTTGTCTCATCTAATGTGAATGCAGATATATTCAGAGGTAGTGTGTTTCTTTTGAAATTCAGTTTAAAAGTGATTTAATTTACTTCAAAGGATCAGATGAGTAGTGATATAGTTTGTGTTGTCTGCATCATATAAACCATGTAGAACAAGAGTTTTCCTTCAAGACATTTCATGTCTGAAAAATAACTGTTTTGTCTTGCAGCACACAGAAGAAATGTACGAGTCTGACATCTACAGACCTCAAATCGCAGAATACTACAACCCATACGTACTAGATGCAGATATCCAGGCAGGTGAGTTTTACTTCAACTTTACTTCTGCATATTTCTGCTGAATTCATTTCTATAGAATTTCAAGGGGAAGAAAATCTACTCTTTTTTTTAAGCGTTTTTTAAAATTTCGTTATTTTTTATGTCCATTGCTGAATGTGGCGACACAGACCTTTTTGGTTTATTGTACATAAAGAGACTACAGTGTGTGCAGCTGGAGCGCACCACATTAGGGTGTATGGAACACAGGAAACAGATGCCTTTTCTTTCGGCCGCTATAACTACAGACATAGAACAACTTTCGCCCCATGGGGTTTTGTTGATACATGAGAGGTGCTTTACTTTCTCTTATAATGTACTATTTTGAATGTTGCACCAAAACAACTGAAATAGGGTGTGGGTGGAGGAGTTTTCGATGAAAACAGTTGATATCAAATGTGTAGATATCTTATATCTATATCAAACATGGTAGAAAAAATTCAAATGAAGAAATGTGTTGATAGAGGATGACTATTATTATTATTAGTTTACACTGGTTGAGTGGCTTTTCCAGTTTATCGTTTTGTTTATCATGTTTCTTTTGCGCTCTTCTGTTTTAATACTTTCAAAGCTGGCTTGTTAAATTTTCTCACTTATTCTTAGATGTATTTCTGGGGACAAAAAACAGCCAAAGACGGCATGAAAAAGAGTGCAAATTCAATGTTGACACCTGTGGTTGCATTGCTCCTGTGGCAACAAACAGGAAAGAGCATCATGCTGAGCAAACGATTGAAAACTCCACCAGCTTATTGCTACATCCAGTTGCTGCTGTTAGGGTGCTTTAAATTATACTAAAACCTGAATAAGCTTGTATTTCTTCTTCATCAACTAATTTTTGGGGCATTTTCTTAGCTATGCACAGCTATGCGCGGAGGTGTGAGTCTAAACCTGACTCTGGGGTTAACATCTGTTTTCTTTCCATAAAGATAAGTGTTGCAAATGTTGAGACAGAAAATAGGTGATGGGATTAAAAATTTATTTAAAAAAAAGCCTTTGGCCATTTCACCGTTTCTCCCCTTCCCCATTTAGATCACTGGGAGTACCACCCTCATGCTCATGTGCACCCTGTAGAGTTTGAAAATCTCCAAGAGACCAACTTCACAGAGCTACAGAGTGTTCAGGCTCTCCACGCGCCCGGACTCATACGACACGACACCATACGATATGATCCAGAAAACCTGCTCGATCCAAATCTAGGAGCACATTCACATGTGTTGCAGCAGCAAGTAAGTCCTTGTGTCACCCGCAGTTAACCCACATATATTCATTACACTGTAGTCAGGGGTAACCACATCATAACTGTAAATACTCTTTGTTGAAATGATAACAAATGACCTAAAGTAGGGCTTTCCTGAGCAGTGCTAATTTTACTGATTGCAGAACAAATACGACTCACTTTTTGATAACATACAGTTAGAGGGCGGTGAATGCATGTGAGCAATGGGTTTACTTTTGTTGATTTGCGTGGCTCATTGATCAGAAAGAAATGTTGTGCAGAAGCACCATATTCACTGATGTCGGCATGTTGTCCACTTGGACCTCTAAATCCCAAAATATCTTCTTAGCTCACGGTTGGGATTTAAAGAGCATTTCTGGAGGTGGGGGCCTTTTTTAAGGTCATGAGACAAAAATCAGGAAGTGAATCTCTGAGTTACAAGAAACACTTTAATTTTAGAGTTTTTCTCTTTTTTTTCCCAGTTTAAAAATGATATTTTCTTTGAATAGGCTCTGAATGTTCAGCCAAGTCACGTCTGCGTGCTTCAGCCCTCCATTTGTGAACCAATGAGCTAGAACCGACGTCTCTGCTTTTGGACAGCATTTAAGTTCAGCATGTCTAACCACGTCAACATTTTCAGTATGAAACCTCCTAACTTCCTTGATGAGTGGCTCTGGCATTACAAACTCATGTCATGCAGACAAGCACAATCTATTTAATAAGTCACAAAAACATTTGTATACAATACATTTTTTTAAAAGATTACATGGCTTAATGCATAAGATGTGTGCGATTGCACTTTCTTTGTTAGAGACCAAAGGTGAAATAGATATTTCGCTTAATGTCTGAAGAGGTACAGTACACGCAGAAACACTACACGAGAGTTACCTATAGATAAATAATATTTCATGTGATTTGAAAAACTATTTCTTTTTAACAACAACACTTCTTTAACAGAAACTTACCTCTAAAACAAAGCCTGCATCTGTGCTGTCAGTAATCCTTTTTGCAAAGAAGGCACGCGTGCTTTTAGATCAGGTGATTGACATTTTTTTTCAAAATGGAAATTTCAATGCACAAATTAAAACTGCTATTTTCACAAGTTGAGGGCAAGGTGTGTGCATCTGGGTGTTGAAGACTCAATGAGACATTAACACATCAATATAAATTTGACAGAAAAATACAACATGATGCACCTCTGTTCACATATGAAATTAACATGTCCACCACAGACTGTTTTGAGTTTTTTTCACAGCATGATATGAATAAATTGACAAGTTTTGCCCCGCCAGTCACACCTCTACAGCAGCGTCCACACATCACAGCTCAAGCATAGAAATTGTATTTTTAATACTTTCCCTCGTACAGAGAAACTTCTGGAAGATTAGATGCCCTTGTGTTTCATGTTGTGCAATGGCAACTGTGTGCCAGTTACAATCTATCTGAAAATCCTAAATGTAGTTTAAAAAACCAACTTCAGTCTCAAACTCCGGCACACTTACATGATCAAACAGTTAGAGCCTAAATTAAAGATACATCACAAATAACTATTTGAAAATTGTAAGTGGATTATGAAACATGTAAGGAGTAACTTTTTAAGATACTGCATTGACAAAAATACAGTATTTAAAGGAAAAGCTACGGTAAAACTGTTTTAATCGATTAATATACTGAAAGATCAAAATAAAATAACTAATTTAGAGTAGAGTAAACTGAGCTTCCCTAAAAGCTGGAACACTACTATGTGATCCAAATAATTTTACCTAAAATTTACACTAACTGTTTTTTGGGGGAGAACAAGGTTATAGTAAGCTGGGCAGTAGTAGTGATGCTGGAAGGTAATCCGTGCATATTTTATGAATCACAATATTTGAATAAATTTAGTCAAAGATGTCCTGAAACCGAAAATTGTTACCTCTGAAGCTCAAGTTATGTTCTGTAGTTCGGGGTTTGTCCTCTGATTTAAAGAAAGAAACTGTGACAGCATTCTGCAGCTGTTCTGCCAAACAGAGCAACACACAGGGAGGGCTCATGTTATGACATCTTGACGTGAGAATAACTATCTTTGATTCACATCTTGTAGGTAGCGTTCTTCCCTCGGACTTTGTTCCCATCACACGGCTCCCAGCGCAGCTCGGATGATGAGGAGCACGAAGGACGAAGTCCCCCTCTGGAAGTGTCTGATGAGGAATGCTTGAGAGATCGAGTCCCGTATGTCATGCCAGCAGAACTGGGTAAGGAACTGGAAAACCACTTCAGACTGTATGTGTAGTGTAGCAGTGCTTACTACTTTAAGACTCATTGGCAGAGTGAAGATTTTCAGCAAGCCAGGTCGTTTGCTTTGTCTGCAAAAGTGCAAAGTCACGGCACTTGCCTAAGGTTCCATGATGACAACAATGATGACTAGTATTAATGACATGTCAGCTGCTTTGAGTTCTCTGTTAAGTGGTAAAGAGTGCATGCTAGTATAACGCGACACCAACACCATGAGCGGGTAGAGAAAGATCTGCTATAAAGGCTTCTTTCTGTAAAGTGAATGAGTGTTGTCGTTCTTGCAATAACATTTTGAATATTTGTCATTGAGTTGTGTCAGCTTTATGTTCTGCTGACAACTTAAGTTGAACTTTCAGGATGGGCCACTAGTTGCACAACAGTTTGTTACAGTGCTGGTCTTGCATCTTCAGTGGAAGGGGACCATGGAAAGAGAGGGAGGGCTTTTTAATTTAGGGTGGATTTAATACAGGACAGTGGAACGAGAAAAGCCTATACACCAGGGAAATGACACATAATAATGAAACGCCTTCATGTCTAAGATCAGTGTGGTGATCTTTTGCACATCTGCATGAATGTGACAGTCAGCAGCATGTTTGTTAAATAGGTGTTGACTCATTGTGTCTCAGAGTCTCTGTATCAGTGGAAGTCATAGTTCTGGGTGGTGACCTTTTCTCTGAAGTTAACTATGGTTTGCTTTGCACCCATTGAACACGGTGACTCTTCGAGCCATTTTGAGATTTACCGGGACCAGCTGAGTCTACAGTTTGTGTTTGTCAAGTGGTTAATATATAATCTACCTTTTCCAGTCACTGCATGATACTCATACCTAGGACACCCTGTTTTGTCTTTTTGCCATTTTGTTTGTTGGGGTCACTTCACATCTGGTACTAAACTTTAGACTCAATCAGTTTGCAATATGTTGGAATGAAAATGAAAAGATAACCGAAATTTGAAAAAAAACACCTCGTTTTAAATGCTATATCTTTTTTAAGTACTTTTGACTCTATCTCTAACGCACTACACCGTAGTGGCAGCAAGTTAAAGCTGCTCCAAATATATTTTTTTGTATTTGTTGAATCAATGAGAAAACATTGATTTTTGAGAGCTGTGCTGTTAGAGTGGTTTCTCCTCAAACATTTTAGATATTTTTCATCTATTATGATGACTTGCTATACCAATGGAGGAGTTGTTTAGAAACAGCAGCAGCTGATTAAGTTTCCAAAGTAAGAAGAAAACGAAAAAATTGGCAGAGAAAGTTTATGCTGTCTCTTCTCTTTAACATCATGGGGAATGTCAGATCTCTGGCAAAAAAAAAGGGACAAGTTTTTACTTTATCTACCAAGAGAGTTCACAAGTGGTATTCAGTTAACGGTGAACGGTGTATAGCTTACTCAGCACAGCTGACATCACTGTCTGTGACATCATCAGTTCAGTTGTTACCAGGCTAAGGTGCTGTTTACACATACCCGGGTATTTTGATAAACGCATATTTTCTAACCTTCGTTTGCAAAAAAAACTAGGTGCACACAGCCCCGTTTAAAAAAAAAAACACGTCTACATTGATCCGCATAAATACGCTATCAAGAGCTGTTAAATTACGCCAAGCCTGACGGTGGCAGTGTTAGAACAATGAGAATTCCACACAAGCCAATCAGAAGCCTAATAGAGAACCGCTGACAGGAAGAACTTCCGGATCCTTTTCAAGAAGAAAATATGGCGCCAGGCTCATGTGTGTGGACTGATAGCGAGACTGAGCTACTTTTACACGTTGCGCTGGACTATAAAACTGCTAAAGCCGTGAAAAATGTCTTTGTTGTTCAATACATTGTATGACTGTAATTTTCAAAATCACACAAGCAAGTATAGCTCTCAACAACAGAAATGCTGCTAGTACCTCCATGCTTGCCAGATAAACAATGGACGGAGAGAATGGCGTTTTCACGCTAGCATCCTGCCAACATGGCGGATAGGGGCGGGGCTCTGTACTATGACGACAACTGCTCATTCCATTCCCAAAACTCCGTTTTTGTCTCTTTCAACCAGTTTACACACAAACGCTAAACGGAGTTTTTAAAAAATCTCCACTTTTGCCGGAGTTTTTTTTTAGCTTTGTTTTCGGAGGAAAAAACTCCGTTTGTGTATAAACGAAAGGCACAAACGAAGGGAAAGGTCTTCGTTTATCAAAATACCCGGGTATGTGTAAACAGCACCTAAAAACACAGCATCCCAACACATTCATGGCGATTTCTGGAGATTTCTCTTTCGCTGAGACACTTCCAACTTCCCAACATTTGTCAACTGTCCCATCAGAGAAAATAAAAAAATGTATCCTATGCAAATGTAAAAGTTCAAACCCCTGCTCCACCTCTTTATTTTAAAACAACATGACGAGTAAAATAGGCTAATCAGTCCTGGGCTTGAAAGGGTATGTCTAAAAGAGGCTACCTAGACTTTCTCTGCCTCCCCCTCTAGCTTGTCCATCTCCAGAAGTCAGGTGAAGAAATAGCTGGAGAGACTTAAAGCTGCAGTCTGCAAGATTTGTTGTTGTCATACGTAAAGTCCTACTTTTTGGCATTTTAAGAGTTTACATGATCTATCAGAACGCTTGAAGTTGAAAACGGTGACCTCCGTAGTCGCAAAATGCAAGAAATGCTTATTTTTTAACCGAAAAATAAAAAGTTATTCAACTTCCTGTCCCGCCCCTTCAAAACACATGAGAACTCGTGCACGTAGACGTGCACGCCAGATGCGCCTACACGACTCCTCATTCATCAACTCACCTGTCATTTGCGATCATGGAAGACACAGTAAGTAGACTAGCCCGTAATGAAGTTCAATAGTCTAGATAAATAAGCGTGGGGACGAGCCTACCTTGTATCGCGCGTGCACAAACGGTGATTGACAGGCAGCAGAGCCCAGCTCGTAACCTGATTGGTTACCTTTTACCAGTCCGGTCTGCAATTTTGTAAACAAACCTGCTGGCTTTGGAGGGACCTAGCGGGACATATAGGGGACCTAGAGAACTCATTTTTTTTTGTATTGGGGTATTTAATGTACTACTTTCAGAATCCCCGGACAATTCCAGGCATTATGCTTGAAAAAGAGTTGCAGACTGCAGCTTTAACTGGATGAAGATGGTGTCAACCTCAAGGTCCTAAAGGCATGTGCAGAGCAGCTATGTGTTAGTCCAAGTCAGGAAAAAGGCTGGGGAATCTTGTCTCGCTTCAGTGCCAAATAAATGTAATTCATTGGCCATCAGTAACTACAGAGCAATTGCCCAAACATCCTACTTCAGGAGAATCCTGGAGAGACTGTTATTGGCTCACTACAGTAGGCAACTCAACACCTTTCAGGAGGCACTACAGTTTGCTTATCATCCTGGGGTTGGTGTTGAGGATGCCATTATCTACATGCTTCAGTGAGCCCACTCCCATTTGGACCAAGCAGGCAGCAATGTGAGGATCATGTTCTTTGATTTCTCCAGTGACTTTCATAAAATTCAGTCAGCGGTGTTACGTAAAAATCTCCAGAAAATACAGGTGAATGCGCCCGTAATCGCCAGGATTATCAACAACAGGATAAACACACCACACTGTGTGAGACTGAAGTTTTGTGTGTCTGAAAAGGTGGTCAGCAGCTCAAGAGCACAACAGGGACTGTACTCTCACCATTTCCCTTCAGCCTGTACATTCCAGACTTCCAGTACAACTCAGGGTTCTGTGATCTCCATAAACAGATGACTTCTGCAATAATGGCATTTATCAATGATGGACAAGAAGCTGCACACAGGGAATTGGTCAAAAACATTGTGACATGGTGTGGGATCAATCGCCTCATCGTAAATAAAAACAAAACAAAAGAGATGACTGTGGATTTTAGGAGGACAAGGAATAAGCATAAAACTATTTTTACTCTGGGAGAAGAGGTAATGGAGGACTATAGATAGCTGTGAGTTCACCGCCACAACACAATAAAACTAGAAATGTAACACTTAAGCTGCCGACGAGAAGGGACAGAGCAGACTGTACTTCTTGAAAAGTCCTTCAGTATATGCAACACAGTGTTGCATATCTTTTATGATTTTCTGGTGGAAGTTGCAAACTGCTTTGAACAACAGGTCCTAAAGGAGGCAGAATATAGTATATATTTGAATCCGTACAGTAGAAAAAAACGTCTTTTTACTGAATTGCCTTATGATGTTCTTACTATGCTGTGCAACTTATATGATTTTGTGGATGGAAATTTAATCAAGCAAAGAGATATTTCCTGTTTCTACACATGACCAAATAAGTAATGAAAATAAAAGTTGTTTTACTTTATGTATACCGTATTTAAAGTCAGTTCTAATGATACAATGCTCTCATGTTTCCAAAGGCAATAAAAAGAAGATACGTCTGTACCAGTTCCTGTTGGACCTTTTAAGGAACGGTGACATGAAGGACAGTATCTGGTGGGTGGACAGAGAGAAGGGGACGTTCCAATTTTCTTCCAAACACAAGGAGGCTCTCGCACACCGCTGGGGAATCCAGAAAGGAAACCGCAAAAAAATGACCTATCAGAAGATGGCTCGTGCCTTGCGTAACTATGGCAAAACTGGAGAGGTGAAAAAGATCAAGAAGAAGCTGACATATCAGTTCAGTGACGAGGTTCTGGGGAAAAGTCATCTGGAAAGAAAACCATACATGTAGGCAGGAGAGATCAATTCTGGTATAACTTTAGGTGCTTGATCAAATCTCCTGATGTGGTACATAGCATTATATGAATGGTACTAATACTGCTGTACAGTGGGACCAGTCGTCTGGAAAAAATGCTGAATAGAACTATAGACTCAGGCTCCCAGAGTCACCAAAGGGTTTTGTGTTGATGAGACACAATTCACATCTAAATGTTCTGAATTAGCTCCATGGAAGGAAATTCAGGAACAAATATAAAAAAAATCATTCAATATAATTTATCAGTGAGGATGATCTAAATGACGCAAGAACCTCTCGGTACAATGTCAACCAGTTCATCTGTGATGTGCATCTTCAAAACTGCTACAAGCCATCATGAACATTAACAGTTATAGTGCTCAGTAAACTCCACAAGATCTAGTTTAATAAACATTTCCAAATATTTGCTCTCAGTTCTAAGTCTGTGTAGCTCATGTTATGTTATGTTGTGTTTTTTTTTTCTTTTCTTTTCCTTTTCTGTGTGTTTTATTATTATTGTTTATTGGCTTCATCAGAATGTGAGCACTGATACAAGGCATAACCTCAGAGGGAGAAGCCCCCGAAAACTGTATGTGGCTGGAGTTTTTAATAACTCACCTGTAAGAATTTCATTAAGATGTAAAGTCATGCATTATTATGGGCAGGGCCATTAAGAGAGAGGATTTTTCCAATGGACATGTTGTTCTCGGGCTCTTGCACTGCTCCATCTCAGTGGGCCTCATCTTTCTTTCTACTGTGTTCACACCTCTTGTTTTTGGACATGCATAAGTTCTCTTGATTGTGGGTAAATCTACTGTGTGTGTATAGCATATTTACATGCAATTTTGTATTTAAAACAGCCTGGAGACACAAAGAGGTCATTGGTGAGATGGACTAACTTTGAGGATCCACTGTGATTAGATAATATATCATGCCTTATATGACAGTTACTTACATTATGATAAATAAATTGTACAAATAAATGAAACTGTAAGACTGTAAATTGCTTGTAAAAAATAAATTGTGCATCAGTACATGTGCATAACATTTTTTTGCATCATAACATTTGTAAAGCTCACTGAGAGGTGATTTCAACTTAAATGCAAGTCAAAATGCAAAACAAAGAAGAGACACTCAAACATTTGATTATTGTTGATGAGGTCTGATATCTTTCACAGGATGTCAAAGATAACTGGTAAACTATGAGGAACTATGGGGTTAATGGAGGGCTGGGGAGGTGAAGTGGCTTGTCACACAGTACTTACATATATCTTGCTGTGAATCCTGACACACTGCAGGCACCAGCTCATAGTAGGTGTGAGGAGTGTAGTCTCTTTGTGTCTCTTCGTGGTTCTTTATTAAGGGTATTTTGTCCAACAGTTTGAAAGCACAAAGCTATTTTTATCAAGTTCCCTGAATAAATGTTATCAAATGTATATCAACTTCTCTACCACCACATCTCCATTTTAACAGAAAAACAGGAAGTCATAACTTAACAACACTCTAGAAATTAACTTCACTGATGGAATTCAGTTAGACGAAATGAGAAGCACTGGATTCCTCAAACTGAAATGAATATAACAATAAAAACTTACCTTGATTGTGAAATAGCATTTGCGTACTTGCGCAGAGTGTAAATATTAAATGACCACAGCCCTCGATGTCCCTGATCTAAAGAGCCAACAGCTCCCCACAATGGTCAAATTGTGATTCATATCCAAAGCAAACAAGGGCCAGATTCAAGTCACATTGAAAACAACACAAAACAGAACAGAAAGACAAAGTACAGTAGGACCCAACAGAGGACCAGATAATTAATCTCACTTTAGACACAAAAATGAATTGCATCTAATAATGTATTCATAAAATTCTGAAGCTTGTATGTATGTATATATACATGTATATTAAAGAGAGCGAGAGTAGAAAATATAATACTTAATTTAATAATTGTATAATAGTAGTACATTAGTATCTGTAAAGTATATGACAGTATAATGTAGTAGCATAATAAGGTGCAGCACACTATATTATTATAGGTATGACTGTATGTTATGGTAGCATATAGCAGTAAAGTGAAGTCCAGTATATGGTATGACATGCAGGCATAGCTGAGTGTTTCCCTGTCATACCACTTTAAACTTGAAACTTCCATTTTTATAACTGCGTTTTAGCTGGAAAAAAGGACATTGGGTAATCTGTGGCTTGTGGAAGGAGACCTGGAGACAGAAGACTCTCTCGTTACAGAGTCAAAAACACCCTCATCTCTTTTACAATGAAACATAGTTTTCATAGTTAGATGTATAGTGATAGGGTGCAGCACAGATGTGGGGAGAGCGAACACTTCTTTTGGATTCAAAGTTCTAAATTTAACCACCGCCTTGCATCAATTCCCCTTGCTCTCAAGGCCTATCAGTCAGACGAGGTGCTGAGGAAAGGATGGTTGAAATATAGCCAAAGGTCAGGCGTGACAGGGGGTGGTGTGGCGCAGGGTGGAGTGGCAGGGGCTGGGCTACTGCAGGGATGGGGCGAGATTTGATGGGGGAGAAGGAGTGGGTGGTTTGTTTTTTTAGACGTTGTGTTTGGTCTGGAAAAAAATGGCAGGAGAGGTGGGATGGTTCATGAAAGGAGGGGAGGCTGTTTGGAAACAGGAGCACTATTAAAAGCAGAGAGACACAGACAGCAGACTGTTTAGGGACAGTGAAACACACTGTTAAGGAGAGGAGATCATTCAGGATGCCAGAGCCTGTCAAAAAACCAGGTAAGTGTGTGTCCTATTAAGTGACTTTGAATCTTATTTCCTCCTGCAACTCTTGATAACATTTTTGGCTTTTTGGTTTTCAGACCTTATATCTGTTTTCAACAAAGTAATCCCTCAAAAATTCCCATACAGTATCTTTAAATTTGAGTAACAATTGTAACTGTGTTCATGACGTAAGGCAATTTGGAAATATAACTTTGCTTGAGCTTCACTTTTAACACGATCATTGTGATGTGTGAAAAATTAGGGGCCACAACCCTTAAACTATAAACCACTACCACAGGGCTTGCTTGATCATTTTCATGATGATAGGTGGTATCACATTTAAAATCACTATAATGTGATACTTACATTTTATAAATGGAAATTAGTTTTTAACATTATGTATCCGCTGCATTACTTCTTTCATTTACTCACAATTAAAGTCCTGTTTTGGGCATTCAGATAGTAAAAACCTGGGCTGCAACTTCTTTTTAAAAAAAAAAGAAAAATATCTTAAAAACAAAAGAAAAAAATATTTTTTACATGACGAGTATCTATAAATGTATTGAGTCAAATATAAAAGTGGGTTCTTGGTAAAGTGTATCCTGTTTCAGCAGCTTAAAATAAAGTCACGACAATGCAGAAGACCAAGTACAGTAACATCTACAGTATCCAGTTCCTCTAATTCAAATATTTTCCTTGGCTTAATAAAACGCCACAGGCTTCTCAGTAATGTGATGTACCAACACTCATAGTCCTGGGCCAAAATCAGAACCTACCACATGCAATTATGTGTCCAGTGAGAAACACTTTGGTCTTGTCAGGAACTCCCATCGATTCGACCCATGTGGACTCATCGCTGAGTGTGAACTTGACACGGTCACATTTCCAGTGTCACTGCATTCACAAAATGATCCACTGATCCAAAAATGCCCAATGGGATTCCAACTTGACAAATGACTTTCCAGAGTTTTTGTTTGCGCTCTTGATCGGGAATGAATGGCTGCTTGTGGAGCGAGAAGGCCAACATCTCACATATCAGATGACACAGTGGTGACCAAATGGCCAGCTCGTGTGTGCTAAGACCTCTAGAGTGATGGATTTGTGCAGTTATGATAATATTGAGCCTGTAGCTTTGCTGCAAACCATTATCAACACCCTGCTGTTGATGTTGTGCTTTTTTTTTCTTTTATATTTCAGTTCATTGGTGTCTTTCTAGTTGGTTTGAGTTTTTTTTAATTTTTTTTAGTTAGCTTCCCCGAATATTATTTTATACTATATTATAGTTTCTCAAGTGATTCTGACAACAAAATACTGCACATCTTAGCATTAAAAAATGGCTACATCTAGACAATGTGTTCATTAAGAAAAGATTAGTGTAGAAAAATAAAATTAAAATCAAATTAATAGAATCAACCCATCTGTTAAAAGTGATATATATATATTTATATATATTATTTATTTATTGGTTGATTCATTTTTTTTCCATCTTACATGTAGATACCAAATCATCCCAAACAGAGGAAGCATTGCCTCTAAATAAATAACGTCAGTGAGGTAGTTATTAATAGTAAAAGCTTTCACCACTCTCTTGAATGACAAAGCCAGCCTCTTGTCCTTGTCTTTTACTCCCTACAAAGTTGGTAAAATGGCTGAAACATCACTCACTGAATCGAGACTGAATTAAACCCACAAGTCAGTGGTCATTTCCCAGCCCTAAAAGAAGAATTAGCTTGTTTTTACAAAGTAAACCCATTTGGCTGCTTGTGTACTCAACAATTAGAAATCAATTAACAGACTTAGTGCTAGGCATTTTAATTTGTTTGATCCTTACCTGACATTTAACCAAGACTCGTCAGTCTAAATTGTATTTACACCTTACATCACAGTATGCCAGCTATTGATTTGTTGAGAGTAAACTTTAAATAACATCACCTTATTCTGTCTTCTTGACATTCAGCTACGACACCGAGTTATTATTTCTAATATAATGTAGTTAACAAAAAACTGTCTACTGAGCTAAAATTAAGTTTATTGGCAGTTTGTTTACTAAAATCATGACTAAAATGATAAAACTGAGAGGAATCTTTTTCACCCTATAAAGGTGTCAAAGGTACAGCAGCATGAATGACAACTTGACAAAAGGGGCACGTCATTCTTCTTTGTCTGCCTCCAGAGTATTAAAAATAGCGTAGGGCTAATCCCTGGATTATGATACCTGCCTCATTCCAGCCTCCAGCCTCATTGAATCGTCCCGTACACACAGTGCACACCCTATTTTTAAACCTCCGCTTGTTGGATCATCCAGCAACAAGTTTTTTTCACTTCATTGAACTGCTCCACACTCAAACTTGTAAAGCATGCATCTGTATAACACCAACATAAACGTCATGATTCTAAAGACTGCTGCTGGTGTTAAACACATCCTCTGTCAGAGCTGTCAGTTACACTATTTTTAGGCCTCTTTGAAAAAGACAAGTGTTTGAGTGTAACATTGCTAATCATGTCTAAGAGCTTTCCCAAACTGGACAAAAAGCAGAAAACCAAACACCAACACTTGCAATGAGGGGTTTTCCACAGTGATGGTGTGTTATTCTCTCTATAGATGCTTGTCAACAACACAATGCTTGTTACTGCCACTGATTTGTGTATGATTTTGCAATCTTGTGCCAGTATTACACAATAATTGTTTGTTAACGCTCCTGATGTTTCTTTCATTGTCTTTGCTTTGACCTCTGTTGTTTGACTCAATGACATCATAAATTTGCAATCTTTATTTTCAAAAAACAATATCTTACATTTGTTCTAATCAATGAAACTACTTGATTAGAAGAGTAAACATGAATAACTGTAATGATCAGCATTTTTAGTCCTTTACCTACTTTTCTTCTGTCGAGTTAAGCATCATAAAGGTTTGCTTTTTTTATTTACATTTACTTTTTATAGCTCTCCTATGAAGAATTCATAGGTTTTCAAACAACCACACCCAGTGAATTACAGACTGTACTGCACCATATATTTTAATATGTGCAGCTAATGATGAATGCCACCATCCATCTGTCTTCCCTCCTCTCTGGCCCCAACCTTGATTTTAGTTTTATGTAAGCAAGGCAGGACAGCGTGACCAATCTCGCACCAATGAAGACTTGGTGAGAATATACGCAGGTTTTCATTTCAATTTAGAAGAAGAAAAAAGGATCCCAAACAGAATAAATGCACTTCTGTTTTACATAAGCTTTTTCTTTGCCTCTCACTCTAATAACAACAACATGGAAGCGTGACCTGAACATGAAATCAATGGATCAGCAATGAGCTACGGCCTTAAAATTTGGTTAATTTTTCCTCCATATGTGTCCACCAAGGCCTAACCCAATTCAAAGTCCTCCACATAATCCACCATACAAATAACAAATTAGCCAGAATCTATCTTATGGTTGGGGATTCCTGCAGCAAACTTAAGCAATCTCTTGCCGATCACATTATTAATTTGTTTTGGTCTTGCCCCAAATTGGTGAGATTTTGGAGTGTGTGTCTGATACAACAAGCAAAGCCTACAGTTTACAAAGCCTCCTTTTCACCCAAACAGTTAGAAGCCTTTTTCAGCATCAATCCTGACACTAAACTCCCAATTGCAACAAGGCAGACTTTAGCACTTCATGACCCCACAACCGCAGAAATTGATCTTGGTCATTGGAAGCTTACCCACCTGCCCCCTGGCCCTGACATATGTTCTGATTCCTGATTCTGTATCCTGATTCAAATAAGTCAACAAGTTATGTGACTTACCAGATGTTTCCAGTCTGAGATGACAAACAATTAACTTACACAACTGTCCTCCCAGATTCCATCCCAATTGTTAATGTTTTGTTTCTCCTTGAGGTAAGAGCTTTACTCGCCACACAAAAAAACTGCTTCTTCTACTGAATTACAACCATTAGCAACATGGCCTACACTGCCACCCTCAGGTGACACAACAGCCTAATTCATTTGCTTCAAAACCCATCTATGAAAACATTGAAACATTAGCATTTTTTTTGGTCGGCTTTTTTAAAAGATTGCTTCAAATTTGCTTGACTAGTGAATGGAAACCTTGGGAATCATAGTACCTGTGTTTATCCCTAAAGACGGCTTGATTGCACCTTAAAAGCATATTAGCTTTAAAAAAATAAATTTCAAGGGGTTAACTTTTTATTTTGAACCCACCCTCTTCAGTTTCAGCATTTGCGAAGAAGCCAAAGACTCAGGAGGCAGAGGAGGGGTCCTCCTTGAGCTTTGAAGTTGAGACCGAGAAGGCTGACGCTAAAGTAAAATGGCAATGCAACTCAAAGGAACTTGCCAGTGGTGACAAATATGTAATCACGGCTGATGGAAACAAGCACTCCCTCACTATAAGAGCCATCACCAAGGAAGATGCCAATGTCTATGCAGTGATTGCTGGTGGCTCGAAAGTCAAGTTTGAGCTGAGGGTCACATCAAAGCCAGGTGGGAGACTTTGAAGCTGATGCTGTGATGCTCGCCCACCTAAAGTCTGTGTAGTCGTCACCAAGCACAAAGCAGAGCACTCCATTCAAAAAACCACTGATGCAGAAGATCCTTGATTCACTGCACGTGTTTGATATTTTTGCACCACGTTCCGCACCGTCCAAACCTCTGAGACAGCTTTTTACACGTTTTTGTTGGCTTTAAGTTTTGGTTGGACATCTTGGGAAATGTGCTACTTCCTCTGCAGCTGAGAAATGTTTAATGAGTTAAATATTTGACTTACATTCAAAGCAAAGTTTATCCTTAAGACTGGAAATTGGTGGAAGTAGCTGACGCATAGATTGGCTCTGAGGCTAACTAACACTTGTTATCTCAGACTATGAAATTCAGTTTTGTTTGTCCATATCAGTTGTATGTGAAGAGTCCTTATTACAACTGTTGGGTATATTAAGAGAGCTACACTAAATACTGTACTGCCACTTTGCTATGCTAATTCGTCCTATTCACAACTTAAAGTAAAGCCTCCTAGGTTAAAAAAAGCATAGAAAGATCATGTTTTTAAGAGGAGGGCCTTTTAAATGGTGATCTGGGGTAACAGTTTATATACATGATGTGAACTAAAATCGAAAGGCAAAAAGAGGAAACACTAAATCATATCTGCAGTAGAGAACACAACATGGATTAAATCTTAAGAAACATCGTGTTTGTGTGCTCTGTTAGCCATGTGCTGTCCTCTGGTCTGTGTCTCGGGGCCTGTTGCCTCTATGTGTGTGTGATGAGTTTCCAGACAGCACAGATTTAAACAGTAGCTATTTCTATATATAATCTTAAAATTTGTATATCTCATTTGTGAAAATTTCCCGAGAAGTCCAACCGTTCTTTTTAAGCTAGTCACTGGTGTGCTCACATTTTGTTCAGCAGCAGGTCACTGTAACTCACACTGCGGTGTGCGCCGAGCATGTCACAGAACCACATTTGTGCCATGAGTCTGTCAGTGTGTTCCGCCTAGCTTGTTTGAATTTGATAAGGTGTGAACAAATCTTGGAGAAAGGCAGCAGACTAGCGTGCTCAGTGGGGTGCAAGTGCCTGGCCGCAGCTGTCTGTGGCTCATATCCCAGCTACCCTCACTCTGTCTGTCTGACGACCTTGACCCTCACACCAGCACATTATTTCCTCGTGAGTAACCACCACTTGATTGGCGCTGAGGACAGGCATGAGAGGCAGCTGATAACACATGGAAAGTTAGAAAGCCACTCAGATGTGATGAGAACAAAAGTAATATTTAGGAGATAAATGTTCGCCAGGAACATTTTGATCATGACAAAACGTTGTTTCAAAGGATGTTAAATGGAAGACAAGTCTCAAGTGTCACAAAATGGTAACATGCAGATCTGTAAATTAAACTATGCAGGGGTGTAGTATATTTCACCAAATTCTTTATCATTGGAGTTCATCTCTCCCTTGTACCTCGATATCTCTGTGTTAATGATGACACAGAAGCTCAAGCTGAGGCCCCTGCTGAAGGAGCCGGGGAGTCCAATGCACAACCGGAACAGGCCCCCGCTGTGCCTGCAGAAGCTCCTGCAAAAGAGGAAACCCCTGCTCCTGCACAAGATGCTCCCCCAGCCGAAGGTAAGTATTCTCTAGTCTTTACATGTAATGGTGTCCATTTGATGATTGTCTTTGTTTGTCATGAGCATGCCAAAAACAAAGGATTTTGAAATGTTTACACATGAGACGTTGAGTATCGCATTAAATGTTAACCCTTTAATGTCCTCACTGAGGTAAAAAAAAGCAACAGAAAGATGTTTCTTTGCATTCAATATCTGCAACAAGAGAAGAGCAATGGAAAAATACTTTGCAATTTTTCATTTTCTTTGGGGCACGCATAGTAAGAGTGAACGATTGAGGTGTCTTCACAGTAAGTGGAAAGGAATTCATGTGTAATTTAACACAGGAAAAACTTAGTGGCTCTGTACACGATTCCACATGTTTGACAGAATTTCCTGACATATAGATGAAAAGAATTTGACATGGGAAATACTACAGCTCCCTTCTCAGCCATGTTTTTACAGCTCTTATCATAGCAGCCGGTTTAAGAGAGAGTAGTGAGCCCCTCTAGGGGTGTGTTTTTTTCTAAATTGATGTTACAGCTTTACACTGCCACACAAAGTAAACTTGAACACAAATCACACTCAATAACCCTTGAAGCACATTATTACCATATGAGAGCTCATACAGCACTGAGACTGAGCTGGCACTGGCACACACAGCAAACCGAGCTCAGACTCAGAGTATTGTGCACCAATACTTGACTGGCAAATTCATCGTCAAATACTTACATTTACCTCATCTGCAGTTCGACCACAAACACTATATGTAGATCCTTCTTCATACAGTCTTGTTGCCTGACATGCGTTGACCTGAAACAGGGTGCAAAACAATAATCCAACGCAAGGGTCAGTTTGGTGGGCTGTCGAACAAAATGTTTCATGTTTTCGTTTCTTTGTCAAAAGCTCTATAAACTCTGGGCTTCACCATCTGACCTGCTCTCTGCTGCTTTCTGTGTTGAATGATTACTTTTAAGTTTTTTTGATTGTAAGAATGGATTTTTTTCATATCTCAAACCTTTTGTATTTTCTCATATGAAAGTACTTATTAAAGGTCCCATGGCATGAAAATTTCACTTTCAGAGGTTTTTGAGCCTTAAAATGAGTTTCTCTAGCCTCCTTTAGTCACCCCAGTGAGTAGAAATTGCGAAATGTATTCACTGAGCAGTACAGCATTTCCTCCGTGTTTTGAACAGAGCGCCTCCAAGTGTCTCGTTGACTCAAGGCTCCTGGCATGACGTCATGCCAGGATAGAGCTCATCAAAATTTCCCACCCCCTCTCTCCGCCACGCCCTCTGTCTCCACCCACTGCTGGTAAACTACCTGTATCTTACCCGCCCAACTCATGTGGAGTAGACCGAGACTCGCCACGACTGAAGACAGTCACAGAAGATACAGCAATGGCTTCCAAACGACTTTACCATGCGAAATGTACTGTGCCAGGATGTGAAGATGAAGAGAAGAATATGTTTCCGCTGCCACCCTCTGTCCCTTTGAAAACGGAATGGCTAATTTCATTTAGAGGGACGGGTGCCCATGCATGTTCCAAAGAGCGTCAGTGTTTGCGCGACACATTTCAGAGGAATGCTTTCACAACTTGGGACAGTACAGGACAGGTTTTGCCCTACACCTGAAGTTGAAGCCTGGATCAGTGCCAAGCCTTGCCGGTCCATCAGCTACCCACACCGATCAAGTAAGTCATAATTATTTGCTAGCCGCTAGCACTTTATGGGTGACAGCTAACTAGCCAACATTAGCTGTGGAGGTATTTATCCATGAAACCTACACTGCGCAACAAAACCAATACTCTGTTAAACTGGTTAGATTTGGAAAATTGGTTGTAAAACAAGACATTTGTCTTTTGACCAAGTATCTTACGTGTAGGGGACTACATACAGCATGAATACTAAGGTAAGCAAGTCTAGTTCTGTTCTGCGGCTAGATACGTCTGTTACACGGAAAATGACGCCCGACGATAACAATTCATAATTTGTAAGCCTTTCTTTAGATTGGTGACTTTATATTTTGTAAGCATTTGTTACGGTTTGGTGACTTTTTTTTTTGACATCGAGTCGTTTCTGCGTCTTTCGTGTGTGATATGCGATCGGGTGTTGTGGCTGGGTGAAGGATGTTTAGCAAACGTTTGCTGACTTCCCTCGAACATACACCATTATGTATCTGTCAATTCGAACACAATTCTGACTTCAAATCTGTCGTGACACGTCAGTTTATCACGAGTGTAATGCTCGGCTTTCGAACCATGAGATGTGTGCTCTCTGTCTGCATCAGGTTCACTCTTCACTGGCCAGCACATCAAGTGCTCACGTCCAGACATCCCGGACCAGGGATGCTGCCTGCCAGACTGACCCCATTGTCAATAGGACTGCAGCCACACCGAAGAATGTTGTCTTTCCCTATATTGGAATGCTTTGCAGGTGAGATGTTTACCTTGTAGTTGTTGAAAGTTTTTGTTGTCTGAAATGTCATTATTGAGCCGGGTTTCTCCAGCACTATAAGGCACAAAACACCTAGACCAGGTCCCCTGAAAAGATTGTCTTGTGAATGTAATTTATATTTGATTTACCAAAAAATGTATACTTTTAGGGGGTTTTCAGATCATAGTTCCTATGAAACTTCACAATATATGAAAAGCTTTTTCCAAAATGTTTTATACCTACTTTCAAAAATATTGTTTTATTTGTTACTACCATTAAAAGCAGCATTTAAATGTTTCAAATGCTATCTCAGCTGATATCACTTTCCTGATGCTTGAAATCAGATTTAAAAAAAAGTAATGAGAACAGCTTCTATAGCATTTTGGAAAAGAGCTTTTCATATGCTCTCCCATGATGATGCATGTGTCTCTACCAGCTAACCCCCACCACCATGACAAATGAAAATTCTGTGAGAAACACCGTTTACACATTGTTTCTTGTTCTTTCAGACTGTACTTGGCGGCGATCCACTTTAATGAAAATGCAAACCGACCACAGGCCCAGACAGCAGACGGTGTACCTCTCTTCAAAATCTCCTTTCCCAAATCCAAGAAGGGAGAGTGCACAGTCAAACGTCAAAAGACTAAGCCAACCTTTGGTAAGACCTCAAAAGTTCAAGAATTCAAGTCCAACTACTTTTGCCTTTATCAAATTTACTGAGGTTAATTCCAACAAATAGGAATACAAAAAATGTGAGAAATAGAAATCTAAACAAACATAAATATATATATATAGAACAAATATAAATATATAAATAAATATTGAAATGTACAAATGACTAACTGAAATATACAAATGTTGTGCGTGTACAGTGTGTATGAATGTTCTGTGTGAAAGGGTATGTGGATGTCCTGATGGACCTAATTTTTCACACGTGAGGCAGTCTAAACCCGGTGCAGTGTCCTTCATCATCGGGGTACTCGGCACGGATACGCAGGACCACACAGGCAGGAATGACCACTCTGATCCAGCGGCCCAAAAAGCCCCAGCACCACGCCACGAACTGCCTGTAGGCCAAATACCTGAAGCGCCTGGAAGAACAGATAGAAAAAATGACACTTGAAGAGAATGTTGTTGTTCTTCTGTTATTGCTATGTTGTACATATTTACATATTCCTATGGATTATTCTTGATTGTGTTTTAATGTCTTGTAAATAAATCTACAAACACTCTTAATACTGTCTGCATAGTTGAATTATCAGGCTCTGTTGGGTGGGTGTACTGTAAACTCTTATGTATGTGGCTATGAGTGATTATTTTACAACGCTTACCGATGGGTTCTTCTCAGGCGTAAACTGCCAAACAGGTAGATCCAAATGTTTACAGTGTTACCTGAGGGATCTCCATGCAGCATCTATTCTCCCTTTCTGTGGGCATTATCTCGCAAATTCCCCATTGACACCTATTATTTTAAAAAAAAGGCAGTGTAATGATATTCTGTTTTCAGGTAATGCCGGCAAATATAACAATGAAACATCTTTAGTGAGAAGTAAATGAGTTAACATGTGAGCATGGAGAATAATTACATGCTGGTCAGAATACTATCATGTTTTTTGCATGCCATAGGCTACTGTATAACTACATGGGCAACGCACAGCTGGCTGTTCCCAGTGAAGACGGGCTACTAAAAAAGGTGTACACAGAAATATGTGGCATAAGTTTCATTCCGTGTAGTTACACTTTGGATCCAGCACCTGGTCAGGATATGATGAGGTATGTTTTTTTTTTTTTTTTTTTTGTATATTACAGCATGTAAACCTTTTTGTCTAGAAAACTTGGTAATAAATCGCTCCCCTTATGTCAACACTGGGTGGAGAATCATTTGCATGTTGGCAATGTGTACTATGGGAAATACTTTGGCAGTGTTACTGTTGTACAATGCAAGGCGACATTGAGAGAGTTACTTGGTGTAGAGACTGGAGATGCCAGCAGCCATACTCACTAATGTTAGCACTGCAAATACGTGCCCACATTGCAAAATAAGTTGGGAACTTATACGTTTTGTAAGCCAAAATAATATTTTAGGTAGTCCTGATGTAGTGACTACAATTTCTGCTCTAATTAGGCTACCGTAGGCTAAGCGACTGCTACTATCTGCGCACCTCAGTGGTTCGGACCGACCCAACTATAAACGTTTCCAGACATAACATTTCAAACTCACCATTCTGAGACGTTTTGCTGAAGGCGCTGCTGATCTGCAGTTTGTTGCTGAACTGCCTGCGCCTCGCTTCAGGGTCCGATTCCGGGTCGAAGGCGAACGGTACGATGGTTTGCTCACCTGCCATTTCTATTTTTTTTTCCTACTAGCAGGCAGCTAACATGCGCGGAGCCAAAACAGAGAATCAGACACGCCCCCATTCAGCCATGACACACCCCTCGCGCTCCTCCTTGCTTCTCATTAGGAAAACAGGGCACTGGAGAAAGCGCTGAAATGCGGCTTTCTTCTAAGTGGCCAAATCTGCGTTTTTCGGGTGAATTTTGAGAAGCCTGGGGGTATAACATCCTGAAGCCTTCGAAAGCCCATTTAAAGCGCCACTACTATACCATGCCATGGGAACTTTAACTAATTCACAAAAGTAACTCAAGTTTTATACATTCTTTTTATCAATGCGTCGTACGTTTTACCTTATACAAGCAAAGCGTTTTTCATCATTTTTATTTTTCCTGTGCTTTTTCAGATTAATATTTAAACCAAATTTTCTGCTTTGCTCTTTGTGGAAGGGCATAATCGTTTATCTGTCAGCATCCACACTGTATTTTCAGCAGGGAATGCATTTTGTACTTCCAAAACAATTTCAGCACCTATAAGTGGAAATGTGATCGTCCAATTTTTAAATGACTTACTTTCTGCAATTTACTCAAAGTGTCTTGAATGAGACAAAATTTCATGGTTAAAAGTCGCATGAGCTCCAAGCTCATGTTATGTTTCAATATTAATATTGACCAGATAACTTCATGCTGTGGTGTTCTATTTCCACTCTGCTGGATCTGCAGATGCACATCATCCAGATACAAGACAGGACTTGACTGGACTCTTCACAGAGAAACCTCAGAGTGGAGAGGTCACTGTGGGTGAGTTGTTTTACAAAACAAGAAGTTTTCATTTGTACCGAGTGGCTCTTCTTTAACAGCATTTTATCCATTACATGGAGTTAGAGGATTAGATCCACATATCAGTATTTCCACTGTTATGTAAATTCATCAGATGGATGGATGGATGGATGGATGAGTGTAAAATAGGTTCAAACACTGAGACACACAGGCTCGATGGAAATGTGAAAAGAGGATCCTATGAGTTTATGAAATAAACACTAATATTGCTGATCATCTGTAAAACTTCATCAGTAAAGGACATGAAAACAACAACAAAAAGTCAAAGTTGCTATAGAAGTGAGTAAATTCTTCATTTGTGCAGGTGAAAATATCACATTTGTGGCTAAAGTGAATGCTGAGTCGCTGCTAAAGAAACCCACCATCAAATGGTTCAAGGGGAAGTGGATGGACCTCGCCAGCAAGTCTGGAAAACACCTGCAGCTAAAAGAGACGTATGACCGTAACACCAAGGTAGAATGTTGTGTTTTTATGTTGTGCTTTCATTTAAAAAGCTCAGAAATTTGGCAGATTCTTCATATTGGTCATAAAAATGTGCAACAAAGTCGGACATTTTACACTGAGGCAACAAAAAAGGTATTTTTTAAAGTTCTGCCTTTCACACATCTGAGCTGGGCAGGTTCGTGTCTCATATGTTGAACTCCTAACCTGTCGTCTCAGCGGTAACGTCGAGGCAAAGTCACATTAAACTTAAATAATATTTTATAAAGTGAATGAAGAAAATGTGAACAATTAAGAAAACCAAGAGGGAAGAAAATAAATAAAAAGAGCTGCTTTCTTCACGACGATGCAAAATCTTAAAAACTGACTTTTACATACTGCAAGTATGAAGCACATCACATTTAGGTTGTTGTGTTGAGTCATGAATATTGTATCTACATGCATCTATTTGCAGGGGTACACATTCGAGATGCAAATCATTGCTGCTAAACCTAATTTCGCTGGAGCGTACAGATGTGAAGTTTCATCCAGGGACAAGTTTGACAGCTGCAACTTTGAATTAGCTGTACATGGTGAGTGTTGTTTCCATCAGCCATTACTGTTGCCTAAAATGTTATTGGATTAATCGCAGCTCCGACTGTCTCGCATCCCGACGACTGATGATTGTGATGAACCTGTTCTACCTTTCAGACGCTCGTGCTCCAGAAGGCTTGGACATTAGAGCAGCTTTTAGACGCACGTAAGTTACTAAAAAAAAAAAACTGTATCAAAAATCAGTTGTGGAGATTCTTTGTTTCATTACCACTTCATACTGTTTTCAATTGGATTTAGGAAAAATTAGCTCACTAAGATATTTTACTTTTCTATCTTGACGTCTTCAATTATATCACACAGTTGTAAAGTGACACTCAATCTCCTGTCTTTACAGGGATTAAGAAAACCATCTTAGATTACATGAAGCAAACATCCATCCATCCATTTTCTATACCTGCTTAATCCGTCAATGAAGCAAACAATATTAATTATAACTATATTATTATATTAATCTGGCTTCAAATAAGGAATAAATAAATAAATAAATAAATAAATAAATAAATAAATAAATTATTAATCTAAGAATCAAAGTAATGAGAGTGAAGTACAAGTTTAATCATTTTTGACAAAGTTTACCTCCAACTAAAAAATAGTCCCAGCAAAAGCATTCGTTCTGAGAATCACTGACATAGAAAAACAAGTCCTAAATAGGGCACTGTTGATAAAAACTGACTTGAAAATGTACATTTTTATGAAAAGAATGTCAGAAAAATCTAGTCCTCTGTTGTAGTGCCCATCCTTCCATTTTACTCATCTAAAATATCTCTTCAGGATGTGATGTTTAAAATGACACCAAAATAAAACACACATTTTGTAGAGTGGGCATTCATTAGAACGACGCATGAATCAGTTCAGCAGGTGTATCCAAATAATTTTTTGAAATCATTAACAGAAAGGACTCTGATTTGTGCTCAACAGACATATTGGATTTAAAAGATTTTTTTTTTTCTTAAAGAAAAGCACAAACACAAACAGTTGCTATTGAAGTAAAGTGGATTGTTATCGTGCTATGTGTGAACAATAACTGTGGAAATGCTAACCTATCAGGAGTGAAGCCGGTAAGAAGAAAAGTGGACCAGGAACAAGGTAGTAAAAGTGTTTTTTTTTCCAACAACGGACGCTCTTTTTCAAACTCTGAGGACTCTGATTGTTAAAGAAGAGAGAAATCCGGACTGGGAACAGAGACTTGTTCTCTCTTCTGTGGCCTGTTCCTTTTCTCTGCATTCGACTCAATCAAAACCAGTGTTGTGGATGGTTCAGCCTCCAGTTTGAAGAGTTTTGAAAGAGAACCACAGGAGGAAGACCATGAGAGAGCTAAACAGACATCTGAAGAGGACTTAAAATTTAATCCAAACTTTAATCAGTCCGGATTGCGGTGACCTTTGACTGCACATATGTCGAGATTTGGTGGAGTACACTGTTAAGTAATGTGCACTCATGTCGGTCAGCTCTCTCTGATCTCCTCCTGTGTCTCAATCAAAACACCAGAGCCAGCTGCACAAACAGCTTCCTGGCAGAGTGAGATTTGATGGTGGTTTGATTGCACTGAAAGTGCAGGATGTGCTAAGACACACAGGCTTTTCAGTGGCTGAACTCCTCCAGGGGGGTTGCCACACAGAGGAAGTGCAGCTATGGTGTGTTGTAACTTCACCACATCACCTTCTAATCCTGCTGTCAGATCAGAGGAGGGAGACAAACACAGAGTCAAATCTATGCCCTTGTCTTTATCTTTAATCCCACTGATAAGCGACAAGACTCTATTGGAAAGTGACTTTGTGTTTCTTTAACCTGGAGTGTTTTGTATTGTTTTTGCTTGGATGATTGCTGCTGCTCATGGCTTGGAGGGATAGTTTGGTATTTTTTGGGAAATGCCATCCTTTGTAAAAAGAACTCTTCCATAGAGGTGGAAATGGGGCGGTCTGTGGTGTAGTGGGTACAGCAGACGCCCCATGTACAGAGGCTATAGTCCTCGCTGCAGCTGGCCCCGGTTCGAATCCCGCATCGGACGGCCCTTTGCTGCGTGTTATTCCCCCTCTCTCTGCCCCCTGCTTCCTGTCTCTCTCCACTGTCCTATACAATAAAGGCATAAAAAGCCTAAATAAAAAAAAATAGAGGTGGAAATGCTTTGTAAGTGTAAATGTAGTCAACCCCAAGTAAAACAAAAAAGCCATGCGAGCCTGAAAACATTGCCTAATTACTTAAAGGAGGAGGTGAAGGCATGCCAAAGCTTCAAAGTATCAAAGTAATAGAAACTTACCATAAGAAATGACCCAACTATAGGGACCACCCAATGCCCACGTGAGTTCATTCAGGCGGATACAGCCAGTAATTACATTTTTTAAGAATATGTGACCTCTAAGGGCCATTTCAGACTAGGGCGGCAAAGCGTGGCGGGACTGAAGGGATTTTCACTGGCGGAGGCGAAAATACATGGAAACAGATCTGTCCTTGCACACCGACGCGGCGGTAGTCGGGCGGTAGTCGGGCGGTAGCGGCGCGGGAGACGCCTCCATCCCGCGCTGCTTTTGGAAAATAGAACTCGAGCGGAATTTGGACGGCACCGGCCAGCGGCGGCCGGCGGTGTCCCGTTGAAATGAATGGGGAATGCAGACAGGGCTGGAGCGGAACTACAGCGGCCGCGGACTGTCCGGTGTGAAAAGCCAAGTTGAACACACCGCCTGATAACCGGCGTTAAGACTGCCGTCGTCTCGCTGCCGCCACGCCACGCTCTAGTCTGAAATCGGCCTAATGGTTGTGAGAGCAACAAGATATAAGGAATAAAAATGGCATCCATAAAGTAATCATTTTCTAACCCTATTGGGTAGTTTTAATTTCAACCCCTAGCCAAGTAATGCTATAGACTAAACCAAACCAGGAAGTAGCAATCATGGCAACCATCAAAATGGTGTCAACAAAAGTGACAACCGGGTTCTAAAAAGAAAGTATATGAACCAAGTAATGTTACTGCCTAAACCAAACCAGGACCTGTTGTAGTGAAGCGTTGTCGTTTTATTGCACAAGCGTATGTTTGTTTCGATCTCACGACACACAAAAGCCCATGATTGCACTTCCCTGCTCAATTCGCCTCCCCTCCTTCCTCTTCATGAGGAATTTGTGGCTTCCTAAAGCAAAGTTTTGACAATGTCTTCTGTCGCTCAAAGAAGTGCTACTTTGCAGGAGTCATATTTAAGGCTATGGCTATGTGATTGTATGAGTTACAGGACTTGATATCAACAGTAAGGGCCTATAATGACACTCAAAGTGACATCTTGTGGATATGAGAGCCACTGCATGTGAAGTATCAAAATGGCTAATCTTGAGATCATTATTTATTTAGCCCAAATCCAACCAGGAAGTGATAAAAGTACTAAAGTTTTGTGATTGGTTATTGACTGAATGTAATCCTGAAATTAAATAATTAGCACTGGCTGGAAGCATTGCGTGAAACATCCATCCATCCAACACTCCTTCCTTTCCTTTTGAGGACTTTGGGGCTTGTTCAAGGAAACCCTTGAGTTATATTTGCTACGATGTGGAAACGGTCATTAGAGTCATATTTCCCTTCTGCTGCCTGTAGGGGCGATACTTTTGGGTCCTGTTGAAGGGTATGAACAAACAGTCTGTTTTGCCATTTTGATTGAAGGACTTGTTGAAACCACAAGTTGTTAGCTGATGATATTGGAATAAAAGGGACCGTATTGATTATATTCAATACGACTGGACTCCCTAATTTTGTTGCAAAGGTAACACACAATCCTCAGGATGGTAACTAACGGCATTTCCCAAAATAGCAACGTCTCTTTAAACATAGCGGCACCTGTCCCTCCAGCAAAACATCTGCCTGCACATTGGCTTCTTTTCTCCATCATTTCTTCATTTCCTTTTAGCTTTACAGAGCAATTCTTTCCCATCCAATATCTTCTTTTTATTTCAGCCTAACCTTAGGATACAGTAACTCCATTTCCAGAAAGAAGATTGTATCTCCAGCTGTGTTGTGCCCTTCAGCGCCCTTTGCTTGCATGTTGGAGCAGGAGTAAACTGGACAGTTTCATTTGAAACAAACCATGTCAGTGTTGTATTGGCATGTGTCCGTTCTTCGGAGAAATCAAGAGAAAAGGCAAGTTACTGTGTTGCTGATGTTTTGTGATTTCTGCAGTAGTACGGATGGAAAAGAAGATTCAGGAGAGCTGGACTTCAGTGCCTTACTGAAAAAGAGGTAAGTAGTTACACATTCATAAAATAATCAGATATTTGGATACTTTTCTTCCATTTTGTTAATCTAAATCTGTCTCTTCCTTCTGGACTTTCCCATCTTTCCAGAGAGTAAGCTACCTCCATGTTTTTAAACTAAAAGGTGGAATGAAGACCCACTAAGGCATGCAGCATGAACAAAAACAGAAACTCTCAATGCACCGTGATAAGTCAGGGTGATGCGCATCGTTTCTTTTGTCAGTGAGAAACCATTTTATTACCCTATCACCCTATCCTCTCACACCATCTCATCCCACTCTCATCACGACCACTCGGCTCTTTCTTTGACATAATGTTTGATCATCCGTCTTGAATCAGTCTACATAACGTTAAACTATTTGAACCATTTTAATGTCAAACACGTAGGTTGTTTAGTACATGCATAAAGTTACTGGGATCACTTTCTTATTGCCAAGCTTGTCGTCTTTACACAACCTTCCCAACACAATGATCTCCTCAGCACATACCTCACATACCCATTATCACCTGTGCACAAGAAAACTGGATGTCATGTCAGAACCAAATCAGAGCATGATTTTAGCATGCGTTTCATGCGTTTTGACTAATCTTTGTAATGCATGCAGGTTAGTTTCAGTGCAGTTCAATCTCAGTTTTGACATGTACTTTGTTTTAAAGCACGTTTTTAATACGCTTTTGATCTGCTGATGGTGTCGTTTTTGAATTGCTGTGATTTTACTTGTCTGGTTTGTTTTACCATATTTATCTCTTGGGTTCCACCTCTGAATGAGCAGCAGTTTCTTTAAATCCTCAAATCGGTAAGAAACTGCTGACATGTTTTTGCAGTGTCACAGGAAAACTTGCATGTCAACAATGAACTAATATACTGATTTTTTTTTATAATATTTTTACTGATTTATGGACTTAAAGTTTATTAATAGTAAGTGATGAAACTTTATTTTTTCCCTTTTTTCTTTAAATAAACGATAACACTTACACGAATGGTACATAAACTAACATTACTCAACATAATACAATGATATTGATCTTTACTTGGGTTTCCAACACATTGTTATTGTGACAATTAAACAAAGCTGACAGGACTTACGGATCAAAAGTTACACGTCTTCCAGTCACAAGTCTGTTGGGCTCTCTAACAACAGTTGCAGCAGTTTGAACTGTTGGTAGAAATATGTTTCAGATTTCCAAACTAGGCCAGAAGTGTCTGACCTGGCCCGTGTCAATCTGCTACCATTTACATTAGGGCGTCATTGCAGAGGCACAATCGCGTACTGATTGACACCGATTTGAAAAGCTGCGTTTCATCTACTCGTGCCAGTCTAAATCATGCCAACTTCCATGTTCCTCTGTGGTTTGGACAGCCAATGCAAAGCAAACATGAGGGACACGTTTCATTTGGTCCACTAAAGAGCTGTCAAGGGGTTCATCAACTTGTTTAAATGATGAGAAATGATCAGTTTGGAATAATTAAGTTTTTTCTGAGTCAAAAGTAGAACAGGACAAAATATAGCTTTCCTTTACTTAGAATCACTCAATGGAATTTTCATTGGTATTGAAAAACACGAACAGTGGTCACATGTAACAGTATTACATAAAGAGGTTTATCAACATCTGTCACGAAACTCACAGTTACACAACTTTAAAGGTTTCTTAATGCATAATTGCTTTATTGCTAAACTGTGAGTCAATGCTACTTAACTAATGTTATCTTTAAAACTGTAGACTAAAACGTCAGTCAACATAAACACATTGATAATTGTTTTTCATTTAATGCGTATGACATAATCAAATGTTAATTAACACACCTCTATTGTAAAGTGTTACCTACAAAGCATGTTAGAAGAACTAATGACTCGTGTGACCCAGCATTTTATTTACAGTTGCGTTACCCCGATTGTCAATCAATTGCTTAATATTAGTTCCTTCTGTTGATTTCTTTGTTTTCAAGAGCAACGAGAGGCTCCGTTTTGATTAAAGCACGTCGTGCTCCTGCCAGTCAGGCTTAGAAGCAGTCTCACGGTACACAAGACAACAGAAAGAGTACTGGTACACTACGAGCAGCTCACAGATAGAACATAGAAAACTGGAAATCACTATCAGACCAGGAAGCAGTTTTAGGCTCCAGGATTCTATGCATCAGGGGAGTTAAATCTAAGCACCTCATAGATTGATTGTATGTGTAACACTGACAGCACTGCTTCCACAGGGTAGGTGAGCATTTTGTGTCTGGCTCAATTAAAATGAGTATAACTTTATAATTAGCTTAAAGTTGGTGATGAAAGATGTTTGAGTAAGAATAATTTTTTTAATAAAGTCATGACCACCTAAAGTGACAGGCTTCAACATCAAAAACAATTAGAATGCAGCTCAACTTAAATGATATTTTGTGTATGAGAACATCTGTATATGAGGCTTATATAAGAATAATTTTAGTCTACATTATCAGACCTTTGGCCACTGAGGAAATGGTAAACAATGCATGAAAATATTAAAGAAAGACATTTCTTTTTGCGAGGCCATTATTACATTTATTTGAACACGAATAAGTGAAGCGCTCTCCTACTCAGATGACGCTTTCTATAATTCCATTTCATAATGGAAATTTAAAATTCTGTGCTTTCCACCTGGTTTTTATATTGTTGCTTTGTTGCTTCGTGTTTATAGAGCCGTTCATGTGAATACTGAGCCTGATGTGGATGTCTGGGACATTCTCTGCCGTGCTCCTGCTTCAGAATACGAAAAGATTGCTTTCCAGTATGGCATCACCGATCTGAGAGGGATGCTCAAGAGGCTGAAGAAAATGAAGAAAGACGAGAAGAAAAGTGAAGGTTGGCAAGCTGAGCTTGTGACAGACATCCTTTTATCCATTCCTGCCTAAATTCAATATTAAAGACTGACTATTGTTTTATTTATGCACTGAAACTCAGCTTTCCTCAAGAAGTTAGACCCAGCCTACCAGGTATCAAAGGGACAAAAAATGAAGCTTGCAGTTGAGGTTGCCAATGCAGATGTGGAGGTAAAGTGGCTGAAGAATGGACAAGAAATCCAAAAATCTGGAAGGTTCGAATTCACCTCAAATCCATAAAACATGCTTTACCTGTCCATCATTCGTCCAACACAGACCAGCAATTCTCACCTATGACCGTTTTTCCCTTTTCTTTCTCCTATCTCTGGCTCACTGTCACCAAATTCCCTGCCTTGCCGTTACATCTCTAGCAAGTAAGTGTTTTAAATGAGACAAAAGCATTTACTTTTACTTCTGTTTAAGAGCTCATCAGTTCCACGAGTCAAGCTCTTGGACAGATGATCATCTCTGCAGAGAAAAGGCATAAAAAAAAAAAGTTGTTTTCATGTTGTGAACACTATCATGTTCTTTGTCAAGGTACATATTTGAGAGTGTCGGCAACATGCGCTACCTTACCATTAACCACTGCTCCTTGGCGGATGATGCAGCGTACACTTGTGTGATCGGAGAGGAGAAATCCACCACTGAGCTCTTTGTTAAAGGTAGTAAATATTTAAAAGGGAAATTTGGAGCATGCCCAAGATTTTCAACTCAATTTTCTTTCCTATCCATTTTCTGCAGAGCCCCCAGTCACGATTATAAGAAATCTGGAGGATCAAATGGTAATGAAGGGTGACCGGGTGGAGTTAGAGTGTGAAGTCTCTGAGGAAGGAGCAAGTGTTAAGTGGTGAGATATTTTTCTTTACTCACAACTATGCTATTGGTAGTTCAATGCAAATGTCTTTGGATGATATTTTCGAAAAGTAAACAACAACAATTTGCCACATCAAATAGAATTGTCCAGAAACCTCACAGTTTACAGTGACATTTCCTAACAGGCTGAATAAGAATTGATGAATAAAATCTGTGAGCCAAGAGTCGATTCAAAAGCTGCACAAAAATCAAATCTAATCATATTCATTTCAGTGTCATTCAATTGAAATTTTCAGTCACTGTTTAAACAGTTGCTCAGACACCCAGCAGATGGCATTTGAGATTGTCACGTCTGCAGACACATGCGAGAGCTCTGAGCGCTTTTTCTGAGCTACTGAGGTACGGGTACAAGTTGTAAATTATCACAGATGAAAATGTCACATGAGCACGTTAGTATGCCACAAGTGACCTTTATCTGAGGGAGAAAGTTGCTGCAAAAGCATACAGGTTATTTAAATCCAGTGTTCTTTTGTTGGAACAAGCCAAAGAGCAACACGTTGATGTTTAAAAGGGTTGAACCACTTAGACGCTTCTATATTTCTGCATAAACTACCTAAAAGCATCATAAAGTTTTCAACACAAGTGAAAACAATTACAAAGATAACACAATCTAAGCAAAAAGGCATGACCCCCTTACACGCTTCCTTTTAAGATTCAGGTAACATACAAATGCCAAAAAAGATGTCAGGAATTTAATACTGAATTTATTGTTCCTTCCATCACCCTAACTCAGATTCAGCAAAACATCCCCAAACCATAATACGACCACCACTGCCATGTTTTACAGAAAGAACAAGGTTCTTATGGTGGAACGCAGAGTTTCCCCTTTTCTCAGTGTAACGATTCTCATCTGAACCAAAAAGTTCTGCATTGGTCTCATCTCTTCCAACTGTCTTCTAGTTCGTCCATGTGATCTTTACTAAAGTGCAGATGGGGCCACACTCCTTTGATTTCACCTTTAAATTGGCTGTTATTTCTACAGGTTCACATACTTTTTGTACTAACCGATATGATATCCCATTGTGGATCATTGTTACCCTTATTTGGGTTCTCGATGTCTACTTTTTGAAAAATATATATACTAAAAATTTTTAGGTTGTATTGTCCAGTGAGAAAAAAAAATCTTATTGGCTCACAAGCTTTGAAGCACAACTAGACTGAATGAACTGAAACCAATCAAATGATTAGTAATGAACAGGAAAAGTAAAAAGCATCATGATAAAAAATGTTGACAAAATCAAGTACATATCATATCTCATTTGTTAAGCTTAAAAGGTAGGTTTGTTAGATTTCTGAGGGTCCATTGCATGGCTTAAAGTGACCTTATTCTCAATGGGCAGGAGATGATGACAAAGTGACGCTTTATAAGACACTCCAAAAACAGTAAGAGAACCTCTGAGCATTGGACAAAATAATTGTGGCTGCTGTGGGCTTTGTTTTTTGTTTGTTTTTTCGTGGTACAGGGAGAAAGACGGAGTGGAACTGACCAGAGACGAGTCATTCAAATATCGCTTCAAGAAAGATGGCTGCAAGCATGTGCTGATCATAAACGAGGCCACCAAAGAAGACTGCGGTCTCTACAAGGTCAAAACAAATGGCGGCGAGTCGATGGCTGAACTCCTGGTGCAGGGTGAGTGTAGGTCGTGCTTTTTTCTCAGCAATGAATTCTTCAAGCACACATTCTCTTGGTCTACCAATAGCTGGCTGCTCAGCCATGTCATTCTTGGCATGCTGTCAGTCTTTGTATAGCTCACACCATGCTGCCAAGACTGCGACAGCAACGACATGCCAGCTAAAGTTAGAAGATGTACATTTCACCTGAAGGGCATAGAACTGCACAAATGGCCTTGTTATATTATGGCAGCTGAACATAAGATAAAGCCTTTAAATTGTAACACTTATTGTGTTCTCAATGCAAAGTAAAAGGTTCAATTTTATTCAGTAATAGATACAGTGAGCTCACCTTTCATTTGCATTAAAAAAGAGAGAAAGAAAACCTGTATTTCAGAGTAGATTCTTCATTAGAAATTAAAATCTACTGTAATGAGTTTGCATCTACATCACTGCTCAGGCTAGGCATTCCCCGAGTGGCCACACATTCAACGTGGCTGCCACCAGTAGTCGTAGGACTGGGAATATATCCCAGATATTAACGTCAGGCACGAGGACAACTTACTTGAAAAAGTCTGGATGCCAGCTTACACAGATGGGTTTGTGACGGTTTTTATACAAAGCAGTCAAAGCTTCAACAGATTTTAAACAAGTGCTTAAGATACCAAATTTCTACCCTCGATTGGGAAAATATTTGACATGTGAACCTGGGGATCTGGATGACTAAGGCCAGTTAGTTAGGAATGTGATTTAGCCATTGGTTAAAATGATAATGATAAACTTCATCGGAGCATATTGGGAACGTCTGACCCTCGTCCACAGTGCAGGCCAAAAGGAGCGTTGTTACAGATGTTTTTCCATCAGATGCTGGCCATAACATTACAGTTACAGGGACTATAAATCAGAAGCGCAAAATCGCTAATCTATGTTTGTCAAAATATTGCACAATAGGTTTTTTTTTTTTTTTTTTTTTTTTTTTTTTACAATCGACATTTCCGAGCGCAGATTGCAGTTGACTCTCTGAAAGGAGAAGTTAATTCGGTTCCCTTCACTTTTTGGAAGTTTGTAGAAAAGAAAACCCCAAACTTTTTCTGAATCTGTTGGTACAGCCGTACAATCGTATGTTTGAAGTCTTTCAAATTTAGGCGATAGTCAGAATTTCGAAAACATTTTTTCAACCAATGTCTCAGTCTTTTACTAGATCTAAGACACGGCATGATGAAGATTTATGGTGGATTTGCTCTAATTTTGCTTTTATTTCAATTTGATCAAAAACTAATGGATGATAAAACTCATCTGTACATGGACGAAGGCAAAATATAAACTCCAACTTGATCTCGCTCACGTTTTCTGGGTTTCCTTAAAGAAACTGGAATTTAGTCCTGCCAATATACTGAATAAACATCATCTTGCTTTTTCATATATATATTCATATGTGTGATAAATGTAAGTGTTGCAGGGGTTGTTGTGTAGTTTAAAAACCGATCTTTGTTCCTGCTCTCAGTCCAGTTAAGTTGATCTGGCCCAATAATCAAACCCTGAGCCTGCCGAGAATTACCAGCTGCCACCGTGCAGCCGGGATCAACACCTCAGTCCACAGCAGAGCTCCCATTATAATGCCATTCCCACCATATTTGTCTCCCTTGCCAGTGAGCTGACGTGAAACTCCTATAACCTTTACAGGAGTGTGATGTGAGTTATCTCACACCGCATAACTTTTTTTCCTTTCCCTTTCCCCTAATAATAAATCCAATTCACTATTCTCGTGTCTGTTGCTAAGATACAACACTTAAAGAAACACCTCACACTGGACCTTCGTTACCATACCATCCACGCCACAATAGCTACATCAAATCTTTTTTTTTTCCCATCATTTTGTGCTTACAAAGCATCACCCAGGCGCATAAGTGTGTGAAGGCCTTGATCTTTTCCATTGCATGCAGCCTGAGTTTGACTTTCTCCGACTGTGCAGAGAAAGAACTGGAGGTCTACCAGAGCATTGCAGACCTCACAGTGAAGGCAAAAGACCAGGCGGTTTTCAAGTGTGAGGTGTCGGATGAGAACGTGAGGGGAACCTGGTTCAAGAACGGCGTAGAAGTCAAGCCTGATGCCAGACTAAATATCTCCCATATTGGCAGGTGAGGACACAAAACATGCTGACTAAAAATCGTTAAATGCCTCATATTTCCCATGTGACTATGAACCAAACTTCTGAACTTCTAGGATCCACAAACTGACCATTGATGACGTCAAACCAGAGGATGAGGGAGACTACACTTTTGTGCCAGATGGCCACGCTTTCAACCTTTCTGCTAAACTCAATTTCCTGGGTAACATCTTTGCTTTTACAAGTCTAAATGATTATAAGTTAAACGTTTAATGATTTCTGCCTCTTTTTTTTCTGGATTTTTCAGAGGTGAAGATTGACTACGTGCCACGCCAAGGTAAAAAAAAAATGAAAATAAAAAAAATAATCTGAAACTATGATTTTTTTTGTGTCTACACCAGAAACCAAGCAGGAGCCTTTTTTAAACTATTTACATTACTTTCCAAGATCCCCCAAAGATCCACCTTGACTGCATTGGTCGCACTACTGATTCAACCATCATTGTGGTGGCTGGAAACAAACTGCGTCTGGATGTCCCCATCACTGGAGATCCTGCCCCCACAGTGATCTGGACCAAAGGAGAGAAGGTAAAACCCATCTGAAGCCCGGTGTCATTAATCCGCTGACAGGTAGTCAGTCCAGATAGCGGTAGGTAGGGTTCGACATCTGGGGCTTGCTGAGAAAACACTACTTCCTTATCAAACTTGGAAGCATTAAAGTGCAATTTCAGATTCAGACAATAGCAGCTTGTTTGAATAATGCGCTAAAAAGTTTTAATATGAGCTCATAAGATGCTTTTCTAAACATTAACTAATGAATTTAAGGCTGAAAATAATAATTGAGCAGGTTAGCTGTGCCACTCTGATGAGAGGAAAACTAATGCATTCTTCCCTGCTTTAATTGTTTTCACCATGCTGAATAATCGCAGTGCTACTAAAAGCTGATGATTGAGGAGAAAGAGAGGTCACTCGTCCTCTCTGTTCTCCTCGGCTTTTACTGCTTTGATCTCCTCAAATGTAGGCTAGTTCTGTAAGTCCTGACGGAGAAGATAAAGGAGGGCCCGCAGCCTCTTGGACCATGAAGGATGGAGAAGTAAGTGTTCACATGTCAGGATATGCCTGTTTGCAGTTTGTGCCCCATATAGTCATCAACATTTCACATTTAAACTTTTCAGTAGGTGCAACATCTCTTTGGAACTTGAAAAGTACAACCCTGTTTCCAAAAAAGTCAGGGTGCTGTGTAATTTGAAATAAAATCACAATGTGATGAATTGCAAATCAGCTATCGAACACTATGGTTAGCGCCTCAGTGCAGTTTCATTTGGAATCTAAACCAACAAAACAGAAAAACAGAGTAAAGTTTGGACGGGGGTATGTTTGCACCATCAGCTCTCCTTTGAACAACACTCTGAAAGTCACTTGGGAACTAAGGAGACAAACTGGAGTTTTATAAGCTAGTTGTTTTTCACATCTTCTTGGCGTATGCAAGATTGATTTCTAAATTAGTTTTTCACGGTGGAGTATTAGCTTTCAATTTTTTTCAATGCAGCTACAAACTCTATTTACTGGCATAGCTTACAAATGCGCTCAAGCCCACTCAGTGATTTCCAAATCAGTGATTTTAATGCAGTGCTGCCTGAGCACCATTAAAAACTGGTTTTCAGCCTCATCCCTTACGCATTTCACTACATTCACAGAATCTTTAAGAGAAATCATGCACCGTAGATTAAATACCTTTAAATTCAGTTTTGCATTGAGAAACATTCTCCAATATTTTTTTTTCACTGTGTTGAACTGCTCAACTTCTTTACTTCTGAAAGTTTGTGCCTCCTTTAGCTGCAGTTTTTATGCTCGGTCATGTAGTAACATGGCCGAGTATATTGGCCAAGTACACTATTGACCAAGTGTGTATATTGACCACACTTTTGACATCCTTGATTAAGACTACCATGAAGTTTGGCATCAAACAGCCCTGTTGTGTCTGTGTCAATTGTGCATCTGAATCTGAATCTGAATCTGAATGAATGATTGGGGCATCTCGTGTGTGCACTATAGAGGACAACTGCCTGCCTCCATAATGTGCTGGCTTCGGAACGTTCCAAACTCAATTGAAATTAAGTACCGAAGCAACAGCCGTGTTAAAAGCTGTTTGAATTCAAAGGAAAGGTACAGAAACCCAGAGTGGCCGTGGTACGTATAAACTTTTTTTTGATGGTTTTCTCGAGATAATGAGATAATTTACCGATGGTTTTCGAGGCCACTTTTTCTCCCCAGTCCGCCCCTGTTTATATGTGTTTATATGTATTTCTGGCAAAGGTGTATCCATTTTTACCCCCCTTTCATTGAAAACTGAATAAAGTAGCCTATGAATCAAACATGGAATGTGGAGCGTTTGTGTAACAATTCTGCTTGTGAAAATGCACAAAGCAAATCCCGCTGGTATGACAAGCATTTCGTAATAACTCGTTATCTCGAGAAAACGATAACGGCACCTCTCGTGCATCATTCGGTAACCATGGAGACCACCTGGTCCCCTCAGCTGGTCACTGATGAACTATATCAGCAGGATCACTGAGGTGTAAACGCCTATTGCGCTGCAGTCGAGCCAGCCGTCTCCTTAAAGCTGCCGTCGGCAACTTTTTTTTAGTCATATTAGCTTGAACTGTCATGGGATTCTGGAAGTAGAATATTAAATTGGCTGTTTAGGAAAAATCCCAAATTCTGTAGCTCCCTCTAAAGCCTGTAATCGTGCTTGCAAAAATCGAGCGCTCCCGGCTGTTTTCAAAGAAAAACCCAAATCTTCCCATTCCACCTCCATGCTGAGCATGAGTCTGCCCCAGCTTGTGTGCGCGCACAGTGGTGTGAACTCACGTGCACAACCTCGTCCACAGAGGGGGAGGGCTTTGGGGGGCAGTTTGGAGCTTGGTAGAGGTTGGGGGAGGGACCTGAAAGTTGTATCAGTTCGAATTTTCCGACTTTAGACTCGGAATTTTGAAAACCTGCCAATGGCAGCTTTAAATGACGCGGGCTGATATGAAAGTTATCTCTTCAAGACAAACAAATTGCGAACACATAAAAACACATATAAACAGGGGCGGACTGGGGAGAAGAAGTGGCCTCGAAAACCATCGGTAAATTAACTCGTTATCTCGAGAAAACGATCATTGTTTTCTCGAGATAACGACATAATTATTTCGTTATCTCGAGAAAACCCTCAAAAAAAAGTTTATACGTACCACAGCCGCTCTGGGCTTCCGTAGAAGGGAGCTCCCAATTCTTTGGGGTTGCAACTTTCATCGAGACGGCAGGGCTCTGTTTCCCTTCTTTTTAAAAAGTCACAAACCTTGATGATAAAGTAATATTCGTACTTATATGCTCCTCTAGGCATCTAAACTTTTCAATTTTTTTTGCTGCCCCCTACCAACTTTTAAGCTCCCCCCCCCCTACTGGTATTGTATTGAACAGGAATCATTAAAAAAATTATTTAAAAAAATTTCAAAACTATTTTGATCTGAGGTGACATATAAGGTATAACTGATTTGCAAAGCAACTTTTTATGGAAAATGGGTTGCAGTCAGCTTACTTGTCATGGCTTAGATGTACAAATGTAGCTGGTGGAGAGGTGTAATCTAAACTGATACTATAGTCACATTAAAGCCTGACAGGCTGTGTTGTAGTGATTTGCTATCTCACAGATGTAGACAAAAAATAGACTACAGCAGGAACAACTATAAACAAATGTATTCACTACATACAAGTTACCCTCTCCATTGGCTACCGCTGTACATTTTTATCTTCCGTTTATGTGTCAGTTTTATGCAACAAGAGCAGAACAGGATAAAAACCGCATGCAGTACAGTGTCCGTCCATATCAGTAAGGTAAGTGCATGTTCTGGATCTTTTCTCTCTCTCTCACACACACACACACACACACACACACACACACACACACACACACACACACACACACACACACACACACACACACACACACAGAGAGAGATCACACAGTGCTGGGCAGTAAGTACATTTTTCAAACTGAATTACCAGCTTAACCTTCATGCTTTATGTTTCCCTGCCTCAACACCTGATTCAAATGAGCGGGCTGTAATCAGCCTTCTGCACAGCTTGTTGGAGAGTGATTAGCTGACGCATATATTTGAATCAGGTGTGTTGGAGCAGAGGAATATGTAGAGCAGGGAGGCCCAAGGACCAGGATCAGGAAAAGTAGAATGTGTTTATATGATTGAATAAAAAAGATGGGAAAATAACTGGGAAGTTGTGTTCAATTCATTTACATTCTGTGATGGTAAAATCATGCATTCAGCTGCAATACTGGCTCAAAAAATGTCTGTGGAGGAATAAACCATCTCTGTTTCACAGTCTGAGAAAATCATTCTTTTCATATCATTAATTCAATGAAAGAAAACAAGGCTTTGGTTGTTGAGTTATTATTTATTTTTTTTATATACATAGTTTCTTTCAAATTCATCAATACATACATGGCCCGCAGCATTTTTTAGAGAGAGGAAATAACTATGTGGATACAGCCTCTGTCCGTAGATCTCAAAAACCTTATGGGGGTACATCACCATCTTTAATCAAGGGCATGTTTTTTCACTTTGAGAGCAGGATTAGTGGTTTTCATATTGCACTCTGTCGAAGCTGCACCGTCCTGAACAAAGTCAGTGCTTTCCTGCAGGACAAGACTCACCGCTGCATGGAAAGAAGCTATTTTGTTGGTCAGCCTGACATCTGGCCTTCTCTAGGCTGGGGAAATGGTTGTTTCCCAACAATCGGAGAGAACAAACCAGAAAAAAAAAATTTGAGCTGAAGTTTTGTAAGCGCACCGAAGAGGTCTGACTGAAAGGAGAAGGGCTAAAATTTGAAAGTAGATTAAATGTCTGATTTACATTCATAACTCTCTTGCTATCGTGTTCCTGTAAAATAAAGATTGACAAGTCTTTGCAGCCCCGTGAACCATGGAGTCGGCACAAATTAAAGACGTTTGCTCTCAAATCAAAAAGAGAATTCTCTTGATAAAAGATAGTAATATAACCCCATAGCTAGACTGGTCTATGATTTGCATGTTGACATTTAGAGTTGTATGTTCAGACTGACATATATTGAACAGCATGATTTTCTCAATATATGAAAAGAAGCTCAGTATGAAAACATTAACTGGCAAAGAGAACGATGTCTTCTGTTGCAGCATCTGTTTTATGTGCAGCAGAGTTGCCAATCAGTTTAAAGTCTTCCCAAAAGAAAACTTTAGCCAGGCACAGTCTAATATCTGTGCTTCTCGCTGTGCAGGTCATTTCAGAAGGAGATGGTAGGGTCCATGTGGAAACCACCAAGGGCCACTGTATCTTTACAATCGAGGGGGCTGAGAGGCAGGACGAGGGGATGTACTCTGTTGTGGTCCGAAACCCCGCTGGAGAAGACACTGCTGATATCAGCGTAAAAGTTGTTGGTAAGACAGAGGCCCTTCCATGTTGATTTTAAAAAAGAAAGAAATGGTGTGTTTTAATCACGACTACCCCCCCCACAGATGTTCCTGATCCTCCCCAGACTCCGAAAATCCTCAGTGTTGGGGAGGATTCCTGCGTTGTTCAGTGGGAAGCCCCTAAGTTTGACGGCGGACAGCCAATCATTGGTGAAAACACATTAAAAAAAGCTTCTTTTTTTTTTGTGACCAGAAGTTTCTAATGACTTCCTTCTTTGACAAGCCAGTTGTAATGTGCTGCTCTTTGAATTCTCAGGTTATGTGCTGGAGAGAAAGAAGCTGAAGAGCTACAGGTGGATGAGACTCAACTTTGACCCCTTCACAGGAACTACCTACGAAGCCAAGCGCATGATTGAAGGTGTGCCGTATGAGATGCGAGTCTATGCTGTCAACGGCATTGGCATGTCTCGTCACAGTCCCGCCTCACAGCCATTTGTGCCAGTTGGTGAGTCTTAACCAAGCTTTCACCCATTGTTCTGCAATCAGTCAAAAAGTATGGTGCAAAAACTGTTGCTGCCTCTCATTTCTTTGGATAATACCAAAAAACAGTGATTTATTGAAACATGCAAGTGAAAATAAGCCAAGGAATGATGTTTATAAAATTCCAACCAGTTTGAAAGTCAGTGTTTGGTATGACTACCTATATTCTCAATATATATAAGACATGTCAAATTTTCAGAGCTTAAAGAATCACCTCGTTGATGCAAAATGACTATATTATGTTTGTAAGTGTGTTATCTTTGGCATTTTCCATAGAAAAGAAATAGGAACAAACTATGCGTAATTAACAACGTACCTAAATATGAAATTTAAAATGTGTTCTTTGCTGATTGGCCTGTTGTGTGTAGACACAACACTGCCTCATCCCTTAAGTAAGGCGTCTTTTTTATGCTTGAATCATTCATAGCTCAGTGATAAATGGTTTCATAAACAAATAAAAGGACCTTCTGAGAGCCTGGAGAACTACCACTCAAGGTCACTTTGAACATATTACAAGAAAGTGATGCTAGAAAATAAAAGGGATGGATCAAGACTTTTGAACAGAACTGGACTGTCAGTTTTAGAAACAGAGATGTTTCATTCAGCTGAATGAACAGATTTATTTTGAGACGCTGCAGAATCATGCTGAGGTTGATTAATGATCTGTCTGGGCTGCAGTTGTGAGGGTGATGGGGTTGACATGTCTGACTGCTGATGTCTCTTGAGTTGGGTCATGCCTAGTTTAGTCGGCATTTGGTTCACCTCATGATTCAGGTCATGAGGTGGGTTTTGAATTGTGGTCATGACAGGACAGTGGGATGTTTGCTCTTTGGGACTGTGAACGGCACGAAAATATAAGGCTGCACATACATAAGCGGCATCAATCACGAGGATCTTTTGTTACGCGACCACGTGGACCAGACTGAGGAATTAACACAGTGCAGAGCGCCAATTGTTGAGGAAATCCCAACATCGTAAAGTGTTAACTTGTTAAAGACTGAAACTCAGGTGGAGGAGGGTTGGTGAGTCTACTGCAACAATTTAACGTCATCCACCTCAAACTGAATTATACGATGGGTAGGAAAAGACTGTTTGTGGATCAACATCCATACCAAAGTTATCTTTCTTTATTCCTGCAGTTGTCTTTGTTATTTCTTTGCCAAGTCCAACTTTACTCCTTCAAATCTACAGCCCCAAGTCACTCTAGCAATATTACCAATATCACATTAGCACGAAAAAGTGTTTCCTCTCAAAGTTGATAGTTTTAAACATTAAAATCCCCAAGGATCACTACATACCTGACACCGAAAATAGGTTAGATTTTATTGTACAAGGTTAAGATTTTCTGAAATAAATTCTCAACACAACACCCTGGCTTTTCGAGGAGGCTCTGAATATCTGTCAGATAATGACTCATCTGATCCAGAACCAACACATGGTACACCGCTCATACTAACAAACCCACCATCAGTTCACCACCTAATGCAATGCAGTGAAGAAACCATAAAGTGAAGATTAGCATATGGAAATGCAGCCCTGTAAATCGTGAAATAGGCTCAAACCAACAAATTTGTGTTTGTACAGATGGACACATATTGTAAGTTTTACTTTCAAAGCAATCATTGACTTTTAATCATTGACTCTAACCAAACATCGAGCGAAGATGGCCAAGTCTAAATCCACCAACACACTTTTTAACCTCCAAATGTGGACACTTGATTAAAAATGAGGAACAATCCCTCCATAACAGTTTCGCAAAATACAATGAAACTGTACACATGTAAAAAAAAAAAAAAATGGAAACCTGCATATAGGAATCCAAAAAACACAAGCTAGATTAGTTTCACGAACTGCTTTGAGATTGTGTTGCTCTATGACTCAGTTCTGTCACACAGTGTAGACCACAAGTGGCGCTGCCGCAGCAGCAAGGAATACTTTTATAAACAGGAAATCATTTTTCGTAATGGTACATTTCATAGTGCTGGCAAATGTTGGTTTTCATTGCATGACTTTTCATTGTTTTTTCTAGATCTGACTTTATCATGATGGCTCTCAACAATAGTGGGTGCATAACACAGTTTTAGGAAAAGTCAAAGACTGAGGCACAAAATATTTTATTCTAGCTTTTTTGTAACTTACAGCCAAAAGGAGGAGGAGTAAAGTCTGCTTTACCTCTCTGAGAGGCTGACTTGCCTGTTTTTTGTTCCTCCTCTTGTTTCGTGCTTCCTTCGCTAGTAGTGAAAGAAAATGGATAAAGGAATCACATCCTGTAACACTTGGATGTGCATCTACATGTTCAGTTCTCTTGTTTATCATTCTGTATGAATCACAAATAAACAGAGATGTGTGTGGTCTGGAACAAGGCTCCTAATTACGTCTACTCTCTGTGACTGTAGCCTGTAATTCAGGGGCTGATGTTTGGATTGTATCTCATTTTGACAAAGACTTTTTAACTACCATGTCATCCTCCTGCTTGTTGATTTAAGAGGAAACATTATTCTGCACCAGATGGCCTATCACCGGTAAGACAGCTGATTAGGAAACTATCCATGGCATCCATCTCTATAAATAATAACCTGGAAACCATGGACTCTGCTTTGACCAGCTGCTAAATGCAGAAGTATTCGTTGCAACTGTGGAGGCTGCTGCATTGTTGCTACTAAAGAAAAAACAGCAGGAAGAGAACAAGAGAGTGTGAGAGACAGTGAGAGAATGAGAGAATAGGTTAGGGGACATTAGACACACGAGCACCAGCTTCAATCAGCAGCGGGACGCTCAGAAACGATGACGAAACCAAAGCTCCCAAAGACAGCAGAGAAGAAGCCAGTGGATGAAAAGAAACCGGCGGAAGCGGCAGAAGAAGAAGGAGAACCTGCACCAGTGGAGACACCAGCAGAGCCTGAAGCCATCAAGGCAGACACAGAGGCACCTTCACCACCTGAAGCCAGCAGCGAACCGCCAGCTGCCCCCCCTGCAGACGCAGCCTCCAGTGGAGAGGATGGAGCTCCAGCTGATAATGAGGCTCCAGCAGCAGAGAGTGCCCCCCCTCCCGCAGAGGAAGAAGCTGCACCCCCAGCAGAGGAGCCCCCTGCGGAGCCTGTTGCTGAGCCAGAGCCGCAACCTGTTTTCAGTAGGCACTGTTTATCTTGAGCTATTGGCTTATCTTTTTAGGTTTTATAAGAGAAAGACAAACTTTTGTTCATTTGTTACCCCTCAAGTTTCAGTATAGTACTTGTTTTAAAGTGTGTTAAACACAGTATCTTAGTGAATTCCTGCTCTGCACTCGGCACCTTTAAACCAGTGTATCCTTAGCTACTTTTCATCACACTTGGAAAACCTTGACCTTTGACAGGTGCTCCTATTATTTGCTCACACTTTATACTTAGCCTGTGTCTTCAGACAGGGAGCATGGCCTTCGTGACAACAAGGCAACTACTCAAGCTTGACACATTTCAGTCTCTCTTCAGGTTGTCAACGGATTGTTGCAACCACAGAAAGATATATGGATAACTATATATTACCTCACGGGAATGATGGGATCTTTGTTTCCATTTAGAGTGTTCTTCACTTGTGTACTCTCAATGGAGTATGCACTGTACATGGACAAGAAAAAATACTTTGTGGCATTGGTCTTTTCATTTCTCACCATATTATCTTATCTCTATTATTAGGCGGTGATGCTGTATATTATGGTTGTGTTGGAGGTGGGAGACAAACCTTTGATTATGTGTCAATTCCAGCTCATCTTGACTCTCTACATGTTTGCGCTTTACTTTTTAAAATTCAAGCTGCACTAACTGATCAACAACAGCTTGAATTTGTTGAAAATCAAATGGCTGGTGCAAAATTAGCCATCTGAGTGCCCCCCATGAAGGTATAACTACAGCATTATTTAGTCATTCATGGCATGAGCTTATCTCTGCATCCATTTTGTGAATGACGTCCCTTCGTCTTTCACGTTTTGCCTTAAAACCAGACTGTTTTAGGCTATGCTGCTAAAATGTGTTAAAACGCTGGTTCGCTTTTGGCACCTCTGCAGTGAGAGCATTGCGTGGGATGTAACCAATGAACCAAAGTCTTTTACTGTGCATTGGAGTCATGTCATTTTATCCCCACTGGACACAAAGCACAGCAGGCACTTAGACTTGAGCCCAGTACTGAGCTCCTGACAGCTCGTGTTTCACTGCATGAAAGAAGATGCCACTCAGAGACTTATAGGGGCGAGGGCTGTTTGATAACTGCTGTTCATGTTCCAACTTAAAACAACCTGAGAGTGAATGTACCACTATACCACTCAGAAATGAATATTGTGCTTGTCAGTGTTTAAAAAGGTTAGCTGGTAACTGTGTGTAAATGTTTCCCAGTAGATGCTCAAGTGTAGGTGGATTTCTGGTGCTCTGAACCATGAAAATAGAATGAGTACATTACATTAACATTTAATCCCACTGGATGTTCAGCCTTTTCTTTCTTTTACCTCGAGAGATGTCAGTGATAGTTTCTGATGCAGGTTGGGTAAAGCCAGTTGTGTTTATCTAAGCTTCCTAACCTGTTTGCGGTCTGTCTGCTGTGCTGAGATCAAGGCATACCTGAAAACCAAGATTATGAAATGAAAAAAATATGAAGACGCCAATGACTGCAAAACACTGACAAATACAGAGCTCAAGAGGAAAAAAAATAAACTGGGGTCATCCTGTTGCACCAGCTCTGGTTGCATTATTTCTTGTTTTCTCATTGAGATTTTCTACCAAGCTTTTTAAATCATATAATTTGAAAAATATTTACCATGTTAGTTTGTGCTGCTTAAGTGATTTCTGTTGGTAACTCTGGCACTTTTTAACGTCTATTACTATGCGTAACCATGCCAACGGAAATGTTGTTTACATTTGGGAGCAGCTGACTGAGCTTTCAAAAGCCCAAGTAATGCTCGGAATAAGACCTACAAATCAAGACAATTTGCAGAGGAGACATCTAAGATGAAGGGTAGGGGCAAAGTAGAGAGTAGGTAGGTTTCAATACTTTTTCTCCTCAATCTTCATGAGGAAAGTGAAACCACTTCCTGATAAAACAAACAGGTCCGGTGGGCTGAGGAGGTCAAACTGAGAACACCAGGAGTGTAGTATTGTGTTCAGCGAGACATGGCTGCGGGAATATATTTCAAGCTCCACGGCCTCTTTACCTGGCTTTCAGACTATGGGCGGTGAGAGACCTCAGACAGAGTGACAAGAGTAAAGATGGAGGGATTGTTAAAAAATAATGGGGTTATCCTTGAACATGTTAGGGTGAAGGAGTGACTCTGCAGGCTGAATATGGATCTCTTGTTTCCGTCCGTGTCGTCTACTGAGAGTCCATATGTGTTCTATTGGTAGCTTTATGTGTTTTGCCCTGCACTGATGTTGATGCTGCATGTGGTGTCATCAGGATTCATGGCCATCTCTGGAAATGTCAACTACACCTTTCTCTTTGTAATACTTTCAACTTCTCAACAGTTTTCTCGACAGTCTGTCTGTCTAATCTTCTTCCTTTGATGGAGGCGGATGACATTACCGCATGTATCAAAAGAAGTCTTCAAGTGAATTCTGAATAATGCTTTCACTGCTGTAAAACGGTAGATAGCAGTTATGTTGTGGCGTAAGGTGAGGACAGCCTTGCTTGCTGTTATAAAGGCGTTATGTTACTTAATTATTCTTAACTTTCCAAACAGGCTTGTCCACTTGTTGAGCAATTTATTCTGAATTTATTGCATTTAACTGACTAAAAGGGCCATTTATCTGCCCTCTGCCTTTTCTCAGCCCCTACAAGTGAGCCCATCGGACTGTGCGTGGACGACATCAATGACACTTCCATCGCGCTGAAGTGGCGGGCTCCAGAGAGGATCGGTGCCGCTGCACTTGAGGGTTATGGGGTTGAGTACTGCAAGGAGGGCAGTAAGTGCCGGAGCCAGACCTCTGCATGCTTTTGATAAGCAATGCTTATTATAGCCAATATCATGATAGATTAGTTAATTACAAAGACGCACCAAAAACTGATCTCTTCAAAACTTTTGTTCAGCTCCCACAGGACAAACAGATTATCAAAAGCTATAGATATGATATTTTAGTTCATTTCAAACAAATTACAGGCTAACGTATTCTAGCTTTGGTTAAATTATAACAAGGGAATTATTACATTTTAATTTGTTGTGTGGTTTCTGGTGGCAGGTGATGAGTGGTTACCAGCTATGGAGGGTCTGACAGACAGGACGTCAGTGACTATCAAAGATCTCACCACCGGAGACAGACTGCAGTTCCGTGTGCGAGCCTACAACACGGCAGGACCCAGTGCGCCTGCCTCTCTGGCTCAACCTGTCACCATCAGAGAGATTATGCGTGAGTATTCAGACAGTTCTCTGCTCCTTAAGTTTCCCATCTGGGCTTGAAAAAAAACCCTTATGACCAAAGCTCAATTCACAAGGTGGCTGGGTTCTCGTGAAATTGAAGAATCAATTTATTGTCATTTAGTCTGATTTAAGATGGCGCTCAGCACTGGCTTTTACTTAGAGTAGGTCAGCATAGATGTTGCTGTAGCTTCAGTTAAATCTAAACTGGAGCATACTATCTAATTGAAAAAGTACATGTCAGGTTAAAACAATATTTCTCATATAACTACTTCTCTTAATGATCCTCCATTGCCTCGCTCTGTGTTTTTCATTCACAGAACGCCCTAAAATTTGGCTCCCGAGACATCTGCGCCAGACTCTCGTTAAGAAAGTTGGAGACACTGTCAACATCGTGATTCCGTTCCAGGTGCTGTGCACTAACTTTTCAACCAACTTCTTAAGATCAGTCTACAGAGGATGGTGATCACATCATGCGTTGGGTCAGGATCAGGACAAAAAAATAAGCATTAACAGAAAATAAGGACTTACTTCTACTTTTTGATGCACAATTCCAAATGCTCCTGTCATGGTAAATCAAATGTGATATCCCTGTACATCAAATAAAAATATGTAGAATCACATCAAATATTTTGATTAATGTCACTGGATTTTGCTGCCTGGAGAAGTCGTTTGGTTGTGTGACATATAGGCCACTGAAGCAGGGCAGATTATTTTTTTTCTTCCTTGCATACAGTATATGACAGATTATATAGGAAAGAAACACATTCGCCCTTTGACACATCTTAAAACACAAAGTGGGTGCGCCAGTGATTTGGACGCAATTTTCTGTCCCAGTTGATGTAATCTTATATTGCTGGCTGACAACTTGCAACATTCTTATGATGGATTGTTTCAGACCATGTTTTTCTTTTTTAATCTTGCAAAGCCACTCTTGCAGGGCCTTATGATAAAAGATATAGAGCTGAAAATTAGAATAACAGGCCCATTTTAAGCTGGAGGAGCTATGCATTTAGCGATTGAAAGTAAAGCCACAAGAAAACTGGAGCAAGTTTAATAGACAAACTGTCAGTGAATTTGAGGAACTTTTACCAGATCAGTTATAAGAGGTTTTGTTTTGTCATTTGTAGTTCGACATATGCCATTTTAAGATTTTATCTTGTCCTGATGTGCAGGGTAAGCCCAGACCAAAGGTTACCTGGAGCAAAGATGGGGAGACCCTGGAACCCTCATTTGCTAACGTGAGGAACAGCGAAGTTGACACGATCCTGTTCATCCGAAAGACGGAGAGAAAGCACTCAGGGCAATATGATCTCCAGGTGCAGATTGAGAACGTGGAAGATACATCAAAAGTAATGCTGCAGATTGTTGGTACGCACGACTGAATGCACACAGAGCTTCTTGTGGGTGCACACAGGGGTAAATAGATACATGGTTGTAAACTATTACTGTTAATCATAAAAAAAATTAAATATTTCTCATCTGTAGATCTCCCAGGGCCTCCTGCAGCTTTGAAAATTGTGGATACCTGGGGTTTTAATGTGGCGCTGGAGTGGAAGCCACCCAAGGACAATGGTAACTGTGAAATAACTGGTTACACCATCCAGAAAGCCGACAAGAAGACCATGGTAAGGCTCTACAAAAATGAGTGGCGCAAATGAAGATTAATTACATTTGAAGTTGGCAGATAGAAAATGTTATTAGAATTAATTAACTTACAGATATTAGAAGAACCCTTTTAAGAATTTGTGTTCATATGATATCAGGGAGGAGACTCTCAAAGTTTCAAAGTGAACTTAATTGCTATTCAGACCACACAACAAGAAGAAAACAGCAGAATTACACAGCATTTGTACAAGCTCAATGTCCAGTAACAGAGCAAATTCAAGAAAAATGAGACCTAACAATTAGAGCACGTCATCCACAGCGAGTTATGGCAAGAAATACAAACATAAAATCAACGCTGACATAAATCAATAAAACGCTGCAGTATTTATTGCACAGAACTACGATATCGTATCAAATACAGATGTTACAGGCACAGCGGAAAGGGTGGAAACCAAACTAAACCCCAATGAACAGCAATTTATCTTCAAATAAGGAAACCGTACGCTGAAGGAAGCAGAAGATAATCCAAACTCTGGCATCCCCTTTTGTTAGAATGTTGCTCCACAAAATAAATGAGCAGCTTAAATGACAACATCTGAAATTAATTCAGTTTTTTTCATGCAGTTGACACTCCCCAATAGAACACCACCCCACCACCACCACCAACACTCACACCTACTCCCAGTTTAAAGTGACTTCAAAATGCCTTTTTTGGTCTCTGTTCTTGGACAGGACTGTGGTAGGGTGAAGGCTGCACAAGCACAGGGCAATATTTTGCCCTCCCTTGGGACACGTGTTCTGTAATTAGCTGATGCTGAGTATGCAGTCTCCTCTGTGTGCCTGCAGCGATGCATTATGGGCTCGTTGGCAAGTCAAACTGCCACCTTAGCCCACCTTGAGCTGACAGCGGCAAGGTTGCCCAGGAATGTCCTAATCTTATCCTCTCAGCCTTGACCTGGTCTGGACAGTCTGTGCGGTGACGCAGGGTCATTGTTTCCCAGCCAGTGGGGCGACGGTTCATGTTTCACTGGAGTCATTATTAGATCAATTTAATTTAAATGGCAACATAGTGAACTTTGAGATGTAGATTATCATGTCACCAATAACAGTGTGCCCGTTGCATGTCGGAGATAAATGTCCTTGGAGTAAATGTTCTTTAAATCTGCCCATATCCTATTTCATTCCTGTGCCTGAAAAATAAACCAACAACACCTACACAACTCTTTTAGTTCCAGCTACATTATGCAGGTGAGTAGATGTCCCTGTGCCACAGTTTGATAGATGAAACAAACAAAGTTTTCCTTCAAGACTGTTTCCTACATTAATGTAAAGCTCATCTGGTCCATACCACGTCTTAGAATGAGTTAAAGACAACCTCAGATGAATGACAACACACGACATATTACACTGTGTTGATATTTATCCTATATTTTTTTCAAAACTGATTTAAATACAGAATCATTGTGTGAAAATCTAAGTCCACTCGAGGTAGCAGCCAGGTGCTGCTTATCATAATGCACCTGATTAAGCGATCATCAGTAAGTGTGAGCGCCTCTATAAAAGCAGACGTTTTGGTGGTCTGGAGCATTCAGGTGTGTGTTAATGCAATGCAGGAAAGACACTGGCAATAATCTTAAGGAAACAACTGTTGGCGCTCAACAATCCGGGAGGGGCTATAAAGCCATTTCCAAGCTGTTCAGACTCCAACATTCTGCCTTAGGAAAGATTATTGACATGTGGAAAACATTCGAGATAGTTGCCAATCTGGATGGATGGAGACCAAAGAGGTGATGTTTGTTCATCATAAATAGGACCACATTTGATTAGAACCATACAGTATATCAGCACAAACACTTCATACAGTGGTTGAGGACGGCTGATGATTTGGGCTTGTTTTGCTGCCAGAGGACCTGGACACCTTGCAGTGTTTGAGTTTACCATTAACTCCTCTGCATACCAAAATGTTACAAATGTGAGGCCATCTGTCCAACAGCTAAAGCTGGACTAAAATTGGGTCATGAAACTAAAGAACAATCCCAAACACAGCAGCAAATCTACGATAGAATGGCTGAACAACAAGTGTCAAGGTGTTGTAATGATCTAGTCAAAGTCCAGACATCAACGTGACTGAAATGTTGTGGTGGGAACTTAAGAGAGATGAACATAAAGTAAAAATCCACAAATAAACTGATCCAACGCTGTGAAGAAGAGTGGGCCAAAATTCCACCACAATGATCTGCGAAACCGATTATGTCATACAGAAAACAATTACTTTGAATTATCGCCGCAAAAGAAGCAATAATTTAGTCTGCTTCTGCGTTTTGGCTCAGTTTTTGTTTAATAAATAATGACATGGTGTAATATATCATGTATTGTTTTACTGAAAGTTGTATTGACTTTCTTAAAAGATCTGGCAAGGACACAAATGTTTCATTATGTCCCAGTACATAAAACCTTTCTTTTCCCAAATGACTGTCAATTAGGCCACAGTGAGCCTCCAAAGCAGCTGCTGCTGGTGAGAAGAAAAACATTTAGACACAAAATCAAACTAAGTTGTGACTTTGTCAACTCTTGTACGAAAGGAAGTGTATTTTTCATGTTTCGCTACTCATTTGTTAACATCTCCCTTTAATTAGTCACCCACCTGTCCAACTGAAACTATTTAGGGATTAGAAAAACGTGCCTCTGAGGCATTTTTTTGTGATTCATGTGAAGGAGTGGTACACCGTCTACGATGAGTACAGGCGAACACATTGCGTTGTGTCTGACCTCATCATGGGGAATGAGTACATCTTCCGGGTCTATTCCATTAACCTGGTGGGCCTCAGTCTAGATCCCTGCACCACGAAGGACAGCGTCTTCATTGAGAAAACAGGTGGGTTCTGTCATGTGTAAAGCAGAGAGGATATCAAGAATGCAAAAAACGTCAAACGGTGGAAAAAGAATAACTGTCTCGTCAGGTATCGTGTACAAGCCACCCACCTACAAGGAGCATGACTTCTCTGAGGCCCCCAAGTTCACGCATCCTTTGGTGAGCCGCTCCATCATAGCAGGGTACAACACCACCCTCAGCTGTGCAGTGCGAGGAATACCAAAGGTGAGTGGGGGTAACTGCTGTTCAGAGGAAAAATTACTGAACAAGTCATTTTTGTTGAAAACTAAAAAACCCACGTTTGTTGTTGTGAAAACATGTGAAAAGAGTGATTTTGATTCAAATTGTGCTAAATAGGCCCTACACACTGTCTGTTTACCGGCCTTTTCCAGAGCCTGCAGTCACGTTAAAGTGTCAGCATAGACATGAGCAGTCACTCTTTACTTTGAAAGAGCCAATCAAATTCATTTTAGAGTCACAAATGGACTTTCATGGCTAAATGTTTATATAATAAATGCATAAAAACCTAATGGAGAGAAAGGGGGGGTGTAACCCTCAGATACATATTGATCCTCTAAACACACAAGTAGAGATTAGTCACAAGTAACTAACAATCTAATCTCACTGAAGCAGCATCCACCCAATAAATCACTACTGGACCAGCGCTAAATAATGGCGTACAAATAACTGTGCATGATTTGAATATCTTCTGACATACTCCAAAATTCTGTCCTGTCTCGCAAGCCCAAAGTGACCTGGTACAAAAACAAAATGGACATCTCAAATGAGGCCAAGTACCGGATGCTCAGTAAGCAAGGTGTCCTTACGCTGGAGATCCGTAAGCCCTGTCCGTTCGATGGGGGAGTTTACATGTGCAAAGCGGTCAACGACAGCGGCGAGGACATAGTGGAGTGTAAACTGGAAGTTCGTCGTAAGTATCCTCCTGGGTGTCACAAAGACACGTGTTCTCATTTCCATGACTCAATTTCATGACATTTGATTGTTTTAGAATTGGGAAATTATAAAGCTGGAAAATGTTGTTGAAAATTCATATATTAGAAAAACATTCAAAATAACTATATTTAAGAGAAGTCACGGTATATTAAACAATGACAGCATACCTTCATGAGGTCAAATGAACGCTCTTAGCATTGAATGAGTCCTAATGTTTGTCCTCTTATGCTTGAAAGCAGCTTGTGAGATGAAGCTGAAATTCATTCAGTTCATTCATTCACTGATATCGCATGGCAAATATACAGATTACAATCAACAAAGTACTTCTCGCCTCTCACCTCACTTTCCAAACATGACAGAGGTTGCTAGAGATCTCCAAAAAACTAATTTGGCAACCACTCTGGGGTTTTACACCATCTACAGGTGTCACCATTGATCCTTAGATCCTTAGAATTAGCAAATCTTCCACGCTGTCAATGCAAGAACTGTTTGCGAGCTTCCTTGCATTTGTAACTAAAGGACGTCCACTCAGTTCAAAATCGTAGAATCCAAGCAAACGTAGCGTATCAGGGTTACTAATCCAGTCCAGAGTATTGTTCAAACTTGACCAAAACGATTATGGTAACAGCAATATCAGGCACAGACATCTTGTGTTCCTTACAAGATGATGCAGGGGTTGCTGTCGCAGGTTAGCCGATGATGTGGTTCTTGTTTGCCTTTTACGCCATGACCTCAATCACACTGGAGCGTAGTGCAGCCGAGAATGAAGCAGCCAGAACGGAAGTCATCCTCCTAATCTTAGGCCATGTTGTCAACCCGAAAAGGGTGGAGTGCTCAGGGGTGGGTCTTTGCCTCAGGTGGAGGAGGTCAAGAATCCCAAGATGTTGTTCATGAGTGATGGTAGAATGGAGCGAGAAGTGGAAAAATGCATTTGGGGCACTGTCTGCGCTGGCCCATTGTTGTGAAGAGAGTTGAGCCAATAGGTCACAACCCTCACCTATAATAAATAAAGTGTGATTGCAGATACAAAGGTATGAAATGCGTTTCCTCCAAACGGTGGTTAAGCTCAACCTTAGAGATACGATGAGCAGCTTGTGCATCTGCAGAAGCTTCAAAGGAGAGCTGCTACTCCTTTGCACTGAAAGGAATCAGCTGAGGTGGTTCGGGCATCTGATTTGGACAGATCCTGGTCACCTGGAGTCCAGAAAAACTGAAAAACTCACTTTAACCTCCAGTTTAGGACTAAACCTATTCACTTAAAAACTAGCTGATAAACGTGTTGAAGATAAAGTGCCATATATATCCTTCAGAAGGTGGCGGATACCAAAAACTGAGCTAAAAGGAGAGTAAAAAAAATTGCTACAGGTGTGCTGGAAGTATGAAGAAGCGACGGTTTGCTAACATGTACGCTATCATATCAACTGGAGAAGAGATGCTACAACCACAGTGGAGCGAAGAAGCCAAAGTTATATTTCATTTATGACAAACAAGTTTCTGTTCTTTACACAATCTCAAAAGACAAATTGTCATCCACATTCAACTGTGTGGACTGTACAGTTGATTTGTGATGTCGCCTAATATCGTGTTTTTTTTTGGTTTTCTTACATCTTTTCTTGCTGGCAGCTCAAATAGCTAAAGAGGAGAAGAAAGACGCCAAGAAGTGAGAGGTTTCAGCTGCGACTGAAGAGACGACGGATTCGTCTTCACCGCGTTGACTGTTTTCTGTCATGAGAATCTGTCTGAATCACAAACCGCAGGACGAGCAATAAAAGCATAAAACACAATAGCTTTATTTTTGCACTAATCTCCTCTTGTGCAGAAATCGTGTGTCAAGTTCCTGCTGCATTAGTGTCAATACTCAACTGCCTAGCGCTCACTAAATTTATTGTTCATTGTCAATAAATTATTAAGAATGAGTTATTTAACTGTGTAACTTTGTTCTTTTTAATGATTAGATGGAATTAGTGTTTAGAACATATGGAAAACAGAGCAAGATTAATTTACTACTTAAAGAAAGAAGGAGCTGGATTGCAGCGTGTTTGTGTGTATGAATCGTGGGTTCAAAGCCGTATCGCTTGGTTTTGTCCACTTAGTTTCATGCTGGTACACTGGTGAGCTGCATCAGGAGAGCGGTGTCAACACTGGAATACAGAAAATGCAAAAAGCATAAGTCCAGAGGAATGGAAAGAGGCTGTTGAGAGCTTATTCTATTATAACAAAGCCTCACTAATGCCAGAGGTGCGAGGCATGTTCCAAATGTGCAGGCCACAGCGCGGTGTGGGGAGGCAGTAGCTGGGATGTCCTTCAACCTCTGAGAACATCTGTCAGCACAGTGGAACACATGGCGGCTCTTTTCTCGCGAGGGCCGCTGCAGCATGGCTGCACTTATTCCTTTGATGCAGTGAATGTTAACGCTTGCAGCGTCCTCTCCACGTGCCGCTGCAACGGCTCCAGAGAGCCTTGCACTCGTCTCACCGGTAACACGGGTGACATACAGCCAACAGCGCCTCCGTGTTTATCAGGTGTTTTGACGCTTCACCAGAAACCACAAATTACCAGGGAAAAGGCTCCGCAGTTCAAAGCTTAACGCAACTTTTATGTCTGTTTCTTTATATTATCCCAGATGTTGTATCTCACCCCCCTCCCACAAAGTTACAGTTCACTTCTGGAGAGGAAGGCAGCAGCTGTGGACAACGGGACACAGCTGGAGGAAACTGCATGACATGGCACGAATGGTTTCATTCATAGAGCGAGTGAAGTCATGACAACAGCTCTGGTGGAAACAAGGACTTTAAGATACACACTGTCCAGAAACCCTAAAGGCCCCCAGCGCCGTACCGTTACCTTTAGTAACTCAGACATTTTGTCCTCTATCTTTTGACTTTTCCCTTCAATGGAAGTCACACTTGACGGTGCTCAGTTTAAATAATGTACCACATATTGGGAATGATTAATTGGGAGAACAAATCCACAATTTAATCATGTTTCGACGTTTGAATTGAGCAACAAACTAAAGACGACTGTGAGAGGGCGGAAAAGGCCCTTTCCTCCATGTGACCATGGAAAACCCTGCCTGATTCCCCCAACAGAGTTCCTCATTGGACTAATAAATGTTGCCGTTTTGATGTTCAAGTTCTATATAAAATCAAGTTGATAAAACATCGCCCTTTTACGTTTCTCGTAACCACAAGTTACTTGTGCAGATGAAGCATGATTTGGAGCTTCACCTGCCAACTTTAGGTCAAAAGTCTGCAGACTCTGGTTGGACCGCTTCTTCTTCAGGTTGACTTTGAAAACCAGTTTCAGTCTGTTGTGAGTCCCATGTCTGTATTTCCAACTTTCCATTTACCAGTTTGGGCAGGATTTAGCTACCCGAAACCGTTTGCTTAGAATTAATAAATATGTATTTAAGCTTAAAGTAAAGCCTTTCACAACCCTGCACGCTCCTCACAAAGTGCCACTTTATGGGTGAAACATTTGACTCACAAATGTTAGGGCCGTATGCACCTGTGGTTTCCACAAATTTAAATTGGCTCTTGTATCCTGTTGGTTAATCTTCCAGCACAAAGAAATCAACCATCACACAAAAATAAGAGACGTTGTGTTATTCCAACTTTATTCATTCACAAATTAAAGAATTGATTTTCTACTTGGAAAAATAATAACAACAGGGAGACTTGGCATGAAAAAAAAAAATATATATATATATATATACACACACATAAGATTAAAAATTTGAACTGAAATCGGGTGAAATATATCTATAGATATATCTATAATCTGCAACTTTGCATCTATAAAAGATAAAGCAAAATTCATAGTTTATGGTTTAATTAAAAAAATAATAAAAATCACAGTATACAGTACATAGATTCCTCCCACAATTTGCACAGAACTAAAATGACGTGCAGCCAGATATATGAACACAAAGCTGAGAATGCAAACAAAGAGCGACAGATAACAGACTTTTTTTTTAAATCTACAAAACACTGCTGGCAGCCACTACGGTAGCAGAGGAGGTAGCTTCCTTACTTAGAATCCCATTCTCGACTACTTGCTTTCTTCTCAAATAATTTACACACAAACACAAAAAGAAACAACCAAACCACTGAAGGCTGTGCGCATCCTCACCAGGTGGAACATCAGACGTCTCAAACAATCAACGGACATTTATTTTGATTTTTTTTGGTTTATGCGAGAATTTACAAACCTCCATCGAGGCAAGGCCGTTCAAAGCAGTGAAACGGAGGGGCGCGATGCGAAGACACAACAACGTCCTGTTGGAAGGAAAGGTTTCCCTACATTGCCCAAATTCCTGAGCGCTCACAAGACACACAACTTGTGCATACATGCTCAAGGGTGTAACCTTAATGTGTACTGTCACGCTCCAGCACACGTCACACAGAGTCTCATTCGGGTCAGAAATCGGGATATAAAAAAAAAAAAAAAAAAAAAAAAAAAAAAAAAAAAAAAAGAGGTCGACACCGATTGACCTCACGATACACGATGATGCTCTTTTTTAAGATGTGTACAATAAAACCGACGACACAAACTGAGATAAACATACAGTCAGAATCTCAGTCGCCTGAGGTTGAGTAATGATCCCCCACATCTCAACTACTCTGGTTTTGCGGTCGTTGGCGTCGCTCGCACGCCATCGTGTTGACCCAGCCGGCAGAGAGGTGATTCGCGTGTTTCCCCGAGTTTGAATCACTGCTCATGAGCCCAGATATGTTTGAATAGATTTAAAGCCAATGTCCAAATGAGCCGAAGTTGTGTGAAAGCAGCAGATTTCTTGGGTCTCCTGCGTTTTTAAGAGAGATTTTGCCATCCAGCAACTGGCTGTAAATTTAAACTCCTTTTCACTCACTGTAAATGGGAACATCTTGAAATGCTGGGTTATCCCTGCACATTAAATTATTTTTCATAAGAATCAGTTAAGCACATGTCGCTTATAAGACTCATCTGAAGTTCATCTTCAACAGAGCACCGAGCCAACAATTTGCCCGCCAGCAAGACTTGATCTGAACGTCCCCTGAAATGATTTAAGCTCTGCTGTACTGAAGCCTTTGGTCCTCAGAGGAGCACAACACGCAGCCCGAATGCTCAGGACAATCTGATCCAAATGAAACGTGAAGGCAAAAAGCAAAGGCAGCGAGGCCCAAGTTGTTAAAACAAGTCCATTTTAGGTTGAAATGAACCACCTGAACCTGCGTGTGTGTTCTTGTCTGACTGGGAAACAAATAAAAAGCTGTTCTTTTTTTGGTGAATGCCTGTGCTACGTTGTCTTGTGTACTCATCACTCAGAGGCTACCTTTCATACTCTTGAATTAAGTCTCCACCCAAACACTCCTGCTGCTCACACAATAAATAAAGTCTGTCAACACCAGCAAGCACAGCTGTCGCTAAAACAGTGATATCTGCTACTTTAATCACATTCTTAGTCTTGGTAACTTAAAGCAAAGACATGTTTTTTTTGTGTTTTTTTTTCTTTTTTAATAAACTGACATCTACCGTTCCCACCATGACTTATGATCACATGCAGGTCGAATAAAAGATTATACATATCTGCCCCCGTTGGGTTCGGACCACCTGAAATTTACATTCATACAAAAAAAAAAAAAAAAAAAGTCTAGCGTGATTATTACATTTGCTACATTTACACACACACATATATATATATATAAATATATATATATATTTAAAAAAAAAAAAACAAAGTATAAAATGGACTGTTCCTGTGGAAAAGCTTATCAATAATAATTACATTTAAAAAGCTTATGAGTGAGAACAAAAAAGTAATCTTGACATACATTTAGGCATTCATCAACTCAGTTGAAATCAAGAGGCAGGCATCGGTGGCGAGATTTTCCTTTGCAAGATCCTTTGTCGAAGCAGTTTGTAACGTGATGTGCTCAGTTCTTTTCCCTTAGAGGTGATCTCCAAGATCAAAAAGCCAAATTCCCTTTAAACGATTGCTTGCATCTCTGTTAACACAGTAATTACATACATAAGTGCTTGATGAATTGCAGGGTAGTTGGCATGTTTTCTTATTTGATGTGGAAAGAAAAAAAAAAAAAAAAAGCTAAATTCACATGACGGAGAGATGTGTGCACACAGAGAGCTCTGAGGCATCTTTAGTCCTTGACACGAGGTATGTTGTATGAGTAGTGTACAAGAGGAAGGCCTCTGCTTTGGCAGAAGCAGGCTCTGCCACAGGCCTGAACCTGGTCCGAACTGTCTGACACAAATGAGTCCCCCTCATCGGCGTACTCAGACTGAGCAGAGGGTGTCCCGCTGTCTGCCCAAAACCCCTCAGAGCGTTGGCACACTGCAACTCCCGCCAGGAGGGTGGGACAGCTGTGAGACTTCACTAAATGTCTGCAGACTGTGGTGGACGAGGGGGAAGAGCAGGTCCTGGCACGCAGAGCCGCCTCGCACTGCTCACACACAACTGTCTCTCGACAAAGCTGTGAGTACACACCACAGTCAAAGCCCAGATGGGTGGAGGAACCCCCGTCTGTGAGCTCCGACCCTCCGCCACCATCGTCGCAGTGACTTTCAGCGCCAGCCTTCATGTCCCTGGTCAAACCTCCGCGGCCGCGTAGTCTAAACCAGTCCTCTCTGAAGGCCGGGCTGAAGAACACGTACAATACAGGGTTCAGGCATGCAGGCAGAGGGAAGAAAATGAGGGTGACGGACTTTGCAATCTCTGGGCCACCAGCTGTAGAGCCAGTCAAGAGAGGGGCGAAGGAGAACGCCGCCACAGGGCAGAAGAAGATGCAGTTGGTGAAGATGAGCCAGGCTACATGCCGCAGGGCACCCGTCTGCTCTGGATCAGCTAGCTCCACCCTGCCGAGGTGGCAGTACAGCTGGGTGTACACCGCAGCTGTAAAAAGGTAAGCCAAGGCATTCAGCAGCACAAGAATGACTGTAACACTCAGAGCTGGACTCTCACCACCAGCAAATGGCAGGCAGAGAGGCGATGAGGACTGGTCACTGACAGTCAGGAGAGGCAGGCAGGCTCCAGCAGCAGCCAGCAGTCCCAGCAGCCCTGCGGCCAGGCTGAAGCATCCATCTCCTCTCAAGCATCTGCGATAGTTGCTGCTGCTCCTCCTGGGTGACATTATTGCTTTTCCTAGAATCACCCTCACAGCCACGCTGCGCTCCACGGCTGCCAGCGACAGCAACAAGACTGACCACTCGGATGAGAAGACAGCCAAAGCTCCTGTGATCTGACAGCCAGGGCCCATCTCCCACCATACACCGAACTCTGCGAAGGACCCCCACGTAGCAGCATCGAGCACCGTCAGCACGCCGACATACAAGCCTGTGAGCAAGTTGGCCAAGGCCAGCAGCCCCATCAGCAGCCTGGCTGGAGACAGAGATGGAGTCAGGTAGTGGGAATGGCGAGCTGCTGGATCAACGGGAGAGAAGGTGACCACCAGCACCAAGCTGTTAAACACCAGCGACACCAGGCAGATGAACCACACTGTCAGACGAATCATCCAGTTGCCCAGGAGGTGCTGGCACGGCTTAAAGGCTCCTTCAGAAACAAACAAAGTGGTTCAAAGTCAACACTCTATATGGCCATTTTTGGATTATTTCAAAGCTCTTTGGCAAACGCACAGAAACTAAATCAAAGCTGTAAAAGGCTGTTTACCTGGTAAAGGAGAGCAATGCGTAATCATTGAGATTCGCTCCCCATCCTCCCCGCCTAAAATTACACACAAATTTGACAGTGAGGAAAAAAAGAAAGAAAGAAAGAAAATGATGTATTTGGTGGCATCTATGTCATGTATGTATTCGTTTCTGGCTGACTTTCCAAGTTGTTTTTACTCATTTCACAATGAACGACAGTTCAAGGTAATTATCACAGACTGATCTAAGACACAGTTTAGTTAACGTCAAACAATTCAGTTCCAAGGTAAAAACAGTCACTGAAGCATTCGCACCTGTAGATTTCTTCATGTCAGCTTCCGCAGAAGAGCTCGTCACTGAGTCACATCCAACAAACGCGCAGCACTGGTAGGCGTAAGGGACAGAGATGGATCTACAAACAATAAATCAAAGAGGCTCTTAAAGTCCAGCTGAGGTCCGTTGTTGATACTGGCCCAGAAACTAAATAAGATGGGTTTCTCTACAGAGATTTGGCCCTTTTGATTGTTTTCAGAATAATATTTGCATTTTTTCATAGTACCACCTGTATTTCTCATTAAACATTAAAAAAAATATATATAAATAAATAAATAAATAAATAAGTAAAAATTTAAGTTTAATTCTGTTTTTCCTCACTTTTTCTGCACATGTCTTCCATTTGTTTCCAGGGTATCTGCCATATTGAGCTCAACAGCTAGATGTGAGTTTTTTCAGCAGGTATGCTGGCTTTTCTCAACCCCCATTTTGTGGCACAGTTAGAGTACATGCCTGTAACACAAATACCGATGTACCTACTCTATGTATAAAAAAAAAAAAATCATCTAGTGTCTAAATGTGATCTCATGTCTATCTATTTGAATAACTTTTTTACAAATGACTCACTGTGTGCTTTCTCAATCATCAGTAAATGACTGAATTGCTCCAACTGGTGTGGAAGGGGTCATTCAAATAAGACTGAATTTGATGACAAAAGCCTGATTTTTCAGCACAGCAGACTGATGTAGTACAACAACTGTTAGTAACAGCCATGTTCTATAGTCTTCCCCCTATAATAATGTGATCTTTCTTCATCGCCTCACACGTTTTCCTTCCTCTTTTTTTTTTTGCTTAACCTCATGCTGTCATGTTGAAATAAATGCTTCAACTGATCCGAAGGTTTACGTGTCGTGATCCTGTATACATGAGTGTATCGTTAGGCCTCCCGGTGTTCATCTATTTTCTACCTTCTTTTAAAGACACAGATCCAACAGTAGAAGACACACGTCGTTTCTCACCGGAGTTTTGGGAGGTTTTTTGCACTCAGTGCGCTTTTCATCTGCGGGTTCCCTGAAAGTTTCAGCTGGCTGACGGCACTCAGTCCAGTAGTTGGAATCACGGTCAGAGAGTTCATACTCAGATCTCTACAAAAAAATTTCACAGACGCAGAAAAGTTCTGTTAGACAAGAGCAGGCAGGAAAAGAAACCACAGCAGGAGTTTTGCACTTATTTTGATGAAAGGCGGTAAAACAAAGCGCTTCCTACTCACAGGTTGGTGAGTGCAGTGAGGGTGAGGAAAGCATCTCTGTGGATAACTCGGATTTCGTTCCTGCTCAGGTCTCTGTGTAGCAGCAGAACCCAGTGAACTCACAACGAAGACATGAAATTTTGTTGTTGTTTTTTCAACTACTCCAGTGTGTGTTACAATGTGTGTGACTGCGAGGACTTACAGCAAACGGAGAGCAGAGAGACCTTGAAAAGTGTCTCGGTCGATCTGCTGAATATGATTGTGCTGAAAACTTCTGCAGATGGAAAACAAGGATTTTACAGATTATTTTCTTAGCTGTTCGTCAAATTACAATAATTTATAGCGAAGTAAGAATCTGTCTTTTAAGCTTCATCATTTTTTTCTGCAATGGTGTGTTAAATGGCTTTTACATGCTCAACACTCACATCTCCTGCAGGCGGACGCAGCCCTGGAGGGACGGTAACTGCTTTATCTCGTCGTAGGACAGGTCGCTGACAAAGAAAAAGTGTTTCAATAACTGCGACAGTTCAAAATTAGCCCAATAAGACAAATAGGGGGATTGTTCTGAAACTAAATTTTGAGAACAATTTATATTTTCATGTAGAAAACCAAAAGTTTAAAGTCTTTTCAAGCCATAGTTCCATTTCCCTTGTAACACCAGAGGTCCGTTTCACGTAGCAGGTTTTGTGAAAACTCTGAGTAGGTTAACCCTGAAATGAGGGAAACCCTGAGTTTTCCGTTTCACAAAGGGAGGTAACTCAACCCCGAGAAAGAGGGGTAACTCTAGCCTGTTTCACAAAGAGAGGTAACTTAACCTCACGGTCAGTTACCGGAGTAACAGACTCTCTGAACCTAACCTGGTCGGGACCAGGTTTTATTCAAGAAACCTTGAGTTTCTTTCTGTCTCCGCCCTCTTTCAGCCACACACGCCATTTGATTTCCTCATTCATTCAGTCAGCAGAGCGAGTTCTTCTACTTCTAGAAGTCCATTAGGCACAGTAGGAGGCAACTTTTTTCACGAACATGTCCTTTTGACAACGATCCCGTGGATGAAGGTGCAGCATTATTGCGCAGAGAAATAAATATTCGTCGGAGATGGTTATCAGACCGCGCATAGATTTTTGCATTTAAAGACAATTATCTTTTTGAGCGGCACCATCAGAATGTCTTGGGACAAAAGAAAAAAAAAGACATAAAAGACAAATAAATATTTGTATGAATAGGCTTAAAAAAAGACATATATAGGCCTATTATATTTTATAAAGGCGGTCGTGTCTTGGGGGTGGACTCCCTCAGCCACTGGCCTCCCGTTAGAGGTGGCGGTGCTGGGCACCACCCGTTTTAAGGGCATCTGCCTTCTTTCTGTTGGCTCAGTAGAAATCTGTGTTAGTTTAAATAGGCTTAATTATTTAACAGAACATGATATAGATGATGACTCTAAATTGTCCTTCTGAGTGACTGTGAGTGTGTATGGTTGTTTGTCTCGTTTGTCTCTATGTGGCCCTGTGATGGACTGGCGGCCTGTCCAGGGTGTACCCCGCCCCTTGCCCATTGACCGCTGGGATAGGCTCCAGCCCCCCCCGCGACCCGACTGACGGATTCAGCGGTATACATAATGGATGGATGGATGATATAGATGAGAAGACATAGTTTATGTGTGTGAAAACAGCTTTATGTTGGGAATAAAATAACTGCACAGTCAAATAGCCACTTAATATTTATTTTACAGTGTAAAACATGATCAAAATGAGGTACCTCCATGCTGAGGTCTCACCTGTTTGAACAATATTTTTATATTTCATCTTAAACTGCTGCCAAGAGCGCTTCTCCCCTGCGGGATTGCACCTAAATGAAATAAATGAATGGGCTACCATTCAAGCAGTTTCCCTGTAATATTATTGTGATTGCAAAGGACTACATTTAAACTTCTGCTTTTGCTGCAGCAGCGGTGTTGCACTTATTTCTAAAAACGTATTGAAACTCGCCGTATGAGCGCATTAAGATTTCCAATTCGAGGTTGGTGAAAAACGTAGCCCCTCCTCTTCCCCGTTGCCAAGGTGACTCATCGAATCGGGGCTCCATTGATGCTGGCTTTTTAAAGTTGTGGTGCACGCGCTAAACTCAAGGTGAACTTACTCAGAGTTGATTAACCTCACTCAAATCAGCGTTTCTGGAACTGAAAACTCAGGGTTTTCTATCTCAGAGTAGATCAACTCAGAGATCAGGAATAGACTCAGAGTTGGTTGAACCTGCTACGTGAAACGGACCCCAGATGTTTTCACTTGTACCTGTAACAATCATTACTGTTTCACAAGAGGTTCTAATGCAATGGAAATGTTATTCTCTCCTCCAGTGAGTAGAATAGACCTTAGATTCAACTTGGCACCATATATCTTTTAGTTTAATTCTAGTCTTTGCCAATAACATTCAACTACAGTAACACATGTAAATGGTTAACAGAGTAAATATACTATTATGATCAAGATTAGCTAGCTCATTGGCCAGATATGCACAAATGATAGTGTTTTATCAGCTGCAGCCTGACGTACGAAGTTAAAGAGAAGGTGGAAGTGACGGCATCACTTATGTAATGCACTGCTTGTGCATTAAAGTCACCATTCAGGGAACGAGGCACCGAAAGACTACATTCGGGAGTTTATGGAGCCAATATGTGACAGAGGAACAATGACGCATTGTCATTCATTTTAGAATGGTGGACAGACAATGTCAGTGGAACTACTAAATTATACAGCCAACCAGAGTGAAATATTCCCTAAGATCGCAGTGCAAACACTGTTAAGTAGCAGGTATGGGAAACGTTTCTCACAGCGTCCGAAGCAACTTCAGATCCTCACATAGATCAGTGGGTATTGATGATATCTTGGTTCCTGACAGGGTCCTAGAGATTAAAAAAAAAATAAATAAAAAAATTAAACTGATCAGTTACTTTAGAGATGCACAAGCAAGAGAAGATGCAGAATCCACGTTCACTCACAGACTCTCAAGGTTGTTTGTCCACGTAAGGATGGGAAAGTCCTGCATCATACTGGCTCCGCGCAATATTCTGAAACACACATTTGATGAATGGTAACAAATCCATTGTACACATCAATCAAAGCATGCCGTTACTACTAACTTGAAGAGTTAAGACGCAGGTTGTGTCTGACTGCAGGACTTACAAAGAGTGCAGGTCAGATAGATTCTGGAAGGCTGAGGCACCCACGTACGACAGAGGGTTGTCATAAAGATGTCTGGGAGGGCAACAAAAGCAGAAGGGGAGAGTTTAAAACAAAGCAATTCACTATGCGAGTATGGCACCATCTCCTGGACATTAAACTTGTGAAGCCTTAAACTTGTGTCCACCATCGGAAAGCACCGTGTGCGTATTTATTAGAAATCAGAGACTATGCGAGTTTGCTCTTACATGGTCCGCAGCAGGGCGTTGTTATGGAAGGCCCCTTCAGGTATGGAAGCGATGTCATTGCTGTGAAACCCGCTACAGGGAGAAGAATTTCAGGGAGACGAGGTTAAGATACTTTCAGGCTCTTTCAGACACATGGAAAGTTCATTTGAAACAGGCAAAAATAAAAAATGAAAAACAAACTAATATTATGATAAAATAATAAATAAACACATTAACAAAGTAAGAGCTCAAATAAATATTGTAATCATTTATACTGATTAGGAGACATGCAGTTTTAATTTGATGGTTAGAGTGTGAATATATATTTTTACACTCGGCCTTCTTCACTACAACCACCACCTACAATACTGTTTTGAACATAGAAACCCTAGAAAAGACTCATTCCTGGTTTTTACTCTCCCTGGATTTAGTGGCAGCATACTCACAGTTCCTTCAGTTTGGGCAAGGCCTCTATCGCTTTGGGAAACACCATCAGGTTGTTGAAGTTAAGATCTCTAGACAGAGAGACACAGGAAGTGAGTGTGTTTTTCTTGAATTACGACCAACAAATCCATCCCTTTATGCCCTCTAATTCCTTCGCCCATACAAGAGGTGCAGATGCTGACTTTATGCAGTGATAAAATTTAGGCATGGTGTCAAAAGAAAGTTTCTGGAAATGTGTTAGAAATATATGGCCCCTTTTGCATGGTGGAGCTTAATTTGCAAATATGGATGCACATCCAAGAAAAAAAAAAAAATTATTTTCTGTATTTTCTACATGATAAAGTATTAAAAGTGTTAAGTAAAAGATTTAGTTTCCATTCAAAAAAATCATTTTTGCTTAATTGTGCCTGAAACATTTTTGTTAAAAAGATTTTCCTCAATAACTGTCTGATCCTCAGGGAATGGAAGAATATAAACAGCAGTACAGAATTTGTTGGTACCAGTAAACAAACAAACAAACAAAAAAAAAAAAGGGTCAGCAATCCCAACCTAATGTTCAAAGCAATACAATGTAACTTCTCAAAAAGCCCACTCTGGAGCTCCCCCTACAGGCTTGGAAGTAATGTACGGTTACACTGTCGTAAATACAACACCCTTTCACTTTCACATTTGTTGACGAACCGGCGAGGAGTCAGAAGGTGCAAGCTATGTCGACTGAGAAGGTAAGAGTAATCAAATGTACCTGGGAGCGTGAGAGGGGTCTATTTGTTTTTGCGGTAGGTGTGCCAGAAAGCAAGTCGAAGTACTTCCGCTCAGCTCCCGGGCCGGTCCAGCAAAGTTACATAGCGCAGTTATTCCAACTCAGACCCCCGAAGGGCATAGGAGACAGGCCAATCGTAATATTAAAACTCATTCTAGCTGCACAATTTTTTTCAAGCTGTTATTTTAAGGTAGAAATGTTACATAGTATTGCTTTAAGGAACCTTGTTTTGAATATCAGTATTTTTTTTTCTACTATACACATAGGTAGTGCGCAAAAAAACCCAAACAAGCAGCTTTTTGTTAAAGCAGCTAAACACGAGTTTGACAAAACGCAGCAGAACAAAGCATCGCTGAAAAGCTACGATACAGAACTGTATCGACTGTAAAAACCTTCACCTGCATGAAAGTAGACATAACTCAACAATGGACGAGTAACACTAGATAATTCAATTAAAATATATCAGATGAAGATTTAGACTAAAATAAACTTCCAGGATATGACCAGTCTGCTGGAAAAGCCTGTGTGTTTGCCATTCAGTAAGACTGTCACTAAAAGATTTTTCATGGCTGTGTGGCAGTAGGAAGTGAACAGTGGGAGGGCAGATTTTGATAAGCATCATGTACTTTGCTCTATTTATCCTAGAGCAATTAAAGGAGGAAGTGCACACAATGATGTCTGAAGGACTGGTGCAGAGGTGGGTGGGGGAGCTGTTGGCACATACAAACAAGAGCCCAAACATACTCAGACTGATCCATACATGGACACACAAAATAAAAAAAAACAACAACTCCTGAATGACTGAACTTACAGTGTCTCCAGGTTCACCAGCCCTGCAAAACTGTGGTCTCCTATCTCCTGAATTCTGTTGTTATGAAGATGCCTGGGAAAAGTAAAAGCAGTTCACACATTAAATAACGTTTTAGATTCATCGAGAGCGTCAATCAAGACTCCGACTTCAGCTTCTTCTTTATTTTCCACATGTAATTGTTGGAGAGCGTGACTAGTCAACGAGATGCGTGCGTCTATGCAGTAAACTGCTGACTAATAGATTCAGGTCTTTTCTTCCTGTTTATTCTGACGTGTTTATACAAACTGCAGCAATACCACTCGATGTGCGAGTGCTTGTGTGTATTTGTGCAAGTGTATAACAGCAACAGTGGAAAAAAAAAAAACAGTTTGGAAAAGTCCCCAGATTCTTAATGCATCACATATTTGCACAAGCTTCTGTTGTGCTGGACTTTAGTAACAAAATACACCTAATTTGACATAACTGCTTAGTGGACTTATTATCATACTCTTTGGAAATAAATATGATATTTGCAGATTTACTGCAACTCCCAGGATGGATGCAGAGTGTGAGCTAAACACAGCCAGGCGGCATTGATTTTTCTTGGCAATGATATACAAAAAAAAAAAACAAAGATAAATTATAGCTTTCCTAATTGAGATGAGAATACAAGCACTACTGTGTCTTTACTGTCAGATGCACAGGAAATACTTAAGTTAGTTGATCATACCGTAACATGAACTCAAAATTATATCTACCCTTTCACACAAATGAGAATTGACACGTTGGAATAACCTAAATTGAATAATATATGAATCTCTTTAACAACAAAAAGATGTGTCATCTTCAACAAACACGAGTGTTTTGAGTCAGTCAGTACTGCATGCAAAGTTCACCTGGATTTTTTGAGAATGTTTTCTTTAATGACTCTTTAAATACTTTTTTAATTAAAACATACTGTGAAAATTGAATGCACTGTGTGGATTCATACTGTAACGTACGATTTGAACAGAAGCTCAAGAAGACTTACAGCACAACGAGGCTGGTGAGGTTTGCAAAGGAGTTGTCTGGTATGTTTAGGATGCGGTTCAGTGCCAGGGTCAGAGCCTGAAGGTTAGCCTGGTGCCTCAAGGAACCAATGGGGACTTCTGTCAGGTGGTTGTCATCCAACCAGAGGTGACGAAGTTGCTGGAGGCCTTCAAAGCTGTCAGCTGGAACCGCTGTAATGTGGTTTGCATCTAGGCGACTAAAGAAATAAAACAATAAAAAATTTAAACAAAGAATTATATATACAGCTGCACAAAATTAGGGAAACCAGTTGATTTGGGACATTGTTGAATATTGTGATGACAATATAACTATAAACAGATGTAATAATGAGGCCTTCAATCCACTTCTGGACAAGTGGAATTCAGACCTCACAAATACACGTTTGCTCTTCCCATTCAAGCAAAAATGTATTTGGAATATTGATATTGCACACGATGAAACTCCGATAACTAGAAGTTATTGTTATAATGTGCAGCCCTGGCCGTATTTTAGAGAACCATAAACACATTGAAAGCAGCATCAAAAAGCAATTCAAGTGCATAAACCCACTCTTAAGTTGTCAAACACTGTAAATAATTACAGATTCATAAAGTCTTTTAAACACATTTCAATGTTCTTAGTATGCATAGTATCTTCAGTGTATAGTCATTGTTATTGAGACCATAGAAAAACCTTTTCCATACATACACTTCTCAACATCAGAGCCGTGATACTATCAGAGCAAAGCGCTGAACTACAAAGTTCCATGAACATCTGCACAACCCAAGATGTTCTTAATCGTGTTGATGAGAATGACAACTACAGAGGTTTTCACTGGTGTTTCAACAACCACTCAGTCCCAAGTCGTCAGAACAAACTGAGCCACTGCAACAACTACCGTTATATTCTTCTCTGATAATCATCACCTCCGAGGGGGAGTAGCAGGTCAACTTTTAGAGCTTCCAAGATAGGACTGGGTAGTGAGATTCTGTGCTAATGTGGTGCTAAAGAATTTAAACAAACCTGTGACACCGAACAGAAACGCGTATTTCAGCTAAATGAAAGTTGTGCCATCTGATGGCCCTACGCCAGACAACAGAGGAAGCATCTGAGCAAGCACCTCTGCTGGGAAACATCCCACCGCACAGCTCACAGGTCGCTGTTAACGGTAAGCTACCTAAGGCAATAAAAACAAAACAAACGGTGAAAAGTGTGGCCGCATTTCTCTACAAAATATTCCAACAGCATCATGGGCAAAAAACAGTTATGGAGGCCACTGATGATGCCTCTCATGGAGTTAGTAGCCTACCGTGGTGTCAACTGCACTGAGAAACACACCTTTGTGTGCAGGACATGCAACGAGTCAGGAGGAAGAAAAAAAAAAAAAAAAAAAAAGCTGAAAATAGAAAGTAAAGTTTGTACCCAACCAATGCAAGACTAATTTAGCTGTTTTTACTACTCCAACTGTTATATACAATTATCTATTATTTGTTTGGTAAATTATATTGAAAATGAAAACTCTTATTCGAAACTTGAAATCTTTTATATATAAAATTCAATTCCAAGCTGAAATTTACCTGACCAATGAAGAAAAGAAAAAAAGAAGACATATAAAGGAAAGTATTGTTTTAGCACATGAAAGGATGTACTCCTTATTAAACAAGTATTATGAATGCACAAGTGTCCTTTTCTATCATCATGCTGTTTTCTACGATGATCCTCCCAAACCGAGTGTCTCACCCTCCCTCAAAATTCCTCAAGTGTCTGAGTGGAAGAAAAACAATCTTGATTGACATTTAGCTCTCTAAGGCTTAATACAAACCAAGTCCTTCCTCTGCCAAAGCATATCGCTTCAGCTACAGACCATAAAACCTTCACAGAGAAAGGACATCTGTTAAAAAGACAGAAGAGAGACAGAAAGAAAAACAGGGTAGCAAAGGACAAGTGGAGCAAAACTAGCTGAAAGTTACATTTTCAACACATTTCTCCAGCTGGATCCATTCCTCCAAATCTCTGGCGGGCTTAAAGGCACAGCGGTGGAAGGAAGCAGCACAAACAAAGCTAAAGAGGCCTTCAAAGTCACATTATAAAAATGAAATACGGTGGAGCAAAAAAATATTTATTCAGCCACCAATAGTGCAAGTTCTCCCACTTAAAAAGATGAGAAAGGTCTGTAATTTTCATCATAGGTATACCTCAACTATGAGAGATAAAATGAGAAGAAAAAAATAAATAAATCCAGAAAATCACATTGTCTGTTTTGGAAAGAATTTATTTGCAAATTATTCAATTCAATTAAAATTCAATTCAAAAATACTTTATTTATCCCAGAGGGAAATTAAATGTTGATATAGCTCAATTAAATCAAGGAGTTATTATAGATGCTGATGGCTGTGGGCAGGAAAGATTTCCTGTAGCGGTCCGTTTTGCATCCAAACTGAAGAAGCCTTTGACTGAAGAGACTCTGTTTTCCGATAACAGTCTCATGGAGACGATGTTCAGGGTTGTCCATAATTCTCTTGATTTTATGCAAAATCCTTCTTTGCATTATTGTCTCCAGAGGTTCCACAGTCGTCCCCAGAACAGAACCAGCCTTCTTTATCAGGTTATTGAGTCTTTTTAGGTCCCTGGTTCTGATGCTGCTGCCCCAACAGATGACGCAAGAGGAAATGACGCTCTCAACAACAGACTTGTAGAAGATCTGCAACATCTTGTTGCAAACCTCGAAGGACCTTAGCTTCCTCAAGAAGTACAGTCTGCTCTGTCCTTTCTTGTAGATTGCTTCACTGTTGTGTCTCCAGTCCAGTCTGTTGTCCAGATGAACACCAAGGTATTTATATTCCTCAACCACCTCCACTTCTTCTCCCATGATGGAAACAGGGTTTGATCTGACCCTGTTTCTCCTGAAATCTACAATCATCTCCTTTGTTTTGTTAACATTCAAGATGAGATGATTGTTCCCACACCATGCCACAAAGCGGTCCACCAGCTCTCTGTACTCAGCTTCTTGTCCATCTCTGATACACCCGACAACTGCAGAGTCATCTGAATATTTCTGTAGATGACAGGAGTCTGACTTGTACTGGAAGTCTGAAGTGTACAGAGTGAAAAGGAATGGTGAGAGTACAGTCCCCTGTGGTGCTCCTGTGCTGCTGATCACCTGGTTAGACACACAATTCTTCAGTCTGACAAACTGTGGTCTGTTTGTCAGGTAGTCATTAATCCAGGTGATTGTTGAGGGCTCCACCTGAGTCTTCTGGAGTTTCAGACGAAGCAGATCAGGCTGGATTGTGTTAAATGCACTGGAGAAATCAAAGAACATGATCCTCACAGTGCTGCCACAATGCTGGACAATAAGTATTTGGTCAATAACAAAAGTTCACCTCAATACTTTGTTATATACTCTTTGTTGGCAATGACAGAGGTCAAATGTTTTCTGTAAGTCACACACTGTTGCCGGTATTTTGGCCCATTCCTCCAAGCAGATCTCCTCTAGAGCAGTGATGTTTTGGGGCTGTCGCTGGGCAACACAGACTTTCAACTCCCTCCAAAGGTTTTCGATGGGGTTGACACTTTCCTTTACACGGATCAGTCATCCTGGTCCCTTTGCAGAAAAAGAGCCCCAAAGCATGATGTTTCCACCCCCGTGCTTCATGCTTCACAGTAGGTATGGTGTTCTTCTCCTTCAAACATGACAAGTTGAGTTTTTACCAAAAAGTTCTATTTTGGTTTCATCTGACCATATGACATTCTCCCAATCCTCTTCTGGATCATCCAAATGCTCTCTAGCAAACTTCAGACGGGCCTGGACATGTACTGGCTTTGGCAGGGGGACACGTCTACTGCAGGATTTGAGTCCCTGGCGGCGTAGTGTGTTACTGATGGTAGCCTTTGTTATTTTGGTCCCAGCTTACTGCAGGCCGTTCACTAGGTCCCCCCGTGTGGTTCTGGGATTTTTGCTCACCATTCTTGGGATCATTTTGAACGGGGTGAGATCTTGCATGGTGCCCCAGATCGAGGGAGATTATCAGTGGTCTTGTATGTCTTTCATTTTCTAATAATTGCTCCCACGGTTAATTTCTTCACACCAAGTTGCTTACCTATTGCAGATTCAGTCTTCCCAGCCTGTTTGAGGTTGTGGACAGGTGTCTTTTATACTGATAACGAGTTCAAACAGTTGTCAATAATACAGGTAACGAGTGGAGTACAGAGGAGCCTCTTAAAGAAGACGTTACAGCTCTGTAAGAGCCAGAAATCTTGCTTGTTTGTAGGTGACCAAATACTTATTTTACCGAGGAATTTACCAATCAATTCATTAAAAATCCTACAATGCGATTTCCTGGATTCTTTCCCCCCATTTCATCCCTCATTGTTGAAGTGTACCTATTATGAAATAACAGGCCTCTTTCATCTTTTTAAGCGGGAGAACTTGCACAATTGGTGGCTGACCAAATACTTTTTTGCCCCACTGTATGTGGACAAGCGAGGCAGGAAATTGTGAGAGCACGGACACTTATAAACAGAAACAGATACGCTTCTGGAAAACCCAAAAATAAACATTAAATGAGAAAAGTTAGTTACCGATCTGATGAGGAGAGCCCACCTATGTTTACATTTGCTGGGCTTGATGCAGAGATAATACGGCAGCAGGAGAAATGCATGTGATATGTAGGAAATGTGTTGAGTAAATGGTTTTCACTGCTCGGATAAAGAGTAACGTTTTCACACATCAAACAACCTTCTTTCAGTGGTGCAAAATTACACATTTTACTGGCAAATTTCCACCACAGCTGTACACAGCTGAAGCTGTTTGATGCTCAACATGACAAGACTCCGTCTGAATAGTTGTGTAAAATGATGACATTGACATCTCTTATGTTTGACAAATTGCAATAATGCACTTCGGTGTCGTTAATAGTTAATGCTGTTTGCAAAAACATCTGCTTTGCAAGAGTATCTGTCAGTACATTCACAACGAGAACACCGCAGTTCAGTCATGCTGGCAGTTAAACTGGGACGCAACAGAGTATTGAGCTAAATACTTATGTAACAAGCTCACAAGGTCAGTGCTAACGTGCTGCAGTTTGGCATGTACAATCAATGTTTATAACTGTTATCATATGTTAATTTGTTTTATTATCCCGGTTGATAATAATCAACTGACTCTTGAATTAGATTTGCATAATAAGCACAGAGCTGCACGGTGGTGTGGTGGTCTGCTGTGTTGCCTCAGCAAGAAGGTTACCAGTTTCCATCTACCCGTGCATGCGTGGGTTCTCTCTGAATACTGCTGGCTTCCTCCCACAGTCCAAAAACATGCGTGTTAGGTTAAATTGACCATAGGACAGAGTGTGAGTGTGCATGGCTGTTTGTTTCCGTGTTGGCCCCCGCAACAGACAGCAGAAGCCGGTATGGAGAAAAAAAAAAAAAGCATGACTGGATGGATAATTAGCAGTGAATACAAAGAACAGGTTGAGCACTGAGCAAACAAATAAGATATTCATCCTACAGCTGTGGAGACATTTGACCAGTGTGAACTACATGGTGTTACTAGACGAAAAGTCAGGGATTCCCAAAGTCAGATCATTTCATCATCGGAGATCAAGAATGTATTTACAAAACGTACGGTTGCGTAGAACTGTAAGTGTGAGCCAAAGTAGGGGTAAAAAAAACAAAAAACAAAACCCAACATAGCAAGCAGCTACAGCACAGGAATTTAATCATGTGTCAGAGAGAATCAGCAGAGCCTTATTTGACAGCCAAAGCAAAAGTAGTGAGATCAGTTTCATGCGTACCTTCACTGCATTTTATCTACTCTTGACAAGCTCAAACTAACAGCTCATCTGCTGTCTATAGACCCAGTTTTGCATATATTTGTTAGGCAAATTTTCAGCACCAAACGTTTAGATCTTTACATACATTAGTAGATAAACTGTTCTGCAGTACCACTATTGGTGTTGATTTAATATCTTACACAAAATTACAGTCTCTGTAACTGCCTTAACTGCTCCCCTAATGGTGTTAATGCAAGGAAGGATGGTGCACTTGAAATTTAAAGGCTTTTTCAAAGACAATAACCCATAATACCCATGATGTCACATGTGTGTCTGAGCGTGTTCGTGATAACTTACAGAGACTGAAGAGAGTGCAGGTTCTTCAGTGCTGCACTGGGTACAGATTTAAGCTGATTATTCTGGAGCATCCTGAAGAGAAAATGCAAAAAAATTCTGATTTCAGTTCAAGAAGTTCACAGATTCTGCTAACATCATGAATCTAAAGAACATGCATTCACATATCATATTCACATATTAAAGGTGAGAATTTAAAATCTTATTGACCTTCCAGAAGGTCTCTGTGTGTTGCTACTGTTTATGTGGATGACAATAATCATTCCTATTAGAGCAGATAGTGGATTAATTAAGTTTTTCACAGCCAATATCTCAAATAATGTGAGTGTTTTACACAATTATAACTTTTAATTTTTGGGTTCATTAGGAGCACAATTAAGAAAAATCATGTATGCTTATATAGTTGGAAAACTGAAAAAAATCTTAATGTTTTTTTTGTCTGAGATTAATGAAATGAATGATTTCCCTTTGTTTTAATTTATGTTGTTCCAACTCGCATACAAATAAATCACTTCACGTGATAAGCATTTAAAATGTTCCAATGTATTCATGTTGTCAGGCATGTACTATTCACTCAAACAGGGAAGTACTTTTTGTCTTTCTCATCACGTCTTAAATGTGCACAAGTATACTGGGATGTGCTGCCTGATGCAAGCTACACAGTAATATTGTGTAGCTCTCTTATAAACCGCGACATATGGGGCAGAGATGGAAAGGTGTTTTAAGTCTATTCCAAGAGAATGTCTAAAGTGGCAAAAACAGAGAACAAAAACAAAATGTTACCACAAACTATTAACTCGCCCAGTGTGTGGAAAACCTCATATTGTCACAGCCATAAATGTGCATGTGCACGTATGTGTTGACATTGGCAGGGAGGGTGTATGCTTACAGGACTTTGAGCTGATGTAGTCCAGACAGGGCATCAGGGTGGATGAATGTCAGGTCATTCCCTGCAAGTCGCCTGGATAAGATAAAAAAATATATATAGATATATATAGAGATTTAATTACAAAAATATATACTTCTCGAATGTTTTGAAGACACAACAGGTATTTCAGTAAAAATAAACCTCTGTAGCAAACCAACATGCTACATTTAATATCTGAATAAATCGACGCACTGTACGAGAACACCGAGCTTCTCAGTAGCTTAGGTTCCAGCTCTAAAACTGAAAGTGGGACATGGGGTGTCAAAGACATGAGTCTTAGCCACGGCCTGTCATCACTTCATTTGTCACCAATAAGAGATTAGAGCCGTTCCTGGATATCCCCTTCTTGGATCCTTTTGGTGCCACCCCGATATCAGTATTCAGTGCTTCTTTTAGAGAGAGGTTAAAAGAAAGAAGAAGAAAAACAACCTCTGATGTTATACGGACTTACACTGTAACATTTCTGAACAGACAGCTGCTTCATTCCGTGTATGAATTATTTAAGACAGATGGGACACCTCCCTTTCCTACTGGGAACAGGAAGTGGATAGGAAACAGGGGTGTAAATAAGCATGGGACGAACTGACTGGGACATAGAGGCCAATTATACTAGCTGTCCTGAGAGATTAGCAACAGATTTATCTCTCTGCAACGTGAGTCAAACCAGGCTGGATTCCCAGCAACAAGAGGTTGAGAGTCAGGGCTGACCGTGTGAGAGCACCACGTGTCCATTATGTTGACTTAAAATTGGTCTTTTGATTGCAGGTTATGCCATAAATGTAATAGAACTGGAGCCCTTTTCCAAAAGACCCTTGTGAAAGATAAATCGCAGTCTTTACCATGTACCATACATATGCTGTATGGGGTATTGAGAACCCAAATATGGCCCTCCACGAACAATATTTGAAAACCTCTGTTCATCATTTTTTATAACTCTGCTGGAGATAAAATGCAAATAGAACATAAATGAATACCACATGTACTCGATCCTTACTCAACAAAAGGGTTTTCAGTTTGATGAACACAGCATCTTGACAATAACATGTTCACATTCTAATTTTTGCAAAGTAACACGAGGAATAGGCTCGTGTTCATTAAACACTGTAGTTAATTTGGCTGGCAATAAATAATAATAATAAAAAAATTAAAGCTGTAAGCAATCACATCCATATCCAATTTCCAATCATCCATTATAGCACAATTTCAATCCTGAGAGGATGGTTGAGGACAACAAATAGGCTACCTGGTATTCACCTGGACAACAAACTGAGGCTGTGTAAAGGAACAGAGCAGATAGTACTACTTAAGAAAGCTTCGGCCATTCAATGTTTGCAGTGAGATGTTGCATATCATCTAAAAGTCTGTGGTGAAGAGTGCAATCTGCTTTGCAGCCATCTGTTGGGACAGCAGCTTCAGAGCCAGTGACTCAAAGAAATTGAAAAAAACGATAAAGAAGGCTGAGCCTGTGCTACGGACCGCTCCGGAGTCCCTGGAGCCGATTGCGCAAAGAAGAATGTTGCAAAAGCTGCTCAACAAATGAACACTGCTGCACAACCTCAACATTAGGGCCATTTCAGACCAGGGCGGCAAAGCGTGGCGGAACGGAAGCGATTTTCACCGGCGGAGGTGAAAATACATGGAAACAGATCTGTCCTTGCACACCGACGCGGCGGTAGTCGGGCGGTAGCGGTGCGGAGACGCCTCCGTCCCGCGCTGCTTTTGGAAAATAGAACTCGAGCGGAATTTGGACGGCAGCGGCCGGCGGCGGCCGGCGGTGTCCCGTTGAAATGAATGGGGAATGCAGACAGGGCTGGAGCCGAACTACCGCGGCCGCGGACTGTCCGGTGTGAAAAGCCAAGTTGAACACACCGCCTGATAACCGGCGTAAGACTGCCGTCGTTTCGCTGCCGCCACGCCACGCCACGCCACGCCACGCCACGCTCTGAAATCGGCCTTACACGGTGATTAAACATGTAGAGTGTTCAGTCAGAGGCTTTTCCAGTTCCACTGCAACAACGAATATCACAGGAGGCCTACAGCAACAACTCTGCACACTCACTAATAACTAATGTCTGCAAATGATTCTCTTAATGCTGAGAAAATAAATAACTACATAAATACAAGCAAATCATCATTATTACAATTATGACTTCCTTTTTCATTTTCATGAAGGATAATTCAATTCTATTCAATTATTAAAATTATACGTGCAGCACAACCAAAATCAAAATTTAGGTAAATTTCACTGACTTCTGGTGGTTGACGTGTGCTGCATAGGGGGAGGAGAGAAGCCCTGAATTTGGAACTGCACTGTTGTCGGACAAACTCCCCATATGCATGCTGTAAGTTAAAGAAAACAGATGTGCTTTGATTTTGGATAAGTCTGCATCCTGACATGTCCAACATTATTTGAATTGTTAACTAGTTAATGCAAGTCTCAAATTCAATATAAACACAAGAAACTTGTGCTAAAGAAAATAAAAAATAAAATAAAATAAAATAAAGGACCAGACTCAGTGAATAATTCCCTACACTCCGTATTATAACAGAATATCCATTTCAAGATTCAGCTCAAAACAGCATAAATGTAGCTTTTGGTGTCATCCCTACACAGTGTCTCCATTTTTTGGCAGCGTTTACACTGTCGATTTAGTGTCTGTGGTGTTAAATCTGTAGCGAGCTGCTACTGACTACACCCCTTCCAGGAAGAGTTCAGTAGTAGAACAATTTATGTTAACTTAGAGGTTTGAAACATAAATCACTTCCAAAGTTTAATTCCACAACCCAAAAAAACCCAAAACAGAACAATAGATGTAAACAGTTGTGTCTCTACTGAGCCACATTTTTTCAAAGTGAAGTCATGTGACAACTTTGTGAAATAAGATTCTAAAAGCCAAATCAATAAAAGACCCTACGCTGCACAGTCATGACAACTGTACAAGTTGTAACATGTATATACGGTAAATGCCAACAAATTAAAAAATGACATGAGTCTCGCCTGTAGCTGATGAGTCATCTCAGCTCACTTCTAGCAGATAGTGACAAATTTAGCTGATTAAATATGCCCGACTCCTGAGAAGCTCACACAAACCAGATCCTGGAGTGACTGTCATAAGCTGCAAATAAAAACACAAACGTGGTTTTGCAAATCTCTCAAGACAACCTTCAGGTTTCACAACAAAAACTACCTTTCCTCTCACATCTGACAGCAAAAAACGGGGTTTGTTGATCTCCTTGAGGGCAAAGGGAAAACGTTCTCCAATATGTCAACCTCTCAACAATATATTCAGAAGGGTGGGAAATAAAAGATGCTTAAAAATAAAACTTGTTGCTAAATATTCAATTACAAAAATACATTTGACTTTCTATCTAGGAAACTACTTAAATCTAAACCAGGACCTCATGCACACATTTTTAGTGCTCCCTGCAACTTCATTTCCTTTTTCCTATGCATAAATTTGGCAAACAAAAAGCCTCCAGAATCTTGACATTTGTTCTGATCTGGCACTAATTATGAGCACTCAGGAAACCACCAGAATGAATAATTGGACAAGTGATCCTTTCGCTTCTTAACTCATTAGTGCTCATTATATTAATTTATTGTTATGTATAGAAAAAAAAAAATTGTGAAATTAACTGCATTTTATAGCACTTATTGACCACTCAAAGCCCTTTACGCTACAAGCCAGATTCGCCCTTTCACACAGATGTTCACAAAGCACTTCTTCATCCCTTTCTTCAACATGTAAACTGGGGGAAGCCAGGGGTCAAACCAATGACCTTCTGATTGTGGCTTAGGAGGCTGAACCATCACGTTGCCGCAGAAACTAATTAGATTCGCAGAGCATTAACTGCTCAATTATAAAAAAACAAACTAACAAACATGAAATTATTGTTTTAAATGTATCATCAATACACTGATGAACTAAAGTCTCCAGTGATAATAGAGTCTATCAATCAAAGGTTGCTTTCAAGAGTAGAAACAAACTGCAAACAGAGACAGAGAATACCTCTGTCATCACTTCTGTTGAGCTGTTGGGCCCTTTGGCAAGAAAGAAAAACAGTGGAGGAGATTGCGTGACTAAGAAGGAAGAATATTCCTCCCTTGTTTCCCAGTAGAAGGATGGCCTGCTTTTTTTCTTTCTTTTTCTCTTTTCTTCCAGATTTCTTCCTCTTTCAGCTCTTACTCTCCCTGTTTTTGCCCTGAGGGCCCATGCTCCGGTTCACTGACACTGCTGCAGCCTTAGAGCTAAAAAGTCATCCACCAAAGTTCACCGAGACAAGCCTCCTGATTTGTTTCCCCCGAGAAAAGGTTAAACAAACACGTAAATGAAGTGAGGGTTGGAGTCAATCAAAATACCTTTCAACAAAAAGAGAAACCTCAACAACAGTCCATCAAGTTTGACGATTTAAGACAAGACAGAAGTTGCAGAGAGGCCGGGTTTTAGTTTTTTTTTTCCTCATGTTGCCATGGAAACAATTGTTTTGTCCTCTTCCTTCCTGCTTTGCATTCCTCCACACAATGCGATGAAAACTAAATTGCCTTTCAACAAAGCCGATTGGATTGGTGTAAGGAAAAGAAGCGGGTAAAGACTCGACTGGCTGAAAGATGCCCGAGAGCTGAAAAATAAAAAACAGAAACATGCTCACAAAAGGCTGAGAGGAGAGGGGAACTGTTCGAGTATGTTCACTAACTGGTCATTTTGTATTCTCAGGGTTGCATGTTACCTGATATCAGGTAGACTGATTTCCATCTTTGACTCATTGCAGCACCAAGCCAGACAGTGGAATGTTTAAAGAGTAAAGCCCCAGTGAATACATGTACATGTCCCAACCCTCTTAATCCCTTAAAAGTTAAAAACCACACCGGATGTCACAAAGTCTTTGCTTCAATACACGTTGTCTCGCCACACCTTCTTAATTTGGCTCCACAGCATCTTTTATAACCACTCTTGCTCAATTCATGAACGGTGAGTGATTTGTTACCTCGTGCTCTTCTTCTTTACCTAAGAAGCAGAGCATGTTGTGAACCTATACCGTGAGTTTTACAGCACGACCTCAAACAACCAGGTGCATATCATAAAGAAGAGCCCTCATGTCAGCACGGTACAGAGTAAATACATCCTGAACACAAGAAAAAGGGGGCATGTACTCACAGTTCCTCCAGATAGGGGAAGTTCTTGAATACGTATGCTGGAAGCTCCGTGATGTTGTTCATGCTCAGGTCACTGCGGAAAGTAGAAAAAAATAAAATAAAAAACAACACTGTAAAATACACAAGTTCATTAGTGCATTCACACTTTTCAGTGACATCAAGTTTTCGCGTAATCTGATTAGTTGTCTGATTTGATACTTTTCTGCCATCTGTTCTACCATTTAACCATTTCACAAGTCCAACCAATGATTTTAATGATTGATACCCATTTAATAGCTTGACTTAAAGGTTTTGTAAAGTGTTACATTAACAAACCTTCAGTCTCATTCCCATTTTTTCCTAATTTCAAAAGAAACCTTGAAAAACAAAAAATAAATAAATAAACTATGTTATGAGCATGGAATTAAACCATGCATGAGGTAGTAATATTTAACTGTATACACACAAAAAAATGGGATACTAGGGTTACCTTTCCCCTATGTCAGCTGTATGTCTTTGACTGTGCCTGCGTCAGCCTAAACTCAAGGGAAAAAAGAAAGGCCATGAAAAAGCCCTTCTATTTAGCCTCAGGGATCTTCATTTTTCAAATCAACAAGTAAAGATAGGCATGTGGCAGCATGAAAAATATGCACACAGGACTTGATTCGCTTCCCCACCGAGTCTAATGCAAGTATATATACATTTACATTTTCATGGTGATAAATAAAAATTATTTTTAGATACCGTTTTAGGGAAAACAGTGAAGTGGTTTTGGCTGGCTATGAAAAATAAAAGACTACTGTGATAAAACAAAGTTTTACTGAAAAGAACAGTGAAAAACTCAGGTCTGGATCTCTAATCTTGATCAGCAATTCACTAACTTGCTTCAAAGAAAAGGCCCCCAGATGCCACATCTAAAGAGAGGGCACAAAGAAGGAAAAAAAAAAAACATACAGGATTCACAAACGAAGAACCCCCCCCCCCCCTTCCTTTTCACTCCTCTACTGGCCATCTTGAATTTCACTGCCAGATCTCTCCTGGACCTTGTGTGTGGGCCCCTGAATCCTACAAGGATCATATTGCTCTTCCTTTGCAGACCCAAACACACACACACACACACACACACACACACACACACACACACTTGCACAGAAGCCTTTAAAAAAGTGGGCCCTGACAACCACGATCATCCCAGTGACCTCTGTCACATCTCCATTTACCTGGTTATTCAGGTGAACTACGGGACTACAACAACATTTTCATCAACATCAAAACCCTTCTGATGATATTTATTTTGTAGCCCGACATCATCTCTGGTGGTGGTCTGCTACCACCGTTGGGCAGATGTACGGATGACTGGATCCACAACCACATTTTCAACTGTTTGACTAAATCCTCCACAGACCGTTGACTGGTCTAAACCACATGCAAGGCCGGGGAGTGACGGGAGGCCTGAATGACTTTATCACACTTCCTCCTTCCTTCTGTATCTGGCTGTTATACTCATCAAGGATCCTGGCCTGTCCCTGCTAAGACAGATTGAAGAGGATACTAAAAAATGCAGCCGTGATAAATGGTGACAAGCCTAAAAGCTTCTACAAATAGGTATCTGTAAATTGTTATCTCATGTGCCATGTAGCTTTATTTTAGCAGAGAAGAAACGGACAATCTGAGGAAGATACAAAAAAATGCACATAGAAACAAAGTGTGGCTGCTATACCGTACGATATAGCCGTCTATTGTTTATATATCGTTTTTTTTTTTTTTTATTAAAATTACACATTGTATGAACAATGAATGAAGGCTAAATGTAACAGCAGCAACGCTACTACTTTGCAGTAGCATTTTTAAGTCACCTGCAAAGACTCATTTACGGCAGTGCTGGGGGAGCTTGGCTGAGAGTTTGGCGAAGAGTACAATGGAAAACGCAATGGAAACAGAACCCAGAGAGGAATAAGTGCCGAAAAGAGGGAACCGGAATTCCATAGTGTGGTTTTGGTTTGGATTTAAAAAGTCAGACACCGACCAGACAACGGTAATTTGCAAAACATGCCGCCAACAAGACGTTCCTACCGATTCCAACACATCTAATCTGTTCTATCACTTAAAGCTGCAGTCTGCAAGATTTGTTGTTGTCATATGTAAAGTCCTACTTTTTGGCATTTTAAGAGTTTACATGATCTATCAGAACGCTTGAAGTTGAAAACGGTGACCTCCGTAGTCGCAAAATGCAAGAAATGCTTATTTTTTAACCGAAAAATAAAAAGTTATTCAACTTCCTGTCCCGCCCCTTCAAAACACATGAGAACTCGTGCACGTAGACGTGCACGCCAGATGCGCCTACACGACTCCTCATTCATCAACTCACCTGTCATTTGCGATCATGGAAGACACAGTAAGTAGACTAGCCCGAAATGAAGTTCAATAGTCCAGATGAATAACCGTGGGGACGAGCCTACATTGTATCGCGCGTGCACAATCGGTGATTGACAGGCAACAGAGCCCAGCTCGTAAACCTGATTGGTTACCTTTTACCGGTCCGGTCTGCAATTTTGTAAACAAACCTGCTGGCTTTGGAGGGACCTAGCGGGACATATAGGGGACCTAGAGAACTCTTTTTTTTTTGTATTGGGGTATTTAATGTACTACTTTCAGAATCCCCGGACAGTTCCAGGCATTATGCTTGAAAAAGAGTTGCAGACTGCAGCTTTAAAGGCACGACGTGAAAAACAGTACAGAGACGGCGTGAAGATGTGACAAACTACCTCAAAACCACAAACTAAAAATAAATAAATAAATAAAAATACACCAAACGAGCCTGAACGAATCGTTGACCAAAGGCATCCCCCATGACAAGCAGTCTCGAAGACACTGCAAAATCACAGATGCCATTGTCATTCATTTCATTTATATATATATAAAATTTTAAGGAAAAAAAAAATATACTATATCGGGATATATATCATTATATCAAATTTTGTCCATATTGCACAGCATTAACTCCAAGTACAGTTTCCCAACTTGTAATGTAATGTGCTAGTTAGCAATTTGATATTTACATAGATGTACGCAAGTTAAGTAGGTAAGGGATGATATTTTTGGTAATGGTAGCTTTCTGAAAACAACTCCATATTACAGCGAGCTTGAATGTTACTACATACTTACACCTGATAACTACAGGGTGAAACTGTTTAAACAATCTTATCTTCTTTATGGAGTGATTCAGAGGGTGGCTTGAAACTGTGTTTCCAAGACGACAACAGGTTTATAAACAGGATAAAAACATCAGTCGTCCATACTCTATTATTCCTTGAACTTGTCTTCTTAAAAAAAACAAAACGATGAACCAGGGAAGGCCTTTCATGGAGGTCATAAACTAAAGAACCACAGTTCACTGATTCCCACAGGAGGTTTCACCAGATGGACAAGCAGTGCAGCACTTCACAAATCAAGCCTGCATGGCAGAGTGGCCAAAGCCAACACACTTCTGGAAAATGGTGCTCTTGTGGTCTGATAGTTAGTAAATCCAACATTCAAAGTATAGCAGTCCGACATTTCAAACACACTTCAAAGTATAAGCTAGAAATCAGGTGCTGCTGCGGGGTCATGAACATACCGTTTCGCTTACATTCACCGTTTTGGGATTTTGTGTAATTAAATAGTTCCAGATAACACAAAAAGTGAAACATACAGCACATTTAGTCTTAATTTACAATCTTTCTCTGTCTGCAGAGTTGCTTCCAGAGGTAAATTAAACTTTCCTGTCATTAGACATAAGTACATGGATGCCAAAATTCTGACGCTAACCTGGTTAAGACCTTAATCTGAATAAGACGTAAACAGCTTCCTCTTATTAACTTTACCGAAATAATAACATATTCGAAGTGAGCAATAATTAAAAGAAGCTATATGGAGTATGACAAGCTTCTTCCCCTCTGCGGTTGGCCTCACCAACAAGGCCCTTGTGATGTGAAAATTACTTGGCAAAAAAATCTTTTCTGATTCTGATTATGCATACACCTACAAGAGCTCGTTCGGCATCCTGCGACACGCTGCTGCTTTACTACACTGTCCCAGGCTCCAGCGTTGCCAGGTTTAATTGTCATGAGCAACTTTAGGCTTCTTTTTTAAGAACACAGTAGGTTGTTTTGAGCTTGATTTCATAGATCAGATAGCTTGTTTCCATGACAAGCTCCAGTGGAGCTTATTGCTGAACAGGAAGGCAGCACTAAAATAGGAGACGCACTTAGGGGACGAAGGAGAAACCCCAGTAGAATAAAACTCTGTTTCAAAACTTATGGACATGAACAGGCCTCTGGATGGATGCAAACATTGTATTTGCGGAGGGGAATTCATTTTCAAATCTTTATTTTCTGTTTAAAACTTTGCTGCTTTTCTCTTTCATATCATTGGTTTTGGGTCACTTGGCAGCATTACTTTCCCCCCTACTTTTTGTTATTTAAATAAATAACATTCAAACACAAAGTTGTTCAATACCTGAAGCATTTAATAATACAATTTCTGAAGAGTGTGACATTGCTACAGGCGACGATCTCGGTGATATATTTTACCAACATTTCAGCTGTATTTCTGAGGTGTCTGACTCAGATCGAGCAGCAACTCTCATTGAGTCGTGACAAATGCTGCTGTTGCAGGGCTCCAGACTAACTTTTTACACTGGTGCGCCTAACTTTTTTTCTTAGGTGCACCAGCACAAAAGTTAGGTGCACCCAAATTTTCAAACACATTGCATTTAACACCGCAGTTTTACAGGTTACCTTTATTTATTTATTTTAAAATCGCTGTCCATATATGTCTATTAACTAGCAATCTGGTCAAAATAAAGTTCTTTATTTGAAGCACAATTCTACAAACTTACTGAACTTAACTTACTGAAAAAGTGTTGGTGCTTAAAGTGCTTCACTGGCCTGAAATTTAAACTTAAAACATCTCAAGATAAATTAAATAAAAAGAAAATCTAAATTAAAATTGCAAGTGTTTTAAGGGTTTCAAACTGAACATCTCATGGCATAATGTCTTATGGACTCCATTGCAGTCACATGCCCCTCGGATGGCCAACTCCTGTAGTTGGGTTAAATATATATATCAGTATATTCACCGGTCTTCCTCTCCTCAAGATACGGCCGTACACAGTGACGCCATGTACTCACTGTTCGCAATTAGCACAGCCGTCTTTTTTTTCCAATGTATCTGTGAAGACTCCTATAAATTTTGCGCACGCGACATCATTGCTGTACGTCGGGTTTATGTTCAAGCCATTTTTCTTCTGAAGAATTATTTCGGACTTGAACTTAGTGAAGGGAACTTTTGCAATATGGTCGGCAACGTTAAACTTGATTATCATCTCTGTTTGCTGCTGCCTGCCGCTGAAAGGCAGCAGGGAGCGGGGACACTTGAGCAGGTAATGTGTTTCATAGATGCGTTGTGCTTTTTCAGCATTTCAATTCGAAATCTATTAGAACCAGTCACAAATGCACTATTGCCACACTTTACAGTAAATGCAGTGCATTAATCGGCTTTTATCGGCTTTACTGTATTTAAGCCAGGTAAACTGGTTAAGCCACTCTCTTAGAAATTTATACACTTTACCCCTTTTAATTTCAATTGGTTCTGGCTCGGAGTCGATCGTATGTGGCTCATTATCTGATGCTAGCTCCGGATGCTAGCTCCGGACCAGGGCTTGACATAACGTGGGAGGTTGATAGCTCCGTGTCAGAGCATTGGTTGTGGTTATTTTTGGACGAATCAGGCCTTAACTTAACCAAAAAGTTGTCAATCGTTCTTTTCATCTTATCACCCGCGGCTACATCCACTGTTTATCTGACGAGCCGAGGTTCATCACCTCTCTGTCTGACTAGCAAGCACGTGTTCAAACGTACACGGGCCAATCAGAGGGGGGTCCCGCCCTACACTATCTCTGATTGGTTTAGACCACGATATGGGTCTAAGTGTGTCTGTTGTTGAACCACAGGGAGACTTAGAGTCGCTTAGACTTTTTTTTTTTTTTTTCCCTCGAACGGGTGGTTGCACCGGTGCAACCTGAGATTTTTTTTAGGCGCACCATTGAGAAAATAGGTCGCATGTGCTACCAAATTGGTCACACTCTGGAGCCCTGTGTTGTCGGGGAGAGCTCCTGCCATGGACTGTGTGCTTGGTTTGCAACATTTAGGTGTAGAGATGGGTGCAATGGGTTGCTAGCACAGAGTCTGCCTCTTTTCAAGATAGGTTGTACTTAATCCTTTGAGCACATTATTATTGGTATGAGAAAGTATACAGTAAATTGCCACAGAGCTCAGACCATACACCAAACTGAAAAATACCTGACTGGCAATTTTATTCTCAAATACATAGATTGTACTTGTCTGTGATTCGGCCTGGACAGCTGGTCGTATTGATTCCTCTTTTACGCACAACATTGTCACCAGCCATGTGTTGAACTGACCCAAGTTGTTTAAACAAGCAACGAAGAACGTTAACGGCTGCTGGCCGGTTCATAACAGAATTGAGAGCTTGTATCATAATTACGCTGCAACATAGCAGCTCTAAATGTCTGGACTACACCTTCGCTCCATTTCTGTGTTTTGTTTAAGGTTTTAGCAGCTGTTGCTTGTATAGTCAATATTTCCTTGAAATGTGATTTTGAAATAGTTTTTACCTTTCCAACTGGAAAATAAAAATTTAATAACGCCAATTACAAGTCAGGTTTCCTTGTCAGGTTCTAAAGCATGAAGGGAAGTACAGGAAGAGCTTTATTAGCTCATTGATTTAATAACTAAACTATATAAGTATATATATAAAACTATGTAGGTACATATTTCTAACTATATATGATGATATTTTATGTTAATAGCAAGGCCAAAAGCAAGAGCAAAAGAGTTTAAACTCCCCACTTCTGAGGAAAAGGAAATGCAGCGTCTCAACAGTTTAAAGGGATATGCCACCCCCAGGCCAAATTAAGTGTATCCCCGCATTCCCGATACATAAATAAGTGTGTGGGAGCGTTTTCCTGGCAACCCAGGCATTGTCCGAATCTCACAGCACTGACCACTGCTTGGTTGCGCGTAATACATACATGCTAGCGTCGCCACTCGAAATATTTTGCCCAACGTGAATTAATTTTCTTGATTTACCTTCTAATTACTGTGTGAGTGGTGTACTTTCACATCGAGTGCAAATGACTGTGTAAATCTACAAAGAAGGCTTGCTTTGCTCATGTCGGTTTGGGAACTAGTTTCCAGTGCGGAAAACACAGCCGAAGCACACTCCCCGCTACATCTTTGGGAATCCCCCCCCCCTGGGTGCTTCACGCTGGTTTGTTTGAAGAAAGCGGGGATGGGGATTCCCAAAGACGTAGCGGGGAGTGTGCTTCGGCTGTGTTTTCCGCACTGGAAACTAGTTCCCAAACCGACATGAGCAAAGCAAGCCTTCCGTTTTGATTTACACAGTCATTTGCACTCGATGTGAAAGTACACCACTCACACAGTAATTAGAAGGTAAATCAAGTAAATTAATTCACGTTGGGCGAAATATTTCGAGTGGCAACGCTGGCGACGCTAGCATGTATGTATTACGCGCAACCAAGCAGTGGTCAGTGCTGTGAGATTCGGACAATGCCTGGGTCGCCAGGAAAACGCTCCCACACACTTATTTATGTCTCGGGAATGCGGGGATACACTTGATTTGGCCTGGGGGTGGCATATCCCTTTAAAGGATAAGACCGGTTTTTTGACATTGGGCCCTTGATTTCACATTATAACATGATGTTCTACTCATCCCTGCTTGTTGTTGGTCATTTGGAGCTGTTCCGAAGATATTCGCGGGGCGTCTGGCTGCTCTCTTGAGATATTCGGCCATGAAACGGTTTCCTATGGGCAAGCTCATACAGGCACAAACTATGCTGTTTATAATTTATTAATTACTCTACACTAGCACTGATAACGTGGAGGTGCGTCGCTTACTTAAAAAAATCCGGGTTACTAATTTTGAATTTTAGCCGAATGAATAAAGAGGCAGCAGGTCTGTGGGCTGCCTGTGGCAGTAGCACCACGATGACGTCAGTAACACCCACTTTACGACAAAAAAAATCAAAATTACAATAACCCGGATTTTTTTAAGTAAGCGACGCACCTCCACGTTATCAGTGCTAGTGTAGAGTAATTAATAAATTATAAACAGCACAGTTTGTGCCTGTATAAACTTGCCCATAGGAAACCGTTTCATGGCCGAATATCTCAAGAGAGCAGCCAGACGCCTCGCGAATATCTTCGGAACAGCTCCAAATCTTCAACAACAAGCAGGGGTGAGTAGAACATCATGTTATAATGTGAAATCAAGGGCCCAATGTCAAAAAACCGATCTTATCCTTTAAGCTCCGACAAACAGTAACAGAGGACTACCCCGCAAATCTGAACAGTTCACTGAATGACATATTGTCAGATCTCCAGTAAAAGATGTTGTCTTGAAGGCAGCATATGTCTCTCAAAAATTAAAGAATGCATACCTCTGCATTAAAGGTATTTACAAAATTCAACAATGCCACAGACACTAATGAGCTCCCCCTACCATCACAGATGCTGTAATTGCACCTTTCACTTATAACGTCTTTGGAACATACATTTTCCCCCAAAAAGCAGCTAAAACGTGGACTCATCTGTCCGCAAAAGTTAAAAGTTACTCCTAAACTCATGTGGTTATATTCATAAAGATAACATGACAGTTTCTTATGCAGTGCCATCGGAGAACTTTAAGGTCACTTTTTACAACATTGTGCACAGATGTTGAATGAAGTTACCTTTTTGTTTTCACAATTTTGCTTTGAGAAATACTGTTTTTTAAACTAAATTGTGATTCTTTGATGCAGTTTGGCACAAAGTGGTGAGTCACAACCCAACCAAGTTTGGGAAGATTTTAATACCCAATCATGGAACCTTAACCTGTCACCAGGAAATCTGCTTAATGTACAATCTTCAAACACAGTGATGTTTGTATGTATGAAACATTTTTCTAGCTTTCCTTGCTACATCAAAAACTAGTCTGTGTAGAAAATAGATCAGAAAAATGTTTAAATATTTAGATTTTGTAAATTCAGTTGGTCAACAACACAAGTTTTTGTCTTTACTCCTTATATTTATTGAGACCAAAGTGTTCACCACAGTCTTTTTTCATAGTCTTCATTCAAACTGAACTAAAATGCTAAACCTAGCTAAGGAGCGACACTGAACTTTTAGAGAAACTTGAATGTTCACCACTATAAAGGACAGGGAAAAAAGCAAGAGTATCATTGGAAACAAAATGCAGCAAAGTCATCCTGGGAATACTTATTGCAACTGATTTGATCAATTCTTAGCCATCTAAGAAGCCCAGCCTTTTGACTGCAATATCTTTTGTTGCCTTTGCAACAATAATTAAAATCAATGAATGACAGAATATCATTCACTGACCATTTTTTATTAACCAAACATTTATGAAGTAGTGCAGATGGCAAGCCAACGGCAGAATAAAAAGACTGTACTCCACGGAGACCTTGCATGCAATAAAACGAGCATACCCTGCAGACTCAATGCTCCAAAGAGCTGCAGCCAAGCAGAAGTTTTAAAAGTAATGCGAGGTGCAAGGGCTCAATGCACGTAAACACGGCTGTCAGGATAGATTTGTCAGACAAAAAACAGGAGTACTCTCTATGCCTGTAGCTAACTGTCAGGAAGCTAAGGATTAATTAGTTATGCTTTGTGGTTTAAGAAAAACCAACAATCAAAAAAAAAATAATACACCACCTTTGTTAAAGACTTGGTAATAATCAATTGTCGCAATAACTACAAAAGTGTAGCACTTTGGTTTTGACAAGCTAACCTAACCACAGGTGGTCCAACGCCACACAGTGTTTCCTTTTTTTCATAATTCAATGCACATGTGGTGAATGTGAAATAAAAAAGGTCAATAAAAACAAGAGTATTCACTATTGACATTGAATATCAAGTGCCTGCTTGTTGAACACTACATATATATGCCAGGATACCACGCCCCCACTGTTCTGCTTCCATGCAGATATCCCAAGGCGTGTGGGCGTCTGCCTCATGGATTTCTAGCCGTTTCCCCATACCACCGCAGAAGGCAATTGGCAGCTACCACAGGTGTGTGGTAGTTGCTGTTGTGAGACAGGTTCTTCAGGGCGAAGCCATAGCCCAAGTCCTTGCCATCTATCGGACAACCGCGCTCCCGCCACACCACTGCGCGCTCATAATGGACTTGACAGGAGGTCAAGTGCTGGGTCCTTGTCTCGTGACTCCCAGCTCCGGTCCATCGCTGGAAACCATAACTTCTATGTTATGCAGCTGTGTTACCCAGCTGTCCTTCCCACCAGGCCAGATACCCACTTCTTCTCTTTTTCCATTTCCCCCTCTGCTTGGAGACAGGATGGGTTTGGACCAGGAGATCCTTGGTCTTCCATTTAAAATCATAGATATTATTCTACTCAATTGAGAAGAGCTTTATCATCGCAGACTATAAAAGATTCAGCGTATTTCTGCCATTAGAAATGACAAAAATGCAGACCATTTAACTCAGAACCCTGCATTTCTTCAGAACTCATCTTTGGCCCACATTTCATATTTTAGGATTGTGAGCTAAACTCAGAAACCCTGAAATGATGATCAGTAGAAACTTTGTTTTGGGAATGGAAATACGTGGAATAAATGGAGAACAGAATAAAGACTGTAGGGTTAAAGATTGTGAGAGAGGGGGTAGAAACATTAATGTTCTTCCATCCACAGCCCATCCTGCTTTGCAGTGGAAACTACCGACTAGCTCCTTTCACCTCTACTGACCAAGAACAAAAGTATCATTCAGTAAAAAATGGATTGAGAGCACCAGTGGTGAAGCCGGCAAGTTCCACCAGTGGAGTGCAAGACCCCTGACGCCACCCCTTCATCCCCCCGCCCAACGTCTATGAAACATTCACTCTATGAAAGAAGTTAACTTAACTGAGTTGTAAGCTGTAATAACACCCTTGTGCTCCCTTAAAGTGCACAAGAATTTGTGTGGACAATATACCAAAATAATTAAACCTAAGCAGAGAGTCAGGCACAGGTAAACTACAAATCCTCAAATGGATTGTTTGCTTTGTTACTGGCTGAGGGGCCTCCTCTTGTCTCTCATCTGTTTTTCTGTGACATGGCTGCTGCCATTGCAGAAGCCAAAACTCAGATCCCGGTGGGCTGCAGGTAAGAGTCCACGCCAGTGCTGTCAAATCATTTATTGTAAAAAAAAATGTGTGTGGCTCCATAAGTGACTTTTCACTTTAAATCAACAGCAGATATTTAACAAAATAATTCCCTAAAATATAGATTTTTGTAATAGGGGTTATTTCTTTGCCTTTGAGCACTGAATCCACTAATTCACACACCGTCTCTAGAAGGTTTCTGCTTTTTCAGAGTCAATATGTGGTCACAATTACAAATTCAAAGTTAAAAAAAAAACACTTCTATGTGAGATTTTTCTTTAAGACACCAGCATACCATTGTGGGTGCATTAGCCCCGAGAGAAAGAGCCCTTGCAGCTGCATTATGTCTCACTAATCCATCATGATCCCTAACCCCACTGCTCCACACACAAAAGACTGAGGGAGTGGGAGAGGACAACTAAAGTTCAAGAGACAAGGAGAACAAATGAGTATGGGACAGAGAGGGTGACAAACAACCTTTCACATACTTTTAAAACTCGGAGGTGGATCCATTAAGCAGTTTAGTGTTTAAAACCTGTCACAGAGCATCTAGATTACAATGTGCAGTGCAGAATGTGAGAACGGAGGACTGCACACACTTTTTTTCCATCCTTTTCCAGTTTGGCATTAAACTGGCAAGCATGGAGGCAGTAAGGTCAACGATATCATTTTGAAAACATTGTTTCATGTTGTGATTGAGAAGTCTGACTGCCCATAATACACTGGGGTACTTTTTCCCCCCCAGAGGAAGAGACATGCTCAGAGTTTCAGTTATACGCAGTTAGCCTTGTGTGACATGTTTCCGCTTACTGTTTAGTTTACCTCACACATGCTTGACAATGTTGATTTCAAGTGGCACAGGATTGGTTCTGGTGTGACGAGGGCCGGGCCAGGATTCTTAAAATGCGGCTAAACAGCACAGGGGTTTCCAAAAACAAGAGCAAATCTTTAAACTTTCTTCAAGCCAAATATAGTTACCGTCTTGATCAAGTCACTTTATCACATTTGCAACATACGTGTAAGCCAAGTAAACCCGAAGTCGTAATTGTTCTTCTGTTTGCTTTTTGAGTAAGCAGAGCCAGGGGTGGTTACTTTGGTTTGTGATTAACCCAGAGGTTGTGAAACAAACAGTTGCTTCACAAGGCAATCATCAACTGTATCTGCAACACTCCATAAAGGCCCAGCCTACCTGGTATTCATTGGCATCACATTTAATCAAATTGAGCGCCCTGCCTTGAAGCACTAGTTGGACTTTACAGATGAATTTGATAATAACACAAGATTGATTTCCTAATTTCTGTGCACAAAACAAAAGTGCTTGGAACAAGGTGCCGTTGGCTACCAGCCACAAGTTACTCACCCAAATCTTGCCCCAATTGTGACCTCGGCACTTGTTACTTTACTCGGGAAGTCAGCCACATGATGTTTCCAACCCTGACGCTAGAAAGTTATCGCTTTACCTGTCATCAAGTGGCACGCTGCAGCTTGTTAATGGGTTTCTGAAACCTCAGAAACAGATTCTGCCTGCCGGTAACAACACCATATTTTGTCAGGGACCAAACAACTGTTTAAACATTTCCACACACTGCACTAACCACCGCTGCAGCATGCGCAGACGCCTCGCCATGTAAGAGAGACTGTGGAAATACTGGAACTGAGTTCACACTGTTGCTTGCAGCAGGTTAATGATGAGTGTATGAGGTGCAGAAGTCATAAATCAGGGGGGAAAAAACATATCTAGGACTGCAAAGGTTGGACAATTAACTAAAAATGTCAAATTACTATTACTGACGTAGTGTAATGCAGAAATGTTCAACAGTCTGCAACATCAAATGCGATGTTTAGTAGCTTTTCTATGTGCAATAACATTGCAAATCTAATATTTTGGCTTATTCAGTTTTGGAAATGTGTGAAGTGTGCATTTTTCCACTATTATACCATTTTGTAAATATAAACACTGACAAAAGAAAGAATCAGATCTGCACAATTACCATTGTGAAACCATGAGTGTTCATGGTTATAAAATGTCTTTAAATAAAATTTAAGAAAACATAGCTGTCAATAGTTTTTCCATGTACATACGAAATAATACATTTTATCAAAAAAGCTTAAAACAAAAATGAATAGAAACGGATTTAATATAGTTTTAATTGCTGATGGGATTTTTTTTAGCCGCTCTTACATAGATAACAAGTTGTCGAGCTTTAACTGGTTTCAATCAACCTCTTTAAAGTTATGGCATATTAAGCGGAACCTCTTCCTAACATCTCTATTAAAGCATTTCCTCCGTGGAGCTACTTGAAGAAAGTTTTGCCCATTGATGTTCACTGACCATCTTTCACTCTGGTGCAAACAAACAAACAAAAAAAAGTCTCATATCTAGGATTTCGTATTAAGGCTGTTATAAGCGCACAAACACGGTGAAGGTTGTCGATTCCACTGAGGATGATGGTAAGGTACTTACAGGTAGTAGGTGAAAGCACTGAGTCCAGTTGGGACGGTGGTTAGTCCTCTTCCCGAGCAGTCTGCACCCCCATCTTCATCGCAGCTGCATGAGGGCGAACATACGGCCGCCGACTGCCCTTGACCGGAGGCACTGGGACGAAGGAAACACCACAAACATATCCAAAACAAATCCACACGCATTTTCCTCCTCGTCGGTTCAGGTGAAAGCGGTGAAAAAGAAAGGCCTTTGTTTGTGGTTTCTTCTACTCCGGACGTCGACTTCTCATGTGGTTGGTCGGTTGAGGCATGAAGAGATGTAGCCTAACCGACGCTTTTCAAAACAAAATTTAACGTCCGAACACTTCATACATTCACTAGCCTGATCAAAAAATGCGCACGCGAACGTTTAGCTAGCTTAAAAACCGAACGGAGACAAGCAAGTTACCTTGCAGTGAAACATTTCTCAAACCTGCCTGTCGTATTAGTCCATGAAAATAAAGTGGCAGTGTTGGCGACAAGAGCGGCAGCCTACCTTGCGTTTTTTACGTTTTCGTTGTCCCATTAAATAACTCCAAAATAATTAAACAATAGGGGGAAAAAAAGAGAAGAAACAAAACCGAGCGGTGCCTGGTAACGCGTCGCTAAAAGGCTAGCCCTGTTGCAGTGAAATCTTCAGCTAAACATGCCGGACGATAATTTGCGTCCTGGTTTGTTTCCTTTGCAGGAGAGCACCGTCAGTTTTCAGCCATTCCTGGCGTCCCCCCCCCCACCCCCTCCGCTCAACTCCTCTCCTGACATCAACAGCGTGCTTGTAGCTCGACAGGCACCCTACCGGACAACCTGCAGCAGCACTGGGCCCCCGGCCTGTGCGGCACTGAGACCTGCACCGCAGCGTCAGACTGCCAACAAGTGCACACTCCCCTACCACGAGTTTCAACACAGTCAGGTAAAACATTTCACACGTCTGGAAGGCCATGTTTGTCTCTGCTAGGTAAAGCTGGCCATCACAGCAGCTCGACTAACTAGATGTTTGCTTTTGTTTTGTTTTTTACATCTCAGCCTTTATACACATCTTTGTCTTTGTTAGGTGCTAAGGGGTCCAATGGCAAAAGACACGGGTTTCAATTAGTTTGAGGCCTGTCAGCCTATTTTTTCGGATTGTGCACAGAAAAAAACATTTACTCATAAAGATAAGTTTAACAGATTATGTCACAAAAGTAAATATCTTAATTAAAGTTAACTGTGAGCTGCAGGGTAAGAAACAATGGTTTGTTTAATGTGTAATACTCTTATTGCAGTCGGTAATCCAACTTTACTTGATATTTAAGCAGCCTTGAATCATTTTAATTAGTGTCAGATAAATCTGCAGTCTCTCAGTAAAATCACAACATAAAAAGTCACTTTTATTGCGCAGGAGCGGGATGTTAGCAGTAAGACGTGCTGCCTTTCTGAAGTTACGAAGGGCTGAGCTTTTCATAAAGTTCATCCTCCTTTGTGTTACTCCTTGAAATAGCCTCCAGAAATCCATCAACTTGTAACTTGATATTTATCAAATTAACAGGAATATGTTATCGTAGATTTATCATGAGGTAGTCTGGGAAGTAACTTGGATGCAATGGAATATCAAGTGCACAATCTCCCTCTGTGTGTTCCCTGTAATGGAATAACAGGGTATGGTTTCAGCAAAATGGAAAACTAACTGAAGTACAGTTCCACTCGCCTCACTTCCAGGACTTCACACTTTGAGAACGCCAGTCGTTCTCCTCACTAATCTTATGTGGTAGATAATTGACTGGGTGGAGACTTGACAAAGAGGAATCACAATGTACAGAGTTCAGTGGAGATTACATTAAGCATGCAAGTACGATCCAGGTCTCTGTACGTGTCATATCCGAGACGATGTTAAGAAGTAACAAAATACTAAGAAATAATGTGACGTTGTTATGTTTACGTTTCAGGAAAGTTTGTGAGAAGAAAAAAAAAAAAGGAAGGGTGAATGAGTGCCAAGAATGCAGAGGTTAGCGACTCCTGCTTCACACAGATTACACACTGTTGTTCTTAGAGTTACCTTTTACCTCGTTGTCTGTTTAACCCCCAACACGCAGGAAAAGCTCAGCGATGGAGATTTAATTACCTTTGAGCCAGAAAACGGTGTAACCAACAGCTCCAACTGTTCAGCTCACTGCCAGAGGTTTTAGGATTTTCCCAGATGTCTGTGTGCTATTAAAAAAAACTCTGGGACAATGGATCATAAACGTGTTTTAAAGAGATGATAAGTTACGCTTAAGCTATCACATATAGAAAACCAAAAGCAGGATTTTAGAGCGTTTACGACACGGCATGTTAAAATCGTAACTACTTTTAATGACCAAGCTAACGGTCAGGAATGATTTACAGTTTATATTAGACACTATGGAAACTGTGTTATGCGGTTTTAGTCACTGAAACTGAAATGTAGAGACGTTAGAATTTGCATAATAATCAGTTTATTTCATACAAAGTCTATGGATGAAATGAAATCTATTTGGAAATAGTGACCAAACCTTTTATGTTTGAAAGAAGTGCTTATATCCCCTCTGAACACACGGATTCTTCAGTTTGCCACAGCTCTTCTGTAGATCTATCTGATCTCAGTTTCTGCTGTTTCTTCTTAGAATTTCAGACGGACTCGGTGATGCTGAGGTCGGGGCTCTGTGCAGGTGGCGAGACTCCTCGTCCTGCTTGTTGCCGAGAACATTTCTGTGTGACTCTGCAGGTGTGTTAGGATTTGCCATCTTCTGCTGGAAAATGAACTTGGTGCCGAGGAGTCGGGTTCAGTGGAGAACAGATGTAAACCCTTAAGGAGAAACTCGTCAGCAGCTTGGGTATAGTGCAACTTTGTGGAAAATACAAATGATATCAAATTGGCATTCAGTGAAAGTAACTTTAAACGAACCTGTAGGCCCTTTACATCTTAAAGGCATCTTAAAGGTTTTTTTTTTCTCCAGATGGTTTATGAATGACAGCTTCAAGGCTGATCATTTCAGTCATCTTTTACAGGGCTCTCAGGACATGAGTTCTATCATGATGCGTGGCAGCTTGAACTCTTGTTGTTGCCATGGAAGTGACCTCCAAAAATATAACTATAGACTAGACCAGCTGATCTTTTTCCCCCCAAAGATTAACATTCGTGTTTTTTGTATTTTTCACTGAACGAAATTTAGCATTTTTTTTTCCTTCTACATATTAGGCAGTGCATTGTAATGTAAGTGTCCTTGATAAATATTTGACTGGGTGGTTCAAGATTGGTTTTTACATGTGGTAATACTGCCTAAAATGTTGTCAGGAGTTCCTGGAGTCGTTTTCTTCTCCCTTTTTTTTTTCTTTTTTTTTTTTCTTGAGTGAAAGACTCCCAGACACACTGCACTGTGCTCGCTTATACAGTACCCCTGGTTTTGAAATACATTTGCTTCCAAGCAGTCAGACTTTCTTGTAATCTTTTAAAGTGGTCTTGAGCAACAATGCTTTTGAAGGTCTTCGAACATTTTCTTCGACATGGGCTACTTTTTAACCAAGTTTCAGTCCAGTCCTTGAACCTGACCATCACTCAGCACTGACCTGTAAATCATTCAAGCACAGAAGAAAGGCATCCAACTCAAGGAATGACCAAATGCTGTTTGTACATGCAGCAGACAACTTAGCAAAGGACCCGTTTGAATTGTATCTTTATGTACTTTGTTACAAGCAGCCCGTTACTAAGACGCATTTGTTCCCATTTCTGTAGTGACATCCGTGAAATGTGCCAAAGATAGCGGTTGAAAAGGGGAGAAATGTATTTTTGCTCCAACAAGGTGATTCCCTTGTTTGCTAAAAACATGTCAAAACATCTATGTCTTGACATGGTGTCAAGACAAAGAAACCCTAAGAACTATTCCTGAAGACTACTTAAAGAAATGACATGAAAGCTTTTCTTAGAGGGTTCAGACTGCGTTGAAAACAGTGGCCATACCAAATACTGACTTTTAAGCTTCTTACAATTACAGACTCTGTTTTTGCCTTCTGTGCTGTATTTCCATTAATCTTTGCACGTTTTAATAAATCACTGCACCCTTTTCCTGTTTTCCTGGCACCATATGAAGGAATTAGGGGTGGCTTAAGACATTTGCTTTGTATATTCGCAAACTCCCCGTGCATCGTAAGTCAAAAGATTCTCATACTGAATCTGTGATACTGTATCACAGTGAAGTAATTGCATTACTTTTAATTGGGGTATGAACCCCTTTGTGAAGTAAAACCATGGCAGTTTAAATCCACCACATTAAAAATACAGCATCTTAGAGTCCTAACTTCTAAGAGGTCAAGAGTCGGAACGTAATGCCACAGACGTCAGTGCACTTTTCACCACTGACATTTGAATCATAACATTTTTCAAGATTTTTGTACGTCCGCCCTTATTTCTGATGACAAACCCAATACTTCCCAGCATGAGAGACACCAGTGCTGCACAAGCATAAGATGAGGTGTTCAGCTGCTGCTTTCTGTGTCTCTCTGTTTACTTTCAAAACTCACCTATAAAATGCCTAAATCGAATTTACTTTGTACGTCTTCTCCTGTTTTGCTTTTATTCTGTCCTTTTGATTAATTAATTGCGGTATGTAAGGCTCACTCCAGGGTTTTCTTATTGTGTTGAAGCTCGAATGCTGTTCCCCTCATTTTTAAGTTGCCGTGGATAAAAGCGTCCGCTAAATGACAAAATGCTGCCCTACTTACTTTTTTTCTTTTTCACACCCAGAGGTGTTCACGGTTGTACTCAAGTCAGGCAACATGCACAGACATTTCACAGTTTGTGCGTCTTTGGATTGTTATACTGGAATATTCTTTTCCTCCCTACCCTCGGTAGACTGGGAGTCCCTCTCACAGGCCTGTATGTTGGCATATCTGCAGGCATCCATGTTGCTATCAATAGATAATATCTCCCAAACACCTTTTGCCCTCATTCAGTCTTTCTGCAACTCTGTGATTCAATGTCACAGCGACGCATTCACTTTATCTTCTCCCTGTCCGTGCCGCTATGGACCTTTATCTAACTCAAATTTCCAAACATCTGTGTTTCCACTAACTTCTAGTTTGCCACACTTGTATACTTTATTGAGACTTAAAAATCAGGCTAAAAGTCCAGAAGTGAAGAAGTTACGGTGCTCACGGGTCATTTTTATGACCATGTCATTAAGGTTAAGTTAAAGCTGCGGTCGGCAACTTTTTTTTAGTCATAGTAGCTTGAACTGTCATGGGATTCTGGAAGTAGAATATTAAATAGGCTGTTTAGGAAAATCTGTAGCTTCCTCTGAAGCCTGTACGCTTGCAAAAATCGAGCGCTCCCGGCTGTTTTTAACCAATCAAGTTAGGGTGGAGGAATCCTACCTGTCAATCACAGCTTGTGCACACACTGCTGAGCGTGAGTCTGCCCCAGCTTGTGTGCGCGCACACTGGTGTGAACTCACGTGCACAACCTCGTCCACAGAGGGGGAGGGGTTTGGGGGGCGATTCGGAGCTTGTTAGAGGTTGGGGGAGGGACATGAAAGTTGTATCAGTTCGAATTTTCCGACTTTAGACTCGCAATTTTGAAAACCTGCCGACTGCAGCTTTAAGTTAACGTTATCACTCGTTGGCTCAGATTTTCTCTTTTTAAATTATTTTAAGTGTCTTTTTGTTGGTTTGAGTTACTCCTGTGGAGTATGTATTGTCAAAAGTATTTGTTTGTAATGAGAAACCCTTTTTAAGAGGTTATACAATTTTAGATTATTGAATAGCAAAGAATGGCAATAGTTTAACTTAAGTACTGACTGCAGCTTTAAAACTTCAACACAAGCAGAAACAAGACCTCGACCTCCAGATTTGCCACATTTTCACCAGTGACCTTCCAACAGCCTAAGATGAATTTTTTTTTTAGAAAATCTATCAGCCATGAAAAACTGCACTTATTTAAACACAACTTTGCAAATTCTTCCGCAGTTCTGACTGTCAGAGAATCTCTACTACTCACATGAGATAATCAATGGTGCATGGTGAAAGGGCAGTCAGCTGAAAAAGGCACAAGTTGCACAGGGTGTGGTACCTATGTTTGGTATTCATTTAGCTGGAGGCAAATGGCACACCTGCCTCACTTATAGAAACTCGCATTGAATTACCACCAATACATCACTGAAGAGGTGGTGTACAGTATGGCAATCAATCATGGCCTGTCAAATCGGCCCCATACATTTGCTTAAAAAGGGTGGTGAGGGGATCCAGCTGAGTCCTGACTGACGAGGAATCTGCATGCACGATTTAAACAAGACACCCCTGCGGCAGCAGCGCTCAGTTCACAAAAAAAACGTCATTTTTGAGAGCAGCGCTAACATGGCACGTTCTCATACCTGTGGTCTAAAGTTTGGAGAAATCAGGCAAGGAGTCTGAATTCAGAGAATTGTCGTTGGTGCTAATTAATAACCCTGTGTGTGAAGAACATGTCTGGAATTAAAATGAAACATCTAAAAGCTGCTTGCACAACTTTGGTTGTCAAATGGTGTTACTGACTTGTGTTTTTCCTCTAATTTCTTCACATGGCATATTTGAATAGACACTCCTGTTAGCTGTCACTCCCACGAAGACCTTTATGTGAGAGACACACATGTAGAATGCAGAGTTCTGTTGGTCTTTAAAGTCGGTATGACAACAAGCTCTGAGAGCCACAATCATTTCACAGGAGAAGATTGTGGAATTCATAAACATGTTATAATTCAGCAAAAGCACACAGGTCCGAAGCTGAAAGTGTGCATTAATGTTTTCAGAAATAGTTTGTTTTACAACAGCGTTGTAGGTGTTGTCAAGTTCTTATGTAGAGAAACACTACCCCACAGTGGTTAGATTTTCTCAGTGCTCCAAACTATTTTCGGTTCACTCTGAGTTGAACTGACTCCCCACCCCCCTCTAGGAGTGTTCAGAGATGGGATTCAGGAACACTGTATGCTGATGCGATGTGTTTTCTATTACCGATCGAGATTGAGTGTAGAAAAAAAACAACAACAAAAAAAAACACCTTCGACAACGTAACCTCTGTTGTCAGAATGGCTCCACTCTGTTTTTTAAGAAGTATGACAACTGTACAGGAGGGTAAAGGATGCATTTTTTTAATAGTCCGCATCCAAAATAAAGAAAAACATCAAACAGAATTGAGTAGATCAAGTGGAAAATGTATTTAACTTTGGCTGTCACAACAGATTTAAATTTTACACGCAAACATTTGTAGATCTTAAAACATGTTGAACATGATGAATTATTGCAGTGGATTAAACATCTCAGCAGTGTATGAGCTCCAGCTTGACAAAGTGACTAACTCTGACCTTAAAGCTACACTAATAGATTTTTTTATGTTCATTTTAAGTTGTCTGACTCACTCGATTGTCACAGAGAAGGCGCTCGGAGACAATCCCACGGAAAACTGTTGCACATTTCTGCAGTTCCACTGGGCTTTATTGCCTCTTTGTTTTGACTCATTGTCTCAGTGTCGTCTTGGAAAAGTGTCCTGTCTTTTCTGTGCCAGTACCAGGATAAAGGACCAAAAGGACCAACAGCAGCACCAACTCAAGCAAGAGTGGCCTGCCTTTTGAACTGCCCCCCCCCCCCCCCCCCCCCCCCCCTTCTTGTAACCTCCGCAATCACAGAGGCTTATGTTAGCAGAACCACACTACATAGCGCAAGAGAAGAGATAATTGAGGAGTTACGTGGGACTGGTGGCACACCATTTGTTACACAGCTCCCATAATTTCTATACCAGCATTTGCCTAACCTGACTGACTTTTTCACCTGAATGTCTGAAAAAAAAAAGAAAAACCTGGTTATCAGTTTGAATGTAAAGCCTATAGTTTGTTAGCCTGACCGCTGGTTTGTTTATCAAACTTCCTGGCACACAGTTCTGTCTCTAAAACCTATGGAAAGAAGTTTAAAGTATTTCAGTGTACGTGAGGGAAATTCTGCTGGTGAACAAAAAATGGAATATGGAGGTTTGCACAGGAACACACACATGTGGACACCAGGCAGTAAGCTGCTCTGCATGCTGCTGATGTTTGGCTGGCTTGTGAACAGGCTTTTTTTTTTTTTTTTTCGAAAGCAGATGCAAAGAAGGGACAGCAAGCTGATGAGGTATATACATATGAGACGATACGTATATACTGAACTTGAAAATAATTGTACCAGACTAAAATACCTTACTTGCATATTCAAACATTAAATGTAAGAAAATCTATCAACTGACTATCTTCTTAATGCAAGTAATCAGCTGTGAAAGTTTATTTCACCCCTTAAACTGCAGATGTATCATGAAAAGGATCAGTGGTGAGAGTCCAAAGACACCGTAAAGGAGGATGTAAAAGCACAACAAGCAGAGCAGATGGAGAAAAAATATGCAAAGCCATTGTTTTTATACAGGCCGTGTGTTATCATTTACTTCACTCGCATTTCACATTTAATTTCTTATTAAATAACCATCCTGTAGTGATCACACCAACAAGGGAATGAGTTCAGACCTTTTCAAATGCTTCATATTTTGTTATGTTTTCAAACTCACCTTTAAAAAGATTACTTCCCCCCATCTACACACAATACTTCATAAAAGCTAAAGTAAGTTATTGGGAGTGTTTCATAAACATGTTGAAATTGATTTATTCGTCTATAGTATTCAGAACCTCCATTTTGCACTTGGCTAAGACACCAAGGGCAGTGATTGCAGCCTCGTGTCTTCTTGGGAATGATCCCAAAAGCGTGGCACACATTTCCTCTTAAAGTTTCTCGTATTCTTTTTTTGCATGAAAATTTAAGGTCACCATCAGGTCACCGTCAAAGGTTTGATGATGAATGCAAGTTGCTGAGCTCTAATGCAACCGGAGTATTGCCATCGTTGACCATATGGGTGAAAAACAAGTCATATGGTAATTTAGGTAGAGGGACATGTTGCTTCCCTCACACTTCCCATTTTGCCTACTCTACTTTCCATTCATCCAACAAGAGCACTCAGTGCCATCATGATTACCCTTTGAATAGACATGCAGCAATACGTGTCAATTTCTTTAGAACTGCTTTAATATCAACGCCATTCCAACACAAACTTGTTTCTCTCATGGGTTATTTTTTTCTTTATCAAATTGAATTTGGCTGCATTTGTCCTGTTATCCCTACTGTAGACTCTTATAAGCTGTCAATAATGTGGTGTGCGATAAGAGAGTGAAGCCCTTAGGGACGATTTTATGCTAAGGCTTGAATAGATACATGTATCAGCAAAAAAAAATGATGGTGTGACCATAACACCAGATGACGCCATCTGTCCTCAGAGGACTGTCAGAATGATCACCTTCTCCTAGAACGGCCTTGGATGTCTCATGTTCATCATTCTCAGACTACAATAAAGCATCTTTTGTCTGATCGCTGAGAAAATACAGATCATCTCGGGCAAAGGATCACAGACAAAGAGCAGGCTTTGAAGTGAACTAATAAAAGTAAGTTCTTCATTGGTGTTTCAAGGTAATGAAACACTTGTCGCTTTGTTCAGACAGCCTTATGTAAATAACCTTGGGACATTGTAGTCTTTTTGAGCCCATGAAATGGGTCTTTGTGGTCTTCAATGTGCTATTGTTCCTTCTAAGTGTAATTTACACCCATTTATATTTGCCAGCTAAGTACTACAATAAAAATGGACCTAAATAGAAACTAGATTGGGTTGTACTGACTCAGATAAATGAGACTTGCAGATATGGTGACCTAGAAATGTTAACTATTGAGGCTTACAGCTAACATTCTCATATTAATGGTTACTCATGGATATAATTCCTAAGCAGCAATGGAGGACAAATTGCTCTAAAGAAGCGTCTCAAATCTGAAAGCCTAAAGCTGCAACTCTCATTAAAAGTTACTCACGGATATAATGGCTTACCAGCAAGCGAGGACAAACTGTCCCAGGTTTGTAATCGGAAGATGGTTTGTATGAGTCAAGGAAGACCCTCCTACGCTGTATCAGTGCATGTATTTCATCACAACAGTTTGCTAAAAGGCTCTCAGTGAAAGAACAATGTGTCAGTTAAAATGTTTTGTCCCCAAATGACCCCTTAAAATCTTGCAGAAAGCATCCCCAGCAAACGCATTCTTGCATGATCAGCCTATGTGGTCTTGTCACTCATTCATTTCATCTGTATAAATGCTCATTGTGATACTGTCCCCTCAAGCTATATTCTAGCATCTGAGGGAGAGCGCATCAGCACAGTGCTCACTGTTGTCTTTCAGTAGTTGGTGACATACGTCTGATATGAAGTACCCTCTCAAGTGAACAACATGGGCCTTCATCATACTTCTGTTGATGTCCAGAAGTGACAGTATAATTTATGATGCCCTACTGTGACCCAAAATATACTCTGATGTTCCTTCTGTCTAAGGGGCAAGGGGACAAATCACAATAGTCTAATATCAAATAAATCCAAACTGTTACTTTTTGAAAAACATCAAGTAGAATGATTTTTTTAAATAATAGAGTAAGACTGCTTTGGTACATTTCCTGGCAATAAGGCTCCAAAAAGCTGTTAACAGTGGAAAATATTCACTGTATAAAGCAAGAAAAGACACCCAGTGGACAATAAAATGAATGTAGACCCTTTTAGCCACAAAGACCGGCTCAGTGTGAAACGTTGCCCAAAAATTCCTAAAACATAATAACTGAAATTCACAGAGGCAAGAGAAACACATAAACACATATTAGCCCAACAGTATGTGTGTCCTGTAGCTCCAGGTCGTCCTTTGAAAACACGCTGTCAGATTAATTTTCAACCTCTCCATCTAAAAGTCCTGCTGATGGCGACGTTTGGCTTATCTTGCCTGTTCATTGTGGAACTACATTTGCCATTGATGGAGCACCAGAAAACCATGCTGCTTTCTTTTTGTATGGGCACAAAATCTACTGGATGTACACAATGAAAAGAAACAGAGGTGTAATCTGAACAGTGCGGCACATAGGGGGTGGGGACAGGAAATCAGTTAAAAGGTTGCTACATGTTTGGGCTACAAGTATTGACAAAGCAAATACCATCTTAGAGTTTTTTTGACAGATGGAATTGAATACAAGCAAAAAACTCAAACCAATCAATTATGCTGTCTTCAAAGTTGAAAATCGTGTTGGACCAGCGAGCAGAAGCTCTTGAAATCTCATGAATGAGACGCTTCTGAATGAATATATTGTACTTTTAAAAAGGACATCTTATGGGGGGAAAGTCCCATTTTTGTGCTTGAGAGCATGTATTAGGGTATCTCCAGTCACTACCAACTGTTTTGGGAGGCTTAAAACTCAATGTAAAACACATCACTGTACAGGGTTATCCAACCTTCTCCATCTGTACCGTCACCTAAATTCAACTTCAGATTATGCTGCATTCGCTGTACCTCAGAAATTGGAAGTAGAGCATCTTTGCTCCTGTTTTTTTTGTTTGTTTTACTATTAACATCAAATATCATCATAGTTAGTGAAGCTTTAGTTGTAGTTTACTTAACATAAGAAATGAATGAGTTAATAATGCTTGATTGGTATTTTATTTAATGTTTTATGTCCCAACACGGAAGTCTGACTTTTTGTTGGCTTTTTTTTTATTTTGGAGGTTCACTTTTTAGTACAGCACAGTTAAAAAAAAATGTTGAACAACTTACCATATAGGCAACAGTTCATTCGTTAATGATAGTTGCTATAAATGTAAACAATGATATGATACAACAGTGAATTTCAGAGTTTATGGAGCCTATATGTGACGAAGCAATTATTACATGAGTCATCAGTGGAGTTATTAACTGGCCAGCCGCCATAAAATGTTCAGCAGTCATGACTCAGGGATTAATAGCCTACCAACTGTCCATGGTCCAACTACAGACAAGGGAAATCTAAGTATTTGAGAATAAAATTGATCTGTCTGGAATGTGAACAGCGCTCTCAGGCCGTTTACTGTATACCTTTTGACACCATGATAACGGGCCCCAGTGGGGTTATTGGGTACTACAGAAACACGCCAAAAAATGATCTGGTCAAGTGGAGATATAAATGAATGGATGAAAAATTAATATCTGTTCTGTCTCTGTGCTTTTTTTGACCAACGCGTGCCACAGATATTTCATTCTGATTTTCGAAGAGATTAGGCAATTTTTAATTTCAGTAATTTGGTCGTGACTCAGTGTTGCATTGTGTATATACAGTAGTAGTAGTAGTAGTCGTCTGGCATATTTTATCTGAAAACTATATTTTCTCTCTGGTAAGTTTTTAATCCAATATCTGATCAAGTATAGAGCAAATAGTAAAAAAGGAAAAAATACACACCATTACCATCTCACCCTTTTTAATGATTTGGTGTTTAGAATCTACCACAAAAGTTTTACATGTCTTGACTCACTGAAAAAGAACCAAAATGAATGTGTTTCCTTTCTTATAAAAGCTCTTGCATTGTCAGTTTTGAAAATATAAACATTGCCGTGTATGCCCTCGCAACTGTATGTAAAAAAAAAAAAAAAAAAAAAAAAAAAAAAAAAGAATAAAACCCTCCCAGCAGCAATCTTGGCTTGAAAAGTGAAGCCAATTCTAAATCTATGAAGTTAAATGAGGTATTTTATCATAAACCCCAGAGGAAATTGTCATGTCCGACCTAATACTTTTAATAGTTTTCAAGACTTTGCACTTAAAGCTGTCCCTCCATTCTCTGTACCCCATCATGTCCTGGGACATAGGTGATTGGAGTCTATTCCTGCTACTGCTGGGTGAGAGGTGGGGAACATCTCGGAGAGGCCGACCACACAACATGAATGTCTTTAGACTATGGAAGTCCAGAACACACCAGATCAGGCCGTGAAAAGCCGTGAAAAGCCACACAGGCACTGGAAGAACAGAAAGCCCCCAGATGAGGTCTGACCAAGGAAACGACTTGGTGTGAGCGCTAACCTTTGCAACACCGTGCCACATTTAAAACCGTAAAAAAGAGATCATAACTTCATGGTTACTTTACTGAAAAAGTTTGCAGATTTCAAGACATAATTATTTCCTGCAGATGTTAATGTGTTAAGGAATGAACTGAAATGCAATGGATTGTCAGACTGACATTTCAATCCGCACAGCCAGCCATTCTACGTAATGTTTTGGCTCGGACCTGTGAATGGTACAACAGATGTTCTGGGCCCTGGCCGTAAAAATAGGCTGCAGTATTGACATATTGAATCTAAATGCTCAAATTCTTAGCTCCTAACCACATTTATACATACACAATGGTGTATGTATGGTGGATGTCATTGTGCAACAACCCTGACGTACATTACATAAGACAACTCCTTGCTTCAAAAATCACCCTATTTCCTTTTTTGTCCTTGCAGAGCTAACCCACTCCCTAGTGAGAGAAAACAAACGATTTTCTATTAGTTCTCAAGACTCAAACAGTGAGTGTGACTCACCGTTGGCTTATACAACACAAACCTTCATAGTTCTCTAAGCTCTCCTATCCCCCCTCCTTTTGTCACTCCTCTCATTCTGTCTTTCTTTCTCCATTTTCTCCGGCATCATGCAAAGTCTCAAGTGTAGACCGAATGTCTTCTTCCATTTGGCTGCTATTTCGGTCTCCATGTCAACAAGATATGAGTCACCACACCCTCCTAAAACATGGACATAATCACTAAAACACGCTACTATTAATATTGCAATCAACCAATTCATTTACCACTTACACGTTACTGTGCGTCAGCCATGCTCAGCTTGAACAGCTGGCTCTGTGATGTGAAGATGAATAAAAGTTTGTGAACATTTGAACAAAGCACCGCTCTGTGAGCATTTTCCTCTGAAGGAGATGAGACTATTTTTACATGCTGCTGTTAAAGCACTTTCAAACAAAATATACGATCTCATACAATCAGTGTGTGAGTGTGTGCGTGTCTCTCTCTAACACCTTGCCAACATAAACGTGTCAGCCTGTGATCCCTACAGTGACCCAAAATGCACTCTGCATCAAATGTATAGATACATTACAGAAATGCCACAAAATGTCATTGATTTTTTTTCCTTTAAATGGGGTAAAAGTTTATTTTTGTCTGTCTGCATTTCCTTTTTTTTTTTTTTTAGAAAAGAAACAACACTTTGGATGAACTCAGTTTAACGTAATTACCCCCCAATAAATTAGTTTAAAGTGGGCTAATTTGAAATTATTCATCCGCTAATGAGTAGTCAGGTGCTGTACAGTGACATTTGCTAATTTTCAGAATTATGCCCCTCTGGTCGTCTTTGTAATGTTGCATAATGCAATTACTGTAAATATTTTGATTATATACATTGATCATGTTCATAATTGCCTGGTGGCCCAGCCGTGGCTAAAAAGCTTTGCCACCTGACAGGAAAAAATAAGACAAAAAATTGCCAGCACAAAGGGGTTTTTCTGCATTTTTCTTTTCATTAGCTCTGTCTCGAAATAACAAATATACATAGACTATTGTGAGAATAATACCAACAAATATTTTGAATCGTCAAACCCTGACAGTCGAAATGAGCTCACTGCTCTGTGCCTTCCAAAGCTGCAACAACTTCTGAAGATGAAAAATGGAGTTAAATGAATAAGAAATTGATGAAAAAGCAAACAACTGCTTTTATGAGACAAAAGGTGGCTGCTTGTGACTAAATCCCAACATTTCTTTCCCAAATTGACTGCATGTTCTCTTCATCACTTAACAGCAAAGGACAAACAGAAAGAAATAGTTACTTGTCGTCTTGAAGCAAGTTGCACCCTTCGTGTATGAAATGCACATAAAACTGAGAAAAGCAGAACAGCTGAAATATTCTGTCAATCTGAAAAAGTGCACGGCAAGAAGTGTAAAATGATCATTTAAAAAAAAAAAATGGCAATACCTGAAGACAAACTCTCCTCATAAAGAAAGTTAAGTGAGTTAAATGAGATTTGATGATCACCTAAAAAGTATTTATTTTAATATCCTGGTTAAGCTCCAATAATGACAATCATTAACTAACAAGTGTTAGTTATTGCTTATTAATATATGAACTACTATGCTCTGCGGTATAATAAACTATGAACTGCCTTTTTTGCACAAAATCATAAACACACTAATTGGATTAGAAAGTTTGTACATCGATGACGCCCGTCAATCATGTTTTATGGAATTGCAGGCATTATTGTTAATGATTATTGAATGAAAGCATCTGCAACTCTGTACAAACGGCTCTATGCACTCCAACCGCTGCCTCACTAAATGTGGAGACCATCTCTGATTCATTACTTTATAATGTTTATTTTAACCTTTACTTTATTGCCTGTTAATTTGCCGTTAGTTCATTTTTATGGATATAAAATAATTTAATTAATGTGTGTAATAATATCAAATGTTTCAAAAAGTAACAAAAACAATAACAGTAGCAGGTATTTTTAAAAAATCTTGTACTCTGTGGAACTATTTTAGACAAACGCCAGCATCTGGTTTGATATGTATAGTTAATCTGTAGTATCATATGTCCCACTGTGTCCTCCAACAGGTCACTGCTCCTCCTCTTTGCCAGAATAGTTTTGTCTAATTTAGCCAACGACGCTTTCAAAAATCGCTCCCACGCATTTTGCAGTTTTTCATTTAGTCTGTTTCAAATCTACATCGTTAAAGATCTTATTTTTTGTCTCCTACATCAGATCAGAGACGGATCACATTTCTCATCCAGACGTCGCATCATCTGTTTAACCACAGTGTTGTGTGACAATAAATATTGGCACAAACCGGTGAAAGCAAAACAACGCAGTCGGCTGTAGAGTTTAAATATAAAATCTGTAAACAAGCCTCACTGTCCACTGAGAGAAAAAACACACAACTATATAGAATCCAAGTATAGCTGATAGTATTTTCAGCCTACCGCTCATGTGCAAAACAAATTAATAATTTCTCAGCTGATGTTCTCTATGAGAGACATCAGAGGGTTGGAATCACGTCACTGGGTCTCTCTTGCGCATGTCTTTCTGCCAGCAGAGCTAAGCAAGGCTTTCCTAGAGACCTCAAGGCATCTCTATCTTTGATAAGATGCTGTTAACAAAAGGAATCATGAGACTCAGAAATGCAGATCGACTGAAAGGGAATAACAGCGTCTGAGCCTGGCGTGATGAGCATTGTGGCACATCTTCAACGTGGTAGCTTAATTAACTGTGTATTTACCATAAGAGAGAGCTTTACATGATTTAATCCTTCAGATTTCATAACTGTGACTGTTAATCTCAAGAAGGACTCTTCTGGTTTCATTTTCCACAAGACTGCTCGAGTTTGCTGCTCACGAGTGATGGTGTGCGTCATTCGGCATGAAAGCGCAGACACCCACAGCACATACACATTTATACAGTGGCTGTCCTGCACACCAGGTTATCTCATATAGTGACCATTCTCAGTTGTTTTATCACTATACAAGCAACCCTTTTCACATTGTTTGTGTAGAATAAAGAAAGGGGGTGTGAGAGCAGCTTGTACGTGTACTAAAGACGAGAGCAGTTCTATATAAAAGTCCATTCACCAGGTTTCTCTACCTGTGATTAAGTGTGTGGACCTTAAATGATAATGCTCTTTATCTGGATTTATGTGGAACTTTTTATTGCTGCTCAACTTGCAGCAGATCTCTTTCGCTAAAAATGGTCCCCGTGTGATCAATTAAGGAAGTTTTTATGGTGATTATTTAACTATTTTGAATGGTACTAATGTGGTTAAAAAGAAACCACGATGATACTATTAGACTACTGCGGTACCACATAGTAAAAATGAAAAATAATTAGAAATGATATAAGAAGAAGAAAATAAAACTCCTCAAGACAAATATGTTGCAATGTGGCTTCTTGTTTCTGTCATTTTGTGCTGTTCTTTCAATTCAGGTTTTTACTACTGCTTATATTTGTGTCTCAACAAGTTTCCCCCTATCAAAACAAGCATTTAGGTAATTTCTTCATACCGTTAATAGGACCCATAAAAGCATCCTGTGAAGTACCGCCCCTAATAGCAGCAGGAGAGAAATATGACTCATGAGCGCATGAGAGCAGATGTCATTGTCACGCCTTTAGTTTAAGAAGTCACAAAGTCGTCATTAGTAGGCAGGAGAGGGGTGGATGGCATAATGATGCACAGTGCTTTCAACGGTGTGTATATGTGTGACTTGAGACCAACATATGAAAACTGTTTTTCACCTCTGAGTTACGTTCAGTCAGAAACACAACAGCCCTTCCTGGTTGGCTTTGGGATATAGCATTACTCGTTTTAGTTTATAATGAGGCTTAAAACATTTCTACCAAACTACAATTATAAACTTTCCCTGTATTATATGCAGGTTTCAATAGTGTTTCAACTAAAGCCACAGCTACACTGAAGATCTCAATAACATACAGCATAACATGTTAAAAAAGGCCTGGCGGTGAGTAAGCTCAACAACAGTCTCAACAACATATTCTTTTAAACATCAACACAGATGATACTTGAACACTCAGCAGTGTTCTTGTTTACTGTACTTGAGCAGTTCGTCTTTCATGCTCTGTATTTCTTTCAATTTTTCTTTGAGCTGCTCCTCAAGCAGACTACATTTGGCGGAACCGTGGCCCTGGGGCTTGGCTTGCAGAGCTCTATGGCTGGTTGCAGGCTGTTTCATTGCTCTGGCTTTGCTGGGTGCATCACAAGATGTTAAGGTGTCAACACTATTTGCAAGTGCCGCAGCGCCATTTCTTTGGTTTTTAGCCGACACAGATCTTTGACTGGATGTGGTTGGTTTCAGGTTTTTATTCCTGTTTGCAGTATCACAGGCAGATGTTGAGGCTTCGGTGTTACGACTTGGCAGAAGGGCATCTTTCAGAGTGTTCCTCGAGGAGGCCATCTTGTGCTTCTCTTTTAAAAGACAGCCTAAAGTATTAGAGCGTTAAAGCAGCAGTCTTGCAAGCTTATGAGTTGGTCCCTTAAGCTTACAGACAGAAGTTTCGACAACAGAGGAAATCTGCTGGTCAAACACATGTGGAATTTGCCAGAGAAAAGGGAATATTGTTTGATAAATGGTGTTTTGCATCAAAATCCAGTGACTATGACTCCTTACGTGAGTTAATATTGTTGGAGGAGTGCATACCTGATTGTGTTGTTTTGTATTTCAATGAACAGAAGGGGACTATTCTTGCGTCAGCTGCTGTTCTTGCTGACAAGTATGTGCTTACGCATAAGGCATCTTTCATTGTTACTGACAAGTCTTGTGTTAACTCTGTGCAGCAGTCTCAAACGGTTGAAACATCTGTTTCAAAAGAGAATCCTGAGTGTTTTAGTATCGCTGACAGCTGATCCTTCTGATCAGAAGCCAGTACGCATCTTGAGGGACACTGGAGGGTCCCAGTCTGTCATTCGTTTCTAGTGTCTTACCATTCTCAATTCATTGTGCCTGCGGTTTTAATTCTGTTCTGCGTGGAATAGAGATGGGCTACATTCCCAGGCCAGTCCACCGCGTTTACATAAAATCTAAACTTGTCACTGGAGTTTTCCCTGTCACCGTTTGTCCTGCCTTACCAATAGATGGTGTGGCTATGTTAATGGGGAATGACATTGCTGGAGGTTTAGTGCTTCCAAGTATAGAGGTATTAGATGATCCCTTAAGCCAGGAGACACCAGACTTCTTTTCTCCAACCACCGGGCTGACACTGATATTTCCAATTTCTGATTCTGTGCTAATGTCCTCATTTTCCAAGGAGGGTGATGTGCTAACTGAAGACAACAATGTTTTTCCAGAATCAGTGGAATCCAAAGAGCCTGATCCATTTTCGAAGAGTCCTTCACTTCCTCTGACCAGAGAAAATTTGTCCTCAGCCCAACAAGCTGACCAAACATTACAAAAATGTTTGAACAAGGCAATACAGATCAACAAGCCTACACTATGGAACAAGATGTTTTAATGCGTCAGTGGTCTCCATCAGATGCAGAAGCTTCAGACTGGGATAAAATTAAACAGATCGTTATGCCAACTATGTATAGACAGACAGAAAGTTCTGTCTCTGGCTCATGAAAGCCAGTGGTCGGGACACTTGGGTGTTACAAAAACATATTAGCTCATGTTAAAGCACTTTTTCTGGCCCGGTATGAAGCATGATGTTTCTAAGTTTTGCCGCAATTGTCATGTGTGTCAAATTGCTGGTAATCCAAATTTGGTATGTCCCATCAACTCTAAAGTGGTGGCGATTAATAATTACCCCACACCTACAACAGGATGTGAGCTTTCTGGGGATGGTTGAATATTACCGGAACTTATGCAAAAAAGTCTCCTCAGTTGTCCAACCATTAACTAACTTACTTATTCCAAAGACTGATTTTGTTTGGACAAATGAACTTCAGAATGCTTTTGAAAGTGCTAAATCTCTTCTCTGCCATGCACTAGTGCTGGCTGCTCCTGATCTAACCAAACGATTCAAATTTGAGGTTGATTCCAGTGCTGTTGGGGCTGGGGCAGTGCTCTTACAGGAAGACTTACAGGGTTTAGACCACCAAGATTGCTATTTCTCCCGAAAGTTTAACAAACATCAGCTGAATTGTTCAATTATTGAATAGGAGACTCTGGCTATTTTGTTGGCTCTTCAGCACTTCCACGTTTACATTACATTACATTATGGTCATTTTGCAGATGCTTTTATCCAAAGCGACTTATAATAAGTGTGTTCAACATCGGTAGGCAAAAGAACTTCAGGTCACAAGAAATCATAAGTGCATTTCCTTCCAAAACCAAACAGCAAAGAGCATAACTAGTGCTAGAGTAAGTGCGATAAGTTAGGTACCTAGACAAAGGGGAAGACAATTTAGAAAACAAATAAGTGCGTAAGAAACTAGGACGAAGTAGGTGATGTCCTAAGAGGGCGGATCAGGGTAGTGTTTCCTGAAGAGATGGGTTTTCAGCCTGCTGCGAAAGATGGGCAGCGACATCAGTCGGGAGATCGTTCCACCATCGGGGTGCCAGAACAGAGAAAAGCCGTGACCGTGTCGATCGTGCGCAGGGACCACTGAGTGACGGGGCACCCAGGCGCCTGGAGGCTGCAGAGCGAAGTGGTCGGGCGGGGGTGTAGGGCTTGACCATAGCCTGGAGGTATGAAGGAGCTGTTCCTTCCACTGCCCTGTAGGCTAGCACCAGAGTCTTTAACTGGATGCGAGCAGCTACGCGGACCCAGTGTAGAGAGCGGAGAAGGGGAGTGGTGTGGGATAACTTGGGGAGGTTGAACACCAGACGAGCAGCAGCTTTCTGAACAAGCTCCAAAGGTCTGATGGTAGAAGCCGGGGCGCCAGCAAGGAGGGAGTTGCAGTAGTCCAGGCGGGAGATGACAAGAGCCTGGATGAGCACCTGTGCTGCCTTGTCAGTGAGGAAGGGGCGAATCCTCCGGATGTTGTAGAGGAGGAATCGGCAGGAACGGGTCACTGATGCGATGTTTGGCGAGAACGACAGTTGGTCGTCCAGGGTCACACCCAGATTCCTCGCGGTCCGAGTTGACATCACCACGGAGTCATCAATGGTAATGGCCAGATCTCGGAACGGGCAGACCTTCCCCGGGAGAAACACCAGCTCAGTCTTGTCCAGGTTGAGCTTAAGGTGGTGTATCGACATCCACCCTGAGATGTCTGTCAGGCACGCAGCAATGCGTGCTTCCACTTGGGTGTCAGAAGGGGGAAAAGACAGAATCAGCTGGGTGTCATCTGCATAGCAGTGGTAGGAAAAGTTATGGGAGTGGATGACAGAACCAAGAGATGATGTGTAGAGGGAGAAAAGAAGAGGACCCAAGACCGAACCTTGCGGAACCCCAGTGGTGAGCCTACATGGCTTCGACACAGACCCTCTCAGTGTTACCTGGTAGAAGCGATCTGTCAGGTAGGATGAGAACATGGAGAGTGCAGAGCCAGAAACACCCATTCCCTCCAGGGTAGAGAGAAGGATGTTGTGGTTCACTGTGTCAAATGCTGCAGACAGGTCCAGGAGAATCAAGACAGAGGAGACAGTTAGCTCGAGCAGTTTGGAGTGACTCAGTTACTGCTAGGAGGGCCGTCTCAGTTGAGTGGCCCACCTTGAACCCGGACTGGTAGGGATCCAAGAGGTTGTTCTGATGGAGGTAAGAGGACAGTTGTTTAAAGACAGCACGTTCAAGAGTTTTGGTAGGAAGGGTAGAAGGGAGAGAAGTGGGACAGAGAGGGAGGTGAGGGAGAAGGTGGTAGAGAGGGAGGAGTGGGAGAGCGACAAGTGTGGGTGGTGTGGACAGCTGGGGGGTGAGGGAAGGAAGATCGGATATCCCTAACCTTGTCAAAGACGTCGGCAAAATCGTCAGGGAGGAGGGAGGAGGAGGGAAGAGGGGGTGGGGGTTGGAGGAGGGACGAGAAAGTTTGAGTCAGAAGCAGAAGTTTGAATTTTGTTACAGAAGAAGGCAGTTTATCTTCAGCATCCAGCATTTTGCCTATTGTTGTCTACACTGATCATAATCCACTTGTATTCCTTTCGTGCATGTATAACCACAATCAGCGCCTCATGCGATGGGGTCTGCTAATGCAAAAGTTTCAACTAGATATTCATCATAAGAAGGGATCAGATAACGTTCTTGCAGGTGGCCTATCCAGGTTGTGAGTATGATTCTCTTGTTTTTCATAAAACATTTGTTAAATGTATGATCACAAAACCTTGTTTTGGAATTTAAGAGGAGGGTTTTTACGGCTCTTGGCCTTGGAAGAAGTGGTGCAACCTCCCTCTTTGCGTATTTCAGTGTGGCAACACACACTGAGGATTGGCTGCTTGGTGCCTTCCATTGGTGCCAATCCATTGGACCGGCTTGGGGACACTGGACCAATCAAAATGGCTGATGAAACACCTGTTGCTTCAAAAGGACCTGAGGAGGACTCGTTCACCAGGAAAGCTTCGGACTGATGTACAGCTTGCCCCCTTTGTTCTGATTGAGAGTCTTGAGTGTTGTGATTTTGTGAGTCTTTGTGAGTCTTTGTGGACCTAACTATAAAAGCTTGTCTCTTGAATTTAGTTTAGGTTTGGTGGTGCTTCACCTGTGAGAATGATTTTTTTTTTTAAATTCTTTGTTGACTGCCTTTGTTGAATAATAAACCCCTTTAACTCCAAATCCAAGATCTGACACATTTTTATGTTGCCTCTCCCGACCCCCGGCTAAGTTGGGTCGTAACACAAGGTTAAAAACCAGTAATGGTTAGGGCTAAAATACTTTACTTTTCCAACTTGACTGATATTCTCATGGGTCCCATTTTGCTGATTGACTTGGTTACAAGTAAACCAAGCGTGTTGTGATGAAACATTCTCACTTCCTGGTTGGCTTTAGAAATGAACGTCACTTGATTAAGAATAGAAATCAAAACTACTTGGGTAGAGCTTTAAAAATATTCACGGCTGGGGCTAAAACACATTCTTTTTTCAATGTGACGCATAAACATATGACCCATGGGCAAGTTAAAACTTATGTGAACTTGAAATGAAAGTAATGAAACTCTCTACATATCTCTACCATAACTCTACATATCCAGATAATGCAGCTGGAGATTGAACCATTCCTGCATGTTTCGCTCAATTAGACTGAAATGAGGCCAGGTGCTGTGTACATGCTACATCCAGCCAAATTCCCAATAAAACTGCACTAATCCACATTTCCTTTGTCAGACTGCCCAACACATCAGAAATTGGGATTGAAAATCAGCCCATTAATGCTACATGTAAACTTATGGTCACCTTAAGCATTCCCAGACTGTTGCTGAGCTCTAATAAAATCCTCATTTTATAATTCCAGTAACATTTGACAAAATCACTTCTCAAGTAAACTCAAAGACAATGTCTTTGCAGTAAATTCAGATATACTTACATGTTCAATGATCTCCCACTGAGAAACTCACATTTTCCACGGTGTTGTGATGTCGGACATACGTCAGTAACTTAATTCAGCTCCTGTGCATGTTCGATTAATCAGTCAAGTTAAACTGCTACCCTTGCTCGACTCAACTGTGCATGTCACTGTGCTGACGGTTTTTTGAAAGATTTTTCCATGTTAGTTTGTGTATAATGCAGAAAGAATGTTTTCTGCTGGTAATTCTGGTCTTTTTTAACATTTGTTATGATGAGTAACTATGCCATTGGGAGAACTATTTACATAGGGAAGCAGATAGAGCTTTCCATAGCCCGTGCAATAATCAAGATAATACTCCAAATCCAGATGGGTTGAAGAGGAAATGTCATGGATGTAGGCCAGAAGCAAAAGGAGACAAAGAAGGAGGAAGTTTATATTATTTCTTCTTTTGATTTATTTAGGAAACGGCACATAAGATGGATGAGCTTAGAGCCATGTCCAAAACACAGTGTGAATATTCGAGACACAGTATTCTCATTCTCAGACAATATGGGAGGGAAGAGATTGCAGACAGAGCAGCAAGTGTAAAGGAGGAGGTATTGCAGTGCTTATTAAGACGTATGGTCTAATCCTGGACATGTAACTGTGAATGAGGGTCTCATTAAATTGTTGGTTTCCATACATGCTATCTACTGTAAGATTTGCTTATTTTATTTTAGTAGCCGTATTTTAGCACTAATCAGCCACACCTTTAAAACCACTGACATTCAAAGTGATTAACACTGCTCATCATGTTACAGTTCAATGCTCTGCATGGAAAATCTGCATCCTTGTAGTCTCATGGAAGTTAATCTGAAACCTGCCATCTACCTAACTGACAACAGCACTCCCATGTAGTTGCAGTCTCCCCCTGCAGGACAGCAGTGGGCCTTGCAAAAACTGCTCAGAAGGGATCAAAAACACAACAATGTGTCTGAGGTGTTCATCCGGCCTCCAAACTCCCCAGAAATCAATCTAATAGGATATGATGGCATGTGTGGAGAGCAGCCCAAATCCACAAAGACTCCACCCCTCAGGGATCTAAACCAAAAGATATATTGCTAACATTCCGGTACCAGACATTCCTAGACAGAGGTTATTTGTCCACACCCTGACTGGTCAGAGCTCTTTTGGCAGCATGAGGAGGACCTCGGCAATATTAGACAGATGGTCATAATGTTATGGCTGATCTGTGCATATCACGCGGCGCTGCTTCTGACGCTGCATGTGATGTCATCAGCTAGTTGTTGCCTGGTTACAAACACAACACACAAATGCATTTATGGCAATCTCTGGAGATTTCAACCACGGCTCTTTCTGCTACACCAACTTTCGCAGAGTTTGTCATCATGTTTGTATGTTATTTATTCATACCTCAACCATTTTTACTGCAACAATTTAATGTTCATTAAGGGGATTAATCCAAGTTGGAGATAAGGAATTTAAACAAATGTTGCAGATTTTCTAATCAGATAACATGTATAAGAAGTACACAGATTGCATAAACAGTGCCAGCATATAGTGATAAGAGGCATTTGACTAAAAATGACCTTCGTCAGGCATTAACTGTTATTATATGGATTTATCAACAAACAAAAAAAACAGAGACAAGTTTAATTCAAAGCTGAACATGAAATAGACAATGGAATAGAGTTTTAAATTGCATTCTCAATCTCTCCCAAATCACACTGATGATACAGTCTCTTGTGGGACTTAATGAAAGCATCCAGTTTCCACAGCCAAAGGCAGCATGCCAGGTCTTAACAGAGCACAAACGGACCTCTGCAGTCTGCTCAGGTTAAATGGGACAGCATGGTTTTAAATGGGCTTCATATTTATGTTTTCAGTTTGCTGAATATGTCATTCAGACCCTTATATTGGTACACACTAGAATAATCTAAAATACATTTTCTCATGACTTTGTTCTAATCACTACATTTCTGTCATCAGGCAATAAAGTTATTCCACAATCACAGCATGTCCCCTATTTGCGTTGTTAATTCACCACATTCACAACACCCAGACTCCTGTTGCATCCTCCAAAGATGGATGACAGATTTAAATGCTTGTATGTTTAAAATTTGCAGGCAGGTGTAAAATTAGCAATTTTTTATTTTTATTTTTTTTAACAAAACTAAAAGGTGTTGCGCAAGCACGAAATCCAGAAGAACATAATTCAGTAACAAGGCTGAGCATGACAGGAACTGAAAAAAGTAATTGACACAAGGGGAGAGAAACACTCATGCACAGAGACACACTCAGCTCAGAGAAAGATCTAACAAGAAGCAAATTGAACCTGGTGTGTGTCTACACTGAGGGGAGATAATCGCTAAAGCATTGCAGGTGTTGGCAATCAGTAAACTAGCATCTGGTGTGAAAGCAGAAAAGAAGTCAAGTTCAACAGAAAAAACAATAGGGAAAGTTCTGTGAAATAAACCAGAAAGAAAGATGTTTTAAAACCAATGACAGAAGCTTAAGTAGAACACAGAGCATGGAAATGCAAAAGACAACACCACAACAATGACAAGAAAAGAGCAGAAATAGACCTATTCACTACCGGACAAATATCCTCAGAAATTAAATCACAAATTAATATCCAAAACACCAGACATAACTACACCAACAGATTGAGCCAGAGAGTTACTCTTGTGAATTGAACTTGCTCATTTCTGAATGTGTGTAAAGAGCCAGAACTGGGACAGCTCTATGTATCTTTATCCACTTCAAAGTCAGATTGAGCAGCAGGACGACAGAACGTTGATACATAGTGTATGTTCGGTGTTGCGTACCCCAACAGTGCTTCATTCAATCACTAACACTGCAGGTAAGGTGCACAGTGTTCTTTAGATCAATCTTTAACGATCCTATAAATAAAGGCTGCTTCATAAACGATAAATCTTGAAGCCGTCTCGCCATTTTCTTGCAAGAAATACGTAAAAAGGCCCAGCTGTTGCTGCGACTACCTGGCTTCTCATCTGGCCTGTTGCTCCACCTCTGTCCCTTGCGGTGAGGTGATGAATACAACAGTTTTATATTTGCAAAACTGACCGTCAGATCTGTTACTCTTGATGATGCTACTGCAGAATAAAATTGTCACTATATAATTTTGTTTTATCTATATAATCAATTTGTCTGCTGGGTTTACTTGCATCCCCTTGATTGCTGCAGATAAGATAGCCTCAAGCACAACTACCGAAGTAGCTCGAGCTATTTTTATATAACATATATGAAAGCTAAGATTACACTCATCTCTGTCATCTCACATACTAATTTACCAAAAAGATGGAAGAGCATGGGCTGAATATTTGCTTGGCCACACATTTTCTTTCCTTCCAAAAGGAGGCTATGGTGTGCCTTATGTGATCTATTTGCATCCGTGCTTATCATCAGTTATCATCAGCAGTGAGGAGCTGAGGCATGGACAAAAAGTCTGGATGTCCGTGCACTGCTTCCCCGCATTGAAAAAGCCACATTCTTCACCAAAAACTTAACATGTTATAGCACCGGGAAAAAAATAAACCACTTGAGGCTGGACTATTGGTTAGGATGTTGGGATGTTTTTGAAGGGACATACGTTTGAATAATAGTTCGACAAAGTTAGAGAATAATCAAGGTCTCTCCATTTCCCAATGCTCAGTAATTTTCCAGCTGCCTTTCTCACACACACTGAACCTTTTCTCTCACCCTCATTTCTTGGTACTTCTATCCCCCATTCAACACTTAGACTCATGCGTCATCCTCTTTTTCTTTGAAAGTCGGCTCACAGGCAGTCCATGTCATGATGACATTTCATACCCAGATCTTGGATACATATTAAATTAAATTCACCTACTTTCACACCATCCTCACTGCTATATATGTAAGTGACATCTTATCAATTAAAATATCTTCCTCTATATGATAATCAGCTGGAGGATTCATACCAGCCAGATTTCATATGCTTCATATTAATGTGCACACGTCTGCCACATGCAGGAGCATGCAAATACAAGCCGCGTGGATGAAGACACCGAACGCACCATTCCGGCTGCTTTAAAATGAGCAAGCTCGACCTTTGAGTTCTTGCTCATAATAAGAGCAAGAAATCTAGCTGGGACCAAGGGGGTGGTGGTAAATTTGCCACTGAGGAGTAAAAAGAAACTAAATCCAAGGACACTATGAGTTTTTACACTGAAACGAGTAGGCTGAAAAACATGGAGCTTTTGCTCATAGTCACGCAGCCTCCTTTTCAAGTAAAGACTTCAAACAAAACTTTAGGATCGTTATTTTGCCCATCAGATAATTAAAGAAAATTCAAATTCTTTGCAGTTACTAAGATATTGCTTTAAGCCATATTTTTATCCAGTATCACTGGTTTTGAATTTTAGGCGAAGCACAAATATTATATAATATAAAGAGACCAAAAGATGTGTCATCTCAGTCTCACATAAACTCGTAGTAGCTGTGTTGGTTCTGTAGCAGTCACAGTGCCGTGTGGATTAAGAGTTTTCAAACTTTGACAAAACCAACATTCCTGTGGGGGATGTTTACGTATGTGGATATAAACCAGATCTTCATTTTCTTTCCACAAAGGAAAAAGAGACAGAAACTGCCTAATTTACGTTAACCTTCTACCCTTTTGAGAGTTTTTGGGGAGTCGAACTCGCAACAGACGCTCTCCATAAATTGGGATAAACTCGAATGAACAAAGGACCTTTCTGTTGGAGATGTTGGAGACCTCACTATCTTATCTTCACCATGAATCGAATTGACATATTAACACCCTCTCCCACCAGAGAAAGAGACCAGATGGCTACATACGAACTGAGAAGACTTCACTAAGACTCACTTTTAGTCTAATCTTAAAACTATATTAAATGTGTTTGATAACCGTGTACAATTTCTTTCAGGTTTCCAGCTTGATCACAAGACGCATATAGAGACAATTTGTACGATTCTGGCTTAAATATTGACAAAGAACTGATCTTGGTTGAAAATGCCCAACCTGCCTGATGGAACCACATTGCCCCCTAGTGGTCTGCAGTGTTGATTAGTTGAACATTTAAATCCCAGAGGACTCAGTAAAATGGACAAGATATATGCAACTATTAACTTCTAACGATGTCCCTTCGGTATCTATTTGGTATTTGTTTGGTATCCCCATTGTTAACACAGAAAATTAACATTGTGTGGTTCACTATTCATATGTCACGATTTCATAGATATTCATCTGAATTTTGAAAGTCATAATCATCAATTACGTTGTGTGTTATTTTGATGTCTTTATATTGCAAGTCTATGTTATATCTTTAATCTGCATATCTTAACAAGATGTGGTGTTTTCAGAATCACCGAGACAAATGTTCTATGAGACGGAGTAATGGAGAAATAAGAGTTTCTTTGTCTCATCCAGAAATCCCCATATAGCACAGATCACCTTACACAGACACCCAGGCAGACATGCACACAGTTCAAGCATATCATTGGCTGAAAGAGTAGTGTAAGCTTACGTCACGCCCCGCCTCCGAGAGTCAAAACCCGGAGCCCGCGAAAAACACAGGCTCTCGCTCTCGTTCTCTCCCCTCTTGCTTCTAGTTTTTGTTCCAGAAGAGTTTCAACCCAGAGTTTCAGAAGGAGATTTGAGCAGAGAACAGTTGCTCAGAGAGAGTTGGAGATGGTTTGAGAAGAACAGAAGAGCTCACCAGAGTTTGGGAGTTTTCCCATAATCTCAGGAGAGGGCGGAAGGACGTGAGGATGAGCGATGCAGAGGACGACCGGAAGGAAGCCCTCCAGAACCCAGTGAGACCCCGGAGACGAGAAAGAAAGACCCGAACAAAGATAAGAACAGGATGAAGTTTTCCTATCAAGAAAACCAACTCCAAGCAACCTTTTATTAATCTTCTGTGAACTTAAGTTCACTTCATCAGAGAAGCAACGGACCCACTGACACTCGAAAGATTCGATCATCTAACCACAGCCCTCGGCACCATCGTTCCCGTTTCCCGGTGAAAAGAAGCAACTGAGAAGTCCGCTAAAGTCAGCCACCACAACCAGGAAGGCCCAGAGAGCGGAAGAGAAATCCCCTCGGACCCCGCGTGGCCGCTGCCGTGTTCCGAGCTGACTAAGCAGAACTTCAGCACAGTAAGACCGACCCGTTTTCACCTTAAAGTGGGTTTGATGGATGTCTCGAGGCTTTCACAGAATGATACATTAATCCGAAATGTCAGTATTTAGCGTCAAATAGTCAGCCAACCTAAACTATCTGAATACATCCAGTATCTCCCCATTCCCCATATTTTATTTTCCATTCACTAAGTGAATAATCACCCATATTCAATGCATCTCCTGTTTGTTTTAAAGGTTCATGTTTTGGTCATATCATTTTAATAAATAGTTCATATATCTATATATATGTTATAATCACAGATTGTGTCGTATGCTTTCTTTACGTAATGTCTGTCCAACCAAACGAGAACTTCACGAAAGTAGCGAGATATGAGACTGATTATTAATTGATTATTAATTGATTATTAACTGATTATTAATTTAACATACCAGGATCGTAATATTCCAACAGTTTTCCTACCTGACTGTAACGTAAAGTTAAGATATCGGTAGGTGGTGCCCTTAATTCGAGGTTTAAGATAAATCCTTATATTTGATATATATAATTGCCCCGAGCATGCTACAGTTCACAAGGCAAAGCGTAGTAATTTTGCAAAAAAAAAAATAAAGATGCATACTTTTTGGAGGCTTATTATTGTTAACAGGCTTATATGTGGTATTCATCACCATGACAACATCAGAGGACAATATCTATAGCATATGGGTTCACCTTGAGTGGAAAAAAAAAAATCATTCTTTTTTAGACATGAGACACGTAAACACGAAAGGCATCACAAATCTATTCGGTCACTCAGACATTGGTCCCTTTTCTGTCAAGGTTCCTCACACTTCATTAAAACTTCCTTTTGAATGTGGCAAAGAGAGCCGCATTGTGCGTAATGTTCGCCATTTGGACAAGGTGGACATTGAATAAGTGAAATGTAGGATCAAAGTATCTCCATTATTACTCGTTTTAGCCTGTCGTGTGTTCAGGGGTGGTGAAAAAAAAGGAGCAGTGCACCAGTGACGACTTAATGCACTTGGGGACTCTGTCTCCAGTGTCAAAGCTGAGTGCATTTGTTTGAACAAAATTCAGACATGACATTGACACCTTCTGCCGCCACCAAGTTGCAGGTTTGTAATGGGATGATCCCACTGTCACAACTATTGGACTGAATTGAGAACCTTTTTGAGCTTTATGACATTTTTAATTCATTACACACGATTTACAACAATAATTTAAAAAAAATGTAGCACAGACATTTTTAGACTTGGGGGGATTTACATTTAATTGATTGATGAATTATATATCTCGGGATATTCAAACTTGGAAAGTTCAAGTGTTTCAAGTCAAGTTTCAAGTCCTGAAACTGCAACAGCCATCAAACAATACCAGGACTCTGAAACTGAAAGAATCATAGATTCTCAAGTACACAAACACAAAGGTTTTTTAACGTGTGTAGTGTTGTTGTTACAAACAGTGAGAATGTGTCCAAATTCTGTGACAGATTTTCAATGACAGTTAAATATTCATTTTCTAAAAACAGCTTGCACAACAGCTAAAGCTAACCTATTTGATTTATTTTGGAAAATAACAGGAACAGGAATAGCTCAAGTGTTTTGAATGAAAATACCATACTGTCTGAACTGTAGTGTGTCATGCACTATGTCTCTAGATTGTTCTGGCAGTGAAGACACTTACGTCCATAATAAACATTACATTCATTATTTCGTTTATTTTTATGTTTCTCGGAAACGAGGACATCGGGATGTGGAGTAAACTCGGTCACGGAAAGCGCTCATGCCTTCGTGGCCTTTTGTATGATATGGAAAGAATGCTTCAAGGTTGGCCCATGAATCAGGATGATAGGAGGTATATAAATGTGTCTGACGTGGTTATGCATTCCCAAGGAAATATTTAAAGCAACCTTTACATTCATGTTCTCCTAACTGTGTACAGACGACATGAGCACAGAGCATAACAGCACGTCCAACCCAAATGACGGATTAAGGAAAGGCATCCTTGGACTGGAGAATCATCATCACACATCTTGGCATTTCATGATGTAAAACATTTCAAGAATGACCATTGATGAGGTGTTCTGAAGCAAAAGCCTTTTTTGCATTCCAACAATTCTGAAGCTGTGTGACCACTAAGGAGAGAGAGAGAGAAAAAAAAAAGCTTGTCTCCATATTCGGTGTTAGAAACAATCCTATTTCTCATTGCTCGTCTTCCTTTCTGCTTGCGTTTTCTTTCTGTCCCCGCCTTCCTCCTTCCTTCAGTGTTATTCTCACCTCCAGCTCCCAAAACTGCAGCCTGGCTGACTCATCACTGGCCTTGCTATTAGACTCCTGCCAACATTCACTGATTAAATCATAAAGGAAGAGAAAAATCAACGTTATTGAACATACTGGGCCCTATGCATGTGCCAGTGATAAATAAAGAGAATACAGTAAACAAGGTAATAAAGTCTAAGTAGGCAGCTGTTAGCTGTATGTGATAAGAATATTTTTAAAAGTCATGTCTGAATAGGAGATGACATCAATAAGAAATCTAAACAGAGTTGACAGCAAAGCGCAGATGTGGAAGTGAACTTCCGATGTATTATTTCAGTAATGACTACAGAGACTCCACTTCAATACTTTGTTGCAATAGTTGCAATACTACCAAATTATTGTCAGTCGTTAAATCTAACAAACATGGCTGATTGGTGTTGGATTGTAGCTCATGCAGGAAACACAGAACAACAGTTTCATCCTACAGGAGTTGCATTTCTTACGCTTAGTTCTCCAAATAAGATAATGGAATACTTCAGACAGATGAAATTAGAAATTTATTGTGGGGAAGGCTAAAGGATTTTAGCATTTAACAATCATCGTGAAGCCCAAGTATGAACCCCACTGAAACATAGTTACCCATAACTGCTGGATGTTTAAATAAAGAACGTTTAACTAACAGGTTTTCCATTTCAATGGCATCCTAAAGGTTGTATTCCCACAAAACAAAATGTACAACAAAACAACCATTCCTTATGTGAGATGGGAAGACACACATAAGAAGTGTGTGTTGGTGCTTTTCTCTGCAGAGTTTTTCATCTTTGTTCTTTTTGCTATGTTCGAGATGTTGCCATTTGTTCAAATTGCTGTCTCCCCACCATGACTGTGCCACACACAAACAGGCTCTCTCGGCCGAGCGGGTATTTTAGGATCAAAATCCCACAATGCTGCAGTTTCCAAAGGGATTGTTTGGTGGTCTTCTGTGATGTGAATTTGTGCTTGAGCACATAACTGCTGTGAGACACATGCTAAGCAACTATACCACTGGGTTGCTATCGCAAAGTCCCTATCCAGCAGTTTCTGATCCGCTAACAACTTAGACATTTTTCTAAAAATTGCGTAATTTGAGGTTTTTGCCATTTAAAAAAAGCCTCAGATAGCAGAAAATGACCCACGGTTTTAATAATGTTAACACCATAACCATTTCGTTAGCACACACCCGAATGATCCAGACCACAAACTGCCACAACTTCCGCTTTTGTAGAAGTGCTCACACTCGATGATGATCAATCAATCAACTACAATTGATTAGCAGCACCTGGCTGTACCTCTTAATTCTGATGGAAGTTGTAAGGAAAGACCTGTTTTTTTCTCACGCCGTTTCTGCGTTTTGGCTTAGTTTTTGTTAAAAGACAGAGTAACATGTCTTTTTTTGTTGTGAGGTTGTATTTATCCTATTTTAAGACCTGGCCACGACCAGATGTTTTTTTAATCATGTCCTTCACACCTATTGATCAACAATACATATTTAGAAGCTTTTTTTCTTGAATATAATACAAAAAAAAAAAAGAAACCAAGCAGATACAAACTGAAACAATGCACAAGGAGGAATACTGAGACACCCAAAGAAGAACAACTTTAAAAAATAAGAATGACAGTAAGAGTTATAATAACCTAGATCCTGGAATATAAAGTCATAAAATAAAATAAAATAAGTTTAATCATGTTGGGAGTCCTGTGACAAACCATTGTTTTTGCGGTGTGACTCTTGCTTGTTAATGTTCAGTTAGGTTTAGGCACTATAACTTGGTTATGGTTAGGAAAAGATCATGGTTTGGCTTGAAATATACTCCTCTACAATGTTAACCTGCAAGTCGAAAAACATAACGACAGCAACATGTGACACAGTAGGAGTGTGATGATGTCCTTAGTATGATGGCTTCTTTTCCATTTTTTTTGCTCTGGTTAGTTCTCCACCATGTGGTAAGAAAAATATCCAGGTATATGAATCACAAAATGTCCTCGACTTCAAATAACCTGCAATTTCATTATGAGCATGAAGAGTATGTTTGAAGAGTTGCTTAGATTTGTGACAGCAGTGCAACATAAATAGGTTTGTCTCAGCTATAGTGCATAGACAACATCATTGCTTTGATTCTGGGAATACCTCCGGCTCTTCACATCTTTCTCTATCAGATTTGAACGTCCCAAAATATCAGCTCCTATGTGTTTCCAGGTCTTTCTGGAACACTTCTTCAACAACCTGTTTTTAGCAGAGACCATTTTCCATGTTAACTGTATGTTGCACCCAGCATATTTTTCTTTGCAGCTGTCCAAAATTCCATTTTTACGTAAATCTCTTTAATAAATGCTCCCCTCATCACAATCACCCTCTGTGATGCAAACAGATATTCAGAAGCAGTTTATAATCAATTTGACGCCCGTTTCTACCTTTTGTATTGGCGTCTCCATTTCATTATAAAGGTGTGTGCACTGGAGTACAATGGAGAGTGAGTGCTGCTCCCTGTTATAAGGCAGGGGGGATGAGTCATCAGCGGAAGTGAGGATTGGAAATAAGGAATGTGGAGAGTGTGGCCTCTGGCTGAGATGAAAACCTCTGGTTCTGAGAAACAGACACAATCCTGTGCAACTAAGCTCGCACCAAAGAATGCTGATTCCCTTGTTATTTCAGTGAGCTTTGACTTATTTTGGAATGAGTCTGTGAATGTTCCACTGTGACAATTAGTTTTTTAGCTCTCTCCATCAACGGCAAGGTTACTATTTTTAGTCTAATTTTATAGTATACAGGAAGTGGGTATGTAACGGTGTTTAAAATACCTGATAACTTACCTTAATTATTTTATCACAGCGTTTATTTGAAGAGTGAAAGTAAGACATTTGCATTTTAGAAGAAAAGCATGCACTTGGCCAAAATATATCATGGCTTGACATTGGTTTGTACTGTCGCATCACAGATAATGTCTCCCCCAAGTTGCCTCAGAAGACTGAAACTGAGCTTTTCTGCATTGGGGCAGATTGTCAGTGTCAGTCATCCTGTGTGGTGTGAAGGGAGTAATGCAATCTATACATGTGGTTCTTTTGAAAGTCTTCACCATTTCATTTGGATGGGTCCTTGGTAGGAGGGTCCTGAATCATGTCTGTCTTAGGCAAAGAAAGATTCCTGCCTTGCATTTGGAAAACAGTGGAACAGTGGAACAACTGGGCATGTTAATGTCACAGCGGCTGTCCAACCTTTATTTAATTAAAATATTTGCTATTAAAGAGCTAATAGCTGTTAGCTTGCTATCTACAGTCTTTTAAATTGGTAATTTGCACTTTGCTGTTTTTTGATGGAACACTGCGATGCTAACGACTTTAAAAAGAAAAGGTGAAAACAGATTTTAGTGCATACTGCTCCAACGTAGGTCCATCATTTGTCTGCCCCCTCTCGAATGTGCTTTAAAAACACTGAGTATGTTACTGAGATATTATCGAATCATTTAAAGTTTAACAGCCACATCAGTTTTTGTATAGCTCTTGGTTACTTAATGACAACGTCAAACGTTGTGCTGCTTGTTTCTAGGTGCCAGATTTGGTTTAAAGTGGGACGGCACAAACACTTGTCAGACATTAATGCTAAAGCAGTAACTTCACTGTACTTGTAATTGTTTAATCTCACTGCATTAAATAAATCAGCCATATTAACCACCCCTGGTAATCATATTCACCTCTTTAAAGGGGTACTAATAGACTGAAAGAAAAGGTTCAGCCTGTAATGACTCTTGTCGTCATTTTGCCTTGTTATAATTGATAAAATACTGAAAAGCAATCAGGTGTTTTTCATTTCTAATCTATGCTATAGAGGGTGATCGGGAGCTTTGAAAAGATCTGTGGTGGGCAGCTTACAAGATGTGCCGGTGTTCCGCTCACAAAAGAATAAAGGAAATAAACAGCTTGTTTTGACGAAGTGTTTTTTTTAATTTAATTTTATTCATTCTATTTTTCCTGAGCACCAGCATCTCTTTTTCACTTTGTTCCCATCAAATGCGTAAAAAGCGTACGTAAACGAGCTATAAAAAAAATAAAAACTGCATCCAGTTTCTTTTCCAAAGTCCTCCCTTTGTGCAGTGGCTGCACCCGGATTTTCAGACAGCTTCTGTGTCATCACTCCCTAATTTGTAGACAACTAATCATACGGCAGAGAAGCGATTTTAGCTGTCGATCCAGAGTTGAACTTGTCAGATAGAAATGGGTAGAACAAACACAGAAAACCCTGTTTAGCAGCGGTAGATGTTGCTTAACACCTAGTATTTTTGATGCTATTGATAAAAGTATTTGAATAAATAAATAAAAGTTCCTGTCTTATGTGGTCTTTATATGAACCCATTTGAATCAAGATACTTCAGTACGGGAAGAAGAGAAAAGTCATATAACAGTACAAGGAAACCTGGCTCATCTTTGATATTTAAATGTGCTCAAATTGTCTGGCAGCTGAACTTGCCCTTGAAACCTTCTGGGATACACTTATTCTGTGAAAACTGAGTAACTGGGCTGAAAGAATGGTTTGTATCTAAAAAAAAATCCCTGATTAAAAGGAAAATTCCCCAAGGAATTAATCAAAGGTGCTCCATGCGTGCAGTGTAGAAATTTCGGAGATTAAAATTCAGATTTATGAGAATGAGTATGAGTCCATGTCACTTGGTTGTGGGTTTTTGAACTTCATTTGACTCAAAGGGCTCAATTCTTAAAGGGAAACATTTAGTATCCGACACATTAATGTACAAGAACATACCAGTCACTCCCCAGATTATCTCAATGAAGTGACGTCAGTCTTTGGACACGTCTGTGTTCTGGCGTTCAGAGACATCAGCCGACAACGTAGTCTAGTGAAAGTAGATAAAAGTGAGCCGGTTCTTCTTTTGTAAATCATGCTGGAGGAATGCATAGCATGTGCAGTATTTTACCCAGCAGACAAGATGCAAGTTGTGTATGCATCATTTATAAGAAGAGGGAGAAATGATAAATGATGAGGAGCCAAGGGTTCGCCCCTCCAACCTTCTGACATGATGCTACGCGATTAAGGTAATGTAATAAAGGTTTACTATGAGGATAGAGGGGCTGGTGAGTCATAGGTCAGCAGTGGGTGTAAGGTGAGAACATCGGAAAGCCTCGAGCGTTTAGGGAGATAATGAGACCTCGTGCATCTCCCAAGTGCCCCAACATTAGGAGTTATTACTTCCTCTCCTGCTGTAGCTACAAGCACCTTGTGTCATTTCCAGTCTGGGTACAACTGCTCTAATCACGTTCACACAGCTGTCAGCTAGATATGTTCACTGTAGAGAGTTTTGGTCTGAAAAACATGGTGGAGGATGGTTCGGTGATATATGATGATAATATGTATATTTTTTAAAAACTGTGGAAAACTAAACTAAACTAAAAATGAATAAACAGCTGAAAAAGCACAAACAAAGAAAAAACTGTGATTTGAAGTCAAACAAACAATCCCAGGAGGTGGGCCTACAAAAACTGTCAATCACTGCGGTTTGCTTGTGAGACAAGTCAATGGAAAACTTAACAAGGCGTACAGCAAGCAGTCTGTTTTAGTGACATCATTTAAACGCTGCAGTCATGATGCCCCACTGCGATGCGCCGTATCGGCCCACGTGATGCGAGATATTTATGTAAGACTCATTCAGGAATATGCGTCTCACAACTAAAATATGTAAACTGCTAGTTGGCTTCGAGTCCCGCTCCCACGGCACTTCATGACAAGTTTCAATATTTACATTTTTCTGTGGCATGAAAATACTGCAGACCGAACAAAAGAAGGATGGATATGAAGCAGAGCTCTTGCTTTGTTCTTCACAAGGAAACAACTCCTCATCCTATAAGAATTTTAAGTGTTGTCACATGGACACACAGGATGCCCCTCGATGTCATTCGATATACAATCATGTGAGAAAGAAAGAACATTTCAGTGTGAATTCTAATGTTTTACATCTCTGGACAATCCTCCTTTCCTTACCGTGTCTTAAAATAAGGTGAATATAACCCCAGGTGAACAACAACACATTATTTCACAAAAATATGCCCAAAATGCTGAAGCATTGTGTGGAAAAACTGCATTACTACTTCCATAGGAATCAGAACCTGTCTGATAGAGGGTTTTATCAGACAGTCCTGGTCTTCTTTGTAGTAATTCATGATTCATGTAGTTTCATGATGCTCAAAATGTTTTCAGTTCTGTACTGCAGGGAGGCCACTCCAACACCCACTCTGAAGTCACGCCGTTGTAATAGATGCAACATGTGGTTTGGCATTGTTTTGCTGAAATATGTAGTTCCTTCCATAGAAATGACTTTCTCTGTATGGAAGCATATGACGCTCTAAAACCTGTATGTACCTTTTAGCACTGAAGGTGCCTTTAAAAATGTGTAACCCCATACCATCAGAGATGCAGGCTAGTGAACTGAGAGCCGAAAACAAGGCGGATGGTCCCTTGCATCTTTAGTCTAGAGGACTTTGACTTGACAAGATCTGATGAAAATGATGTTCTGTAAATGATGTATTATTCAAAGTCTTCCCAATTATACGTAGATGAAAATTATTCTAAAAGTGCTCCACAATTTGTAAATGAATTTTTTGTCACTAGCTGAACCTTCACCTATATTTTCTGCTGAGAGACTCTGCCTCACTGAGGTGCTCTTTTTATACCCGATCATGTTAATCACCTTTTAAGTACCACTTTGTTGAGATGTGTTGCTGCCATCAAATTCAAGATCAGCTAATATCTTTCTTGAAAAAGTCAAACGTCTCAGCTTCAGTGTTTAATGTTTTCTATGTTCTATTGTGAGTGAAATATTATTTGATGAGATTTGCAGGTTAGTGCATTCTGTTTATTTACATCTTTAACAGCATCCCAACTTGGAATTGGGGGTTTAAGTGGTCAATGGAGACTAAGTGTGCACCTTGCAAAGCTTCTGCTTTACTGTAAGATTTAAGCACAGCCCATCTGCTGTGAATTTCTTTGATTGTATTTCGTAATGTTTTCTTTTCTTTTTTACTTTTTCAATATCAAACAAAATAAAGATGTTGATTGTTTGCCAATATGCAGACAATGCACTAGAAATGATGAAAGATTCTCATGATATGGCTACAGCAGAAGTATTTAATTCGGAAGGTTAACTTCTTCCACACAGCTTGAATTTAAAAGTTCCAGTTTCCAGCCTTACAGAAATAATAGCTATTAATCACGCAATAGGATCGATTAAAACAATTGCTATTTGATAGATTTCATTTCAGCTTGAATCAACAAGCTGTGTGACAAAGGAGCAGAGTTCGTTTTAATCAAACCAAACTGCTTTGATGACACAAACACACACTGCAGGTTTGAAATAATTTGGTCACCTTCCAGCTGTGGACTAAGTTAACATTGTTAAATGAGCAACTTCCATTTAGATTGATGCTAACGATTCAGCTGAGCTGCTGGCCAATGTGAACATGCAAGCTCCACCTATGATAAACTGTGGCAGCAGCATACCCGCTAATCTCAGCTATTTCTGGTGAAAGTTTGTAAAACTACCACATGAGGCGATTGATGCCGATGATCTTGAACTTTGTTACCATGGTTCTGCACAAAATCAATCCATCCAGCACTCATTCACTGCTGTAGCCCTCTAAACTTCATCACAAAATGAATCCACAACATTTTACTCACACACTGTGTCACTTCAGCATGTGGACATGTGGACCCTAACCCCTATGTGGACATACACTCTGTAACAACCACAGGAGTAGATTGTTAACTTGGCTATTCAACTCAGTGGTGTGCCCCAACTACGTATCAACCCTTCACAAGATAAACGCATTTCTTCTTAACCTCGTTCTTTTTAGTCAGCAGGCCAAGTTCTGCAAATTCTGGCATCCAGGGAAGGTGTATTTCCATGATGAAGGCAAAACTGTTAGCTAGTTAGTTGTCAGATACACATCTAAACGGTGTAGTTGGCTAGTCCTCAGCGAATGCAATGAAGCAGACCTGGTAGACCTGTTTGAAATGTTATAGCATTAGGGGTAAGGTCAGCTTTTGCTTGCCGAAGGTATTACTCCAATAATTCATTGAACCTTGATTTCAAACCCAACCCTAAAATCCTGAATAAAATAAATGAATGAAAATAACAGTTCAGCTATAGAATTTAGTACAACACTAAGTCCTTGAACATGCTTTAAAACAACTAATGCCTAACACACATAATAACGTGTTACCATGCAGCACTCTGCCTACCCTGACTTTTACCCTGACCGCACCAGTGCCTGAACAAATTATTTTTCAAAGATGATCAATGACATTAAAATGGCTTTTTTCAGCTAAAATATATAGCAACGAATAAATCAATACATAACACCTAACACAATGTCATTTAGTGTGGACTCCAATGCCACATTAGTGCAGAGCTGCAGAGCTGAAGTCCCTAACACTATACTGCCTAAAAATCTTGACCTTGATCTTGAATGCTGCAAACTTTCTCCTGCATAGCTCCTTGAAAGGTTCCTTCCAAAAACTTGAAGCAGATGTGTCATCTTTGATGATTTCTTAGCAGCCCACAAAACCTGTTATCGTTCCCAGGGCCCTCAAACACCGGTATTTTGTCACAGCACGTGGTGTTCTCTTAGTTATGCCTATAAAATAAAACATGAATGTGCTTCAGGACTCGTGGGGAACAGCGATGAGAAAGGTTCAGCTAAACTTAATTGTCGATTTTATGCATTATCCATGAAACATATGAACGCATGCTGTCGATATTTCCCTCTAAAAATCCACGCATCGTGTTTTTGGTGAAACTTGTGTCTTCAGTAAGAGGAGCCGAGCCTCGTTAGCCGAAACATTCAAACAAAATTCACTGCAACGTACGAATAAAATAAAATAAAGTGTGTGCAAGATTGAGAACAAACGCACACAGTGCATTTCAGCCTCTCAATTCAGTTAGGCCTCAGAATGATATATTTTTTTTCTTTCTACTGTCACTAGGGGGCTCAGACAAACTAGATTTCTAGCTGGTGAAAAAAATCAATTCTGATGTTTGATAACCTCAAACGAAAGATTTAAGAGACACAAATCCTCTAATGATTCACTGATCAAATCAATTCAGCAGTTCAATTCAAAATTAACTATTTTTTCTAATTAGTTAGTTCCTAATTATTGGTGCGCAGTAATCCCTCTAGTCATGGAAGACATTTGTTTTCATGGTGATAAAAAGTCAGCCTGTTAATGTGCCCTCCTACCATTCTAGACTATGACTCATATCTAAGCCTCACTGCAGAGAGTTATATGTGATGTGAATACTTATCAAGGCAACAATCCTAAACTTGTTTCCACACTTTCACCCCTGTTGTAAATCAGCTGGAGGACATGTTTGCTTTCAATAAGTATATTGATAACTGTCCACGACATATCAAATCTGAAAATTGTACACTCCTAATTCATGATGCACAATAAGATTAGTGTGTCACAGTTATCTTTTTATGTTGCCTCTTTACTAAGAAAGAGTTGGTACTTTTATTATTTTTTTAAGCCTGAAAGTTGCTCAGTTATTGAGTGTGTTTCGAGAGGGGAGGGGAAATGTTAGCTGACCAACTGAAATAACCGTTGTTTGACGTCATGACTTTATTTTTAGAAGGTAATATATGGGTGTGGAAGTGCCTTTTCATGTTAGAATCAAAATACAAACACATAACATACACACACTGATGCACCCATCTGCACATGGGCAGATCATTGTGTGTGTGTATGAGTGTGCGTGTGTGTGTGTGTGTGTGTGTGTGTGTGTGTGTGAATGTGCGCACGTAGAAGAGAGTTTTTATCTAAATACCTGAGACATGTATATTCACACCTGCTGATGAACAGTATTTGTTTGCACATGTGGTTGTCTGCACTTGCTCAAAGGGACGGCTGTGTTTATGTCTGTGAACTATATGGAGACACTACAGGGCTGAAGGAAGCTCCAGCTGCATCAGACATGGAAGCTTTGTCCACATGGCTCTCACCAGAAATATCCTCAAAAGCATTAACTGGAATTATCCTGTTGACTCCTGGAACTCAGTCCAACATGTGTGAAAAGCTGTTAACATTAAATACGTGTGTGCAGCAAGAAATGTATGTGGGGTTAGATGTGGTTGGAAAGAAGTATTTAAGAAGGGAAATATATATATATATATATATATATATATATATATATATATATATATATATATATATATATTTATATATATATATATATATGACAGTAGGGGTCAAACTTATTTCAGTTGCCTCCCCCCTTTCAGACAGGGATCCTCCTCTGTTTTTCTTATACACTAATATGCGACCACAAACTTTAAAGAAACAGCATCAGCAATCATAATCTAAGGTTGCGAAAACGCCAGCTAAGTTCTCCACTGGTTCTCTTCACACCACAATCTAATTTCTCCCCAAATTATTTTCCTTTCATCGTCTCTTGGGATACTTATCGAGCTCAAAATAACAAGACTGGGGTCTGACGTGTGTTTTCGATCTCCTCAGCTTCAAAATTCCTGTGTGAATCCATATTTTATATTATAAGTTAAACTTGAGCTGGCCACTCTGCCTTCTGCGACATTATGCAAAGCTTTATTTTCTTTTCTTTTTAGCTGATACTAAAACACCTCTAAGCATTTTTGTATAGCATATATAGATGTTTTTTCCCCATTTTCCCCATCTCTTTAGCACTTGCTTCATTTTCCTACGCTTTCAGTCATTTGGGTTGTTAACCTGCAAGTTCCACTTTAGGACTGTTTGAAAAAGTAAGAGGGCCCCTCTCTGTCATCACGGTACCATCATGAGTCATGCCAAGATGGGTGTCAGTTGGTCACAGATTAACTCGCATGTTCATCATAAAATTTCATTCTTGCCAATTAAAAAGTAAGATATGCAACGGTTAGTTGGCTAAATATTTCTGCTCATTCAGAGAACAAAATAAAATTTTACAGTAGATTTTAGTTTTAGTTAAGTTATTTAGAACTTGTGTTGTATATTGATGCTCAGGAGACTAAAGTGTGATTCTCACTTCAGCTTAATGTTGGTTTTTATTTTGTCAGATTAGTTTCTGATATTTTTTTTCTCTCTTAAAATTCACAAGGAGACATGAGTGAGCCAGGATATTTAGTAACAGTGGGTTATACTTGAGAGTTGAGTAGAAAATAGATTAAAGGCTCCTTTTATGTCTCCCTTTGAAAAAGAAAATGAGTAAAACATACGTTACAGTGGACCTCCACCTGACACAGATGCTTGTTTTTTCACTGGATACCAGCACAACTTGGAATTGAACCGTGTCTTTTCATCTCAGAGTCAACATTGTAATCCACAAAGCTACCTGTCCTCTTGGGTCTTGGTCTATGGGTTTCTGGAAAATACACTGCCCAGCAAGAAATGATCCAAAAAAGGAAGAGCCCCTCATTGTAAAAGCACAGCAGACATGTTTCAGGAAATCTGTTTGTTTCGGAAAAGTTCAATTATTGGTTTGCATCAAGCAAACCAAATAACTGTTGAGACCAGAGACTATTAAAAGTGGATAAAAAATTGTAAATGAACGCATCATTTAAAGCCTGTAGGGACAGTGGGGAATCATCACCTTCTAGGAAGAAATGCAATCAGATTAAAATATAGATTTATCGTGACACTTTGATATTTGATTTAGTCAAATTGAAGAAAATCAACAGCAGAAATCCCAGTGAATTTAAAAGGGAACTCAAGGCATTGGGAATAAACAGCTGCGCAGCCTTAAGAAAACCACCTATCATATGGGCTTATACTGTACAGAGAAAAAAAGCTTTGATTTTTGAGTATCACTGAGTATACGGATTGGACTCTGGAACAATTGAAAAAGTTCATGTGGTCTGATAAATCCAGATTTAACCTGTGAGTGATGAGTGCATCTGGGTAAGAGCAGTGGATTAAGTTTTGCATTCATTACGCTAAATGGCTAAAGTACAAACCTGCGGGGGCACCTTTGTGATCTGGAGTTGCTACAGTTGGTTCAACGACAACATGTGCCCTAAAATGAGGTCAGCTGACAACCTCATCATAGTCAACGGCCTGAATCTATCGATCAATTTTTTTCTTCCCGATGGGGAGGAAAAACTTAAGTTTCACAAAAGTTTGGGTGAGAACAGATTGAGTTCACAAGGAGAGTCTGAGATCAAAAAGAGGGCCAAAGTTGAGGGAATTGATGAGATCTCAACTATCATTTTTAAAAAAAAAAGGGGCTAATTTGAGACTGTATCTTTCTGTTTGAGAGAAAAAAAAACTGAGACACAGTAGAAAGAAGCCATACTCTCATTTTGGTTTTCACAGAGAACTCATTATTGTTAAATAAAAACTTTTTCACATCTCTTTTGATTTAATTTTTCTCTTGCTCCTCTTAATTATAGCTAACTTCTAATTTTTGGTACTCACAAATGTTAAAGGGACACCACTGACACAGGTTTTGCTTTAATTTGAAAGTGGAAGCTAAGCGATCAACCTATTGGGCATTGTTTAAAACTACTCAGTTGCTAGAAAAACATTTTCTGACCAATAACATAAATGGCAAAAAAAATCAAATACTTAAAAGCAACATGTCTTTTATCATTTAGAAATGGTGAATTGATGAATGAAAACTGCAGAATTACAAAGAAATTATAATACCAGACACACAGTGCAGTAGGCTATACAGGGACTGCATGTTCTTCACAACACAAAAGCAGCATTCTCAAAAGAATGACTGGATAATTAACTTGACAATGCTTCACATTTCTGCTAGTTTAAAAGTGTTCTTTTGCATATTTTAATACATTCCATCTTGTGATCTGATAACATAAAAAAACATGTATCCAAGCAAAACGCTGCATGCTTGTCTGGAAACTGCTCTTCATTAAAACCAGCCAGTGTTGTGATGAAATGGGGGGGAAAATAATCAAAACAAGGACATGTAGCCTAGACATGAATGAATGTGTGAAAGCCTTTGCATCTGTGTGAATTTTCCATTGCAAATATCAGAGAGCTTTTCAGTCAGCAGGGGGAGAAAACACCTCATCCGACTTCATCGGTGTCTGAGCTCTTGGTTTTCTCTCCCCCTCTCTTTCTGCCTCCTGAGTTTCCCTCCCCCACCGTAGGCAACACCATGAGTCAGAGAATGTGGCACATTGACATGAGTGGCATGGCCAACCTCACACAGAGTCAAAGATTCAGCCTGGGCTTTATTGCACTGTGCGGATTAAGCAAATTCACGTTTCTTTTTGAGAAGCCTTGAGTTATTGTTTGAGCAAACTTTGAGAGTTCAAGATCATCAGATTGGAAGCCACATCGGTCTACCAGCAAAGCCCTGTGTGACTGGTCAAAGATTTCAAGGGGCAGGAATGAGATTTTACTATTGTCAAATGACCGACCCAAAAACTCACATTCTTCACTAGGCGTTACATTTCTCTGTCACTGGAGCTGAGAAGTTGACACATTTCATAGATAACTGATAGAAATTAAAGCCCCCCCCAAAAAAAAGTTAATTGTGGGACATTTTTCAAGTGAACGTAGCAGAACAACCACTTTAATCAAAAGAAAAGCCAAGTTGCAGAAGCACGCAGAAATTTACCACCAGCAGGACAGCTTTTTCTTCATCATTAAGAAACATGTCAATGAACCTGTCTGCCAAGCTAAAAAAACAATGATATTGAATGCATTTGCAGAATGTTCACTGACCAGATATTCAACCTGATACACAAGAATCTGCTTATTAACCTGAAATTAAAACATGCTTCCATTTGCGACACCTGCTTTATCCTTTAGAAGACACACACGCTGGCACCTTAAACTAATACATAAATCACCTGTTTCAAGTAGAGCTCAGGCAGGATGGGGACCCATATGCTCGCCTTGCAGACCAACAGTAAAAGTTCAGAGTATTTATTAACCAAAAGGCCGTGAGAGTACTGGACACACAGGGAGCAGAGGTGACAATCTGGCAAAGAATGGATGAAAAGCGGGGGAATATATACTGAACACAGAGACGACAACGAGACACAGGTCAGATAAATGAGCATTAATTACGGGGAGGAAGCTGATGGAGACAGAGAAGGTGAAAACTGGAAACAGAGGAGGAGACGCCACAATAAAACAGGAAACAGAACATACAGGAATGCAGACATCACCACTGAAACATGCACGTCTTTGGACTGTGGAAGGCAATCAAAGCACCCACGTAACCACAGGGAGAACATACAAACTGTGCACTGAGTCCTTTAGTTAAGAGGCAGCAGTGTTAACCACTGGACCTCTGAGCCGACCAAAACAAAAAGTTGATAAATGTTCCTACTGTATTCACAGGACTTCGAAATAAACATAAATGAAAGGAAAGAACCATTATTGTGCTAGTTTTTCTTTGGGAAACTAAAACTTGAGGAATATGTTGAATATTTCACAGAGAAGACATTTTTTCCCAAACCAAAACATCAAGCCTTAAACTAAATGACATGCTGAACTCTGTGAACTCTGTTATGTGAATCCCATTCTCCAAACTTACACAGTTCAAATCACATCATTAAAACCACTTGTAGATTGTGAAGTTACAATAGTATCTCTTGGGTCTGGAGTCTACTTGGCAGGGAATGAACAGTCAGTTCTTCTAGTTTAAGTGTTGGAAAATGGGAAGTGTGAGGATGTAAATGACTTTCACAGGACCGCATTATAGTTACAAGAGAACTAGCTCAAAGTATCTCCAAAATGGCCAGTCTGCAGTCTTTGGAACGTGCCAAAAGTGGTTTAAGTAAGCTAAATCAATGAACCAGCAACAGGGACAAGAATGTCCAAGGCCCTTTGATGTGCAGGAAGAGGTCAGGCAGGTCTCTGTGGTTCGATCCGCATGATCTCATTGTGGTCAAACCATTCTATAGCCGTTTCCAGCATAAATCCTTCACATTCATTTGTGCCAGAATTGACTTACTTTGCCTACATCATGCCATCCATTTATATTGATGGGGCAAGCATCACGCCATATAGTCGCTAGTCTTTGTCAGTATTCAGTTGGAAGTTTGATATGAACTAGTAGGCACCATAAATACCTACCAGAGCAAGTGAACGGAGCTGAGCGGTAAGAATTTCCGCTCCTCGCTCACATAGGTGTTCGCTCCATCGCTCAAAGTCAAAGTCAACCAAATGTGCCCATAATCACAGGACACCTGCAGAAATGTCGTGGACTCTTTACCTAGATGGGCCAGATGGGTTTTTTTTTTGGCAGCACCTACACATTATTGGCCAGTTGATTTCACTGATGTACACGCAGCAAAATGGTACAGCAAAACAAAGCTGTAGTACATAAAAGGATAGAGAATTTGAATGTCTAGCATGCGTAGTCGTGCCACACATTTAAAAGTTATCAGACAGCCGAACAATTGTCAGATTTTCCCACACCGACATCCCATTGTACCACCTTATAATTTGATGGTTGAATCCACTGAATATGCTTCACTCAGCTCAAGCTGCTGCGGATCTAGAGAAAAAAATAAATCATCGACATATTTCTGTCTTTTTTTGTTCAGCCCTGCAGCCATCTGTTTGAATCTTGTTTTGATTTAGTTTGCAAGAGAGAGCGATATTGTTTTCCTTGAAATAAAGCTTACTTCCAGGTTCTACCCATGATGATAACACGCTCTTAACCCTCAGAAAAAGCATGCAGAGGTGTCCTGGGAGGTTTCATGGGGCAAAGGTCAGGATGCAGCAACTGGCAAAGGCAGAGCTGAGGTCAGCTTAGATCAGCGGTGGGTCAGCATGCAAGGGAAAGACAGTTGGATAGGGAACAAAGAGGGTGTGCTTGGCAAGTTAATAAAGTCAGCATTCGTACTGACTTAATGGTTGGTTCAAACCTTGCACATGTTAGAGAAACCTAATCAAACGTCTCTGAAAGTTAGAGGTTGCTATGTCATTTGATAATTAGTGTTTATGAGCTGTTTTTTTCATTCCCATGGATGCTGGGGAGGGGGAGCTAGAGTTACAAGTCATGAGATACCGTAGCATATTGTTTAATTTAGCTTTTTTTCCCCCCCATTTACCATCTTTATTCTTCTGCAGGCTGTCATCCAGAGATGCAAATGTGCCCTAAAGGGGAATCTATTACCATTTCTAAACCTAAACAACAGCGCATTTAACGTTAAATGCCAAATACTTACTGGGGAACAACAGAAAAACTAGAAGCATTATCATTCCTTCACAATACTCTGTCCGACATCTTAATCGCAAAGTTGGAATCCTGTGTAAAATTGTAAATCCTGAAAGCAGAATGACACGACATGCAGATCAAAATAGTTTCAAACTATCATTTAACTCAAAGTATTACTGTATAACAAGTGTTGTAACAGATCTTTTATGACTGGCAAAATGTACAAGACTGTGTGAAAGTCTAAATCCACCCCACATTTCTTCATATTTTGCTTCCAAGGAGCCAGACTTTGTTGTAATCTTTTAAAACGGTCTTGATCAATAACTAGTTCTTCAGGCTTTCTGAAGATCTTCCTGAGTTTTTTTTTAGACATTGGCTGCTTTCTCCATTTTCAGGGGAATGTGCTTTTTTGCTTGTTAGGCCATTTGACATCCGTAAGAAATAAGAAAAGAAATCCAGCTAAGACCTGCCACAGGACCTGAGAGATGCATCTGGACCTTTGGTTGATCCATCTGCTGTGCACTGAAGCCTCATCAGAAATGGTCTCCATGATCATCTTGACAGAGAACGAAACAAAACGCAGCCAACATCCCAAGAAGAGCTTTGAAATGTCCTTCAAGAAGTCTGGAGAACTATTCCTGAAGACTACTTAAAGAAATTACAAGAAAGCTTGTCTCAGAGGGTTGGAGAATGTGTTGGAGAATAAAGCTTGTTGTACCAAATTTAGACTTTCTGTCATAGTCTGTGGCTTCTGCTGTGGCTTGGTTTAGATGTTATTCTTTTGTTTTCTAAACCTTTTTTCCTTTGTTACATTCTAGTTAATTCCACTCTCAGTTTCTGATCATCACACCTGTTGTTCGTATTCAGCCCAGGTGTTTTTGTGTGGTGCCAGACGTGTTTCCTTTTCTCCATCAGGGTTTTTGTTTTGTTGTTTTTGCTTTATATTTCTGCCTGTGTTTTGTTCAGTTCAGTTGTTTATCAAAAGTGTTTTTCATTCTGATCCAGCAGCCTCCTGGTGTTCTGTCTCCATTTGGGTCCTCATGTCTACCTTGCTTCGTGACACTTTTAAGCTTGTTAGAATTGCATACACTCTGTTTTTGCCTTATGTACTGCATTTGCATTGTGTTTTCACATGTTTCAATTAGTTTGTGCACCTGTATTCCTGGCAATATATGAAGACCTGAGGGGTGCCTCAAGACTTTTGCACAATACTGTATAGACATGTAGGTGCACTAGCAAGTTGCGAACATCAACAGTTCACTTTCTGCTGCTGGGAAGGTTCTGTATATGAGTTTATCTGAGCTTCCTCTCCAAAAACGTTCTCCGGCTACAGCTTGAAACATGACTAATGAAAGCAGTGCCAGTGAATCAAAGCAGTTGGGAGGCGGACCATAAAACTGTGAGTGATGATTTACACCACTTTAATGAGGGCATTGTCAGGAATACAGCCACTTAGTTACTCTTTGCCATAAGAAAATAAAGACATAAATTTATTGGAGACCAAGGAACCATTTCCAGATGATTAACTGTTACCCGAGCTGCATCTTACTGTATGCAGTGTGCCAGGCATATTTGATGTAAATTGTTTCATCAATAAAAAATAATACTGATGCCCAAGCAGCATTTAGGATCCTTTTGAGCCCAGTCACTAAAATAGTTAATTGAAACGGTTGTTGGCCAGATTTGTATCGAGATCCATCATGTTATCGTTCAGTGTGATGCTCCAGCTGTGCTGTATGCATCTGGATATGCACTGGAAGGTCATTTGGAAATGGGCCGCGTGCCAGTGGGTCTGCAGTGTAAGGTTGCTGAAAAATGGCACAAGCTGCTGGACCTGTAGCTGTCAGCTGCATGCCGCTGACTGCAACTTCATAGGTCTTGTTTGTAAATCAGAAATAATGCTGATAAATTTTCATTTGTGAAGCACACTCTTATATACATGTTTGTTTTGTTCTTCTCTCCCAGGGGCTGTCTCTGGACAAACGCATGGACAAACATGGACAACGCAATATTAACAATATCACTGGTTAAATAGTATAGCTAAGGTAGCTAGGCTAACCATCAGCTAAATCAAGCTCAAATACAATCACCTAGTTCCTTCAACAAGCAAGCTGAAATGGATTTACATTCCAACCTTTCAAAAGTATGTCACTAAGGAACAGAAAGGATCAGAACATTTTCATGTCAACATAATTACGCATATTGTGAATAATATCTTGCATCAAGTTTTAAATAAAGGTATAGATAACACACACATACACAAAATCACACCAAATCTTAATAAATGAATCAACGTGTTGCTTTCAAGCAGTACCTGCCTTAATATCAGGCTATAAACTTTGAATATGTATAAGGGTGCGGGTCTACTGTGATAGTTTGATAGACGGAAATGACCCAAAATCAAGGCGGCCACTGGAAAACGGTAGTCATGTGCCATCTAAAGCCTATCATGCATACGTCAGTGAAGTTATTGATGGCAAAAAATACACAAAAAAAACATTTGTTGGTCATCATATTGATTTCAAATCTGCAGCAATAAACCTTTCCCCATAGTTGAGATGTACAGTGTCTGAGACATTAAAAATATATCATTACCTACTATGATGATGAATTTCTTTTCATTTCAGCTCATTTCACCTGTTACGGTGTTTACTGCTGGGAAGCAGGGGACTGCTCGGTCTGCACTTCGGTCTGCAAGGTTTACACAGCCCGTAGTGATACAAAGGTAGAGAGAAATAGCGCTAAGCGATTGTGAGGTCTGACTTTTTCTGGAGGGATGATTTTGTGATGCGAATGTATTACTCTTTTGAACGCATATTGTTTTGAGAAGCAAAACGCTTTATTTTCGGGACCCCAGCCAACTAGCCGGACTACCTTCGTCAACGCCAAAACGAGGCTGGAACTCGGCTCACAGGACGCAGCGGGGGGTGAGAAAATGTTCATAAATGATGTTGCTAATATGGGATGTCATACAGCTTCATGTCAAAAGAGGCGAACTATCCCTTTAAGTTGCAACTGTTTAACTCTACAGTCTTCTCTTTTTTACTTATATCAACCATGGATTACAGAAGACTCTCTTTTTAATCACCATACAATTTCCCTTTGGGATAGATAAAGTGTTTTCTCCATTTCATTTCATTACCAGAGTTTTTGCTTGATAAAAGGGATGTGTAGGCAGCAGTGCTGCAACGGAAAGGTCGACAGTGGGGATGCACACATGCAGCCATGTGGCAGCGGTTCAGCAATGTACATGCATTTCAAGCCTAACCCAACACTGCCATGTGGCAGAGGTTAAAACTCCAGAAAAAGTGTTAGCGGAGGATGTCAAGAAGAGAAAAGGGAAGACTGCCAAAGAAGTTGAACAGGGGTGAACCTTGGACTAGCTTTTACTTTTTGACAAGCACCATGATATAAAAAGTTGCTTGGGTTGCCAAGCTGGCCGTTTACTGTTGGATTGGTAATACTTAAGTAAATTGTGTTGTTGCTCCAGTGTTAGCAAATTCTTCCACTCTCCGCACTTTGATCATACCCACACTTAGATTAATTTTGTGTACGTCAATCAGCCATAGATTTTGTTTTTTGCAAAACAGTGATTATTGTCACCAACAGGATTTTACTCCATTGTGCTCGTTACTCTACACTGAACTGCTTAACGCACAGCATCCTAACGCTGTTCTTCTAGTTTACGTCATGTGAATCTCAGATGTTACATTAAAAGGACATTTGTGTATAATCCTGTCGTAACACTCAACCTGGTCATTTGACATGCTCCTTTGTCATCAAGCTGTTTTTATTGGCATAAAACCTGACCCTAATCAGTATACCGATAGGGTTGCTTCAACAACATTTTTTGCAAAATGACCAAACCAATGAGTGTCTCCAACTACTCACTCTATGTTCATTACTAAAGAACTGCGAGTTCAACTGAAATTAGTTCAAATATTCTAACTTTTCGGGTAGTTATTCAGTTTGTTCCCCCAAAAGATTTGGTCTTTTCTGAGAATTTCTTGTTAACGAAAGTTCCTTTTTTGACTTCTTGTGCTAATTGAATACCTGTCCTTTTCAGCTCAGCATTCTTTTTTTTTTTTGTGGACCACACACTATCAGTAGCATAAGAAAATTATGAATATTGTTAGAAAGAAGGAACAGCAATAAAATGAAAACAAATGAGGAGGCTGTCGTGTTCAAGTATGATAGATGCCTCAAATACTGTGGCTGAATGCAGCTCATAACTAATCGGAAAGCAAGGGCAGATGAGTGGAGAAGGAGTGAGCCACAATTTTGATGCTTGTCTTACCATATATTGGGAAATGCATCCTAAATATCCCAGAAGCTATATATAGAAAATGTGTAAATGGCGTCACACACAGACACACACATGGACATGTTGTGCATTTTAATTGTCTCACCGTTTGAAGTAACTCAAAGTGAATATGTGATTTGTCAATTGATTCTTTTGCTCCCAGGCTATGAATAAAATGCTTTAATTATTGATGTACTGACGTCAGATGTTCGCTTGAATGTTGTATGTGATGCAGACCTCTTTCTCCGGGCAAGCTACTTCCCCACCCCACTCTCAACCCAACAGCCACACCACCTCCGCCACCGTCACTCCTCCATCAGACGCACTCATGCTCCTCCCAGCTGATGCCTGTACCTGGCAGACAGGCGTCAACCAATACAAAAATTAATTCAGCATCTCTGTATCTGCCACCTCTCCTTTGGATCTACTGCAATCACAGCCACCAGAGGCTTGTGTGTGCCATGCTGCCGGAGCGCTGCTTCTCTGCAGAGCAACTGGTATTGCTGGTGTACTGCATCTACAGAGAATTGGACGTGTGCAAGTGTGGAGTGCTGAGCAAAACGAACCTGTGGTAAATTCTTTAGTGAAGTAAATGTTCACGGCTATGTCTAGGAAATCCTGAAAAGTCCAATCCTTGCAACTGACGATTTTGCTGTGATTAAAATGAAAGCAAATTAAAGCAAAGGAAAAAAAGGATGGAGCTGTATCACTGATATTTTCTCATTCTTTTCTTCCCTTTCACCCATTTGAATCAGGTTTTGTTTGCAAATATTGTTTGTGAATATTCACCAAAAGATTTAAACAAATGGATTTGCTTCAGAGCACCATGGTGGTGTGGTGGTCAGCACTGCTGACTCACAGCTGAAGGCTGCTGGATCAAGTCGCAGCTCAGTCTCACTAGAAACGGGAACATCTATCCGCATGTCCGACATGTAACAGTTTTACAATCTAGGCTTAAAAATATCGTGGGATAACAACCTTTCGGGTAGGGTCGCTCGTCATTATGTCGGGATCTATATCACAGTAGAGAAGTGAAAATGGAAATCATGTTGGCTTTTGAGTTAGTTTTTTCTCCGTGTGTGGGTCTTTGTGTGGGTTTTATCGAGATATTCTGGCTTCCTTGAACCTGAGCTGGATGAAGTAGAAACAGATAATGGACACATGGATTAGGGATGTCATTAACAGATTTTACATTAACTGGATTTTTAGCTGACTATTAGTTAGTTAGTCACACGAGTTCTTAACTAAGTGCCAAGGGATGTCAAGAGTGCTTATATATTTTGCTCGGGGAACTGTAGTGTCACTGTGGTGAAGTCAAGTCCAATTAGTTGTGTAAAAATGTACTAAATAAGGAAATAGTAATAATTTGTTCGAAATGCATTTGCCTGCAAAAAGCATTCAAATGCGAAATAATCATAACTTAAATATTTTTGATTGATTATAAATGTGCTACTTTGAACTTTTGGACCAGCAACATCAAAGCCATAGAATATTACCAAAGATATATCTGAAATCATGCAGCAGCAGTTAATTAACATACCTGAACGTGCTTGGGGAGGCTGCATTCAGGGTTACTGTATGAAAATATCGCAACAACAAAGCAAACGCTGCATAACGATGTTCCTGTACTGCACTTGAGGGTGAACTGGTCCTTTAAATGAGGCCAAGGATTTTCATTTTCCTCATGTTGAGAATGTTGACAATAAATGAGACTCAGAACGCTCATCTGAAATTTGTCATTACTCTCCGTCCATGGTTTTCATTTTGACCGCCGGCACCTTGCATTTGCAGGAGCCACTGACTCTCTTATCTTTCTGTGTAGCACATCATGACATTTCCTAGCACGACTTTTATGTTTGTTTGTTTTTAACTCACTGAGATTGTTTGAATTGCAGCAAAGTGAAATAATTAAGGTTACAGACCAGACGTGTCATTAAATGTGGTCTCAACTGCATGGGACCTTTTACAAACCTTGATGCGATTTAATGCACTAAAATGACGTAAAAAAAATGACAGAGATGTGTACATGTTAAATGTGAATGAAAGGTCATGCTGTTAAAATCAAGGGTATTTATTTTCGAACTAGTGTTACATATTCTCAGTTTCGTCATGACAAAGCTTTAAAAAAAACACTTAAATGGGATGTCTCTGCCGAATATGCCTGAGAGACACAATGTCAGAGGGAGGTCATTTAAACTTAAATAATTGGTACCGAACAGTTTATCCCTGATTGTTAGGAACTGTGACAATCAAATTCAGTAAATCCTGTTTTTAATCTGTTTTTATACCCGTTTTAAGCATTTAATTATCAGTCAGTGATGTCTGGGCAAAGACTGCTGGGAAAGCCCTGGGGTGGGTTCAGTAATGAAGGTTTATGGGGTGCTTAGTGACTAAGCAGTTCAACAAAAATATTCTGAATGCTCTGCTCATGAGAGGTAAATCACCTTAGCACTTATCCATTGCTAACAGTATATCCTGCATTAATGAGCTCCTCATCAGCATAAAACTTCACTGCTGATGTATCTGCTCTCTTAACCTGAACATGTTTAGGTCTGTGAGATATTGGAGGATGCTGGTCTGCTGTGCTTTCCTATGTCTAACAAACAGCGCAGAGCCAAAGTGTGACTCACTGTGCTTGCAACACTAAACTGCGCTGTTGACTGAACACAGTCAATACAACACGATCATTTTCACATTGTAAGGGTGTCTTAAGAAATACTTTCTTTCACCCCTCGCTTGACGACAAACTGTGGACCTTCCCTTGCATGTTACCTGTTTTATTTAGTATCATCTCTCCTCGACTATTTATAAAAAGACAGAAAGCTTTTGCCATAATTAGAAATAAAACAGTTCATGCTCGGTGAGCACCCACAACAAAGTGCGGAGAGAGACAAAGACAGACAGGCACAGCTAGGACTGGCGTATGCCATGGATGTGAAGAGATCCTCTTGAGGAGGCGGAGGAATGGAGGGAGGCAGAGGCACATTGAAGCAGATGCAGAGAAATGTGAGAGGGTGTCAGTGAGACTGGTGATGACGCGCTCATGGCTGCGGAGAGCTGGCGAGGCCGCGGCCCTGGCTCTGACTCACCTCATCCCCACGGGGCCTCCTGGTTGACGTCACTCAGTGTGCGCTGTGGCATTTCTCTGCTTCAACTTCTTTGTGTGCAGCAGCCACACTTGAGCCTTTCTCACATCTGAGAGTCTGTGAAAATGCGCATTTATCTTCGTGTTCAATATTTATCTTTTTATCTAGCTATCTATCGAGCTTTGTCTGTCGTCCACCACTGTCAAGCAAAGGGACAGTATGTGCAATAGCATTGGTATTGATACTTTTGACTCTTTTCTTTCCCAGAGTTAAATCATCTGACAAATTTTTGTTACCTGATAATGAACCTCCAGATATCGATGTCTCTTTTGTTTTAGCATGTATTTTCCTCTGAACACGTAGCTGTGTGCACTGTTAGGTGGGGCAGGTGAAAATACAATCACCTACAACATTCACTGAGCTCTTTTTTCACTGATTCAGTTAGGTCTATTGGCTATATCTGAAACTGAGAATAGCATTTCAATGGTGCCAATAGCCCTGTGTGCTTTTTAGGAATATTCCCAACCAATAATTTTTTTAAGTATATTAAATAAAATGTTGATGAAGACTGCCTAGAAAGTAGAAAACGCTGAGAAAATATTCAAAATTTAACACAATGAAATCAGTACCATTCATAGCTACGACATATAAATGATGTCGCATTGATTTGCCAAGAGTGACAATCTCGGATACATCCCTGCTTTGCTCAGCCCAGTTGTTGGAGTAAAATGTTGTAATTTTATGCTTGTAGATGCGATGGATAATCTCAGCATTTCTTGGTCACGTTGTCGCTTAGTGAAGCTTTGAGAGGATCATGCAGGGTTTCGAAAGGTAGCAAGGTTTCTGACATAAAACTAAAAAAGCAATTAAAAACAACACACGGACGATGAACAGCCGTCGTGCTTCATATGATGCACATCAAATGCTGCCACTAGCCACACAAATCGTAGGCTATGTTGATTTTAAATATACGTTCCTTATTGTAGCTGTCTATTTTTATATCTTATATATAATATTAGTGAGACTCGATATGAACTTCAACTGTAAAAAACAATTAATTTTACATTTATCAATGTTACTTGTCTGTATTATACAATAAGATGTGTACCTTTATGTTTTCAGCCACATTCAGACAATTGTTGGAGCGGGTAAGTGCTTCAAGTAAAAAAATGTCTTTTTCAGGGACAACTATGCTTGAAAGTAGGACAACATCGAATGACGCACACAAAACATACAAGTATCAACAGAAATTTGAGAGGCCACAGAAAATCCCTTCTGAGGTAGTAAAATGCCTGCTTGATTGTTTTTTGTTAAACAACCAATTAGTCAACTGCAATTTAACTTAAATGGGTTCATTTTCAAAGACTCGATGGAAAGATTGAATGACTCAAACAATATATTTCAAACACCAGGATTATACAGCATATTTAGATATAATATATTTAGCCACTACAGTAGTGATCTACCAGTTTGCACAACACAGGAAAACAGACACCAACAGGTCTCTCGCTGGTGCCATACAAACATCCAGAATCGTGCCATATGTCAAGAATTGGTCATTATATACTTGACATATGCTGACACATCTTTACAGTGTATACGGCACAACAAATATGGCTCTCACACAAGCCATGTCGCTTCTTCGGAGGCTTCCTCACAAACAGATAACAGCCCATGCGCTCTGGCGCTATACGTCTTTAGCGTGGGCAGAATACCCAAAACAGCAAGTCTTGAACACTAAGTGTTTCTTGGGAAACTGCATCAGGATTAGCATCCCACTGGTCTGACTCACTAGATGAAGACTGTGCCATTGGCTGTGTATTTCTCATGGCATTCCCTTTCCTTTCCGGTATCTATTTTCAAAAGTTTTTTTTGCCATATGAACCGATAATCTCCTACACAATTTACAGGAGGCAAATATATTTACACTTATCTTTAAAAATACATAGGGGTTAAAAAAGGTTTGGAAGCGGATCCTTTGCCAAGTCAATGTCAGAGTAAACTGGCACATGGCGATGGTGTGCGAATGAGTGGGGTCCATGCACCATAAAGCAGCCTAACAGCTAGCCTGTACAATAAACAATTTACAATAAACGCATTAATCTAAAGATCATTAAAAATTGACATGTACAAATGTGTGCCAGACTTGTTCTTCAAATCAAAGCATGAAGTCGATTAGGAACTATCAAATGCATTATTTCTAGGTTCTATGAAGTCCTAGAACTACTTCTGCATTATTCTCTCCTTTTTTATCAACCATATCAATTTGAAGGTATCTAAACAATGCCACATTTATAGAAATCACTTGTTTTCATTCACAGTGAAATACGAACAGCAGTGTTGAGGAAATTTTAAGACCTGTCAGAAACCAAATTTAACTAAAATGTATCGTCCCTAAATCGCATTTCACACTATCAAAATACGTATCCAGTCATCATATACGGAGGAAGGCACCTTCACAAAGGATTATAATACCTTCTCTTATATATTGTGAAAGTGTGGCTGTTATGCATCAGGGAAAAAACAATACATTCACCTTTTATTTTATTTAAATTATTTTCTGCTTTAAGTTAGGGCCCTTTTGGTTTTTACTTTCAGGGTGCCTTTACCTCATTTGATTCAGACTTTTAGACATTTCACCGTGGTCCAGACTGAAATTATAGGTGAAACATCCCCCTGTTCAGAGGAAATTTGGCCAAACAAAACGAGGAGACATCAGTCCAGATTAAACTGAACGGTGGGTAGGTTTGTTGTTTTTGCGTGACAACAATCGACAACAAGTATTTCTGTATTTCACAGGAGTTTACAGTGGCTTAAGGCAAAACTAGAGAGAGGGAAAATTGAGTTGCGGAAGCATTTGGAGAGACGAAAAGGTTTATCTAATGTTCTTCAAGAGTCTCCCAATCAATCTGTACCAAAACCGAGCATCCAAGTCCCATAGGGTGGTCAAGATCTTTGCCTCTTGGTCTGTCAGTGCTTTAATAAGATGAAGACATTTATTTGGCAAATTCAAACTAACCCTGATTGATTTTGTGCTGCTGGTAGCAATATCATCATAATAATACTATCAAAATGGTAATGAAAGAATCCTCTTCATTTATTTTTCTCCATTTATTGAAGTGTGTTCCAGGCTACCCACCAGCATGCTGACCACACATACAGCCATCTCTAAACTATTCAGTGTCATGTTTAGAGTGACGCCGATCGCCTCGGTGACAACATTAGGAGTAAGTTTGACATGTGACTGGATAGTGTTGCGGTACAATTGCCGCCTTTCATGTTATGTTTACTAATATTATGTTGTCACGTGGTGTTGTATGAAACGCAGTGTGAAACCAAACCGAAATGGATCACGTGTGTGCACAACGCAACACGAACAGGAACCTTGATTTGGATAGAACATTTAATGTGTTGAAATTACGTGCTTGTGTGGGCAACATTTTCAGCTCAGTGCGACTGAGCGACGGAGTATTAGGGCCACATTTAAAAAAAAAAAAAAAGAGAGAATAAATTACGTGATTAAAGTCGTAAATAATTCGAGAATAAATTACGAGATTAAAGTTGTAAATATTCTAACCTGTTGTTTTAGAGGAGGAGAGTTGTTACAATGAGGGCTGTGGAGCATTTCGTGCAATTGTACTTTAGTATAGGTTTCACAAACAAGGAGATACTTAAAAGAATATGCAAGAAAATGCATCTTTTCCGCAGAAAGAACCAGGCGGACTTGGAGGAAATCGCTGCTTTTGTGGAGGGGGAAATGGCTGGAAATGGTCGACTGCAGGTTTAACGGTGGTAGTTCAGCAGGCCATGCGCCATATTTAATAATGACTTTATTCTCAAATTTTTTATTCTTTTTTTTTTTTAATGTGACCCTGATACTCAGTTGTCCATAACACAATGTTTTGACTGAATTTTATCTGGTTGAAACAAACAAACAAAAAAAACAAGGCTAAAAGAGATCCTAAAGATTCTAAGTATCACTCATTTCTCAACTAGAAATTGACAATGAAGTCGTTCATTGTTGGTGCTCGCTGGTTACGGTCATTGGGATAGAAAATTCCCAAAACGCCAGAATGGACAAGTCTAATGTACAGTAAATAACAAGGTTTACACTGTCACAGCAATTTCCCCAAGCCAACAGGGCTTGCACCAATAACTATAAAAAAAAAGAGAAGGTATCCATTGAAAGGCCTGGTAAGGCTGTCCTGTGTTATTGAGTAATTTACACTTGCACTAGCTCTATCATTTCAACCCCAGGGTGACTGTTCAGTGTGTGACCTCCATTTTACTGTTGTTGTGGAGAGTGGAGCCTCTCTAAGAGTCAAATGGACGACCGCTGGGAATATTGCAGGCTTGTACTCAGAGAGGCAATTTTCCCCACAGTGGGATAATGGCAGCAAGTGGGGGGGTGGAAAGATTTAGTCATATACTGCACACCTACTTGGAGTGCGGTGATTTTATTCTGCTGCCACCGTCCAATATATCGCCTCATTGGTGTTGATTACAGACTGCCCCTGGTTTCTAGGCTTTACCTCCTACAACCTTATTTTAAGGTAGTCATTTTTAGTTTTTTCTCCATTTCAGTCTCTTTTTTTTTTTTTTTTTTTTTACTTACATAGGAAAACTGCCAGTTATTTTCATGGGAACGCATTCTCGCATCTTTCAAATGAAACACATTTTGTTGACATCTAGGTTAAAGAGAAACAAATCATCAGCTTCCATTTTCAGTGGTGTACATGAAAGAAATGAGCATAAGTATATCATGGTAACATTATGGATTCAAGCTTACACCCTAGTTGAGCTTCCCGTTGTAGTTAATCATATTTATAAGCATCAATTTAAGTCCCATTTAATTTTTAAGACTCATGCCTCATAGGGCCTCTTATGCTCCACACTCACGAGGCCCCATTTACGGTTTAATGACTTAAACTCTTCTCGTTCTGAGAAATATTTGCCTAAAAATGCCTATCCGTGGTATGGTCCTCAGTATGCTGCACTAACCGGGCCTCCAGTTCTGTGTCATGATTCTGGTGTTGGCAGGGGCGTGTCTAAGGGAGGAAGAGGAGTACAGCAAGGTAAACATTTGAAGATCAGCTTTTCTCCCGGTCATGCTGCTCTTTAGTCATCGCTCTCCAAGTACCTGGGTTGCTTTCGCTGTCCAATTTCAGGGACTTCAGCAGATATCTCCACAACACAACAGGAAAAACCATCTGATCTAATGCCATAGCTGTTATTTCTTATGGCTTTGTCCTCTGGTGTAACTGTATATTAATGCAAGTAGTTACACTGTAAGCAAGATGCTCTGTGCTCTCTGGACTTAATGTATACACAGATAGCTCATTTGATCAATGATTTCACATCTTTTTTCAGTTATGTTACATAATAGGTGTGCAGACATTAACAGTAAGTTTAGCTTTTGTCACAAAAAGATAGCACCGCTACACTGAAATAACTTCTACAGAACAGATGAGGGATAGAAGATCAAGAGTTAAATCTTTCTGTATAACAACTTGCTGTTTGTTTGAGTGGTTTTTGGATTTATGTGTTGTCTAATTAAAGGACGAACTTTTACACGCCATACTTCAATAGGAGAGGGAGGGGGTCCTTTTTTTTTTTTTTTGAATTTTAAACTTTCCATAACAATGTTTTGAGACTGTAGAACTGTTCACCCTGAAAACAAAAAGAAAAGGCATGACAACTCCTGGATGAACAATCCTCTGTAGTGCAAAATAAAGAAGAATTTATATAAAGGTGTATCCTCAAACTCTCGTACGACTTGAAAAAGCAAATGAAAATGGTAGAGTGTTCTTTAACAGACAGCGCATGGTCAATATATGTAAAAAAGTTTAAAAATCAGGTGGTTTTTTTTAGTTTTTTTTTTTACGTACTACAAATAAATAATAGCATCTTATGCAATTTCTGTTATTTCTGCTTCTGTTTGACCCCTTTTCTACCAGGGTATAATCAACATTCTTTCATGCTAATAAACGTAACAAAAGACAAACAAACTATCAAACAGAATAATGGCAACTTTCGAATCAACAAGCATATAACAGAAGGTAACAACTGAGGCAAACAGCCCTTTAGAGCCACATTTGATGCGCCACCTCCACGTTGCACACATTCTGACTTATGTTGGCTTGTGTTTTGTAAAGGTGGACTAAAAATTTGTCTTTTTAGTATCTTACGCCAGAGGAGTGACGTTCATTGTACTGCAAGTCTGTAGCAGTAAAAAAAAGACATTTTTTTTTGCTGTCGTTGTTTTTCTATTTTTATTTGTTGCTGTGGACAGGATGACTGTGACAAGGTCTGTTATGGAACCAGAGGTAAATATTCAGGTGCAAAAACTGGCAGTTAAATAATGGTGTGTCTCCATCAGTTGTACAACACCTAACGCGGCGAGTGGTGCCCCAGTAATGGATGAAACGTAACCAGGAAGCTGTCATCAGCCCTAAATGCACTCAGCATCCTCCATTTATTTTTGTTTGCTCAAACATGATGCATTTTGGCCAACTCCAAAGCGAGGACTGCAACGATATCATAATTATACTTTAACGTCTTGAACAAAGTTTCAAATCGAAAGTCTGCAAAGCGTAGATGGCAGCGCCTAGCTTTGATCACGCACCATTATCCAACATGGCGGTCTTTCTTTCACAGTGGAATCTGTTTCCCCTAAAGACCTTCAGGCCCGGCGTCAATCACAAAAATTATTCAAATCGCTCTGACCTCTGTGTTGTGCAGGGAGACGTCTTTATATAGCAGGCGGCGCCGAAGAGATGGGCAGGAGGCCAGAGTGGGAAGGAGGGAGTGAAAATGTGGACAGAAGGAGCTTTCTGTTCTGTAACGCTGTGAAACTCATACATTCTTCAGTCTGTCAGAGGGGGAGCCACCGGCTGACGCATGTCTCTCCCCTCACAGTGAGAGTTAATGGTCACAGCGCCTGGCTCACTTCTCTCAGACAGAAACAACAAAAAGCTCCAGTCAGGGGAGGATGAATATCCAGAGGTAGTGCATAGTCATTCATTTTGGCGGTGGCAGATGTTGAAACACCTCATCCTTCAGCTCATGAGACATTTTTTCCTTGCAGTTGTATTTTTTTTCTTGTCTCGTGTCATTTTGCATCTGCTTTAGTTATCTTTTTCAGATTTCTCAATTCGAATTTTCAAAGAATTTTTCGGGGAGGGGGGTTATGGGGGCTAATAAGCTGTGCTGCAGCGGCGCGCGGCGATGACGTATTCCAAGTTGATGCGTGTGTAGAAAGCCCCTGATAAGCCCCCTGATAGAACCAATAACAACAACATGGTAGCTGTGAACTAACAGTGCAATAGTACGTTCATTCATTCGTCTTAAAGTATTGGTGAAATAAAGACAGATAATGCCTTATTTAGAGGCTGTATTGTCTATGCCCCGTTCTCTCCCGTTATATGGATATACGCGGATCTCGAGTGATCTAAATATCGTCCGAAGGACGCCGACTTTCACCTAACTGTTATCGGCGAGCAGATGAATGTATTTTATGCCAGAAATAAGGTCCAGGTTTAAAAAAAACAAACTTCCCTTTAAGGGCTCAGTCTGGTCTCTTCTAGAGTAAATTGCTTTATCTGTAAAGCATCAAAAATTATATTTAATCATCCAATCAAAACATTATTTATTTATGATGTCATGAAATCTTTGAATGTACCACAGAAGCAGCCAAGCCTGGGCGAAAGCCGACTGTTGACTCCGTCAAACAATCTGGAAAAACCCAAGAGGAATCCGTTTCCATGGAGGGTGGGACCTTACTCAGCAATTTAAATTCATTGGAGTTCCCTTAACCAATCAATAATGTTTAGAAAGGACGTAGGTTATGCGCCGAGGTTCATGCTTACTCTCGCGAGGCTCTAGCTCGCGAATCACGCTTCCCACATCCGCTTTCATTATACCGGTACCATTTGATAAATCAAACATTTCCCAAAGCCAGTTGGAAGGAGAGCTACGACATCCTTGCCACTAACAAAATTGACAAGGCATTCTCCTCTTGCTCTCGTTTTAATTGTGTAATGATCTCCAGGGTTGAGACAACTTCATGGATAGCTTCTAGCGTTCTTCCGTCGCCATGTTTATTTCCGCTGCGGTTGAACTACAATTACATGGACTACAATGGAGTCCGCGCGTGAGTTCTGCGTCACCACTCGCAACTGTTTGCTGATTGGCAAAACACTGAGCGAACCGAGGTAGGGGGATTTGGCCAGACTATGTGCGGAGCCAAAATCTTTGGGCGGAAGTACGTAGGATGGCGTCGCCAGGCTAGAAGCAGCCAGCAGATGCTCTCTATTCCTGGCTTCTTATTGACTTATTTTATTATTTTCAGCACCAGTGCTAATTTTATCTTAAAGCCATCATACAATTTCCCTCGATTACCTTATTCCTCATCTTCTCGCCATAATTTTGTCTAGTAAATAAGTAGTTATTAGGTTATTTTATAATCTAGTACAATCAATGTATATCACACAAACAACAATAATTACGGATATTGACTATTTGTTGGTTGTGGCAAGATAGTATTAGATGTGGCTGAGACTGAGACCTTTTGGCTGCAGTTGTGTTTTTGTTTCCGACAGATTTAAATGAAGCATTTGTGTAAATCTTACAGTTGTTTTCTTGAATAGTCTTTTGAATGTCATAAAATGGTTCAAGGTGTCTGTTTAAAACCCGAGTGTGCTCTGAGTGTTAGCATGTGGTCCAACCTGCTCTTCTAAAATCCTCATGTAAAAGTGCCCGTTTACACACTCAGTTTTATTATGACTAATATTTTATTCCTACTACAGTTAAGGCTGAACTGACTCAGCCTCAAGTCAAATTCTGATTCATACTTTTTATTTGATTGGCAGATTTCCTCTGCTTTGTCTTTTTTTAAAACAATTTTTTTAGGACAAACAAGAGTCAAACCACAGTTTGGACTATTAGTAGTTCCTTTTTTTATGCAATATTGTTTAATTGCTCTCACAGCAATCAAAAAAGTTTTTCATCCATCCACAAGCATTTACCTCAACTCCTCTATCCAACAATCTCAAGGGACCAGCTGTATAAACTATACATATGCACAAAAAAACACATTTTCCAACACATATTCTGGTATTTATAAAGGGAGTTTGAATGGTGACATACTCATTCTTAGTTCAGCCCATACATACACATGTTTTCATAACAATGTAACCCTGACATGAGGTGGGGACAGAAGAAAGAGGCCACACGAGTTAACACAAAACAAAATGGACAGTTTCACCGAGCATGCTCAGTGTGAGCGTTTCTCATTTTCTGATCTTGTTTTTCATCCTCAGTTTTCACAAGATATTCCTATTAATAGTTATTGTGGGCGCTATAAATAACCTGCATCGTGCATATTGGCTGAGGTAGACCTCCTTCACACCTTGACACCTAAAACACACAAAGAAACAACAAAATAAACTGGTAATTCTGATCTTCTGGCATAAGATTGTCATGATAACCTGTATCCTTATATCCGTTATAACAGGAGGACTGTTGATGAAAACAAGTCGGAGCCCCGTTATGATGAATGAGCTGTTTGACCAATGGTTTATGATCCAACCATTTGTTGTTGGGTTTTTTCTCTGCATGCAGTCATTCTTCATGTCACTTTTTCCAAAATTCAGCAAGTTTTGTTGTGTTCCTGATAACCAAAGTGAGATCACAAAAGAAAACTGATTTCCTTTACCCCACTTCACTGTTGAGTGTCTCAGTATATTCACTGAAAATGCACTTACTTTTCATTGCTGCTTTCATTATCATGCACATTTAGTTGTGATCCAAATGATTTCTTGATATGCAAATAGCAAGTTAGGAGAGTGTCCACATCCATCTGTGGCTAAAATGGGACTGGAAAGCTTTGTGGATGCGTGTTCAGTTTCATGGTGATTGCATATGTACACAGTTTTATGCTTTAGCCCCAGGTCTTTGAGGTTGATCTTTCAACCCGTTATCACAGCAGAACGTGAAACAAAAACATTCAGACCACTTCATTCCATGACAGACAAAACTATTACCAAATTAAATTCAAAGAGCCAAGAAAGTCCAGTGTTGGAGGGGGTTCACAAACAACTCGAGATCGGCTCCCTTCAGCAAACATACCACTGATGTTTTAAAATTACTTGAATTTGAAATGCTATTTTAGTGCCTTGAGATGACGCTATATAAATGAAAGTGAATTGAACAGAAAAACCAACATTGTTATAGCCTTTTTGCATTATAAAAATACCTTTTTTCAGTACTATCGACTGCCGAGTCCTCTTTGGCCAAACGTACACAACGCGTTGGATAGACTAACTAGATGTACGACTGGAATACATCTTTGAAAATCATGCTGTGATTTTGTGTTCATCTTAGTGGATGAAAAGTTTTTTGTTTTGTGACCGTTTCACTTACTTTCACATGAGCCTCTTGTCTTCAGTTTGCGGTGATTGGTCAGCTGATGGGTTAGAGAAAAGATGGAGTGGGCAGCTTCTCAGTCTTTGTTAGAGGCACGTTAAACTGGCTGGCATCATGCATTGGGGTCACTTGGTGATGTCCTTAGGTAGCAAAATTTTTTTTCTGGAAGTTTAGAAGAAAAAAAATCTCCTTGGTTCAGTCTTTGTCCTTTTGCAGACCGTTTCACATGCATAAAATGCCTTAAATGTGGATGGGAAGGGTTACAAATGTAAAGACAACCTGTTTAAAAGTAACCAAATGAATAATAAACTTATTATTAATTTATTATAAATAATAAATAATAAACCTCATAAGACAAGTGAACTGACCATTATTTTTTCCTTTTTTTCCTTTTTTTTCCACCAGCTTGGTGAAGTCAAACTTGCTCCACATCCATTAGCACCGCAAATCTCTACAAATAAAATGCTAACAATTTAACAACACCAAAGTTGTTGAGACAAATGAGACAAAGACTTATTTTGGTGTGTCCATAGGTCTGTAAAACAGATCACACACACTTTTGTTCACCTGTGCTTTACAACAGCTGCTATTAGTAGTACATAGTAGTCATTTTATGGATTGATCCAAGTCTTCTGGATTAGCATCAACCTGCAGTATATTTCCAGTTATCTGAACCATACTGTTTCCATGGTGATTGAGAATTTGCGGTCATAGATAACAGTCATCTGTAATCAGTGAAGTTCCTGTCTTCAATCGTTGTCTGTTGCATCAAGCAGAAAACACTGATTCCTTTTCTTTCTTTCTTTTAAACTTGTGACACTTAATTCATAGCCGAGTCCATCTCTTGTCTCATCATCTTTATTAGGTGAAAATACAACGAAATTCATGCAATATCAAACACCTGTCTATGAGGTAAGGTCCATCATCTGAAACATAGTACGATTAAAAATACTAACACTCAAGTTGTTTGTTTCTTTATACGTTTGCATACATTTTTCTTTAATAATTTAGTTTAAGTATTGAGGGTAAAAGTGTTGATTTCATGGGAATGGCTATTTTATAAAAACATATATTTTTGGGGTCGGTATCGTGTTGATAATTGAATCTGCAATTTGTAATATGGCAAAATGAGCTGTTTCATAAAAGTTGTGGTGTGTAAACTGCAATATGTGACTCAAATGCATTTGAAGTAATTCTATATATTTAGCTTTGAACCAACAACACAACAAAGAACAGTAACGTTCCCCCTTATTCACAACCCTGTTTCTGAAAGTATGTGACATTCCCTGAATAGTAAATAAAACATAGGCTACTGCTTTGCTTTGCATTTTGAATTCAACGCTAGCAATAAAAAACTGATAAAAACATTGTTACCGCTAAGTTGCGTCACTTCTTTATCTCCAACAAGCAATCGGAAACTTCATTCATCTCCATTCATTTTCAGCCACTTCTACAGGACCAGGTCGTGGGTGTAGTAGCTTAAGCGGAGATCCCCAGACCTCCCTTGCCAAGCAATCTTCTACAGCTCTTGTGTGGTTTGTTAATTGCTCCTAAAGTGCATCTATTGCTTTAATTGTGTCCTCTTGATGTTGTGATCTGTCCTCCTCTGGTAGTAGATATGTCTCATCAGTGTGCAGAGGTACATTCTTTGGTGCCGACTTTGATATCAATTTGAAGTCTTAACAGGGAGCCAGTGCTGGGAGGCAAGCTCAAGGGAGATGCGTTCATGTCCTTTGGTCCCGGTATTGAGTATAGGTGCAGTGTTTTGAAACAAGTGGAGACAATGGAGGGAGCCTCGACTAATACCTGAGTTTTGTAAATCATAGTGGTCAAAGGGAGAATAGACAAAAGTGTCCATCATTTTTTATAAAATATTTATTCCAGGATTTAATATGAAATTTTTTTTTTGCAAAGCTGCTTATATCATTGGGTTTTATTGGCATATATGGCTGAGAGTCATCAGTGTAAACATTATATTACACATAAATGTCTTGATCTGTCTTGAATAAGCTGGCCAAAAGGTAGCAAATAGAGAATGGAAGGGGAACAAAGAATGAGCTCTGGGGTATGCCACACGTTTGCTGAGTTGTTGAGGAGGTTATGCAGAAAAGATTCTATTCAAGAAATATGAGCATAAGAAGTGAATCCTTAATTACCACCCATGACTGTAAATGATGCAGAATGTTGTGATCGACAGCATCAAAGGCAGCCCTCAAACCTAAAAGTACAACAATCAAGTTCCTCAGTTCCTTTAGGGCCGACTATTGCCCATTCTTGCCCGATACAGGATCTCAGTTGCTCAACACTTCCACGAGTTCTTTGTCGTAATTTTTATTCCACAAGTCACAAAAATGCATTGTGTTCATGACAGTCTGTTACTGCAAAGCCAGTATATATATCGTTCACCAACAACGGTTCCTTCCAAGAGGTGCAAATAATTCATGTTAAATAAACTATTACAAAGATTTTGACTTTGAACTGTGAGCTGGTAACAAGCTGGATGGCCCCTCTCTCCTTTAGTTTAAAGGACACAAATGCCACAATCCCTCCCAACCAACCCTCAACCCAAGAGAAAAGTGGCAACAATTCTAAATCTTTTTATAGACGTTTACAATGATTTTCTCATCCTTGTCGCTTGCTTAAAGTCATTTGTCCAGATATTTGGATTTTTTTCATTCTTAATTCTGTTGTTTGCACTGGAGATGATATAATACCCAGGTGCTTTTCAATCTATACAATGTCATCTATTTTACCTAAATTGTTTTCTTATACCGCTTTCATATTATTACTTAACTCCAAAATTCCCTATCCGGGCAAATTCTTTTTTTCTTACATAAAGCTATAAATAGAACTATAACAACGAGTAGAATTCGATTGAATTTGGCTGTTTCTAATTGGACTTGTGCTTAACTTGTTTACCTTTTAAATTCCCTCCAATGACGTTTGCTGTACATCGGCGCTACATAAACAAACAGAACTGAATATTGATGAACCCATTCTGAATGGAGTAATGGTGACTCTTTGCTTCACATAAGCTGGGAGATGTTCCAACAGGTGTGTTACTGTTTTCAGCATTACACAGTGCTCCAGCATGCCTCATCGCAAATTTGTTGAATCATGTCGCTGGCATGAAATACAAAATCAGTATTTATCAAATAGCAAAAATAGTCCCGCTTTTAACATTTGATTTCTTTGAACAACTAATTGAATGTCACATATTTACACAGTACACAGTGTTCCAACCTTTCCTGAAAGAGGGTGGTAAATATTGAAGGAAATACGAGTACAATTACTCTGAAACAGATCAAACTAGTGACGGGCTTTAAAGTGCTGTTTGAAATGTCTGTAATTAAAAGCGTTACATTTCGGCCTGGTCAGTTGGTCAGTTATGGTCAGTTGAATTAAAAAAAGAAAAAGATGAAAAGCTACGGAGCAGAAACAGGAGTGTTTTGGTCTTTATTCCTGACTTTTTTCAGTTGTGTGATGACGAGCTGTTTGCCTCAAGCGGAGCTCAGGGGTGAGCTGCAGATGTCCTTCAGACTCACTTCTGTCAAACTCCACACCTCCAGATATTTTTCAAATGTTTTGATCATTTGGATATGAAATGCTTCTATGAAATCTGCAATTAAGGCATCGGTCTGATCTCACTAGTGCCGCCGCTAGAGAAAACGTGTGGTAAGTATGATGCTCCCTTAAACTGTAAATGCTCACTTAAAAGCCAGAAAAAGCTTTAGATCGAAACACACAAACGTGACTCCATGCTGTTTTAAAGGGGCGAGGATATGTCAGAAGATAGCAATTATTTGAGGATTATGATGACGTTTATAAAAGTACACCTCCCCCACGATTCTCTATTTTGTATCTATGTGGACACTGTCAGGCACGAAGTCGTGAGAAACATTTTCCCGCACACGTTCACCTCCTGTAGCACGGCAAACAGCGTGATTCAGAGAACAGTCTGTGGCAATGAAAGAGAAGCAACAATTCTGTGAGCAGGGACAGAAGTTTGACATCCACAGATGCACAAACTCACAATGTGGCATCATTTCAAATTAGATTAAAACACCATATAATTTTAGATCCACTTGAGTGTTACTTGCGCCACTTAGTTTCCACGGTAACGAGGAAGGGTATATTTAGAGAACACTAAACTGAGAAAGAAGGGGGGGTAAAAAAAGGTGTTAATAATCTTGATGGAGCAATTACAATTAGTCAAAGTCAAATAGTAAAGATCAAAACATCTCATCTGCTTACAGTCGAGGGTGAGAGAAAGCTCAAGAACAACCACCCAGCTCATTCAGCACCACTTCTGACACTTGCGTCATTCAGTATTTAGTGGCATTACTGATTCATATGGTGCAGTAGAGGTTGCACTCGAGCTACTCATCAAGGGGGGTTCAGGGAAAATACAGACGTCAATGAGGAAAGGATTTTTTATTCCTGAGTTTCATATGTTGAGCTGCTGAACAGCAACCACGTAACGCGCTGTCAAACAGAACTTGAAAACACAATAAATACATACATGTTCGGGCCCATAAATATTTGGACATTTTTACTCTGGATTTGAAATGTATTTGTGAATGTATTTGACATTAAGTGATCAGGGAGTGATTGACATGTCGGGTCTAATTCAAGAGGTTTCGCAATAGTACTGCATTAACATTCTCTGAAATATTTTTACATCGTCCTCTTACTTTCACAAGCCCAGAAGTAATTGAGCTGACTGAAATGCAGCCTGTTACCAAAAAAAAAAAAAGGGTCTGAATTCACAACTCCTGTTTTTGTATTTGGTAGTTGTTCATATGACTTGTCAATGTGGGTCCAAAATAGCAGTGATTCAGGAGAAAGAGGACATTGTTAGGCTGAAAAATACAAATTTAGACCCACTTGAGAGAAAACTTTGTCACGTCAGCAATTTGTGGAATTGCCCAAAAGAGTGAATGCACTGATCAGCTTATCAACAATGAGACGCATGGAAGCCACTGCTCAACATGTAACCAAGTCAAAAACCCTCAAAGATGCACACGTATTACGAGTCTGGATTCAGAGGATTTACCTCAAGATGTGAACCACAAAGTGGTAACGCTTGCAAACAGAAAAAGAAGGAAAAGTTTCGAAAGAAAAAAAAAAGATCAATGGTATTCACTGACGATGTTACTGTGGACAGATGTAGCAGGTTGAATCCATGAAATAGAAATATAAACCCTTTGCACAATGTTTGGTCAAATGCCATAAAAGTGGTTGGAAAAGGGACAACAGAAAGTTTTCTGTTAAAGAGTTTTAAAATGGCTTAAATATGATATACTCGTCATGAACCCACAGAGAGAGAGAGTCTCTAAACTCAAGAACAGTTTCTGCTGAATAAGCTGAATACAATATATATGTAGCAAAAATATTTTTTAATAATTCATTCAAGGTGGACATCGTAAATCGTAAGATTTAGATCAGGATATTATAAATGACACTGATTGTTTTCATTACCTGCTTTACACTCTTCGACACTGCTGCTCCTTTTGTGAGACATTGTGTTTGTCGGGCATTAATCCCTAAAATGGCTGCGGGATTTATTCTTTCTTCTGTGGAGCAGCATCACGGTGAAGTACCCCAACCAACCAGTAGGAGTCCCTCATTTCAGCACCAAGGACAACCCTCCCCGAGTTTCTGCTGAGGCAGTTTTCAATTAGATATTTCTGGTAATATAAAACTGAATTTTTCATCTCTCATAATTAAGATTGCCAAGTTAAAGTCGTTGGGCCGCTCTGAGTTTGGAGGAGCGCCCTCGAGGATTCTCTCTGACATCATCTTTTTCAGGGGTGATCACTTTTCTTCTCAGAGGAAGCCAGTGGACACTTTTCGCGTCTCTTTTCTCGCCCTCCAGCTTTTTCTTTCTGCCCTCTTGCTTCTTTGGGCCGAAGTGGTACTGGTCCAGATTGGACAAGTCATCTCCCTGCAGGAAACGTTTGACCAGTCTGTCCTCTAACGAATGAAATGTGATCACGCAGAGACGCCCTCCAGCTTTTAGTGCATCCTGGGCAGCCCGCAGGCCTGCGTGCAGTTCATTCAGCTCATCATTCACGAAGATGCGCAGAGCCTGGAAGGTCTTAGTGGCCACATGTGCAGGTCGGTGGAGTCGGTCTTTTCGTGCATAGATGACAGCAGCAGGAAATGCTCCTAGAAACAGGAAATGGAAGTGAGTGGATCTTGTAAAAGCTGCCTGTAAGTAATGCACTACATTTTGTCTTAGAGTATGAAAAGGTTGAATACGGCACACAGAAAGAGAAAAAAACATACATACTACGCAGTGCTAAAATAAATGTTTTGTCTGATCTCATACTTGAGCGTTCGACTGATAAAAGACTCATTCAGGAAGACTGTCCCTGTTGTCTCAGCTCACTTTGTCTGTGAAACAAATCAGATCTTACCACAGTCTCCTAAACCAATCCTTTCACTGCTGTCCCTCTCCCTGAAGCTGTCATCTCAAGGCCACACTGATGCAACCCTGCTGCACCCACTCATTCAGGCTGACTAAACTTTAACAAACAACATTTCAAACTCAAAGTGCAGCCATTTTAAGGGAGGATGTGTTACAATGTTCTGCTGAGAAAACCCGCATCCTGGCATTAATATGGATGTCACTTTGACACTTTGCATCTACCTAAACATTGTTGCTGAGCAGTCACATCACATATGGCAACAGCATCCCTCTTACCTGGCAGGACTGCAGTTGACATGGCAAAAAGGAAGAAAAGGGTGGTGGCTTTTCTTTGAAATGAGTTAAAACCATTCTCTCATTTGAGAAATTAATCAAACATTTAAGTCTGATGCTTTTCAGTCAACCATAAAATGGTGTATGTGTCAAGTATGAAGTGAAAGGTGCTGAAATGAAGGTATAGCAGTAAGGGACGTTAGCCATAGATCCTAGATTCAAGGGATCCACGGCTAACGTCCTTCTTCCAGACACTCCGGGGAACCCTCAGATGTTCTTTGTCCACGCCCCGAGCAGAGCCTATTTTGGTGGAGTTAGGAGGACATATCAATTCTAGGTGGGTGATCATAATTATAAGGCTAATCATTGTCTGTATTTTCAGCTGTGATGTTTTCAATGAATGTAACAAACTATAACAAAGTAGGATGACTCTTCCCTGAGCGTCTCTTTGAATAGCTCATTAAAGTTGAATGATCTGTTCAGGTATTTCTAATTCCTGTCATTCCAGTGGATGATTTCGTGGTACCACCAACTTAAACATTTTTGCAGACCAAACACATCCCCGCCCCCTCCCCAAAGCAGGGCAGGGCCCCTCAGTAACATAACAAAGATCCTAGGCCATTGACCTGGCTTCCAAACACCATACATCAAAACCTGATTAACCATTTTGAGATTTACTGATATGGAAACCAGGGGTTAAATATTCTCTGGATCTCCATCTGTCAGGAGAACTAAATATTTTTTAAGAATCAAACAAATCCAGCTGCCTTTAACTTAATACTCATACGTACACCGTTTTCTGATTCTGAAATACATCAGACATAACAGTCTGATTGATAAAAGTAAATTGAGAGAAAATACACCGTTTCGCAATTAACGAAAAAAAATTCAGCTTTATGAAAAACATACAATCCAATATCAGGAGTTGAGAAAGAGCTACAGTTGGACTGAGCGGCAGGTCCATCAGCGGCACTGTGCGGAGCAGATGGAGGGTGGAGAAGGTGTTGTTATGGCTTATGTGTCACTAATTATGTGTCACTGTCAAATTCAAGTTAAACCTTAGTATACTGTAAAGACATTTGTCACCCCGCTCACAATACTACTAAAAAATTATTGTGTGTGCTGTGCGTTCTAAACCTAATGCACTCAGCCTTGACTGGCCGGGGGGGGCAGTTATTAAAAGTTATAAAAAAGACATTATTTTATAAAGAAGACATTATAAAAAAGAAATAATGACTCCAATTTTTGAGCCAACAAACTGCGTGTGCAATACATAGGAAGGTATTAGGAGTGGTAGAACACAGCACTTGTGTGACTCGACCAACTCATAACCTCTAAACACAAACGACCAAAAGAACAATGCACTTATAGAGACCCAAAGAGAAACTGCAAGAAATAGAGAAGTGAGTGATGTGGCATTTCTCTCCTCCTGCGCTAAACAGCCCAAGGTGTGACTCACACTGCAATCAATACAATGCCTGCACGGCAAGGACCAGCCCTGGTCTGGCCTCACCAAGCCATGTGCTCTCTCTGTCTCTAATTCATCTTTCAAAGGTCCTACGGGCAGATCCGCAGAGAAAAGAAGAGATTAGGATGTGTACATAAAAGGGGAAATCAGGTAGTTAGGAGTGAACCACAACACTGAGACTGTTTAACACAGATGTAGAGAAAAGAAAAAAAAAACTATCATGGCTTTGTATTTACTCTTGCTCTGTGTTATGTCTGTTCTTAAGTTGCTGCATTTCATGTTTTTGTCGCACTCCAGAAAGGCATGAACTAATGTATGCAACAACAGGCTATTTAGAGAAGACAGAGAGTGTGTTCAGTGTTTTGGGCTGAAGATTGTTCATAACAAAATAAATTCAACAGAAAACTATCAATGTAACTTGGTTTGAGCACAGGGAATTACAGAAACCCTGCTGGACTGATGAGAATAAAGTGGGATCACCACAAATTTGTCAAATTTATGCTCAGTGTCAAACCGTAAGGTTGCCCAGTCTAATTTATTTGAGTCTACTTGAATTGGGTTCTGCTGGAACCTGAAAGAGCTGGTAGCTTTTTGGCATTGGTTGGGAGTTTAACCGGAGATGTGAGAGCTAGATTGTTGCAACAGCACACCAGGGTCGTTTGCTTACAATGTTGTCTAAATGACGTAAAGTCATGTACAAACTTAAGCGCCATCCCTCTGAATGAGTTAACACAAATTGTGTTCTATGCTTACATCCTGGATCAATAAGCACTTCCTGGACATGGGTTGGTGCTTACAACATGGGATTCTCAGCTGCACAACAACCTTACCAATCAACTCAATCTCAACCTGAGTCGAGACGTGACAGTACTGAAGATACACAAAGGCTTGGAGTTGATATAAAATGTAACACGGACAGTACCACTTATAAGTTTGGACCACTTATTCAAGATGAGTGGGTTAGTGTGTCCAAACTTTTGACTGTACAGTATGGACCAGGGATAAATCATTCGGAACTCCCTGAAGCACCTGGCACCATTCAGCACTGTTCTGCACCGTTAGCATTTAATCTGTACACTGCGGGCCGCACTGATTGTCCATGTTGGTGGTTGCAACATTAAAGCGACATTATTCAACCAACAGACGGAACCTGACAGCGAACCAGTGAGGAAAAGACTGCTTATGAGGGCAATGAAGAGACAAATTCAACTTTCAGACACTGGATGTTTTTTATGTCTTGCTAAAAACCATCAGCTCTTTATGCCGCCAGAATTTCCCTGTAAAGCAGCATTCGTGTCGGAACAAGTTCAGCTTTTAACTCAGGTCATGTTTCACAGTCAATGGGCTACTGTGCTTCAGAGGGTAAAGGCATGCTTAATCAAAACTGATGCCTTGGGTTGCTTTGGCATAAAAAATTCTCGTAAGTCGGTCTTAGATTTTCATGTTGGAGGGAACCCCTGATAACAGGATCTAGCCGCTCAATCCACAGACTTCTGACTGAATACTGTCTCAGTTACTGGGAAACCAGTGGGGCAGACAAATAAAACGCTAAAAGTCCAACCCTGAATTTCAATGGCTGGAAAAAAGAATGTTCTACACTATGTTGTTTAACGAAGTAGTCCTTCATCCAACACAATTCACTCTGCCTTTTTTAATTTTCCATGTGTGCCTGTTAAGATTATTCACGTATTGTTTGCCGGCTCCGACTGGAAACAAGCTGGTGAGTCACATCATTTCAGCCTTTGTCAGTCAGATATGATTCACTAAGTTGTTTAAATTACTCCTGATGCGCTTCAAATCATCTTTGAAACGGGTAACAACCCCCTCAAGCTAGCATATCAATCATTTTCGGGGATCAATCTGGCGGGAAGTTTTTTTTTTCCAATTTCGACCATTTTCATTCATCTTTTCGCATCAATACTTTTTTCAAAAGCAAATAAAACTGGACAATGGAAACCCAGCCAATGTTTACATGGTTTACATGGGTACACATTGTTTACAAAGCCCTGTTATTCACAAAGACATGCTTCTGAATAGGACTGCATGCTAAATTTGTATGTACCTCAACAACTGAATTAAACTCACAACAAACGCTGATATGGATAAAATGTAACATCTTGTCTGCTCATATGTTTATAGCTAGAAATATGCAGCAATTTAAATAGATAATATGCAGCCGTGCAGTGTTTAACAAACATCAGCTGTGATGAATGAGAAAAACATTAAACCACGAAATCTTTCTTCTACTACTCAGTACCACAAGCGAACGCACAAGCCTTCATTATTAGTCCTGAGACTGTTTTCCTGAACGCGTCACTGTCACAATTGGTCATAGAGCTCCCCCTGGAACTTTCTCAAATCAAGACCTCTTGGACTATTGCAAATAAACACTAGTGTTAACTCGGCTTTCTCTTCAAAGGAGATCAAACAGCTGCTCTTACTCACACCTGTTCTCCCTGGGTGACACTGACGCACTCGCTGTTCTGTTCAATCGCTGTTGCAACGACATCTTGCATCTCAAATCTGGCGTCATATGGCTAAAAACACTTGGAAAAATAACAACAAAAAAAAAACAACAACAATCATTGGAGACAAATAACCAACCCCTGCTGCTCGAGCGTGTCACTTCTGTGAGCGCGTGTGGGTGTTTGCATTTGTGTCAGGTGTACGTCTTTATTTGCCGGCAAAGAAACGAGGGGAAAGAGGGAGTGTGGAGGGAGAGACGGGCTGCTGCATGTGAGATACTGTTCTCTGGGCATTAACCACATTCTGTTCCAGCCACCTCCAACTCTGTCTTTGCCTCATCTCTATCTCTCATAGGAAGGTGTGGAATAAAAGCACCAAAAAAAAAACGGAGGCAGAGCAGAGGATGATGACTGAGATCACAGTCAGCGTAATTTTCTGGGACTCGTGTCCCACTGGGAGACAGCCTTAATAACTCCACTCGTGTTTTATTTCCCCTTGCAGCCTCCAGAAGGCTGTGGGGAATTAATCAGTGGAGTATGTAGCTACCTGCAACCACACTGGCCAGCTGCTGTGTCCGGGTGATGGGGTTGACACGGCGTGCCTCCACAATGGCTGAAGCTATTTTCCTGGAGTGTCTTTCTTCCCCATATGCGAAGAGGATGGATGCTAGAGCCTGTTGATCTAAGGTATTCACAACGTCAGCAGCGCAGGGCATGTCGGGGTACCTACGCACAAAGAGAAGCCCAATTAAGCCACTTGACGTCATGTCTTTGCTGACAGTGGCAAATCCTGACAACTCTGAGACAGAGCTGAAAACCTTTATGGTTGACAGTTCTGAATAGAATGATTGTGAGGCAAGGGGAAGAAAAAGTGCAGCTTGTGCAACAGCTTTTAATGAGGTTATGTTGTCTGGTTGCTTTGCAGATTTTGCTGACGCTGGAAGATAAACTAGATATATTTTTGAAAATGCTCAAGAAGCATTGTGTTGCTACACATTAAACTTGATTAATGATAAAAACAAGTCAGCATGTTTCCCCATCAGCTTTTGTATTACCCAGTAACGTTTCAGTAATAATACACATCCGTGATCTGTAATTTGTTTTTATTCACATCCAACAGCACCATCAGAAAATATGGTTAGGATTACATTTGTGGTGAGATACACTTCATGGCTAAAAACGAGATGCAGTGTTGACAGGAGATGGGTCATCAAAGTGGACTTTGGTTTTATCCACCCAATTATGCCATTTCCACACGTGAACAACAGAGAATGTCTGGTAAATGTGCAGAGAATTAGGTTTGGACTTTCTCGGCAGTTTCCCATTTACCCATCCACTTCCCTGAAAGGGATTCTCCGTCTGACATGCATTCTCGCTGTGGGAAATACTTTGGGGTAGAGCCTGGATAACGGCACAGGGGGCAGGATATGAGGCAAAATGATGCTGCAGTTTTGTTCAGATTATGTTCGAGAATGGCAGATTAGGAGCTCCCTGCCTGCCCATGACAACCTTAGTTTTGTCTGTGTTGTTATTAACATTTCATACAATATATTTGGTCGTATCCACAGTGTTGATAAGCAAACGGAAAGCAGCATAATGGTCGTACTGCCTCGCTCTGTCAGTCTCCAGAGTTATGCATTCCCTGCATAACACGTCTACAAACCTTCAGAGCTGAAGTGGATGTGTGAAAACACCCGTATTCTACCAATGAGACTTTACAACGGAAGGCAACTTTGCTTTATTTTGCGCATGAAAACAAAACTGTCAAGAAGACAAACAGTCGGTTGTTTTAAAGTTACCATTAAACAGCAAGCATACAGAGTGCTTACCAAGCAGCATCCTCTGAGGGTGAAAAAGACATAGCCAGTATGTGAAGTGTTTACAACCAACAGATAACATCATGGTGGCTCAATCTTCTATAAACACTCAATGACATTTACAGTATGGGTTTCTTTTTACAGAAGCTAGGGAGGCCACGCCCCTCGTGGGGACTGGTCATTCCCACAACGTAGGCCGCAATTCTGCACCGGAGCAGTCGTATTAATAAGTGTCGCTCGACGCCGGCGTGCCGATCTTGAGGGCAGAACAAAATTTGGCGTCGTTTTCGGACGTTCAGCTGTGTTTCACACCACCTTCATCTTCGCTTTCAGTGACAGTCGGCAAACAGCTCACAGGTGAATTACTGCCACCTTCCAGATCAAAGAGTGTTACACGCTTTGAGACATTACTACCATTTTGCCTAATGCTGATGTACATTTGATAAAGGAAATAAGTATAATGGCAGGTTTCGTTTTAATGACAGTTTATCCTGCACATACTTGTACCCCTTATTTATTGATTTCTGTTATTTGCATGTGATTTAGAAAGCAAACAAGACTTGTATTGCTCTCCAATTGTGACTTCATCCTACTATTATGTTAGGGTGTCAGTAGACTTTATTCTGTAAATAATCATTTTTCTGTGCCTTTCTTTATCACTGTGTTGCTTTAAATAGCAGCTCATTTGTTAGATGATTCACACGAAAGGGCTGTACTGGGTTTAGGATCCCACGGGACTCACGTCACAGAAATGTGCAGTGATGGTCAGAAATTCAGCGGGAGCAAGTGGGAAGATCAAGAAAAAAGTCCCCTGCAAGACTACAGTAAAGAATCACATAGAATCTCTTTTTATAGATACAGCTTTAAAATAAAGCATATTCTTTAGGACCAATGTCAGCCCCTGTTGTTGGTATCACATTTTGACTACACCACTTTTCTTTGTTATTATTGCGCCAGTGAGCACTGAAAGAATTTAAGGGGATCAGTGGCTCTGATAATCCAGCAGCTCCCAACGTAAGAACAGATGTATGTTGCAAATCTCTTACCCGTCTCCATCCATTCTCATGTCCAAGGGCCCATCCTTGCTGAGGGAGAAGCCTCTCTCCGCCTGATCCAACTGCATGGAGGAACAGCCGGCATCCAACAGGACAGCATCAATGCTGCCTGGCTTAATGTTCATGTTAGACAGCAGGGCTTCGAGTTCGCTGAACCGGCCGAGCAATGGTTTCACACGACCACTTGAAAAAGAAAAAGGGGGGGAAAGAGATTATGAAAAAATAAAACAAATGCATGCATGCGGGTGCAAATTACATTAATTTATTTTCTCAGCTGAATGTTGTATTTCATTATGCAACTAATCTCGTCCATTTTCCAAACCCATTAGTCCCGTTTAGTGTCATGGTATCAACAGGGGAAAGCAAAACCTCCCAGGTCCCCCTGTCTCCAGCTTTCTGGGAGATCCCTAGCCCCTCCCCAATGGATTGGCCCCAAAGAAGAAAAAAAAAAAAACAGCTCCAGTGAGTATACCATTTTTCTTTTTTTTCCTCCACTTACTGTTTCTATTCACACCTTCAAAATACAAATCAAAAAAATCAAACAAAGACCCAGCTACCGTCAGTCTCCAGCATGACCTTAAACTGCTTACTTTTTGTTCACTTTAAATTGTATAAATCTCACTGTACCACAAAATTCTGACTCAGCCATTAATGCCCACAAGGGACACAGCGTATTGGATGCTGTGGTGGTCAAGTAAGCTTGATGAAGCATGAGGAGATGCAGCAGCGACTGTGACAACAAAGGAGTGGAACAGAGAAAAAGAAAGTTTTCTGATTATTGCACAGCATTCGAATCACTAATGAAAATACCCACAACTCATCACAACACAACACTGCAGGTAAGTGCGGCATTGCTGACTTCTCTAAGTGGAGCTGAAGAGCACTTTCTCCTCTTCACTGTGGCTTCTCCGCTCCGTTTCCTGTAGCGAAGGAGATTTTGAAACTGCGCCACACGGCGAGAGGAAGTTGAGAAGAATCACACTCGAAATGAACGGTCGGTCTGCGAGTTTATCCCAGTGATTGACATCCAGAGAATCACGTGAACCCAAATATAAACTAGTCGTTATGTTTACATCTCATTTTACACATACAAACCGACCATTAAGCACAAGCAGTTTGATCCTATGCCACCGTATGTAATAGAGATCAGCAGTCATAGTTCTTTCACTTATTCCAACCTCTAGACCCCAACTGCTGCTAAACAGGAATAGTAAATCGAGTTCTCGCCTCAAATTTCAGTGCACAAACCTTTGTACAATCGTGAAAGAATACAGTAAACCTAAAGAGTTTGATGGGAGACCAACTCAACTGACAGCAGCTGGATTAGCTTCTCTGTGAACCTAAAAATGATAGTTTCTTTTGTTTGGAAGCAAACCGTCTTAGCTATTCTGTTGAGATCCCTCTTCATCCTTGACAGAGAAAGACTGTGCACCAACTTCCTCCTGCACAAGTGGTGAGATCCTTACCACATTCATGCATTTTTCATGTGACCTTTTAACATTGTTTAAACAAATATGATGGCAGAAGAAAGCAACAAGACCTAGCATCTATACATAAGGAGCAAAAGTTATTCTGCAGCTTTCTCCATCTTCCATATATTCAGATATGAAAATAGGTTTATTGGCGAGGTTATTAACCCTTCAAAAAGATAACAGACCAAAATATCACACTAAATCACAGTCTCTAAATGACAACTCAATTTATATAAAACAGACTCCAGCAAAAAGCTGAGATGCTCCTACTTATTCAGCACTTTGTTGAAAGAGTTGAGGTTGGGTTTTAATGTCAAAGGGGAACTAAACAAAGGGATTTTTATTTTTGTGTTTCTTTTAAGAGATCCTAGCTAATTTCCATTCAGTGCATTGTAATATGATAGGAGGACTTAATTTCAGTGTAGCCGTCCTTATCAGATAACAGTTAATAAAATGATTGGAATTTTTTGCAATTTCTTTTTCAGCTGTTGCACCAAGCTGACTGGCAGGAAACATGGCCCTAACGAGAGAGCTGTCAGTGGAAACAATGGAAAGGATTGGATTGGAAGTCCCTCAAGAAAGTGATTCAGCTCGGAGAGTGGCCAAAGATGTTGGCTGCTCCCAGTCAGCTGTGTCTAAAATTTAGGCCAAGTCCAAACAAAACAGGAATGTTGAAAAGGGAAACATACAGGTCAATACAAGGACAATATCAAAGCATCAGGACAATAAATAAATAAAAGCAAGATGCCTTGAAAATAGAACATTCACAGTAAATGCACAGTTGTACATTAATACTTTAATACTATCACTACACAATCTGGACGCAAATGGGCAGCGGACGCATTCGTGACTCAGGCAGAAAACCTCCTGAGGTTGAAGGACATCATCGACAACCCATGTATTGGGCGCCAGGGACTCGGAACAACCCATTTCCAGCAGTGGGGGTAAGCAGACAAAAGGCAGAGGAAAAACATGGTCCAAGCTGAGATCCGACAGCTAGAGGAGGAGGGAAGAATGTCTCGAGCTGTGGCGCTTGGATCACAGGGGGCCTGGACGAAGTGGGACCTGCCAAAACGTAAGATCACCTGGCCGGAACTCGGCGACTGGAGCCCTTCCGTATCTTGTTCCTGCTCCCTTCAGTGTATGACACCCTCCCAACACCAACAAACCTGTGCAGGTGGGGGCTGAGGGAGGGCCCTCTGTGCATGCTATGTGGAGAAAGAGGAGCAATGGCGAACATACTGGCTGGATTTAAGACTGCTTTCAGCAAAGGAAGATATCGATGGCGCCATGACAAGGTCCTTAGGACACTGGCCCACACACGCCTAGCACCATCCACCCAATTCGTCAGAGCGGGGGAGAGACCACCATCCTCCAAGAAAACCATGAACGGCCTTCTGCACACAGCACCATCATGGGAGATGAAGGTCAAACTGGGGAGAAAACACCATATTCCCCAGGTTGCCCAAACCTCCCTGAGCCCTGACGCAGTCATATGGTCCAAGGTGGCCAAGAAGATCATCCTGATCGAATTAACGGTCCTTGGGAAGATGGATGCATTGAGGCCTCAAAATGTAAGATCACCAAATACCAGGACCTGGTCCAGCAATGCAGAGACAAAGGGTGACAAGCCTGGCTATTCCCGCTGTAGGTCGGCTGTAGGGGCTTTACTGCAAAGTCGGTCTGGAGGGCCCTTACAGCGCTGGGGATGGCAGGAAGGGAGAGGAAGATGGCTGCTCGCAGGTTGGGCGAGGCAGCGGAGAGAGCCTCTTGCTGGCTATGGAGGAGGAGGGAGGAGTTAAGCTGGAAGCCAGGAGAAGATGGGCAGTGACTGGCCATCACTGCCGACCCACCATCTGGAGGGCGTTGTGGTTCAGGGTCGAATCCCTTGAGGAAAGTTTAGACGTCACCTGACGACATCTTCTCCTGGCCGAAAGCGTGAATCACTTCTCGTGTGATGAGGTCATTTGCTTTTAGACTTTTGCTCACTTTCACTCATTGATTTTTATTATTGCTTTCGTGTCTTTTTTTTTGGATGTTTCATATATTTTATTGATTCATGTTTCTCTTATATTATTTTTTGTTTGTTTTAGCATTGGATGAAAATACTTACGATTCACCGTTTGTTTTTTAGTATTTATGTAAGCCTGAGACGTGGCTGTTGCAAATTGTGTGGCTGCTGCCATGGCCAGGGCACTCTGAGAAAAAGAGGTTTTTAATCTCAACGAGCTCTTCTGGGTTAAATGAAGGTTAAATGAAAAAAAATAAATAATAGATAAAATTTTAGCATGAAGCACCCTCTATCCACTTGAAAAATCTATGGTCCATGGCAGGGCTCCATTCTGCCAAACTGATCTGTAAAGCGCTATGCAAAAATGCTGGAACCTGAGTGATTAAGAATATTGTCAAAATGATTTTAGTTGTTTTAAAAGCCTGGGAAGGTGCTATGAAGTCAGTTAGTTTTAACTAAGAAAATGGCTGCAATAATATTTGACTTTTGTTTTTGTTGTTTTTAGGTAAGATTGTTAAAGCTTATTTAAATTAAAAAGAGATTGATTATATCAGTGCTTTGTTTATCTGTTTGTTGTTAAATTAAAAAAAAAAAGCTGAATGAATGTCCTTCAAGTGTAGCGATTCCATCATTTTCAAGAGGTTGTAATTTAGCCCTAGAAAGGTATGGACATATTGTTCTACGCACCTGGCTCTGTTGCATATGTGTTTTTGGGGGGGGCAGAGTATCTAAATGATTCATGCAGACTGATTTACAAAGCTGCGAGCTTACAATTAACTAATGACTTCACTCTTGTTAATGGCCAAAAAACAGGCTTTGCTTAAATTTTTTAACTTCACACTGCTTTAATAGTTGCTGCAGGGAACGAGGAAGCTCAGGTTTTTGTGCAACACTGGCGAGAGGAGAGAGCGTGTGACAAAGGCGAATCTCCCTCCATGCAAATTTAATCAGAAAACTAGAAAAAGGCATTATTAGAATGACTGTTAATCCATGTTATCCTCAATTAAGCAGAGGGAATAAAAGACAACCTGAAATCTCTGATTAGAAGGAGTCGTGCATCTTTTTTTTTTTCTGCTGCACCAAAACTTTTTACATGTTTTCACGTTTTGTTCCATCTTTTATTTATGTACGTTTTATCTTTATAAAACCATCATTTCTGGAGCTGGGACATCGTCTTATACATTTTCACCTGGATTGTCCCTGAGTACAGAGGATAATGGTTACAGTGGCTGCTGGTAAGTCCAAAAGGCTTTCTTTACAATTAATTCAATGTTAGGCTTTAGTGGCTCTTCTTCACTTATGCGTGCTGTCTTGAACAATTGCAAACGATAAAAAGTTTTTTGTTTTTTTTTTTAAATCGAAAACACATCTCGATCGAACGGGTATCATGCTTATATGTCCCGTGTTGTAACAAGAAACAATCCGTGTCGTTAGTGAACTACATCCTCCAGGTTATAAACAGGTCTGATCTCTGTTCTAATTTGTGCTGCTCCTGGTAGAATGCTGTGGTCATAATCAGAATGAGCTGGTTGCATCCAAGTTAGTGAATCAATTCAGGATGTCACCTGCAGAACTGCACCCTCCCATCGGTGCTGTTTCGTGTTAGCCGGTAACAGTAAATGAGGGCTTTACCATAGTCTCTATATTACTTATAAACTTGCTCAAACTTGCTCTGACACTTAATGTTCTGTGTTAGTCCACTGTGTCTTCGGTTGTGTTTAATGTACTGACGTCATATCTACATCAACAGTGTTGCTCTCTACATTTTGCACTTTGTTTAGCTTGCCAGCTCTTGATGTGGCATCAGTCAATTTTATGCTAGGAACTTGGCTTCTTATCGCACAGCGATGCAGTTCATGGTTTTAAATTGGTGTTTGTTGTCCCTTCTTTTCCTGTTTCGTCCTGTTAAAAGGGAGTCGTTTCTCTCCAGTCGTCCCGTGCATGCTCAGGTTGGGAGATTGGATCAAAGAGAAGTTTCGGTGCAATCTGTTGGTTTCCTTAGCAAGGCTACTTTTTTTAATTGGCTCTGTATGTATGGAATTAACTAATTTGGAATTTAGTGAATTGGATTTGATTTGATTACAATGAAATGGATTCTACTTGGCTTGAATTGGATTGTGTCTTTAAAGTGCCTTGAGATGACATTTGTTGTAATTTGGCGCTTGATCAATAAAATTGAACTGAATTGAATGGAAAGAAAACAGTTAAAGTGCATTAAAGTGATCACACCAAAGCATGTGAATTTTTTTCTCACAGAGCTGGGTCAAGATTTCTGGAGAGAAAAATTGTTGTTGAGGTTCTCAAATGTTGCAGAAAATGTTATTTACGTATGCAAGTATGTATGTATCTATTTGATTAATTCTACCAATTTGTTTTTGGTTCTTTAAACACCTGAAACCGAGTGCCATACATTTTCATTGTATTTGTTAGATAAGAGTCATTCGTGCAGCAGGCACCTCGGACACCCAGAAACTCACTCTAAGACAACCTAGTTAGATAAATAGCATTATGGGCAGAGAAAGAAGAAAAAAGTACATTTCATTTGAGGTTGAACTTTCCCTTTGAACGTATGCAGTGCACTTTCTTGTGCCTTGTTAAATCTGATGTCTCACCCATCTATGAAGCAACCTGTGCACACACATCGAGTCACTGTTCTCAACGCGTGAAGGAGAAGGCTAGTTGATTTTAGTGTATGCTTGTGTAAGCGCGACCACAATAAGCACTCCCCGCTGAAAGAAAACAACCTACAGCATTACTAATTACCTCTCCTTCCTCTTGTAACAAATGTAACCGTTTTTTTAGGTAAACTTCGATATGAATCTTTGTCCACGAGTTTGTGCATGAAACTAAACGGCTGTAAACTGGAGCTATTTAGAAAAATTATATATTGCTTTTTGTCTCAAAGTAGCGCCTGCTTCGATGCTCTGACGATGCCCGTTGGTCGGTTTTACGCTAAAAAAAACTTTTTTTTTTGACAGAAGATGATGAAAGCTTGTTGCAAGAGTACTTAATCAAAGTACAGACACTAGCAGCACCAGAATTCTAAAAAAAACAGTGTATTCTGCATCTGACCTGTTACTAGTTATCGCATGTTATTTATGGTTCTCGACGTAACAGGAGGGTGGCGTGACGGTGTAACCGGAGTACTTGTTCTTATCCATGTGTGCCCTGTAATGAGTAATTGGTTGCAGTATTCTTACTATTATTGACCGCTGTCTGACAGCCAAATTGCCTCCTGGGTACAACAGGACTGTATGCAGTTTTCCACAATTTGAACTCTTTATGAGCATTATGATGACTCTACCTCTCTCAAGATTAACTAGGGGCACCGAAGAAAAGAACACAAACTGGCAGGTCTTTTATTTCAAAACCCACTGATGACAAAACGGCAAGGGAGCACCTCACCCACGCTGCCAGGGCCTTCCTTTGCTCTGCTGTTTTTTTTTTTTTTACTATCCTTCACAGTGATTAGTTTGTTGAAAAATCTATAGTAAGCTTTGCTGTTTTCCCCTATAACCTATGCAATCCCTTGCTGTTACCGCCTCCTCAGTTGCACTCTTACCGACCACATCCATCCTCTACATGTTTTTTGTTGCACTGTAATTCTTTCTGGTGAGAGATTAGAAACTTTATCTTTTTAAATCGTCTTGGTTTTAAAATATTAAGTAACCCTGCATTCTACTTGGAGATTATTTACGCTGACAGCTGGAGGTCAAGCAGAGCTGCACTGATGACAACTTTGTTAAGTCCTCAAAGCTGTTTGCTAAATTTATCTGATGTTTGGTGCTGCATAAGGTAGCACACAAGTGAGCAAATTCCAGTCTTAGATTATACTCTTTTCTTTCCATTTCTCTGAGCCAGTACAGAACACATTTATTTAATTAAACCTTTTTAATCACATTTCTATGAATGCATCTGTAAATAAACTTTATAAGGACACAATTAGATGCAGAAAATTCAAACAGAAATCAGAATTCTTACAGTCAATGATTCTGAACTGATTTACAAATCTAAAAATACTGAATGCACGTTGCATATGCATGACATGCCTCTGGTTCTACTCAACAAGCGCAGTTGGTGGGAATCGAGTCTTCATTTCCTTTTCAGACGAGTGCAACATACTTGCAAATAAAGTTAATGTATCTAAAGATCTTTAATCATACACTTTTCTTAGAGTTTTCAAATTCAGTAAATGGCCGTCGTTTATACAAGCTAGCATATCAGCCATTTGGAGCTCTAAATCAAATTGTCAAATTTATAAGCCAAGTGCTACCAATTGTTTTTCCATTGAACAGTGACAGACTCGTCGGATTGTGGCTTAATATGTCAGCAGATTACAGCGACAGGAGCGAGACAGGGGAAAGGACGACTACTGAGGCCACGAGCCTCTGAACAAATAACTAAATAAGACTATTGCTGAATTCCTCACTTTAATGGTTTGGAGAATTGAAAGAAATTAAGCAGGCCCTCTATGTATTTTCTGACATGATACAGTCTACAATGATGCAGTGTCACTGCCAATAGACACATTGACAAAAATAAAGATCTTGGTCTCGTATTAGCTAGCTCACACTCAAACTCACATTAACAAAGAGCTTGAAAACACCTGCATTTCATTATGTGACTGCCTCACATGAAAAAAAAAAAAGTTTAATTGTTGGAAATAAAAAATCTGAAGCGCAAGTGTCCGTCCACCTGCTGGTGATGAATACACCTAGCACCAAAAAACTGCGACTTATTCCACAACATATTTTTGTGAGCCATTGAAGGATGTAAAAATATGCAAAACAGTTATATAACATGTCTAAATTATTAACTTCTTTATTTGGCTTCGAAACAGAGTTGGAGATATAAATGCCTTACGTAAGGTCTTATATTATTAAAGGGGACAATTTTCAGTGGTTTATGTGCTGAGATTCAAGTGTGGGCTCAAAATTGCTTCAGAGATCCAGGTTATTTTTAGTTGCAACTCCGACAACGTTGACATCAGAGCAATTCATTTTTTTGTTCTCCTGGTGTCTCGGTGAATGAGCCCAATACTGAGTAGGATTTTTGCTTCAAATTGCCCTGCAACCGTTTAAAGCTTCGCAGATTACATCGCAGAGTGATCGAAAAAAGAGGCGAGTATGCTAACTGAGCGTGAGAAGAGTCATTGATCTCAAGAAGAAACTATTTGGTGGGACAAGTTATGACTAAATAGCACGTAACTGTCTCCTTAGGTCTCCATTAGACTGTAAGAAAAGCATTTTTTTTCTTCTTTCTTTAAGTTCTTTTTTCAAACTTTCGACCCACGTGAAACTCCGCGTGAAAAAGCCAGTGCGAAAGTGTCTCCAATCAGAAACAACCTCCATTTTGTTGTTTTATCTTCTTACTCTCGTATCCTACAGAGCCAACAGGTCTGTAGACGACGCAGTCAACATGGCCCTCCACTACATCCTCCAGCACCTGGACTCCTCAGGAACCTACGCCAGGATCCTGTTTGTGGATTTCAGCTCTGCTTTCAACACAATCATCCCGGCTCTGCTACAGGACAAGCTCTCCCAGCTGAAAGTGCCTGACTCCACCTGCAGGTGGATCACAGACTTCCTGTCTGACAGGAGGCAGCACGTGAGGCTGGGAAAACAGGTCTCAGACTCCCGGACCATCAGCACCGGTTCCCCTCAAGGCTGTGTTCTTACCCCTCTGCTCTTCTCCCTGTACACAAACAGCTGCTCCTCCAGTCACCAGTCTGTCAAACTCCTGAAGTTCGCGGACGACACCACCCTCATTGGACTCATCTCTGGTGGGGATGAGTCCGCCTACAGGTGGGAGATTGACCATCTGGTGACCTGGTGTGGACTGAACAACCTGGAGCTCAACGCTGTGAAGACAGTGGAGATGGTGGTGGACTACAGGAAGAGCCCAGCCCCACTCACCCCCATCACCCTGACAGACTCCCCAGTCCACACTGTGGAGTCCTTCCGCTTCCTGGGCAGCATCATCTCTCAGGACCTCAAGTGGGAGCTGAACATCAGCTCCCTGACCAAGAAAGCCCAACAGAGGATGTACTTCCTGCGGCAGCTGAAGAAACTCAACCTGCCAAAGACGATGATGGTGCACTTCTACACCTCCATCATCGAGTCCATCCTCACTTCATCCATCACCATCTGGTACGCTGCGGCCACCGCCAAGGACAAGGGCAGGCTGCAGCATGTCATCCACTCTGCGGAGAAGGTGATCGGCTGCAATCTGCCATCTCTCCAGGACCTGTACGCCTCCAGGACGCTGAGGCGTGCAGGCAAGATTGTGGCCGACCCCTCCCACCCCGGACACAAACTTTTTGAGGCACTCCCCTCTGGCAGGAGGCTGCGGTCCATCAGGACCAAAACCTCCCGCCACAAGAACAGCTTCTTCCCCTCTGCAGTTGGCCTCACCAACAAGGCCCGCTGTACCCCACTGACATGACCCCTTATTCCCACTGACACTTTATATATTAACGTTCTGTCTCACTGTCTGTACAGAGTGCGTTACATTAACGCACTCTTCTTACAAATACTTTGCACATATTTTTACATTTTTTTACATTTATTATTACTTTATTCTATTATTATTATATATTTTTTTTGTCTTGTTCCTATGGCACCAAACAGACCAGGCCAAATTCCTGGTGATGTACAAATTACTTGGCAATAAAACCTTTTCTGATTCTGATTCTGATTCTTCCAACTTTTCTGGAAATGAGATTTGAAAACACAAATGACAAAGCGGGGGATGGAAATTTTCAAAGCAAGGTCTAATTCAGGTCACAGTCACAGGTATTTTCATGTTAATCCACCACACACTGGGATCACGAAATAAAAAGCGGACACTGAAATCTGCTAGACACCCGGCCTTGTTAAGCTATGCAAAGCCGAAGGATGCCACAAACTGTCTACAAGCGTCCTTTAAATCAGCCGAAGCATATAGTTTACTCAGATACTAAGATATGATACAATGACTTTCCTGAATGACGTGAAAAAATATATATATAAAAATATTATTTTGATAAACTATAAACTTTAATCTACACTTCTATCAAACCAGTTTTAACAGCATGCAAACAAAACAAAAAACATTGCTCACTTAATACTTCCTGTTATTTCATATTTTCTTGTTGATAAATGAAACACGCAGAGAGGACATCAGGAACATTCACAGCAACCTCAGTTTGAGCGCATGCTCATTCAACACAAAGCTGCCTCCTCACAAATCAAGCCTGAAATATTCCCTTGTGTTGACCTGCTTAGTTCCTTTACCTGCGTCACTGAAGCCTAAGACAAGATGCTGATTGATTGCTTTCAGCAGGGGAGCAGTGATGAAAATATCTACGGTGAGTGAAGGAGAAAAAAAATAATAAAAGAAGGAGAGGTATACAAGAAAGAGATAGGCTGGTCTTTCAAAATACATGTTTTTTCTGGGTCACTCTCGACTGACCTAAAGACGGTTATGAAAGATCTTTCTCTGACTTATTTAATTATTATCAAAGCTTGAGGAAAAGTGTGTTTTTCAAACTGCATGTCTGTTAATTCACTGGGGGCCTTCCCATCCTCCTCTACAAGTATCCTTTTTCCTGCTGCTTTCTCCAGTTTGATTTCAAAATATTTATTTCCTGACTGAAAAGACTCATTTTCCCAATACAAATATCCACCCTTACCTTAATTGATTGAAGTTATAACCTGGTTAGTTGGAACTGCCAATTTGTGCATTACACAGAATAATGCAAAGACGCCTACTCACAGCTAGTTTTTTTTCCTCCTAAAAATATCTTGCCATTACTACCTTATGCAACATATGAGTGCTTTTAATCTTTGAAGCTCAATGCAACATGTGCACCACATCAACGTTTTCAAGACACCCAAATAAATCAATTTTTTTCTTTTAATATCGACAAACGCGAAGCTCAACACTCTACTATAAAAGCAGAAGGTTTAACCTCTTAAATTCTTTATTTTTCAGGTTTTAGTGGTTGTTTTAGGTCTTTTTTTAAGCAAATCAGAATGATCCTTACTTGAAATCTTTACTTCACTGCAAACAATTGCAGTATGAAAGGTGATTTATCCTCGATGAGTGTATCCGAAGCTCTAAATCTGAAGTTGTATTGAGACAGTGATCACCTCAGTATCATACGATAAATGATTTGTTGCTTGACAACCTAACGGTTACATTTATGCCCATGAGTTACTGTATTATACAGAAGGAAAATGCATCGATTTAATTCTGAGCTGAGGATGAATCCACATTACACTAATGACAGACGGATCATAAAAGCGTTTGTGTTCAAGTCCGCGAGTAATGAACCAATTTTTTAATGAACCAAGAGTCTTTCCAGGAAAACAGTCTCTGCTGAGATCGTCTAAACTCCTACAAATGAATGGATCCATTGTTGATTGCATGAATGGGGAAATTAAGCAGTGTCAGACAGATGCTTCAGAGGGTAAGGAAGATGTTACCATGGTAACCGGTAACTTGTTACATAGTTATAACTAATAAGAGTACTAACATTTCTAGATTTTTGTTGTGAGGAACGTAACGCATACATTTTTTTTATTCAAGCAAAATTTTTTGACATAAAACAAACAATGAAAATCCCTTACAGCATTCCAAAGGCCAGTTCACGCTACGAGACTATAGCCGCATTCGCACTGTAGGAACCTTTGGCAGTTCCTATAACCTTTTAAGGAACGGGGCCATTTTCTCCCGCATTCGGACATACAGGAACTCGGGGCCATCTCCCTCAGTTCCTATAACCATTTTAGCTCCTTCTCCTCAGCTGGGTCTTTTCTATGTTCTATAGGAACACATCTGACGTAGGTGTTTGGTGGTTGGAAGCTACGCCCCATGTCATGTTGTCACGACTGAAATGTTTCCTCATACGACACGGACACAACCGGCGCGTGTTTAATAAGTTAAACTTACAGTTGTCTCCTTTGTCTGCGGCGCTTCATGAAACCAAGAAGTATCGCCTGCGCTCGATCCTGACTCTCTGTGAGCTCTTCCAGCCTCAATGTTAGACGCCCAATGTGATCGTCCATGATTAATATCACCATCATGCAGACCATGAACACGGTGGCCTCCCCGCTCTCCATATTAGCTTGTGGTGTTTTTTTCTTCCTTACTTTTCGCGGGTTTTGTTTTGTTTTGTTGTTGAATGTGGCGCTAAAGTAACACATCACTGACGCAGACGGTTGCGTCGCATCAGTCTCTATCAGGTCCCGACTCATGTGTGAATGCAGACTGAAAGAGTTCCGCTGGGGAAGGACAGTTATCAGAACGGAATTCGAGGAGGACTGTTTTTAGAACGGCGTTCTTGGAACTGCTCTGTCTGAAAGCGGCTTATAAGCCTGATTTTTCAGTCGCAGAGAAATGGCTTGGATCTGAAGCTGGATATCAAATCAATGGATATCAGTTGCTATGTGTGAAAGTTTGAAATAAATGATTTGAGAGGCTAGCAGGGACATCACAGCCTCCAACTTAATATTGAGCTTGTTTGAGTGTGAGTGGGAAAGCCTACTTATACTTTCACAGAAGTACTTTCTCTGCGTCACTCTCAGCCCCCACAGACCTCCAAAAAGCGAAAACTTATAGGATTTGGAGATGATGTTGGTAAAATGCCTCTTGGCTGAATGTTAGCTTGAGCTGAGAGGGACTGACAACAACCGATTTCAGAATAAAGATGACAAGGTACCAAAATCAATAAACAGTCAAGAAGCACAGGTGAAATGAACAGACAACAGCTGCACTGGACAGTCTTCATTATTCAACACTTAGTGTAGTTTCACTCCAACTGTTCCATAACAGAACAAAGCTAAAGAACCAACAACAGCACCAACACAACCAAGAGCAGCCCACAGCTCATGTTGCTCCACATATTTCTCAAAATTCCCCCTCAGTGACGGCAAAATGTTATAACATGTAGACGTGCATTTGCGAAGCACAACAAAGAGCCCACAGAAGCATGTTCAGACCCCGAGACATCAGCGAGCAGCTACTTCCAATTAGAGCGAAATAGAGTGTCAGGTGAAGGTCAGGAAGAGGAAAGAAAACAAACATACATCAACATAACATCCACAGACTATGGTCTGCATATGACACTCAGCAGAATTTGGTTAAATACTGGTGAAGCCACCCATACTTCCTATATTTTGACAGACTGAAGATGAAGAAGCTGTGGTGAGAAAGTGCTACTTTCTCCTTAAAAACCAGGTGAGCAGAACAAAATTAATCAGCCGAAGTTGCTTTTATTGTGTGTATAGCAGCATTATTGTAAACGGAGCGACTTATCTGCGTGACCGCTGTAACTGCTTCCAAGATCAATCGGACACAGTCTGGCCTTGAGTCTGGCGAAAAATCTTGAAGTTTATAAGCTCTAGCCACAGAATGTGCATGTCGTGTGAACGCTGTTCTGTCACATGAGCATGCTACAACTTTAAAAGTCCAAAACAGAAACACGTTTGTGTACTGTGAGCAACTAAATGATCGGACGATGCTAAAAAGCCTGTAGTCTGAACTTAACTTAAATTTTACATTCACAGGATTGGGACATGAAAGTTGGTATAAAAACATAATGCTTTCTTTCACAGCTCTTGAATGTGTGGAGACATAATCACAATAAGTGTAGATGAGAATTAATCCATCCATCCATTTTCTATCGAACTCAGGGTCACGGGGGGCAGGAGCCTATCCCAGCTGTCATTGGGCGAGAGGCAGGGTAGACCCTGGACAGGTCGCCAGTGGGAGGAACCCAGAGTACCCGAAGAGAACCCCACAACCAAGGGGGACTAACTACCATTATGGAAACAACATTTCAAATAAACCAAGTCCCTGGATATACCGGTAAACTATAACAAAATGGTCTTCAAAGTTTTTGTATCCTACAAAGCTGATGTGGCAGCCAACACGGTGTCTGTTTTCTAATCAACAAAGTCCATTATAGTTCATAACATTCTATCAGTCTGTGTGACCCCTTCTTAAAAAACATCAATACAATATTCATCCGTTCAACGATGCTCTGTGTCTTTTCATATTTATTACATTTATTGTGGGCATAACTACTGCAGAGCCTCAAGTGCAGGGAAGTCATAGCAACAAGAAGAATGGTGCAGAGAACAGCAAGGCTCAACATTCAGGAGACAAATCGCATTAAAGACATGGGTGAATATTACTCGGGGAGAAGAGCTACCATTATAAGGTAATGCTTTTAAGTGTTTGGGATGTGAAAATACTCTCCTAGTGCGGTAAAACTTTGTTTAGATTGACATCAACACTCAACAGTTTGCTTTGAGGTTATACTTTCCTTAAGCCACGGGAGTACAGAGGAGAAAGAAAATCCTCTAACCCTGTTGTGTGGCTGCACTGCGTAGGCAGGCAGGGTCTTTTACTCAGGCTCCCAATAATATTGGTTAATTGCTAGATTTCTCGAGCCTCTCTCAACTTGCATCACGAGTAGGCGTGGAAAAGTTTACAGTGGGGGTACATTGCTGCTGACAGAATACAGTGTTCTCGTTCTCCCTCTCTCTTAATTGTCATTCTCTGCTCACAGGCACATTTCTCCGGCAGATTCCCTTGAGAGAGGTTTCCCCAGAATCTACGTAAAAGGATTCCTTCCCACGCCATGGTCTAAGGAACATCTCATTTTCATCCACCCGCGCCTTGCTCATGCACACACACTCCCTCTCACCCTGGCACTGTGTCCTCATGTCTCCCTGTTCTCTCACTCGTGTTTTCAGTTTCTTTTTTTTCTTTTTTCTCTCTCTCTTCACTTTTTAACACCGCCCTCCCCATAACTTATAGATCCTACGTGGGAGGCAGCTCTCCCTCACACAGCAGGCGTGGGCCTGCAGTCTGACAAATGACATGCTGGGCCCACCAGCTTTGCGTGGGGGGAGAAAGCTTTAAGTTAAGAAGGAAGAATGGATTTGATTGGATGGTGAAACTCAGGGGCTGTATCTTGGCAAGCTGTATTGGATCGGGCTAAGGGAAGAATTGAGAAACAGAGGGAAGGCTGCAATACTGCTGTATGTCAAACCCACAGTATGCTTCAAGAAATGATGACCACTAACCAAACATTTCTAAAGTTTTTCAAGCTGTCAACTGTGACAATAAAAATTTATAGTGAAACATTAGTTTTGAGAGAGCATAAACATTTGTCTAGACAGTGTGTTGCTTTAAGCTGGAACTTGTGCTCTGGTCAGGCTGGTCTTTTTCAATAAATCACTTACGAGTGTTCCTTGGCTAACTGCTGGGCCAGAGAAACTGCTGTCGGATCTCGGTCTAACGCCAGGACCGTGGCTTCGGGAATAGTGTTCAGTATTGCTTTGGTATGACCACCACCTCCAAATGTCATGTCCAGGACCACCTACATGCGAGAAAGAAAAAAAACAACACATTCTTCTCACAGCAGGACGCCATATAAACAATTCATCATCACCATCACGATGTTAGTTCATCATTTAAGTGTTTCTTTCTCAGTTGGACGCTGTAAGGCCATTTGGACAGAGTTTTCTGTCTCTCTCATCTCAGGCAAACCTAAAGTGATATGAAAGCTTAACGTAGATATCCTCAATACATACATCTCGAACTGGTGTTGTGTCTGAACTTGAAAATTTCAGTTATAAAAGTATAAAACTTTTTTTTTTTTTTAATCAATTTAAAGGTTTAATAGATCAGGACACAAAAACATAATCATTGCCAAGGAGGAAAGACATCAGCAATGATCTTAGAGAAACAACTGTCGCTTCCCCTTCACTCTGGGAAGGGTTGTGAAACCATTTCCAAACTATTTAGTGTCCAGCACTCTACAGTAAGGAAGATTATTGACAAGTGGAAAACATTCAAGACAGTTGCTAATCTTCCCAGCAGGCAACAACCAACAACTCATACCAACTGTCAAGGGGTGATGATTTGGGGCCTTGCAGTCATTGCAATGGACCATGAACTCCTCTTGAAACCAAAGTATTCTCGGGTCAAATGTGAGGCCATCTGCTTGACTGCCTCACAGCTAAAAACTTGGCTGACATTGGACAGGACAATGATCCCAAGCAGACCAGAAACTCTACAAGGGGATGACTGAGAAAGAAAAGAATCAAGGTGTCGTAATGGCCCAGTCGAAGTCCAGACCTCAGCCTGACTAAAATGTTGAGGCGACCCGTAATCTGTGGCTGCAATAACCTAATGTTATAACCTAGTTAGGACGAAATGATCTTCATCATGTCCTGAAACCTTTGAATTAAAAGAGGGTATGATACAGCAAAGTTACACATATCATTACTGCAATACTCCTCTGATTAGACAGTTCCATCCAATATGGGAATCAAACAGTAAGGTTTAAAATCTTCTACGAGCTATTCTTATGGCATTTGTTTTAGTTCCGACCTTTACATTTTGAAAGCTCTGACGGATAAGAAATGATTGTGGTAACACAAAAAATAAACTCTACAGGAAAAACATGACAGGGCCAGCATTTGTTTAATCGTTCTTTAAATTGGTTATAATCTCTTGCAAGTTCTGGCAAATGTCAGTGATGACAGTGCTTTATTTCCACAAGGTTTCTGTTGGCCAACATAACCGTTATTACTCTCCTCTGCAGTAATCTGACACCGTAGCACAAATTAATTACAGCGGGTCTCAAATTCAAGGGATATTGTATAAACCTAGGTCAGAACTAAACATATTAATATTTCATAATCAATATTTTCAAGATCCGCTGTAGCTGATTTAATGAATGTTTCTTTATGGATAGGTAATGAACTAGCCACGTGGAACCCAACATTGCCGTTCACTTTGTTGGAGCTGTTTACTGAACTTTGGTTCACCTCTCCCGCTCTCGTCGGTGCAGTTTCCAGCTGCAAGAGGAAGCTCTGACCAGCAAAAAGGTTCGCATAAAAAAAAATCTTTAAAAGCGTTAATGCAACTTGTGTGCAACATTCATTTCAGCCTCAAACCTTCGGTTGCAACGTGAAACTTAGATTTTGATGAGAGCACTGATACACGTGTGCGTATTTGACTTGTTCTGTGCCCCCAAACTAAAGTGAACTCCCGACGTCAGACAGACTGATTCAGTGTAACTGAACCCAAACTAATGAAATTGCTGTTAGTTCATACACACCACCTTAATCCTCACACAATCAACTCTTTCATCCCACAGCTTCCTTGATGAAGTAGAGAGTCACAAGTCGTTTCCATGGGAATCTTTCCCATCTCTACCAACCCTTTTATCGATTCAATCCATGAGATTACCCGACCAAATAAGCATTTTATATATAGACACATTAGGTACAAAGCTGTTAGGTTATGCACATTCAAGTGTCTCGACCACATGGACTTACAAGACACCATCAGACAGATCCTAATAGTTTATGTCTCATCATTCAGCTGTAAATTCACGGTCTAAACCGTCTCGATTTGTGGAGGTGCAGCTGGGAACTGCCACAATAACACACTGAAGGAATTCAAATACACCAACTGCCAACAAAGTCTTTCGCTCTTTGTCTCATGCGCTCATGCTTCTCCAAAAGACACTCAACAAAAAGTGCAGGTTACTGATTAAAACAACATAAAGAAATACAACTAGTTAAGGCCCTCAGGGCCTGAAAAATACTGTGTTAAATGTAAGGCCACCGTGTATGAGGACCAAAACTACCACGATTCAAAGTAAATACAAAAATAAATAAATGTCTCTAAAATTGTCCCTAGGAGTGAGTGTGTGGTTGTTTGTCTCGTTTGTCTCTGTGTGGCCCTGTGATGGACTGGCGACCTGTCCAGGGTGTACCCCGCCCCTCTCGCCCGATGACCGCTGGGACAGGCTCCAGCCCCCCCGCGACCCGACCGACGAATTAAGCGGGTATAGAAAATGGATGGATGGATGGTTTCTAAAATAAAGCATAATGTAATAAAGTACAAATATACAAATCAAAAAGGGAAATAAATAAGGGTATTGACACAAAGTTGGATGTAAAAAAAAATTATTAAGCAGAACTATCTATTCATTTAACATTTTATGCATAAATTATTGCATAAATAAATGTTCTACTTTATTTTACAAGTTGCCGAAGTAATTTCTATAAACCTGCATTTATTTTTCATGATGCCGTTTCAGTCCTTCCAAATCACGAGATGTTGGAGAAGGGAAAAAATCCCTTTTGTCTCTTCATATATTCAATCTTGCCTGTGTATGTGAAACATAATGTTTAACAGATTTTTATTTTTATTTTTTTTAACTAAAATAAAAAACAACTAAACGGATCCGGTTCATTAATGCTTTCCATTGCAACCTATTTATTCTGATTCAGGTTGATTTTGACCCCGAACAAAGTTAGCTGTCCGCCATTCGTGAAATTGAAAACAAAAAGACAAGCCAACATGACCTGAAACCCTTTCCTGGTAAAGGAAGTGATCAGAGAGCTCTGTGTTTAGAAATTTGGAAACACTTACTTGCGCCTATTCTTGTGAGTCACTGTAAGTGTTTAAAGAGTTGAAAGCATTTAACTGTTGAACACAGTGTTTCAATCGAGTCGCATGAGTGAGGGAGAGGTAAAAATGAGCAACGCATGCCAACCATTCTGCAGCACTTTTTCTGTTGGGCAGGCAGCTGTCATCAGCTGCATCGAGGAATAACATGCAAGAAGCATCCTGTCAAGATATTATTTCTAGTTTGAAAAAAAAATAAAAATACTCTTAGCCCTTCAAATCACTGCTTAAACAAACTGAGACAAATTCACTTTTTCTTTTCTTTTTTTTTCCATGTATACACTGGCATTTATCAAAGTGTCCGCAAATGGCAGGTAACAGACGTAACATGAAACAAAAGGAAAAGCCAGTTATTCCCCACAAAAAAACATTAAACATGCCGATCGATAGGGACGTTGAAGGTGGGGTGTGTGCGTGCATGTGTGAGGGAAGAAGTGATCAATGGCGGTTCCCTCTCCTTTCCAGCGCACAGCAGCAGATGGGGAGGGGGTGTGGGCTAGTGGGATGAGTCACACGCATAATGAACTTGCCTGTTGTGCTATTCAATACAAAAAACCCCCAGAAAAAAAAAACGAAAACACAAACAGCAAAGTAGGCTGGCTTTTATCGAAACAGTCAACACAAGCAACCAGGAGACAAACTGGTTCTCTACTGGAGTGGGTGGCACTTGTCACAACAGTCTTTTGTTACATACCGAGGAAGCTGTGGCCTAAAGGACAGAGGTAAAGCTTATTCATCTAACCGGTGCAAAGGACAGACAGCTGATTCTTAATGTTTTAAGTCGTAAGACGTTGGACATATGAACACTGTTTATTCTCATTTGGATCACTGCTGCGTGGAGCACAAACACTATCCACCTTCATGAGGTTCACTCTTAGTTTCAGACACTTTAATCATGCAAAAGGCAAATAAATTCTGCTAAAAGAAACAATGAGAGCAAAATTGGAAGTTTACAAGGTTAGTTAAGCCTTCCCCCCATCATCCTTAAGGAGAAAAAGCTTCTCCAAAACACCTGAATGCTGTTGTGAAAATCCTCCTGTTTATAGACAAACCAACTTCTTGAAAAGATTTGGTGATAATGGGTTTGGCATTTGCAATGATGGCTGACACCAAACTTGGGAATGAGTCATTCACATTGATATTTCATACGGAGCGGTGTCAGGGAGGCCCTCACCTCGACCACGTCCCTGCAGAGAGAGATTCAGACTGGGATTAAGCCAGAAGACAACGCGAGGTGTCTGGGACTTTAAATGCAGAGATGACACCAAAAACAAAAGTAATTGCTCCTGTCTGGGTTTTGTACTCTGTGTAAGGTGTGCAATATCTGCCTTTCCCAGCAGAGGGAACAGGAGAGTTAGGAGTGGTCCGAGTGGTGCAGTCCAACAGTGAGGCTGCAAGGTGCAATAATGCCGGACACTTAAGCAGTCACCACATGCTAAATAAGAGCTTTGTATCCCAAAGGGGAAAAGATAAACACATTAATGACTCTCATTTGGTCTGTTAAGTCCAAAATGTCTCCAGAGAGATTTCACAAACTTGTAATGTGGAAAAAAGTTTTTTTTACACCAATAAGATTTGCACATAAAACATAGCTCATGGTATGGTATATCATACCATGAGCATGTGGAAAACGAGGGGCCTCATCTCAAGCACTCTTATGGTTGAATTCATTAGGAAAAGGGGAGCAGGAACCTGAGAGAAGCCTGAGTACTCACCTAAATCCTACTTGTGACTCCCCAGCCCAGGTCAGTTACAGTGGGGGATCTAAAATGTCATTGAGGGGAGTTTTTACAGATCTTGTTACACTAACACACAGACCATTAGGGAGACAGATACACAGGTACGGGATCGCTTTTCTTGTCGCGTCCGTTGCCATGGCAAGAGTGGAGGTAACCGGTTTGCATTTCTTTCTCTGTCACACAAAGTTCATGGCAAGATACAAGTGTCAAGAAATGTTGCAGCTTTGCAGCATGAGAGCATGTTATGAGTAGATACATGTGGAAGTCTGGATTATGGGGGAGATCTTGGTTTAACTGACTGCAGAGAGTGGTGCACCTGACTCGAGACATAAATCTCACACTTGTAACTGTTGCTAAGTTCCAACTACATCAAGATGATCTTATATAGCAAATTGCTTTTTAATGCCGTCACCATGGCATTAAAGCCGTTTCTACAGCTCGCAAACGTGTTTTGATTTCAGTTTAACTTTTAGATGGGTGTAGCACAGCTTCTCTTCTCTATACTTTATTTAAACTAATGTAATTGCTATGTACACAGGTATAGCAGGTAGGAGGCGGGAATGCACTAAACAGATGGCCAGTGAGAGCAGACAAACTTGAAAGGCATGAAAGCTTCCCTCAATTATCCTGTCAAGAGATAATGTTGATGGCGATCAGTCAAGTTTCAGAGGCATGCAGTCTTCTGCCTCTTCTGCCTAAGTTGTAAGTGTACAACACTTCCAAGTCAGTAAGAGAGAGTGTGTGAAAGAGTGACACAGGGGCATAAAAACATTGACGAAACTCTTAACCAGGAGGCTCCTTCCAAATACATCTCTGGATGTTAAACTAATCTCTCTTTTGTCAAAGGAATGCTGCAGAGTTACAACAAATACTTTCATTCCTCATCCATCCAGCACTGTTTGCACTCGTTTGGCATGAGTTTAAATAAAAGTACTCGACGAGGTATTTCAGCTGGTCAAGACATGACATGTCTCTCGTCTCTGGTAAAAACAGCATTGCTTCATTTTCCGACAAAAACACCCGTCTGAGGTTTGTGGGTCATTTCCAGAATGAAGAATGAACTGATCCTGAGGCACTAACAAGCGATGAAAAAGGACCAGTCTTTTTTCAGTGTCTGCCAGTGCATATGCAAGAAACTTAGAAGTACTTCATTTCTTTCTTTTTTTTTTTTAAGTGTCCCCTGGTGTTAGAAGGCTAGGAGTACCCAAATCAGAGACAGAAATTAATCATGGGAATTCTTGTGAGGGAAAAAGTAGCCTTCTGTTACAGAACTGTGTTGGAGCTCACGCGCGGATATTAAGAGATGATGTTATTCCAGTGGCATGAACTGAAGTACTTATCCTAGCAGATGAATTCACCACTGGAAAGTTTTTGTCAAGAATAGAAAGGTCAAAATTGCATAATGATACTGTAAACACTCCAACTATAGCAGAAGACTCTCGTGGTTCAACACATTCCACCTGTACGTACTGAGGGTGTTTCAGTGAGGGGGAACTAACATGTCACAGTATGCAACTCTTTTGTTCACGTTTAATAACTACAAATATAACTGTGAGAAGGCATCGAGAAATCAAGTGTATGCTGTGAGTTTCATGTTTGCTTTATGTGCAAGGATGGCAAGCTCTGCTCTCATCTGTCTGTCGACTAGCCTTTCAGTCCACCTGTGGGGTCATGTGTTTGGACCACAGTAAAATGTCACCGACAATAATCAAGGGATTACTATATTGAAATTAAATTTCGGCCAATATTCATGGTCTTCAAAGGATCAAATCTTAATCCGGTGGACGTTATTAGCTATAGTTGTAGATTAAATGCATTTAATGAGGTACATTCATTAAATAAACCAAAAATATGAAGAAGAAAAAAAAAAAAAAAAAAAAAAAAAAAAAAGGCATTTGCAGCCATCCTGGTCATCCTTCAAGAACGATGCTTTCATGGTTTAATTTTTGATTCCGTCATGTGGATACACTCATAACATCCTAAAAATGATACCGACATCATTTGTAAGGAAGGAACAGAAAGTTTGAATCTTAAATCAAGCATCTCCCCCCGGAGGAAAATGTGACTGGGAAGAAGAGCAGATGACGAACTAAACCAAAAGTGTATGTGTATCATTTATTCCATACCCACAAGAATACATTGCATATGCTGCAAAAATGGGACTGTGGGACTTTCAGTGTAAGTCATGTGAAAGAAGGGAGTAATTCCAGAAAAAATGAACTTTTGTGAGTAACAGCTGAAAAAACTATAAACTGCTGCTAAATGTCGGACCTTCTACACTAATTCACCTCACAAAGTCACGAAATCTTGGCTCAGGATTCTTGTCTTCTTTTTAGCCAATGAATTATCATTCTTCTGAAGACAGTCCTTGTTTGGATTGGCTGCGACGTGATATAGGCTACCGGTCTACAGGGTAACACAAGGCTGAGGAGATACTGGAAAACTATTTAAACAATTTCAGGAAGCTGGCTAGTCTGTTTGTCATGGTGTCTCCCCACACCTTATATAGCAAATTTCAGGCACAATTCGGGATGTTATGAAACACATAGGCCTGGTTAAGTGCTTTTATGTCTCCACTTATGTCATCTTGCTTTACGATCCAGAAATATTCATTTGGTTCACATAGCCGTCGCCTTACAGCAGCTCATTAAAAGCATTTGTGAAGAGACAAGTAAATCAGTCAAATCTGTGACCTGTGTAAAAATGTAGCCAACATAAACATCAGTAAATAATCTCCTTTCAAACTGTGAAACTAAACTGCTTTATTACAATTCATGCAAGCCAACATCTCTAAATTAGAGGATAAACAAGGCAATATACACCACAGATGTCATCATACACAAAAAATACTCTAATGTACAGACATAAGGATGCAGAGGCAAGGAATGAAGACATGTCCTGCTCTGGGTTTACTTTTAACTTCAAAACACCTCTAACAGTATTAAGAGACTGAATAAATACTGAACCTGGGGTGGGGGGCTGATGAGGAAGAGGAGAACAACACTAAGCTGCAAATCTTGAAGAGGAATCACACAGGACAGTGGCAGCCTCTAGGTCAACAAGACCTTTTAATTTCAGAGTTTCGAAAATCAGTTTGTTTAGACAAATGGAGGCAAACCTTTAGTGAGACAAGAAGAAAAAATCCCCTTTACAAAATTATAATAAGAGCTTCCCCAAATATATAAAAAAAAAATTGAAGGCAGAGAAACTTAATGGCAGCAAATGATACTTGGAAAAATATATTAATGTCTCATTTCTTTTTTTTTTTTTAAATGCATCTTTAAAAGGTAATAGCACTAGTTCTAATGGGAGGAAACCAACTTCCTAACTTCCTTAGTAAGTTGGAAATTAAAACTACTGTTATGTCACAAAACATGCCTGCAACAACCTATTGTGAAAGTGCTAACATATATATAACAGTTTATCTATATCTTATGAGATATAGTTTCCATTTTTGCTTTTTTTTGGGGGGGCGGGTTTATTTCCCAATAAGTGCCCGTAAAAGGCCTTGATAATAACAGAATAATACAGTCATCATTTGTGGAAAAAGTTCCAGAGTATCAATAGAAGCTTATTCTTTTACTACTGGTTGATTATCATAGCATTTTGTACATAAGCATGCTATGACCGCTGTCCAGGGTGCTGATCCTTTGACCGTCAGGGTTATGGGAGCATTTGGAAAAAATTCAACATTGTCCCCTTAGTTAGGTAAGCTGACAGCAAATAATGATTAACTGACGGTGTGAATGTATAATTGTGAATGTATTATTTGCCTATGACCATGACTACAGATTATCTACTGTGAGTCATCTTTAGACATATCAACCAACAATGTGACATTTAAATACATTTGTGTTTTACAATCAGTGTGCAAAAGACCAAAGAACCTGAAGGTGTCACCACCCAAAATGTTGGTAGCACAACAGAAGAGTCCGGCATTATTGCACCTTGCAGCCTCAAGTCTGAAACGAGACCTATTTGTCATCTCATTTACATTTAGGGTCACCATCCCCTTGACAAACGGCTACCTATTTTAGATGCGGTCTTTTTTAGGTTAATGTTTTAAAAGAAAGTATTTCTAAAGCTTCGTGTACAGTTATCCATTAATTATGAAGCTTCTCGTAATGCTGCAATACTATCTCTCCGTAACTCTACACACTTCAAATGAAATACCATTTCATCCTCCACCTACCTTCTGTCTAATTCTTCATTAAGTCATTTACTTTCCTCACCAGCCCTTAAAGATAATCTATGGCAGCTCTGTCTTTGTTCTGTGGATACATTTGTTATGGTTTTCAATAAAATTATTACTGTAAAGAGGAAAACCCCAGTCCCTGTCCTCCTCTACATTGAAAAGGTTCATAAAACCCATGTCAAGTATCCACCCACTTCAAAGAGTCCTAAGACTGGCTCTTACACCACAGCGGTGCTGAGGAGGTCCCTGGAGAAACAGGGATGGCAGACACTTGTATCATCACTGAAACTATGAGTCGATAACTCAATAATAACTTACTGTTTTATGGGCAGCTTTTGTTCTCAAGAAGCAATCCGAGAGCAACTGAATGGAAATAAAGATCTGAAAAAAAACGAGTCAATCTTCAATCTGTTTTGATCAAGTCTAAGACTTTATTTTAGCCATATTTTAAACACAGCTTAGAATACATTTTGTAACTTTGAGGTATTTTACAGCATTAGGAAATGTGTTTATGTGTATTTTAATCAAGTCTGGGGCCACAGCATGGCCATCATAGAGGCGGAGGATTGTCATCTGCATTCTGGGGTTGTCACATTAGCAAGGAATAATCTGTGAGACTATAAGATAGCAACAGCATCTCTAATCTAACTTGCATATCCTAAACCTTTGCAAAAATAAGTAAAGCAATGTGTAGGTCTGATTTAGTGGTGGTAACTGTGAAAAAACTGATTGGACAGTGAAAAAAAATGGAAAGGGAGGGACCTCTACTGCGTACATGAGTCATCACTCTCCACTCCCAGCCCCTAGTCCAAGTGTCTGTCTCTCTCTCTTTTTTTTTGTTTATTTTTTTGCAGGATGGAGATTTACTGAGCTGTTTGTCCTCTAATGTGAAATGTTCCTTTTTGCATAAAACTAAATGCAGACCTTATCAGGCAGATAAACTGTAGATACATAACAATAAAGGTATGTTGATTTTTAAAATGACTTTACAGACAAAGTTTTTTTCAATGTTAATATACGTTTTGTGTTTGTACGTTACATAAGCATTTATTTCCAACTTGTTCTTAGTTATAATAATTTAATACCTAGAAATTTATTTAAATAAATACGACTACATTCGTCACAAAAACAATTGTGCCACTCAGCTGTGGGGCTCCAGGATTTTGCAACTATAAAGACTATACAAAGACTATAGCCTTTCCTCTGCCTGTGGGAGACTGTGCTCATCAAATTAATGTTGCCGAAAGACTTGCAGGTTAGTTTGAAGAACAAAACAGGCAAAACAGTCTTGTTGTGTGAACACCTCATCATTAATTTGATTACTCTTGTAACGTCACAGTTGTCACAAGGGATCTGTAGTATAAATATCAAATTACACTTAATAACACTTAATAATGACACAGCTATGACAAAGCAAAAACAAGTTTTTGGAATGTTGGATAATTTAGTTAAGGTAGAAGTAGTAATACTAGATGTAAAAACATCTGCATTGTTGCAAGTGCCCAAAGGCACAGCTGCATTCATCATTCTCATATGGAAAAAGTTGCAAACTACCAATAGCCTGAGTTCCTTTGTGAAGATAGCCTGGCTGACGCGTCTACAATCGCGATGAGATGGTGGTCTGGGAACTAGGTGTGCATTTTCTCGTATTTGAGGCGTGGTTTACGAATGCCTAGAGCCGTTTATTGGGTGCTACGAATGTCTATCAAATGGCGTCTGGTTCTTCCCATGCTGCTTTGCGCACGATTCATAGCCAATTGTATCACTTATACCAGATGACGACAGAAATTCGACGAGGAAGAAGAAGAAAAAAAAAAATAAAATAAAAGTAAACTTGCACTCTAAGCTACTTAAAACACTTTCTAAGGCTGCATCGAATGGTAACGTTGTGTCCGCTGCCATGTTGGATTAACACTCTACAAGCTTCGGTGTAGCGCATAGACGTTGTCATCGTCTTGCTGCCCCCCCCCCCGTTCTGTGATTGGTTCCCAAACTCTGGCAAAAATAAGGGCGGTGGTTTCCAGGCTGACTTTGCAGTGAGAATGAAATTGCGCGCAAAGCAGCATGGGAATTCCCAGGCTATTGTGAAGATGGAACATTACAGAAATCAGGCCTTTATGGTCCTGAGTGACCAGGCAGAAGCCGCTCCTCTCAAAAAAAACACACATGACAACTCACTGGGAATTTGTCAAATGGCAATGGCATCTGAACTGAACTAGTTGGCCATAATTTCGAACACAGACTGAACTATTTGACCACAATTCTCAGCAACGCTCAGAATGAAAACCAGGCACTAAGGATTACCTCATTAATATCATCCCTACAGTCAAACATGGTGGTGGCAACATCATTCTCAGGGGATGTGTTTTTTTCTGTGGCAGAGAATGGGAGACTGTTTAAGATGGGGCAAAGATTGATGCCGAAAAATACAAAAGAATCTCCAATGAAAACTTTTTTAAAGAGTGCCAAGAATGTCGAGCTGGGACAAAAGTTTACATTTCAATATGACAACGAGCCATCTATACTGCAAAAAAAAGCACAAGAGTGTGTTTGGGAACGCTATTTAAGTCCTGTAGTAACCATGCAGGAGTGCAGACCTCAGTCCAGTATATCATCTCTGGTGAGGCCTGGAAATCGATTTGCGTTGACAAAAATGGCAGCAAATTCCAACAAAAAGCGTTCCTGTCAAAGGCACTTTAAAGGAGACATAAAGTACTTTTTCCACGAGTTGACACAATTTTTGGAGGGCTTAATTAAATGCGACATGTTTTTGTAAAAATACCACAGAGATACAGTACACTAGCACCCTTCTTAATCAAGTCTTTACAACTCTGTTTACAGCAGCTTGCTGTAACGGGATGAGTCAACTCACTCTTCTCTTCTGCAGGGTGTGACTATTTTTTTTCTTTAACATTGGTGATAGAGCTTTGCTCTTCCATGAAAACATACATTTGGGAACTTAGTACACTCAATAACCTTTGAGGTATGTAATCATTATATGAGAGGGCAAACAGTAACCAGCCTGAAAGTTCAAACTAGCACACACAACAAAGCTCAGACTACCCCACACCAAACAGGGAAACGTAAGTATGACGTAAGCACGCCTGTCACATTTCTACAAATCTGGTTGTTTATTACCGTCATAAAATCTGTCAACTCTGGACATGAGTTAATTAGAGATGGTTGCCATCTTGACCACTATGTCAGTATTTGTTACACAATAGTTCTTTTTATCATCAAACAATGCAGAGATTGCATCAATGTAGGAATGCTCCACTATGGTTGTAATCTGATGGTACTAGTTTTATCTGCACAGCTAACAGCCACTGTTAGTCACAAAGCAAGTATTCTTTAATGAGACATCAATACATACAGTAAAGAAGATTCAAAGTCACCAGAACTTTATGCTTTCACTGGAACAACAGATCAACTTTATTTGAGGACATCATTGTTGAGAGCAATTTTTATATTCAATACTAAAAAGGGTTTCCAACTTGGAATCGTTATGAAGACAAATTTAAGTTGCTTTTTTTCTCTAAATAGCCGAGTGTATAGAAGTAGGTCAAATTTTTACGAAATTTTATTTAACGGAGAAATAGGCAAACTTAGTAATCCGCTGGGTGTCACAAGTGAGCAGCAGCCTCTCAGCCTAAAACAAACCGAGTTTAAACTAACAGCAAAACCTAACCAACTTTTAGAAGCTGGTTGCAGCTTTGCCACTGATCTGTCTTAGGTCTTATCTCACCGGACGTATGAATATCTAGCTTAATAACTCACATACATACGCAGCCAGCCTAGCATCCACAACATAAAGCCAAGAGACTCGTAGTACAACACACACATAGAGTGTGACTTCTTTCTTTTGTAAGAACGCAGAAGTATTGTATATTTGCACTTTAGGCAGTAAACCTTTTTTGTGGGAGAGTCATAACAAAAATGTATTTATTTCAAACACGGTAATCTTATACAGTTTAAAATACATCTCGAGGGGATCTTCGAGAAGACTATTATATTCCCACACAACATAATCGGATTTCTGGCTTTATTGTCTTCAGGACAATACAAATGACAATACCTAAGATTTTCTTTAAAAATACATCATGCACTGTTAATTTCTAAGTAAAACCATACACTATTTGAGTCTTGATATGCTTTCCCCAGAGATGGATGCACACTGTTTAATTTCACTGTCAGTCTCAATTACTCTGTCATCAACTATTCAGAAAAGTAGACTTTCATTTGCTGCCTGATTGGGTCAAATGCTTTCATAAATTTGCTCGTAATGTGTAACACAATGGGCCTCGTGCAACAACCGTTCGTACGCACAGATATGTTCTTAAATCGTGCATACGAGTGATTTAAGAGAATTTGCGCATTCAACAATCTTTTCGTATTTTACATTTTCTTTCAGGTACGAACAGAATTTACGAGTGATCCAGACCTGTTGTAGGAGTTTAGTAAAATAGTCCGCTGTTGTTCCAATCAAGTTTGCTTGACTAATGGATTGTATATTTAATTACTTTGAAGCAAACATAAATAAATATATACATTATACCCCATAACAATGCTGACATTATTCTGTTTGACTTAAATTATGCACTAATTGAAGGTTAATTTAACAAGGTCAAAGGGAAGTTTAACCAGCGGCTGACTTTCTAATTTTGGATGCCTTAGCGCGTCAGGCTATTGAAAGAGAGCGTGTAGATATCTTGCGGAGACAAACAAATGGCTGACATCGTGATTAAGATTGCCAAGGATTGTGCTGCTGCAAATATGCAGCTTGGTAGAACCACAACTCCAGAGAGAAACACGCCGATCAAACTCAATTCCACCACACGTCCAGGTCCTCACCATCCTTGGATTTTTGGACACTGGAATCTTTCAGAGGGAGATTGGAGACAGATCGGGGGTGTCCCAGTCCTCTGTGAGTCGTGCTCCCCTTGGTCATCAAAGCTCTCATCAGTTTATCACCCATGGTACATCAAATTCCCATACACCGCTGTCCAACAAGTACAAATTAAGAGGGACTTTCATGCCATGGCTGGAATGCCAAACATAATCGGAGCACTAGACTACACACATATATGCCTAAAAGCACTGAGCTGAAGGCCAGGTGGGTGTGTCTCGATACAGCTGGGGGCAAACTGCTCTATAGGCCACAGAAGACATGCCATATTTGCACAATATTGCCATGAATAAGGGTCTCCTACTACCTGAACCAGCTCAGGCAGACCAGAAGGTGTGGTGCCAGAAGACCCCCCTCATGGACCACCCCATCAAAGAGCCATCATGATGAGGCAACAACTGATTGCACGGCTTTAGTTGCAGTCATCGATCGCCTGCCCATGGCGAGACGTTGTTTTTTAAAGCCATTTTCATATCAAACCATTTCTTTTTTATTTCGGTCACATTACGAACTACAGGTGACACGGAATTAACAGCACTCATAATTGCTTCCCATTTCTTCGCTTCAGCAGGTTCTGTAATTCCACTGCTGACACTGCTAAAATGACAGATTTTCCTTTTTGGATCTCTGAAAGCAGAACTTCAATCTCAGAGCCCGTAAAGTTGTTCTTTTTGCGCCTTGATGCCATTCTCACGACTCAACACTAAACACTTCCCGGCACAGGAGAGAGGAAGCACAGCCTTATATGGTATTATTTTGGGCGTGGAGTATGCAAATCTACTATCCTCGTGCACGTTCACTTAAATATGCACGGGTGGCATTCATCATTTACGCAGGTCGTTTACACACCTTTTCCGAAGTTAGGAGCGTTTCTTGAATCTGACGTGGCGTGTTCGTATGAGACCTTCGTACGAAAAAAGTAAGAGAAATTTAGAATAAAAATATGAAAATGTTCTTGCATGAGGCCCAATCAATGGAAGCTTCAACAGAAACAACAGAACGGTCTGTCAGGCGTTATATAACTCTGGTTCTGTCGCAAATCTGAGCAGGTTGGTGTTTCAACGAGTATTACTTCTCATTTGTGCTTAGAAGCATTAATGAAATTAATGACAAATTAGCATTTTTAGTCTTATGGCTCAAGGGTAGTAGGAGTTGAAGTTTAGATAAAAAAAAATTTTTTACCGGTAATACATAAGCAGACAAACCTGACAAATATATCATAAAAAAGTTCAACTATTACTACCACTATGAAAACTGCTTCAAAAAAGGTTGAGAAAAGATCACCCACACAAATGTTTAGAGAAAGAAAAGAAATCACTGTTGAGTGTGGGAAGGAGAGAAAATGCAATCCCTCGTCTTAACTATTGAAGGAAATGCTATATATGGCTACCCCTCCCTTCCACAACCTGCTGCCCTGTGCGTCACACTACCTATAGCTGTGACACTGAGTGTAAACACTGGCAGAACTACTGCTGCTATCTTTTTTTTTTTTTTTTTTTTTAAATGGAAGGCCACCCAAATTGAAAATGTATCCTTCTGGTCTCCAATGTGACATTCTGCAAATGAGAAATGTTTAAAATACAGAATACAGACTCCTACCTTCCACCAGTTAGTAAATGCCATATACTATGACATGAATGACTACTTCTTTGTTTTAACAGGAAACACAAAATAAGGTCAAAATGATGCCCTGGATCCATTCAACATGGCTATGTGCTTCAGTGGTGCATGCTCTGAAAGATTTCTCTTAAGCGTGACACTGCTGTCGATAAAGTGTGCCGAGGAAACAATGATAACTATATAAAAGCCCAAGAGAAAACACGAGCCAATCTGAAAAGAGGAGGTAGAATCATCTAACTATATTCACAAAATGTAAAGAGGCATCAGGAAAGATGGCTCTCTCTCCTGAAGGTGAATTTCATGCCACTAAAGAAAGACAAAAGAAGAACAGGGCCAAGTCCATTAGGGAGGCAAAGAAGAATCAAGCTAAATGAGGGCTACATGGTAGAAGGCTTGGTAATAGGAAAAAGACATCTAGAGGCATTTAAAATGATGCTACCAGTAGTTTAAAGACTGGGTTGACAATATATGTAATGAAAAGAACTAGGCAATGGGGTGGGGGCTGTGGAGGAGGCTTGAAGTAGAGGGTGGGCTTGAAGGGAAGCTTTGGAGGGAACCTTCGTAGAGCTCTACAAAAAATAAAAATAAAAATAAAAATGCCATAGGCCTTTCTATGACTTGTACTACTGTCAGTAAACAAATTTCTATGTATGATACCCAGTCAAAAAGAGCTAGTGGTGCTGTAAAAGCCTAATGATTATTTGCATTTCATTGTCGTTAAGCTGAAAAAGGAAATGGATGCACTCTAAGTAAACCAGTGTCTCTTCAATTCTGTGTATGTGTGTGTTTGTGTGTGTGTGTTACATAATGATTGCTCATTAATTTTCTTTAACCCAGTTTATCCTTTTCACGGTCGTGGTGGAAGGTGGTGGTGGTGGGAGCCTCATTCTAGCTACCACAGAGCGAGACATGTGGCATTCTCCAGTCTCCAGTCCACCATAGATACAAACAAGGACGGACAGTGGGAGGAAACTGGAGTACCTCGAGAGAATCCACACATGTGCTGGGAGAACACGCAAACTCCACACAGAAAGGCGCCAGCCGAGTTTCAAACCGGGAATCTTCTTACTGTGAGGCAACTGTGCTAAACACCCTTCCATATTAGCCCTTCCATATTGATTGCCTGTCTGTAAATGGGAGCCATTCAGATAGCATTAGCTCATTAATCAGGAAGAACTGTAGCAAGGTGTTACCTCAGTATCAGACCTGATTGCAATGTCAGCATTTTTTCTGTTTGAGAGGGAGGATTAATATGCCCTGACCTGTAAGCAGTGTTTGACATATCTATATCAATGTTCTGGTGGACTAAACACATTTGTTAAAAACACTTAGTGCCCATTTTTAGTGACCGGGCTCAATGACAAGAAGATGACATCCTTATTCACTCATTTAACCAGTCAATAATAGCATTAATGTTTATTAAATCTACTTAATCTGTTTCCTACATAATCTGTATTGTAATTTTGTCCAATCTTAATGGTAGAAATGGACAAACTTTTTATGTTTCGTTTTCAATCCCAAACATCATGTCTAGAGGGTATGACGGTTTGCTTGAAAGGGTTTCCACTCTGCATGAAGCTGCTGGATCAGAGGGTGCTACAGTGAATTCATAGTTATAGTGGGTGTTCATCAGCAAAAGGCGAATATGTGTTGATCCAAAGCACAACTGGCCTTTTAAGCATCATTTTAAACAAGAGGATAAGCCAAGCCATAGGACTTGGCATCTGTCCTCTGCTCCGCTTCAAAGTACGAGATGGGGGGTGATTCTGCCACCGGTTGTGCTCATGAAGAACCAAACTGACACTGAAGAAATTAATAAAAGATAATTAAATTATCTTCAGTTTGATTACCTTCAGCACTTTCAGGCTGAAATATCTACTTAAGTGGATTTTACAACTGGTAAGGTTACACCAATCATTTCCCCCTCTGTCTGGACTATCAGGTGTCAGCTAAAGTGTAGAATTACCCCATTTACTTTACAGCGCCACACCGTCTATATGTCTTGATGATTTTTTTACACAACTTCATAGTCTAAAAATTAACCTTTTTTTCCCCCCCAATATAAGCAAGAATCAAATTAGAAAAAGTTCATAAAATTTGTGAACACATTACAGTGTATCATTACAATTACACTTTAATTGTGACAGCAGACAGTAATAATAGCTGGACTAAATAATAATGATCTTGACCATATTTATACCAAAACCTACTGAATATGTAGTTGGACCTCACACACACCGAATGAAGATGTGTTGCAAGAATGAGTCATCTCAATCCAGCTGTCCACAGGGCATGTATCTGATTAGCATATCCACACTCACACACCAGGCACAAATGTAAATGTTCCAATAAACTTGCTGCAGCTGTATCAGTTCAACATCAATGATGTGTTCCAGTTTAGTTTTAACCAAGTTTTGTGATATTAGATGCATGTCAGATATTGAGTCATTGCATTTAAATAATTATTATCATATCAGTAATATATAACTCTCAGGAACTGACGTTGTAGCAGCACAATCTTCCCCAGTTTACCTCTATGTCATACACTGCCGTTCGATGTACACATCAGTTGTAGAGTCTATCTCTCTCACACACATACACACGCACGCACACGCACGCACACACACACACACATACACAGCCGCTTTTTCTTCTTTTTCTCTCATAGACACATAAACACAGTGGATGTTGTGATGAGCAGTTCAACCAAACAACAATTAGGCACAACCTTTGGGAATATGCTCACTTTAGATTGTATAAAAAAAAATTGTTTTTACCCCAAAAAGAAAAAAAGGAAAAAAAAGGTACAGCTTTGGACCTAATGTGGACAGATGAGGAACTGTATTTTTGGAGGTGAGGAGGGATGTTTAGTTAAGCTGAGCTATGAGCAATAACATTTGCTCCGGTTGGCTTAAGACAACATTCTTTATTTGTTCCTCTTGTTGTTTAAGTGAACCTGAAGCTGACGAGTGTGCAAGACGAAAGGGCCAAAACAATTCAACAGGGCGGTGTGGTGAGGCGCCCACAAAAAGGTTGTCTGCTCAGCAAGCCTGAACGATTTGGTGCTCTGTACACCAAGGCACCCCATTTGGCTAATGAAGTCCCAGACTGTCTTCACACCACACCCCCACCCACCGCTCCACTATGAAATGTTCTACTCATGAAAGTAATGAGACAGGGAGGTAGAAAGACTCTTCTGGCCACTGATAACCTCAGACTAAACTTGCAACCTTACGAGACAAGGGCCTAATATCTGGCCGTCAATCAACCCCAGCATCCCTGGCTGGAGTGTTTAATTACAAAGATCAATTATTTACCAGCATCCTCTTTCACTACTCAGCACTCCCAAAAAAGGAGTGTAAAGAAATAAAAAAAAAAGAAAAGGAAAAACACTGACAAGATCTGGGAGAAACTGCGGTGGCAAAAGTTTTGTGCAGAGAAAATCGGTTTCAGATTATACACATGCTCTTTAATCCGTGCACTGGGCATAACAGATGAAAAAAGAAAAGGAAAAGAAAAAAGGCAAAGCAAAACTTCTCAAGGTTTTGTCCAATTAAACAAGCCACGAATATCCGTGTTTAAGTATGTGGGCCTTTCTGCAATTAGACCGCATGAAGAACTGAAGCCATTGAATGAGAGTTTATCATCAGGGATATCAACAAGATGCTAATTTGACAGACAATGAAAAAATATATAAATATGTAAAAGAAAAAAACTCAAGACACTGCCTAATATTTAAAAAGACTGAAAAGTAATCAAATGTCATTGCTCAGCCAAACAATACTGGACACATGATGATGCACGGTTATTTGAGACAACATGCAAAAACGGCATCTTCGGAATGCGACCACTCCGACTTCGTGCACTTAATATTTACTCTTAACCCATTGCCTGCATGGCTGAAACGGCAACTTCAGGCTCTTAACTAATTTGAAGAGACTAGATCATGTTTCTCCTCTGCTTGTGTTTACAAAAGCCCTTCACCATGCTGATACTGGGAAATGTACGTCAGGAAACCCATATAAAGACAAAAAGAGAAGCTTCCATCTCAAAGAGTGTACATTCCCAATGCTACAGTCTAACAATAACCAATGCATATATAACAAGTGCTAAAAATTCATCTTTGCCTGATGAAAGTTTTTAAGGTCTTGCATAAATGTATATAGTCCTCTCACAACAGTGGACTTAGGCTGCGTCTCAAATTGCTCTCTTCCACATGCTTCTTTAAGTGCATACGTGTGTTCACACTGACACCAACCATGTGTGGTGCACTATGAGTGATCAAAGGGTGAACTCATAATGCTCAAATGTGCAACACGGCACGTTTCACAGTTTACATTTTTTTCCAGACTGTTTAGCAGGAGGGGAGGAGTACCGACCGATTTTCAGCCAGTAGGAGGAGCACAAGTCATCGGTTCTGATGGCGTTGAAAATGATAGCCAACTAACAGCAGCAAAGATGTATTCAAGAGGTACGGTGCTGTGAAAAAGCCATAGCCCATGACTTAACATTTAGCTTCCGAGGAGCCAGACTTTCTCATAATCTTTTAAAATGGTCTTGCGCAATAGTTGTTCAGGCTTCTCAAAGGTCTTCTGAAGATTCAGTCCAGTCCTTGTACCTGAAAAATTTTTAGAGGAATGTGTTTTTGTTTGTTAAGTCGCTGAACATCGATATGTGAATCATTCAAGCATCACAAAGGCCCCTAACGTAAGGCATGAAACAGTTTGGTGTCTACATATGACAGACAACTTGGAAGGGAACCAATTCTAACTCGCATCTTTCAGCACTTTGTTACTAGCAGCCTGTCACAGAATCACATAACTTGTTCATATTTATTTTGTTGAATCTATGAAAAATGCCAAAAATAACACAATTTGACAGACATCAAAATCGTATTTTACACCACCGAAGGGATCCACAAGGAAGAATTTGCTGAAAACGTGGCGAGTCTCAGCATGGTGTGCAGTATGTACTTGAGAAATTGAGGATATTGGAAAAGTGAAGGATAAAAGCAGAGAACAAAAACCAGCCAACATCCAAAGATGAGCTCTGAAATGTTCTTCAAGAAGCCTGGAGAACTGTTCCTGAAGACTACTTAAACCAGGTGGTCACACCAAATATTGACTCAAGCTCATTAGAACTGTACAAAGTCTCTTTTTCCTTCACATGATGTATTTTCAGTGAATCTATGCACCCTTTTCAGATTTTCCTGGCAATACATGAAGAAATTAGGTTTGACTAAACAGGACTTTGCTCCAGAGTGCAATACTTTTGCAACAGTTAAGTATAGGCATATATCAAAATCGCTAAATTCCCAATGAAGCTGTTCTCATTCACGTAAATTTTCTGTTTCTTTTATCAAGCGGCTAAACATGTCAGAGATTGCAATTAAAACTCAGACCGTTAAAGGCTGTGTCAACTCGCGGTCGCTCAAAGCCTTTCCAGATTGTCACTGTCGCTGCTCTAACTCAACCCTGATTTTTAAAACTGCAGCCAGATCTGACGAAAGTGCCATTCAAGTAGCTTGGAGACAACGTCTGTGCAGTGACTTTGGCTATACTGTACTTACGTGAACAGACAATTAGAATTAGAAGCAGCACAATGTCCTGACGGTTGTTTTTTTTTTTTGTTTTTTTTTAGACCAGCTCATTCTGGTATCGGAAATAGTTTAGTCAATAGACCTTGCCCTCCTGTGCATGTGTGCTGTTACACGAACGGTGGTCTAGTTAAATGGCTAAGTCGGGCTCTAAGTGTAGCTCAACCTAACTGTGCACGTAACCATGCTGAGTATCTCTAAAGCTGGTGTTCTGTTTATCGGAAAAAATACAAAAGAAAAAACATTTTGCAGCAACCAAAATAACAAAAGCTGTGGTTCAGGAACTTTCGCTCCAACTAGTGGAGTTGCACTAATGCTGTGACATCTTTGACAATTACCAAAGTCAGGAGAACTCATTTTAAACTTTGGGTTTTTCACCAAATACTGCTGTTGCCTGAACATGTTCAGGCATAAGGGTGTCCATATGTGCACTTGACATCAGGACACCCTAGGCCGCAGCTCGATGATCAACTTTGTGGTCGTATCGTCGGACTTGCGGCCGTATGTCCTGGACACTCGGGTGAAGAGAGGGGCGGAGCTGTCAACTGATCACCACCTGGTGGTGAGTTGGCTCCGCTGGTGGGGGAGGAAGCCGGTCAGACCTTGCAGGCCCAAACGTATTGTGAGGGTCTGTTGGGAACGGCTGGCGGAATCCCCTGTAAGGAGGAGTTTCAACTCCCACCTCCGGCAGAGCTTCAACCATGTCCCGGGGGAGGTGGGGGACATTGAGCCCGAATGGGCCATGTTCCGTGCCTCCATTGTTGAGGCGGCCGACCGGAGCTGTGGTCGTAAGGTGGTCGGTGCCTGTCGTGGCGGCAACCCTCGAACCCGCTGGTGGACGCCAGTGGTGAGGGAAGCCGTCAAGCTGAAGAAGGAGTCCTATCGGGCCTTTTTGGCCAGTGGGACTCTGGAAGCAGCTGATGGGTACCGACAGGCCAAGCGGAACGCGGCCTCGGCGGTTGCTGAGGCAAAAACTCGGGCTTGGGAGGAGTTCGGGGAGGCCGTGGAGAACGACTTCCGGACGGCCTCGAGGAGTTTCTGGTCCACCATCCGGCGGCTCAGGGAGGGGAAGTGGTGCACCGTCAACACCGTGTATGGTGAGGGCGGGGCTCTGCTGACCTCAACTAGGGACGTCGTGAGTCGGTGGGGGGAATACTTCCGAGGGCCTCCTCAATCCTACCGACACGCCTTCCGATGAGGAAGCAGAGTTGGGGAGCTCGGACGCGGGGCCTCCCATTTCTGGGGCTGAGGTTGCCAAGGTGGTCAAAAAACTCCTCGGTGGCAAGGCCCCAGGGGCGGATGAGGTCCGTCCTGAGTACCTCAAGGCTCTGGATGTTGTAGGGCTGTCTTGGTTGACACGCCTCTTCAGCATCGCGTGGACATCGGGGGCAGTGCCTCTGGACTGGCAGATCGGGGTGGTGGTCCCCCTCTTTAAAAAGAGGGACCGGAGGGTGTGTTCCAACTATAGGGGGATCACACTCCTCAGCCTCCCTGGTAAGGTCTTTTCAGGGGTACTGGAGAGGAGGATCGCCGGATAGTCGAATCTCGAATTCAGGAGGTGCAGTGTGGTTTTCGTCCTGGCCGTGGAACAGTGGACCAGCTCTATACCCTCGGCAGGATCCTGGAGGGTGCATGGGAGTTTGCCCAACCGGTCTACATGTGTTTTGTGGACTTGGAGAAGGCGTTCGACCGTGTCCCTCGGGGACTCTTGTGGGGGGTGCTCCGGGAGTATGTAGTGCCGGACTCCTTGATATGGGCTGTTCGGTCTCTGTATGACCGGTGTCAGAGTTTGGTCCGCATTGCCGGCAGTAAGTCGGACATGTTTCCTGTGAGAGATCGCGAATACAAGCGGCCGATGAGTTTCCTCCGCAGGGTGTCTGGGCTCTCCCTTAGAGATAGGGTGAGAAGCTCGGTCATCCGGGAGGAGTAGAACCGCTGCTCCTCCGCATCGAGAGGAGTCAGATGAGGTGGCTGGGGCATCTGGTTAGGATGCCTCCTGGACGCCTCCCTGGTGAGGTGTTCCGGGCCCGTCCCACTGGGAGGAGGCCCCGGGGAAGACCCAGGACACGTTGGAGAGACTACGTTTCTCGGCTGGCCTGGGAACGCCTCGGGGTCCCCCAGAAGAGCTGGAGGAAGTGGCCGGGGACAGGGACGTCTGGGTTTCTCTGCTCAAGCTGCTGCCCCCGCGACCCGATCCCCGGACAAGCGGCAGATAATGGATGGATGGATGGATGGATACTGTTGCCTCAGATTTGGTATCATGGTACAGATGTAAAGTTATGAGCGCTTATGAGGTCCCCTTAAATATGAACACAGAAACAGGGGGGGAAAAAGGGGCGCAGCTTGATCAGCAGTCGCTAAATTTCACTGTAAATGATTGTCTTTGTTCTCGTGTTCGTTACTGATTCCTAAAGAAAAAAAAGTGCATCTTAAAAATGGTGTCACAACAATGATTTTTGAACCCGTTATGAAAGGTAAAAGCACACAAAACATCACTCCAGCCCTAAAACGTTGATTAATATCCATGTTGCAATCAGAAGGCTCATTATTATATCCTTGCTGTAGAAAACAAGCTTGTGTTTTCATGCCAGGTCAAAAACAAGGTATAACACGCAACTTCTAAACAGAAAAGCTGTGCCTAATTGTGCTAAAAAATGAGTTTGGTTTCAAAACTGCTCTGATATTGATCTAAAATAGCAAACTCAACAATTACGGTCTCATCAATTCCACAAGGGGGAGTGTGTTTGAGACTGAAATGTAAGAGTGGTCCGCTTGTTTCTCCTTCTGCAGCAGCACCGGGTTCTTCCCCTGGACTCACAAGCTGATGGCTCACTAATCTATTCCAGGGGACGTCTCCTTCACTAAAAGCCTGCAGCAGCGAAGGACATCTCCCACTTTGTCATTTTCAATCAGGATATTTACTTTGTCTACACAGGGGAGCTGAAGAAAGCAATTAAATGAGAAAACCTCGAAAAGTTTGAATTTATTACAGATTTTTTTTTTTTTTAAATTCACGAAGACAAGTCAGTTAAGCGGTTCACTTTAAGTGAGCTTTTTTTCAAAATCTTTTAATCGACTTTTTTTTCACACTGAAATGAAATGCGCTGTGATTCAAACAGGCTACAGGTTCTGTTACTTTCTCTGCACCTCAACTTTCAGCTCTGTTCCTGCTTACAAACTGTCCCTCCAGCTCTCACCGGCCTTCCCTAATAAATCTGAGGACTCACTGGTCAGTGGTTTATGTTTTAATGTTGTAGATGGAGTGTAGATAAATGCTACCACTGCATGACTGCTCACCAAAGTAACTTAAGATCTCTGGATGTGCCGACTTGGCTAAAAATAGGTCCGACGGGACACAAATTCTAAAATAGGTTCCATAAAAGAAGCAAGGCGGAAAGAACGTCATTGTTCAATATTTAATTGATCTGTAGTACATATAAATAAATCCCCTGGGGGAAAAAGAAAATAAATATTTAATTTCATGGATGTCTGGCCTGTGGTTGTGGAGATATCCTGCCTTAGACATCGGCTTCATGAAGACAGACCGACAGAAAAAAGGGAAAGAAAAGAAAAACTGAAAGCAATCCAACCATATGGGGGTCAAAACTTAAAGAAGGGTAGTGATCATAATTTAATATTCGATTGCATTCGCACAATAAATAATGACCTCAAGGCTGCTAAGAAGCTAGCTTTACAATCAATCCAAACTACAGTTTTGTTTCTAAATGACTTGGTCAGCAGTGCAGAGACGCCATCAGCAATTCCCTGCAATCAGGTTACTGAACACGAATAAAGCCTTTGCAAACGCTTACATCTCACTCCAACACTGTGACACAAAGCAGCAGAAACCATCAACTGGAAGAGGAAACCTTGTGACATTCCTCTCAGTCAAAAATCAACAAAAGTCAAATTTCCCAAATGGACACCGCAAAATGGGAAAAAAAATGTCTCCCATTGTGTATGTTTTGCATCCCCGGGGTGTGCCATTTCGCTCTCTCGCTCTGTATACTCAAATGAGTCTAGCTGCGAGTCTAAACCCATGCCTATCAGTTATTCCCCTCTGTAAATATTTTATATAAGATAATGCAGGTCTAGGCAATGGAAGTACGTTGATTTTTTTTTAATCACAAATTTTTTTTACTTATTAAATTTGTTTAAAAAAAAAACTTAAAAAAAACCATGCAATCAATGTTTAATGCGTCTCCTCTGGATTTGAGCCAGCCCTCGTCTTCTAAATCAACATATGAAACCAAAGCAAAAGGGTTGAGGGGCCGACACAAAAAGAGCCAAAATGAGGAAAAGGAAGACAAACGAGTGACCAGTTCAAGTGTCTGAACCATGTAAAGGATGATTGACAGCACTGCTCACAATAAGATGTTAATATCTGCCACATCCTCTGTGTTCGTTTATGGTTTTACAAGGTAGGAAGTTAACCGAGGTTAACGGGACAAACGTTAAATTTGCATATGATATTTAAGTATTGGGCATAATAAAAGAAAAAAAACTCATGATGAAGTTACCCCCTGCAGTTATAATTATTTCTGAAGGACACATGAGAGAGAACCACTTTTCACACCATTCTGGTCACTTAATGAGGAAAAAAAGTTTTACTCAAATCCCTTAAATACTTTTTCAATTAGGCACCAGAGAAAATGCCAAGACCAAGGTTGTAAGGGTGCATTTTTTGGCACCGACACACGAAATTCAACACTTTGTGCCAATCGATTTGGTGGATCTGGAAAACAGTTTTGACACATTTCAGTCTGAAACAAAGTGTCGAGCAGCTCACCAACTTGGGGTTCTTTAGGCCAATGTGTGATTCATGTGAAGAAATATGACAAACTATCAATTCAGATCCAAGCAGCATTATGATGATTTATGAAACTGAGAAAATATCATGCCAGCTCCAAACGCAAATGAGCTACCTGCATAGAAATATGCAGGCAGATGTCCTGTGTGGGAGGCAGCAGGGCACTAAAAGGCTCCATTTACACGCATTAGTTTGACTGCAAGATTTGCACTGACAACCATAATTGCTTTCACTCAATTCATACATATGCTTCTCACGAGCAGTCACGTATTACAGATTTTCATATTATCATAATATGTATTCAAATAATTAATTATTTGGACATTTGTCTGACACTGGGGGCAGGTTGTCCTCGTCACGGCAACTGCTCTGTTAGAGACGCCATCACTAAACCACCTCAATGGCAGCGCTCTCAGAGTCATGTCAGAATTCAGATTTCTGACGGTCGATGTCGTTATGAAATGAGCCCAGTAGTAATAGTTATATTTAGTGTGGGTGCCCTAAAGAGGTTCCAGTGTTGCTGTAGTCGGGAGAATGAGTGAGGCAGCAACGCTGCATGTGTTCACATAAATAAATAAGTTAAAAAAAAAACGTTGGTAGCGAAGCAACATTTAAGCCTTCTAGATGTGACCAAGCATTTCCACAGAATGTCACACTGAGTAAGGTCTGTACAAATGTACTGTACAAAAAAAAATAATTATAAAAACTATCAAACTGTTTTTAATAGCATCTGATTGGCAAGCTGTCTTGGGACAGTTGGCAAATGGGCGGGCAGCGGAGGAGTTTAGAGGTGCTAAAGTTCAGGAAGGAGCGACGCAGCACCCTGTGTCCTGCCAACAGCCTTACAGTGGCACAATTCCCGACTAAGTTGTTGACCCATGGCCCCCACCTGCCTTGACCATGCATTATATGGGGGGGGCAAACACTTCCTGTCCTATGCTGCCTGCCACACCAGAAGGCTTTTGACTCATGCCCATCTGTCCTGGTAGTGCATACATTAAGTGAAAGCAGAGATACTGGCAACCTGTCCAATTCATGAGTGCCTTGTTCTGTGATGTGTGAACCTTGTTTCAACAGCCATTTTGGTTAAGAGAAAAATGATCAGTCAGGAAGTCATTCAGTAGTTGTTGCAATAAAAATTTGTGTGATTTTCCAGAAATGCACATTTGTATAACTATTTCTGAAAAGTAATATCATCAGTTCTTTAGGCAGATAAAAATGAACAAAAGTCACGCACGCAATGACTTTCAATAATTGGCTAAATTAAGGAACAAATTAAGGAACATGAGGAACACCTCTCAGCGTGAGTTTACATGCATTTGCCATTACCACAGCAACCAAAGCAGGCTGGATAACAATGCCAAAAAATACAAATTTGGCCTAATTACTTGCAAATATCAGCATGGAGTGTCAGTGTAGAGACTAAGTTTAGTCAAACATCAGATTTGCTTATAGACAGAACACATTCTGGGGACTTTTTAATAAAGCAAGACATTAGGGGACTGCGGTTGGAAACAATAGTAATAAATGAAGCAGGAAAATTAATCCATTGAATTCTTTTAATTATTGCAAGTAAGATTAAAAAATATTTGACATTTTGAGCAAAACATAACAGTGTGACATTAAACCAATAATAAAAAAAAAAATTGAGATTTTATACTTTTAAAAGGTAGCAACTGAATTACTGCCCACTAATATATGTCATACAAATCAGTGCCAAATTTTGGCACCTGTGAGTGCATCTGGGCCATTTTAAATGCACCATGAATCAGCCAGTGGGCTGATTCTACAGTAAAAAGTCATCTGACTAAGGTTTTTGATGCAGAGTCTTCCGGGTCCCTGATCCTAACAACACACAGAGTAAGCAGAGTCTTCTAGATCTAAAGGCAAAGAGATCTCGGAGAAAAAACAGCATGCATGCCTACCACCTTTTAATGCGAAGAAAAACTAGAAACAAGATGTCCGACAAACTCCTACGGTTTGAAACTGCACAATTAAATATTAAATTTAGGAAAATATCTGGATTTCATCGGAAGGAATACAAATTGGACCCATGTCTGCCCGTTCATAAGGTTTGCAGAGATTTGGTTGAGTACAACGATGGCACAACGTCTGTGCAACAGGTGAACGCTAAAACAGCCAATATTAGCAAGATCAACACACGAGATGAAGGCACAGAGGATATTTTTTTACACCACAACTTAGCCACAAGTTCAAAAGTAATTGCAGCAACTGTTGTGCGATTCATTGCTAAAGATTTATGACATCTCAGTGTGGTCGAGACTGATGGTTTTTGTAACATGATCTATTAAAGCTGAGGTACAAGATATCAAGAAGACAATATTCTTACTGACAAACGTGAGAAAAAGTTATATCAAAGTAAAGACTAAAGTCAAACTGGGTCCCTGAACGCTTTCTTATCTGTGCTATGAAACACCAAAAGATATTCGGGATTCTTGCCTGCTCTCTTAATAAATATGTCATGGGAAGAAAGGCAACCAATGCCAAATTCATAGAAATGGCTTGTTTACATTTAGAGTCAAACATTAATCTCCACGTAAGACAGACATTAACACCATCAAGGACCCCAAAGGCTCGCACAGTTAACTACGGTGTAAACATACCTGAGCTGGTTGGATGTCTAAGTAATGGAGCACCTCTTTAACCATGACAGGTGCGTGAGGGGGCTTTTCAGATGAAACAGCAGACAGTTCTTCGGATCTGTCCGTCGCACCAGGACCGGATGACAAACCAACTGCTGAGGAATGCAGGCCAGACGTAAACGTCCTCCATGCTCTCCACGCGGCCAGGTTTGTTTTCCGTATCACTGGATTTGCGTGAAAAACCATGATTCTTGAAATGATCTACGAAGAAAAGAAGACTAAAGTTATGCAACGTTTATAACCAAAAAGAAAAACATTCAATCAAATGGTATCAAATCAAATGCACACCAAGTGGTATAAAACATTAATAAAAACTTAGCAAATAGGAAAGTGCAGAACATAACTTTTTGATGTGGCCAGCTTACATATTAGTTTTAATATTTCCAAAAGGAACAGGGGATTTTAACTTAGTCCAGAGTGGAACTACATGTTCCAGTGCAAAACTACTAAAAGAGAGCAGCCCAGCGTTAATATTCTCATCCAGTTATTAAGTTTTATTTCCTATTAACATTTTGGAACAAAGAAGAATCCAATAAATTACTTGAATCAGGGTTTTTTAATATTTGTGCGTACCAAATACTCATTTATTAGGGGATTATGGTGTGAGGTTGTGTTTCAGGAGCTGGGCTTGACCCCTTCCTGTTCCAACATGACTGCTGCACCTGTGAACAAAGCAAGGTCCATAAAGACATGGATGAGCCAGTCTGGTGTGGCAGAACTTGACTGGCCTGCACAGAGTCCTGACCTAAACCCGATAGAACACCTTTGGAATGAATTAGAGCGGAGACTGTGAGCCAGACCCTCTCATCCAAAATCAGTGTCTGACCTTACGAATGCTCTTCTGGAAGAATGGTCAAAAATTCCCATAAGGGAAAGCTTGCTCAAAAGAGTTGGAGCTGTTATAGCTGCAAAGGGTGGGCCGACTTCATATTAAACCCTATGGATCAAGAATTACATTACATTACATTGTTAAGAATGGGATGTCATTTACATTCATATGTGTGTAAAGGCAGATGATCGAATGCTTTTGGCAATATAGTCCTTCTCCCATGTCCTGTTTTGTTTAGAAAGCCTTTCAGAAAAAGCTGGCATATTTTTTTTTCTTTTAGGATCTTGTAATAATTTTCAACAAAAGTCTGACATTCTTTGCTAGGGTTAGGTTAATCAGAATTATTAGTGATTGTATGAAAGTGAAGGACAACAAAAATGATTAGCAAAAGTTAACATAAACACACATATATACATATCGCCAAAAAAAATGGGTTTACAAAAAAATGGCTCTCTCGTGAGAGCCCAACTTGAATTAGAACAAGATTTACAACCATCCATCTAAAGTTTTCCTTATACTTATTGTTATGGCGTGAACGGCCCTTTATGGTTTCAGTAATGGGGGGCCTATGCCCCACAACAGCTTTATGAGTAGCAACTCTCCTGCCTTTCCCATAACTAGCATGGCTTCTAAATATTGGCAGCTAGCCTTAAGCTAGGGTTTGGAGGGAGGTCACATTAGCACACCTTCACAACAGTACCTCAAGGACTAAACTATAGGTGGGATTTCTGCAGTTATCCAAACATTGTTGGCATGTTGAAGCAAAATTAGCAAAGGCAGGGGTTCTGGGTGTGAAGCAGGTTTTTTATCTAATCTGCAACAATGCCCACGTTCAGTTTGCACACGCTAACAGGTGCTAAAAAAATACGTGCCAATTGCTTGATGAAGGCTGATATTGCTTGGGTGTGTTTAGTAACGTACGTTGCTCATTGTCACGAGTGACTGTATTGGCTGTGCTGATACCAGAGCAACGCGACAGGGCATTTTTAAAACTAGAAAATCGGGCGACGCAGTGGATATTGTTGCTATGCTACCACGTTGGATAATCATGCACATGAGCTACACAAATAATCTACAGGCACACAAAACGGACTTAACAATTTACTGTGTCACGTTAAAACAATGTTCAATCACAACCATGGTGCCCTCTACCTAAGAAACATGCCTTCTCTTCAGAAAACTATCTGCAGCTGTCTACAAGCTTACCGTAGAGTAGCCCCACCTTCAGCACAGCAGTACTTGCGTGCTCTGTGCGTCACTATGGAACGCCCAGCTTCCTGCGGCTCGCACCCAATCTGCTGCCACACAGGAAAAGAGCTCGTGTTTGAAAATATTGGCGCTTGTCGTGGTAATTACCAACAGCTATGCATGGATAACGAGTTTGTTTTTATATTACGAACTCACTGGGTGTCACCACAAAACGTTACAGTGTTAATGAAATGAGAGATAACCGTTAGTGGCAAAAGGTAAGACAAAATCACACACACAAGTGTGTTCGAGGTGAGAACGAAGCCAACGTACCGTTGGAAAATATGCGAGAGCCAGCTAGCTGGCTAGCTAGCAGCGGTTTTCCGACCCAGCCAAGTTAACGGATGAAGGTTTTTCATCATAAAGCAATGTGTGCTTTAGTTCGAATATTCATGCTGTTTTTATAACCATGTTAAACGGCACTTAGTTGACAGTACTAATTTCAACTTTTTTTGTGACTTTGGACTTTGTTTATCTGTAAGGCAACATTTGAATGTGTTCTGTCGTCATTTTAAAAGGAAAGAACCTGCATTGTCCTTATTCAACTGTAATGCTAAACATAAGATAAGCATTCAATTGGCAAAAATCATACATTGTTTAATGAACAAGCTCAGTGGAACAAACAAGGTGCCGTTCATGTGTATTCTTCACATTGACAAATACTATACTGTATAGGATGTGTATATTGATTTTATAGTGTCTTTTATCCATCTATCTATTTGTGGGAGAAATAATTTTATTGTGCTGCCATGTTTCATTCTTAAATATAGCCTACGGCTAGCAGATGAAAATCATAAAGGGACAAATGATCTGTAGACCGATTAGTTTATTGATAACTAAAGATGTAGGATAATATTATATTCATGCTGTTTCCTTCAAGGCAAATGGAGACAATGCTGCTGATGACGCAGAATGATTGTGGTCAGCTTAGATGAAATTATAATTTGCTGCAGTTTTGTTATTGATTTTTCTTTTTAATTGTAATATTATATTTGCCATGCTGTTTGCTATTTACAAAAATGTACTTGACACATTTTTACCCTCCCCCCTCTTCTACAGCAACACTTCGGTCATTTCAGAGGGACCAAAATGGCAAATGATGTGTGTAGCCATGTAAAGGTGGTTGTGCGAGTGAGACCACCCAATGAAAATGAGAGGCGTGAAAACTGCCGAAATGTGGTCCAGGTTGTTGATAACCACATGCTCATATTTGACCCCAAGGAAGAGGACATGTCGTGTTTTGGGTCGCAAAGACTGAGGAACAGAAACCTTAACAAGAAGGCTAACAAAGACCTCAAATTTGTTTTTGACCAAGTCTTCGATGAGAACTCCACTCAAGAGGACATTTTTGAGAACACCACTAAGGGAGTGTTGGATGGTGTGATGAATGGATTTAACTGCACAGGTAACAAATGAAAAAAGTTAAACTGCTGAACATGGTGACAATATGTTTGTGTTGTGTTTACAGCTGGTGGCAGCTGTCTCCATCTCCAGAGACTGTTATTCTAGGCTCAACGCAGTACCATTACTGCAAAAATGGCCCAACATTAGAAGTAGTAAATCAGTTTGAATAGATTCACAGTAACAGCACAAAGTCTGCGCATTAACAGGAAGCATGAGCCTCACCTCACCTTTCCTGGTTTCGCTTAATATTTTATAAGATTCTGGGCCACCAATGGGTCATGACAGAATTTTCCTTGAACTACTTTTGCATTCTTTATGATTTAAAGGAACTGATGCGTGGGTCCTGTCCACTTATGGGAAATGCCCTGCGGACACTACAAAGAGTGTCAGTCAGTGTGGAGTGGCTTTACAACAGTGCCTGCTAGCACAACCAACAACTACTCTGGTCACTTTTACGGTCCTCTTAAGTGTGTCACAGGCATGATTTTTACCAAGGCGAAGCTGTTACTCCTACCAGAGTCGGCAACAGCCAAAGCTGAATTATTCAGAAAATAATTCTGTTAATAACAGCAACAGCCGGGGCGGTCGGTGGCGTAGTGGGTTAAGCAGCCGCCCCATGTACAGAGGCTACAGTCCTCGCTGCAGCTGGCCCCGGTTCGACTCTCGCATTGAGCGGTCCTGTGCTGCGTGTCTTTCCCCTCTCTCTGCCCCCTGCTTCCTGTCTCTCTCCAACTGTCCTCTCATTAAAGGCATAAAAAAAGCCCAAAAAAATACTTAAAAAAAAAAAATAACAGCAACAGCCATGGTTGCTGCCAGCTATAAAAGAATTTACATGGACTGGAAGTTTAACTCGCTTACATACTAGTTATTTGTGTAGGCTTGCTCATTGTAACCTACACAACTATTTGACTTACCCTCTTAGATATAAAGGAGATGGACATTTTGTCATACTGGATTTACAGATTGTATACTTTGTGCCTAATGCTGCTGTTTACTACCTAGCCTATTTTGATTGGGTTGTATTCTGTTCATTTATGGTCTGGTTTGGGTAGTATTGAGACAGACCAGCTTTCTATTCTAATCCACATGCTGCAAGCTACCTGGTTTGCGGATGTCTGTTTATAAACCATCATTTTTCGGGGATTTCCATTTTCTTTTAAGAAGACATTGCACACAGGGGGTGCATCTCATATCTTCTCGAGACTGTGCATGTTTATTGAGTAGTGGATGTAACGGTCACATGTTAGACTAAATTTAGTTTCCCTAGTTGGTGTTAATATACTTACATGATAGCCACAGTTTTTTATTTACTCAGCTATTTTTATAACGAAAAAAAAACATTAATTTAATATTCCAGTCTCATTGAGTTCATCCATATATGTTGAATTCTGTACCACCTGGTTGCTTGATAATGTATTGATAAGTTAATTTCACTTCGATGAAGAGGACGCCCCAGAAACACATAATAAGCCCACTTCTGCAGACTGGACAGATTTCAGTTTTTCTATTTTAATAAGGCAATTGATGCTGTGAAGAGGGTTGAGTTTTGGCACTTAACTTAGTAATATAGAAAAGCGTCTGATGCTTCAACTAAATATCTCTTTAATACCAACAGGTTATGAGGATACCCATTTTCTTCATGACATCTTTGCAGTTTTACTTCTCTTCCCAACCACAGATATCAACTTCTGTTGGTCATTAAAGAGAAAGCAGTCACTTCTGCATAAGCTTAACTTTCCATACGGGCTGGGCATCCTTACGGTCTAAGGTTGAGACTGAATTGAACATTTTAATTCTGAACAGCGAGTCTTACTGACGCCTGGCTTGTCTCTGTGATTTTCACTTGCTTTCTGGTTATGCTCTTTCTAAAGTTGCAGCAGCTGCTGCAATAAGCACTGTTGTCATTTATGCTCCATTTTCTTTGTAGTAAGTTGACTTTTTGGTTGCAGTGTTTGCGTATGGTGCTACTGGAGCGGGAAAGACACACACCATGTTAGGCTCACAAAATAACCCGGGGGTCATGTATCGCACAATGACAGACCTATTCAAACGCATGGATGATGCCAAGGAGGACAAAGAGTTTTCTGTTGCATTCTCATACCTTGAGGTGAATATCTGATATATTTAGTGTGTGTGTTTGTCTATGTTTTATCTGAATAACTACAGGAACTGTTAATGTTTGTGTGAAAGTAAGTTTCATACTCTCACCAAAGTGTTACAATTGCAATATTTATCCATTACCCAAATGTCTCACTGTATGCCTAAGAGCTTAGCGCCAGTCACACTTAAGAGACTTTGGATTGTTTCTTCTCTCTAATCTACAGCCTGAAACATTCCAGTTCCATGTAATCTATATTTGTTGTTATGAGATGGTTTTGGAGGATTTGCTGCCATTAACAGTTTAATTTTTTTGGGTGTTTGCAGGTTTACAATGAACAGATCAGAGACTTGTTAGCTAATGTCGGGCCTCTTGCTGTCAGAGAGGACGCCTCAAAAGGAGTGGTTGTTCAGGGCCTCACGCTGCATCAGGTTGGCATCAACTTGTTTGTAGAGTATGTTAAGGGTAAACACTGGGGCCTCTTGTTTTTTGCAGTTCTTGTATGTTTTGCTAAGTGTAAGAAAATAATACATTTCAGGAAAACAATTACTTGATTTCCTCTCAATATCTGACAGTTGAGATGAGAAAAAACCTTTTTAGACTTTGTATTAAAGAAAGTCACTTTTAAAGAAAGACTGTGTTTCATAAGATGTATTTATGGATAACGTATACAAACAATTTAACTTTGAGTCGCCTTATTGTTTCGGCGCTGTGTCACGCAAGTGCGCTCCGCCAAATGCAAACTTTTAATTGTATCTAATCATGGTGTATTGTTTCTTCCATACAGCCCAAATCTGCAGAGCACATTCTTGAGGCTTTGGATTCTGGCAATCGAATTAGGACACAGCATCCCACTGATATGAATGCCACCTCTTCAAGATCCCATGCTGTATTTCAGGTATTTCAGTCCCGCTTTTATTAAACCTCAGTGGACGATGTGGCTCTAGCATGGTATAATAACTTCTAATAAGAAAAGATGGAAAAAGAAATGAAATAATAAAAAAAACCATAAATGCTCATTCTCTTAGTGCAAACTGTGCCCACTTTGAAAGTGTCTTGCTTGACTGCAAACATCTGACACGCGCTTTTGATTCCTCAGATATATTTGAGACAGCAGGACAAAACTGCCAGCCTCAATCCTAATGTCTGCATTGCCAAAATGAGCCTGATTGACCTTGCTGGCTCAGAGAGAGCCAGCGCCACTAACGCCAAAGGGGCTCGCCTACGAGAAGGTGCTAACATCAATCGCTCCCTCCTTGCTTTGGGAAATGTTATCAATTCTCTTGCTGACCCAAAGGTTAGTTGTTGTTTTTTTTTTGTGTTACTCATACATATACAGTATAATTCACTATATATTACAAATAATGTGGCAGGAAAAAACACAATGACTACATGAAGGAGGACTTTTTCTTCTTCTTCCCAGTCACCAGTGATATGTGCCGATGCCACTGACCCTCGAAATATCCTGACAGCTTAGTCACGTCTTTATGATAATGCGAAAAGCGTTGCCCTGCTCACACAAACTGCACTGTTGTTGTTTTTCATGCATGTCGCCATCATGCAAAATGAGGGAATTAAGGCTTGGGATTATCGACACAAACGCCAATTTGTGTTGTTGTGAATGCCGTCTGTGTCATTCTGACATTACAGCATCAAGTTGTGTTGCAAACACTGCTTCCATTTTCCAAGATTTTTACAGCCCCGCTGCGGAGTCCTTCCAAGAAAACCTTAGGGTTTTTGTCTCTAGTAATAAAGAAAACATAGAAAACTAAAACCGTCATTATTTAGTGTTTCCTTTGAGCATGTTAGAAAGTTGAAAGTGAAAGTTTGCAGTTAAAGAAATGTTTGCAAAAAAAAAATCTTTTTTTTTTTTTTTTTTTTTTTTTTTCATTTTTCAGAATGTTTCAAACATTAATCACAGATGCTTAAATCGTGCGTAGGGAAATATGACAAAAATGTCTAAATGTATCACATTTGTGGGTCTAATAGTTAAGTGGGTCTTAATAGCCATGAATAAAGTGATAAGTCTGCAGTACTGGTCCATAATTTGAACACACTTCTGGGTTTATGTTTTAACTCATACTTGTGCACAAAAAGAGTAACTTGTATCATATTTTACAGGCATCAGAAACTTCTAACTATTAATTGATTAATTAAATGCACGTGTATATAGTATTCTTTTGAATCTTGTTTTTGGCTATCGCACAGTAGGCATTCGTGGAACATTTGTTTGACATTCTGAAGGTTGTTTAGGTTGTATGTATGTGAAGTTGACCACTCTGGCTTCAGTGTTGAAGCTGGAATTTGGGAGGAGGTGAGTCAACTATTTACTTGGTTATTATTTCATTCCAGTTATATACATTAACCTGTCAGGGAGTGTTCTCGTGTCACACACCCGGCACAAGCAGGCCACGTGTATTTAGGAAGTGCTGTGCAAACCTACCACAACCCAACGGGTTGCTTCATCATTTGGCCCGAATGTGTGTGCTTTCATCTGCATTGTAGGGTTTGTTTATACTCCGCTCGTCATCTTAGGAGTTGCGGTCGTAAATCCGTAGTCCTGCTCAGCCTCCAACACCCACCACAACTTTCCATCCCATTTCTATGGTTATTGGTGGACTATTATTTATTGCTGGCAGACAAGGAATTCATGCTGTGGCCTTCTTTTTTTTTTTTTTTTTTTACAGTAAAGAATGTTGCCACTTGTGTCTGGCCTGCAATGCCATTCGTGTGATTGTGAAGAATGTCTCCTACGTCCGTTTGGGGTGTTTCAGTGTGTCATCTTCATGTCATGCCGCACAGTTTTTTTTTTTGTTGTTGTTGAAAGTGCTTCGCCTTAGGCGTCGGCCAGACATACACAGATACATTTGATGAAGATCCGCTTCTCTCCAGCTTGCCCTTCAGTCCACACAAAGCCGATGTTTTCCGCCCACAGGGAGGAAAAAAGGGTCTCGAACGGTTGTAAAATCTGGAATTTGATAGCGCCAGGCTTGCTTAATGTTAACAAAAAAAGCCAAGAATTTTCAGAATTCTGTTATGCGGTCGTGAACATTTCGGACCTGGTCAGGTTCCTTGCAGAGTCACTCCACCAGTTATTACCATAAAATGGTGGGTTAGTTGAAGCTTTTCATTGGGACATAGTTACAGCAATGGTTTAGCATGTTGTAGAAGTACATTCCTCTCAGAGATACGATTGCTTACTTTTACATGCATAGTTTGGTGTAACATTGAAAGCCTGCTCTTGTTTAAAAAAAGATTCTCCTAAATGTCACAGTTATCCTGAAACTCCCTTGACCCGACATGAGCTACAACCTAGATCTCTGAATCCATCTGCAAACTCGAGTTTTTTGTCCCTGTGTGCAGGCACAGCTGTGATCCTCAAAGGAGATTATTTTTCACTCCTCTGCTAACTTTTCTTTAATTGTGAACTTTAGTGTCTGTGATGTGACTCACCTGAGCGGCTGGAGAGTTTATCTGCTCGGGTTGTTAGCAGCGGAGCTGTGTTCAAAGACCAGCTGCAGAAAGGCTTCAGCTTTAAAATGTACGCTCTCTGCTGAATTTTGTTCCCTCTTAGGTTTACAGGTCCCCACCAGTGTTATGTGACAGGGCCTTTTTGTGGTCCAGATGGAAAATGCATGTTTAAGGCACACCTCGCATTTGCAATTGCTCCTTTGCATAAAGCAGCAGGAACGTGCTTTTTCTTTTTTTTTTAATTGTGATTTGTGTCTTGTTTGACAGGAGAAGTGGATTCTGTGTTTGTTCCTTTCAAATTTTTTATCTGATGTATTTTCAAAGTGAACGCAATGAAACGCCAAGGCTTCTTTTGCGTTTTTAATAACGTTTTCTGAGTAGCTGACTATGCCACAAGGCAACCCACACTCACCGTATATTATTTTGTGCTAATCCTAAGCTTTCTGATTTGTTTCAGAGTAAGAAGGCTCATATACCATACAGAGACAGCAAGCTGACAAGACTACTGAAAGACTCCTTGGGGGGCAACTGCAGGACGGTTATGATCGCCAATGTTGGCCCCTCATCCAAGTCGTATGATGACACCCACAACACGCTTAAATATGCCAATAGGGCCAAGGAGATTAAGTCCTCGGTTAGTGCTAAAGCTTTTATGTGGTTTTATAGTCGTTAATTTTGATATACCGGCAGTGATTCCTGAACAGTGCACATACAAAATGGTCATAAATCTTTAGATTTTCCTCTATTCTTACCTTTCAGCTCAAAAGTAATGTTGTAAGCCTGGACAGTCACATTGGTCAATATGCTGTGATATGTGAGAAGCAACGGCAAGAGGTAATGTAACACAGCCAACACTACCTGACTCGATGCACAAAAAAAAAAATCTAGAAGATGTCTTTCTTTCTTATTTGGACTCTCACCATGATCTCTAGTTCACTTCCGACTGAGTGATTTTAATGCACTCTCTAAAGATTCTACAGCTGAAGCAGAAACTTAAAGAATACGAGGCGAAGAACGTTGTGCCTGGGGCTCTCGGCTCGATCTCTTCCCAGAATCAAGCAGAGTTCAAAAGGTAAGCATGTGGTGGGATTCACAGTAACTTGCAACATGTCAGTTGTGGGTTCTTTATATGACGTAAAACCTTCAGTGGAAACCGTATTTTTGGAATGAAGGGTGGAATTTAGGTGGAAGGACTATGGGGCCAAATGTCTCTGTTGTCAATTTATTGTAGTTCTGATACAGTTCTGTGACCGAGCTCTTCAGTGATCTCTAGCAACAATGAGGATCAGACAATGTAAGGTGTTATTGGGAATAGTGGGGTATGTTGTATGATAGTAATATTTCAATAGAATACCTTTTCATACCTTAATTTATGTATTTGCATTAATTTCCTTACTAGCTTTTATCAATGAGCTCTTATTTTAGGTGAGTATTCAGAATCAGAATCAGCTAATATACTATTGAAAGTCCCTTATAGCAAGTGTGTTGTTATAAATCATCCATGAGGGCAAAAACATCTGTTACTTTTCAGTTGGATCAACAGAAATCACATAACTTTGGGGATATATTGAGTTGATTTTAAAATTAAAGACTAAATATGTTGCTTGATGGAGTCACACGAGATGAGGTGAGTGCATTACCATGCTGTCTTGCTGTGGTTGTGCAAGTATTTACACACACATACTGCATATGTTTATATGGTTTATATCGATTTCAAATTAGTTTTTGTCATATCCGGCTAAGGGAATTTAGAGATTTTATTTTTTATTTTATTTTTTTTTATGTTTTGAGATTTTTGCTTTCTTTTATTAGAAGATGATGTGAAACACCTTTTCCCCCAAACAAGTTGCTGAGTTGAAGTGATGATGTGTTTGATTCTACTGATGTCCCGATTATTGTCACTCTCAGTATAATACGACACAGCTAATCCATATTGATTATTACTAAGTCTTAACATAAGGGAAAACATAAAGTCCAGGGTTTGTCTATCAGATTAAACCACCTTTGTAGATGGTTTGCAATGTGATTCCCATGAGATTCCTACAGATTATTGTCTTTGTTACTCTGAACATGATGTATGAATTTAGCCCTTTAAGAGAGACATCACTGAACAGGATCTTTTGCGATTAGCAGAGGACTGTGTTTGACACCGTGGACATGATTACAATTGACATTATAAAGTGAAACAAGATGCATGCTGGCGTTTTGTAGTTTAACAGAAGAGAGACTTCTGTTCAGGCCAAGCTGGAATGAACCTATCATAGTAAAACCATGGGACCAGAGGTGCCTACCTCATCCCTTGAGGCTCATTTCTGCACAGAAATGTTTTATATGATCACTTCCGAATCGCAGTGTGCACACCCTTAAGATGAGATTTGCCTGCAGTCAAACAAAAACTTGACTACTATATCATGGTTTTCTTTTAACATTTCAACTTTTATGTAGCTGCGCTGTGTTCTGTTGTTCAATAATGTCTGACCCTTGCTTTGTTGTTGATCTTTATTATAGCAGTTTAAAAGAAGTTGCCTTTTGTTGGGAAAAGTAGAGGCTTTCCTCTCTATCCACTTATTCCAGCTCCTACTTGAGGTTTCCCAGGTTATTCAGTCTCAACGGGATATACATTCTTTAAAGCATGCTTTGAGCCTGCCTCTGGGTGTCCTGAGCTTGGAGGGAGGAAAAAAGAAAGAAATCAGACATCATGACTAACTCGGTGCACATGAGCTGTGGTTCTCCCTCAGTCTTTTTTCCGAAGGCCTGAAACCCTTATCCTGTCCCTTAAGGCCCCCGAGCACCATGTGAACTCATTCTGACCCTTCGTATCCATAATCTCCTTCATTATGTCAGTATTCAGAGCTGATGACAGTCTAGTGCAACACCCTTGTTTCTTCTTATAACAAAAATCGAAGACTGCTCACACTGCGGGCCTTCACTCGTGGCTACTTTATTGCACCAACGTGACATTTTGAACACTGCAACTCTTCATCAGGCAGTGAGCCATCTTTTCGATTCTTTTTCCTCTGTCACGCTTCATTGACATCTTTGATGTCGTCCCCCACTGCCTTTATTTGGAATGAATGTACATATTTTGGTTGGTTCATGTAACATACCAGTACACTTGCCAGTCCCATGTCCATTTCTCACCTCACTCCTAAGCAACAGCCAAACATATTCACTCACAGCAGCCATTTGTTCCAAAACCAAATCAACACAGTGTTTTTATCTCCTGGGTGACACCTTAAAGTTGTCGTCAGTCTGTTTTTAACAGAGGCTTTTAAATATTTTCTCTACAGACTGTAAAGCCGTTGTCTTAACTGTTTCATTAACGAAATGTCTCAGTTTAATTTAGGGCTGGGCAACATAACAGAAAATATCTCAATCTTGTTATCGCTTTCGATTGTGTCGTCAGTGTGTATGTTTAACAACATACTTTTCAGCTATATTCATGTGTATTTACAATTGCATTGAAATTTACATTACTCTTTATTATTTAAGCAGCATATAATGCCTTCATATTTCCTGCCTCACTCACATATCGTCCTTATTAGCTGCAGGGCCGCTGCACTTACTCTAGAGACTGCAGTTAAGTCCATTGTATTTGGTCAAATTGTCTTGATTTATCTCCATATCCACATTTGTAGCCCACCCGCAATGGCATGAACTCTTCCTACTTTATGCCTGCAGCACAAATGGGTAGCCAGTTGCTATACTTCTTGCTATATTTTCCTTTAAAGGACTCTAATTTTACATGAAGAATGTTGCTGTCTACATGTTTTGATTAATAACACATCAGCGTGGATATCAATAATCGAACATCCCAGCGAGGGTTTATTTGCTTGTGCTGTAAGTAGTTGCAACACTGGGGAAGTTTTGGACTGCTGACCCACCCCGGGATGTACTGAGGACAAAGTGTCAGAACTGAAGATCCAATAGTAATGCTTTCTCAGTTGTTGAAGAAAGCCTTGACCAAGTCCCTAAACTTCTATAAGAGCACCTTTCAGCCTATCCTACTTCCCTGATGTGTTTTTGTTTACTTTTTTTTTTCTTTGAGCAACTTCTTTGTGTTACTTTTATGAAATGCTGTCTCATGAAAAATTGGCCCTCGGACCTCCTGGAAAATGCACCAAAAAAACCACCAAACACACAAAAAAACATTCTGTCAAACTGTCTCCCTCCATATCTGACAAACTGTTTAAACTAAAAACCAATGTGTATCAAGTTTTCTTTTGGGGAGAAAAAAATGTGCCACCCGAAGACACTAATAGTTTTTTTACACTCTAGACAGAAATTTCCTTTTTCTTCAAACTGAGTTTTATGTGTCAGCATTTCCCCCACCCCCAACCTCCCCACAGTATTAAAGGTGCAACATAATAGCGGCCCTGTACCGGACCTGCTTAGAGAAACTGGATACAACACAAACATTAACAGGCGCTGTGATGGTAATTCATGGAACCTTAGGATGATTTGAAGATAGTCGGCTTTATTTCTAGTTTACTTTTAAAGTAATTAACAAGTTGTGGTTATTTTATAAATTAATGCTACATTTTGTATGAAAACATAACATATTGCTGAGCATGTGCAGCTCGTCACGATACGTTTTTAAGGGAGGCTTCAACTAAAATAAGAAACATGTTTTTAGGCCAAAGGATTAAAGGCGGTAGCATGGTTGCCGCGTCTGTCACGGCGGTGTCGCACCGTGACGTCAAAATGACGTATCAGGCCTGGCGCTTCCCTTGAAAAGACGGCGCAGCGCGTTGTCGTGCACCAGTCGATTTTTGTTACTTGGCGGCGCCGAGCACAACGAACCGGATGGACTGTTGTGAGACCAGGCTCAGTGAGGAGGTGCGTTTGTACAGGCAGCTGTACGAAACTGCAGTGAAACAGCACAGGGAGCACATAAACTCCCAAAACTGGTGCACAGAGATGGGCAGAACTTTGGGGAAAGAGGGAGAGTTCTGTAAGAATGTGTGGAAGAAGCTACGGGACAGATACGTGAAGGCAAAGAAGAGGGCAGAGACTCTGTTGATGCCGGGGGCTTCAAACCTTCACCTCTTTTAACTGAATTAAAAAATTAAAATGATCCGAAAACTGCAGCAGTATCATTAATTACAGTATTCTTGCTCTTGACAGCGGCATTGTTTTCTTCTCCACTTTCGTGGTTGTAGAGTAGAGGTAACCTTCACGTAGCAGCGCCACCTCTGTGACGGAGAAAATTGCACCTACTGGCGCGCAACGACTTGCACCACTATATAGGGTCCTATGACGGGCACGAACTCGTGACGTCATCAACACCGCTCGCGCGAGCGGCAACCATGCTAGAGCCTTAAGACTCTCTGATTTGCCACCATTGTGCACTAGGCACCTCAATGTATACCAGAGCACTAGTGTTTATCCGTAATCAACATTAACTTCTGTATCGATGCTCTTTGAATGTAAAGTTTAAAAAAAAAAGAAGAAGAAGAAAGTACATCTTCATTTATTTCCTTTTAATTTTCCCTAAAAAAAAATTAAGCCATTTGTTTTTAAGGCATAAAGTGGCATCTGTCTGGGTATTTGGGTTGGGGGTGGGGAGGGCGGGGAAAAGCTGAATGAGCCTCACTCCCACATACTTCATTCACTGGCATCAGAATTCACAACTCGCACCGAGAGAGGCTCTGAATAGAGGCTGCACGCTTCTCACGCTATTAAAAATTCAGCAGTCTAGCAAGGCCACAACGTCTCCTACGTCACTGGAGTTGCATTGAAGAGTGCAGTCACATTTCAGCGACAGCTCGACAGCCTTATTTACCTGCATGCCTCCACCGACTCTGCGGCTGCTTTAACTCAACGAGACAGCCACTTGCATCCAATCAGAGCAGCACCTTTATCTCTATTCCAGGGATACATGTATGCATTGTGTAGTTAAGAATATCTTTCTTGCTCAGTATTAGTAGAGTAAGTGGCATCTCGGATCATAACAAAAAGCTAAATGCTCTAACATCGTCTTATGATATTAGTAATGTAACTTTTTGTTGGCCTTGGATCGAACATTTGAGTTATCAGTTTTAAGACTGTATCTAAACCGATTCAGAGGTGTTAAGTGAAAAATGGAACATTTCTCATGACCTTTTAGGATGTGTTAAATACTTGACCGAGCAGTTTGTAAAGAGCTTGGGATGGCAATATTTAATTTTCCCCTTATGTATGACACAACTGTCTCTAATCACATTTAGCTTGAATCCCTGTGGTGATGCTCATCTTTTATTGCACTGCATTACACTAAAAGGTGTTTCCAATATTCTGTCCCCATTCATGTATTTGAATAATCGTGGACTAAAACGCCTTTTAATAGAAGGTAATCCAAAGCAGCACAGAAGTTGATATGTTTTAAAAAAGTAGTTTAATGAATGTCCTGTCTCCTTTTACATTAATGCACCTTAATCGTAAGAATTACAAGCACATTTACATTGTTGTTCAATGATAACAGTGAATGCTTTAATAACAGATTGTCCTTTGAGTTGCTGAAAAGTTGGGACCAAAAGGACCTGAGAAAGCAGTTAAATTTTGATTAAGGGAAAACAAATCTCTTCACCCTTTAGGGTGTCTGAAGCTCTGCAGTGCATCTTCTCGAGCCGTGCCCAAATCAGGCGAGAACAGCTGGATCTGGAGAGACGACTGAAGGAGAATGAGCTGCGCCAGCGCTACAGCGAGGAGGACAACCTGCGGGTCCAATATTTCTGTGCCAAAGAGAAGACGGAAAAGGTAGCTGATGCTTACGCTGCACGGTCTTTCCAGATTCCATCATTGCTGCAGGGAAACGGCCGCTGAGTCATCATTTTACTTGTCTCTCCTCTGTAGTTTTCTCAGCCTCTCTGTTTGCACCACTATTTGTTTAAGGCCCTATTACACATAAATATCATTTCAAATTTAAAGGGGATTTCTTAAGAATTTCTGGCGCCAGACATTTCAGAATAGTCCACCATTAGCCACAACAAACTAAATTGTTGGAGCTCTTGTAGTGTTGTATTTTTAAGATTTAGTTTGTTTGGGTTTTTTTTTTTTTTTTTTTTTTAAATCCTCAGTTTTGAGAAGAAGCATTGCAGAACGAACAAATGCCAAAGGTCTATATTGTTTCAAAGAAATCTGGTTACTGCTTCCAGGTATAAATGTTTAGACCACATGTCTACGTAATGCTGTGCAGTACTAGTACTAGCAGACGGTTTATGATATCGACAAACTTATCTTTTGTTGCTGATTTCAACAGGCTACTTGTAAGCATGAGCGGAAGATTGCCAGTTTACGCACTCAGCAGCAACACATATGCAAACGTTTGAGGGAGGCAGAGACACGTTTCCTGGAAAATGATGGTTTGCTTCATCGTGTGGAGAATGATATTAAGTTGCTGAAGGCCAATGATCAGACCTCAGAGGTAAGTGCAACTCTGACCTATTCACATTTAGTAGTGCTGTGTTTGTTTTTTAATGGTTTCATAGACTTTACATGCTTTTGTTTCATCGTATGCCTTCATGAATACGGATTTGCTTCGTGGTTTAGTCTTACCCCAGTCTTGAAATTATGCCAACTTACATTGGGATTTCTGATCATTTTAATTCAACTGAAAACGTGTCCGTTGAAATTGTAGCCATGTTTATGAAAGCCCAACAATGCTTGGCAATGACGACGGTAATGAACAACTAGAAGCAAATAGTGAGTTTAACTAAAGACCCACCATGTGGACAGGGTGAAACGTAAGAGGACAACTGATTGAATACCAGGAAAAACTTCACATTCATCATAACTCATTGCTTACTGTTTTTTTGTTTGTTTGTTTTTGAAGGTAGGCTGTGTCTCCACTGGTGTCGTGACTGTCTTTGTTTTCTTCCCATCTGTCCTCTCAGTAATTAGAACCGTGCTCATTTTATTTCTCCAGCTCACTCGTGGATCACTGAAGAGAATAAATCAATACCCTTTACTCATCCCTCAAACAGCAGCCAGTTACCTAAAACCATGTCCATGTTTTTTTTTTCCTCTTCTTTATCCTTTCTTCCAGGAACTGACCCAGAACTATGACGCACCCACCAGTCAAATGTTCTCAGTGCTGTTGTTTCATAGTTTCTTTACGTCAGAGTTTTTTCTCTCTCTCTCTCTCTCTCCCTCCTTTACCCCAAGCAGACAGCTTTTCTGATGAAACATGGATGAACACTGAACTTTGTGTCCTCTCCCTAGTATAATGACCCCTAACCAACTTTTTCTTTCTAACTCTGCACACTAGATTGTTCATTCATCAAATTTCTGCTTCAAGAAGTCACCCCCCTCTTTCTCTTTCAGGTGTTGGAGAAGGACTTGCGTTGCCACAGGCTGGAGCTGCAGGTAAATGATCTCAAACAACACATCAAGCAGATGGTTGAGCTCACTACGCTGCAGGATCAGGAGAACAAGCGCATGCAGAAGTAGGTTGACCACTTACTCTAGTGCGCTATTATTACAGTGCGTCTAAAGAAAGTGCACTTCACCTCGGCCTCAACCTGGTTTATCACAATAGAATTTTTCTATTGCGTTTCAGAATGGTGAACATCCTACTGCCAGCTTATGGCAGACACTACTCTGCGTTGAGAGGGGCTGGGTTGGCCATGGCAGCAGATGAGATGGAAAACCATGAATTGGAGCACCTCGTGTTGAGGGAGAGAGGTGTGGTCTGGGCAGACCTGGAAGGGGCGGAGCAGCAGCTGAAAGGTGAAACGACTGGTGTGGACTTGCAGGAGACAAATGAGGTGGGAAGCGTTGGGCTCCGCAGCGAGCTGGCACCCATCCTCTCTTTCTCACATCTGCAATACCATCAGAATAGCCCCTGCAGTAAGTCATCATACTCTCATCATCCTGTTTACTCTCCTGCTTATTCAGCATGTGTTAAGAGTCGGGGGAAGTCAGAGAATTCCCATCATCAGTCAGTTTTTGTACATTTTGTTTCAACTAATCATTTCATTGCTAGAATTGATTTTACATAACCTGACTCGGTTCACCAGAGAATTATGGAAATAAAGGAAAACATGATTATAAAATGTTCAACCAACAAAAACATCAGATGTTGTTTTTTCTGTCTGGTAAATGATGGACTTTAAGGACACATCACAGCCCCTAACTTATGAAGAAATCAAGAAAGAAAAAAACTTTGAACTTATACTGTTGTGGATAAATCTGGTGGTCATTTTAAAGGCTATTTTATCAACAACAGTCTTTCCTCTCCCAATGTATATATAACTATCTCAAACAAGTAAGTTCTTCTCACATGACAGATCTTAGTTGATGGAGACATAATGTTTTAAAAAGAGCTCAGCGAAACACTTCTGCTTGAAATTTAGTTTTTCCATCATGCAGAACTGTCTGCTATGAACAAACACATTTGCTTGACTACATTAGAAAACAGCAAATAGTGTGTTGATAATGTCAGATAAACCTTGTCCCTGATTGTCAGCTGACAAGTTCCACCCTGCTAGTTTAAAAGATTGGTTCCTTACACTTGTTGCTTATTGTGTACGATGCCGGGCCAAGGAACTGGCTAATTATTTCCCTCATGAGACACCAATCAGCCACAGGATTAAAGCATCTGTCCATTCTGTAGTTCATCAGGTCATGGTGGTTGTGGAGTGACATAGTGGGTTTTGTCATTTTCCTCAAGCTGCTCCTAAGCTGTTTTTTGCGGTGTGGCAGGGCTCATTGTCCTGCTGGAGGAAGTCCCGTCTGTAAGGCTGTGCTTATCGTAATATATTTTAAAAAGGGGTCAAAAGTTCCATACTTGTTTTAGCCAACTACTAATAAGGGTGTTGTTGTTGTTGTTGTTCTCACATTGACCACCTTTACCGGTCAAATCAGGGTTTGAGCTTACAAAAAATACTCAAATGCGACTCTTGGGATTTAAGAGGCCTCTAAATGTTGTGTCCTGTGAGGACAGCGGACATCAATAGAGTCAGTGTATTTGACATCGGTCCAGGTCTTGTGTGTTTTGTGTGAGCCGTGAGACTGCATGTTTCATTTTTAACTGTCATCTCTGCATGACCTAGCAGCACCAGACCTTCATGACATATTAGCCATGACACACGGTGGAGCATGAACTGAAGCTGGCCAACAGTGCTCACTCTGCGTGATCGTGTCAGTTGTTTGTCGGGGAGGAAAGGCTGCACCTTTCCCTGTGCTGTTTACTTGTTCAATTTGGAAAACTTGTTGACTTTTAATTAAATTATTTGTTAGTAAAACAAAGAATCTGACGACATGTGAATATGGATATTAATGTCAGCCTGCGGTGAGTCATAGTTTATTGTTTAAGAGATAAGATGCCGTATATGAACCAAAACACTGACTTAGTGTTTTGGGAATTCATTTTATCCCTTGATTTGAAACCTCTGCTGTATTCACCGTGTAAACCTTTTGGCTTTTGCTTCAGGTTCCATTTTCTATCTCTGCATTCTAGGGTCGGATCACTTTATATTGAAAAAGAATCCATTTGTCTAACATCTGTAAAGTCTGCACAAAGAAAACCAAATTAAAGCTGTTTATGTCAGACATAACAAAAAGTTATCAAACATTTAGCGGTGAGTTCACATTTTTTATGAGTGTAAACCACCAAAGAGTTGCGTAAGCTTTCTGTGTGGTAATTGTGATGATGTGTCGGCGTTGTGTTCAGACCTTTACTCTCTTATTCTCAGGTGCAGAGAGACACACTAAAAGAAAATCTTCGTGCAATGCTGCTCCATCACCTAAAGGTAAATACTCGTCCCCCATCCTGCTAACATATTGTGTACCTGCACACCCATTAATTTCACCCTTCCCTCAATCATTCTTCTATCCGCGCTCTCTTCGTCACCTTTTACTCACTTTATCACATTTGGGCAAATTGAAACAGAAAAACTACACCTTTATTTTTAAATTGTCATCTAAATTTAAAATTGTGTGCAAGCCTAAGACTTTACCGGCATTTTGTTTTTACATTTGGCTGTAAAAAAGTTGCTCAGCGCAGTAAAATACACAATAATACTCAGACATGTAATATAATTTGATTTACGGCTGTGCTGCACACATGCTCTCCCAGCCAAACAATGAAATGATGTGAATACTCGTAAGAGTTTTTTAATAGAGAGAACTCTTTACAAGGAGAACCTTCAGGGGTGGGGGGGGGGTAACACAAAAGCATTTGTGAAATATGGTCATTCAAATTGGCTGTAATGATATTTACTGCAGATGGTCCACATTTCATTGAAACATATGGTGGGAAATGTAACTTGAGAGGAAAAACCTCTGCCAAATGACCCGAGTACGAAATGCAAACACTCCAGCGAGTTTGTCACCTCTGCTATTAGATTTCCCCTCAAACTTACTGTAATAAGTAAACTCCAACGGAGCATTACGTTTTCAAAGTTTTTCAGATGTAAAAAGCCACACTCTCTAATGTTGGTCCGTCTTACCAATCTTTAGACTTTGCAGCTGCAAAAGCAGTAGTTGGAACTATTATTCGATTATTGTAGCCATTGAAAATAATACAGTTTTCTGCCACTTCTGCAAACACTTAAGACTACAACAGGGAGTAAATATATCATGAGGTTTTCTTTCTACAATGAATGCAACAAATGTACCAAAGTAAAGTCATGCTGGTAGAATAAAACACTGACATGCACTATGGCATGTTTAATATGCAAGGAAGCAAGTTAAACTGGGTGATTATACACTTGAAATTGTATATTGATAACTTTGGTCGCTTTTCCCTGATGTGTTACCACTAGTTTCAGACTTTATCGATGAAGTTTCGAACTAAAGCAATATCACGACAGGTCTAGTTATTTGGAACGATTAAAGTCCACACAAAAATCACTTTTGTCTGTAAAAGTGTGTGGGAAGTCCGAGTAAATTGTGAATTTAAAAGGGAAAGGCATTTTTTAAGGTTTTATTTGGACATTTCTGTTAGGAAAGAAAAATGTTTTCTTAAATGATGGGTGTTACTTCTCCGAGGAGTGCTGCTGCATTAAAACGCTGCAATACAAAGGACCAAAATGTTAATGTTTTCTAATTAGTTTCAACACGAAGCCCAGCAGAAGAGTCCCCTCTGTGTCTCTGACCGATGTATCTTAATTTCTGCTCCGTTCCTTGTAAGCGATATTCTTCTCAGAGCTGCTCTGTTAGTGGTATTACAAAAAGGCGATGTTTGAAGGTGGGAAGTCACAGCAAAACTGTTGCTCTTTCCCAACTCTTGGATATCAAGACAGTGGAAGGCGACGAGAGTTTCCCGGGACAGGGAAACATGGAAAGAGAGTGGCCTCGGCCACTTCGACCAAGGTTCCGGTGGGCCTGGCAGAGCTGTTAGGACTCGTGTGCGAACAACCAGTTGGTTGTAACTATTTTCATAGCCTGAAAAATGTGTCGGATTACAGAGAAGGTGTAGCTGTCGCTCGTTTGAAGGTAAAAAAAATAAAATAAATCCACTTACTCCTCTTGTCCTTTGTGTTCCTTTTTTATCATCAGCCGTTCGTTATTATAGATCAGTATGCCGAATACTGATAGCAATTTATTTTCCAGGCATATACAACTTACATGCGTTCCTTTTAATGATAACTCCCTATTGTTAAAAAGGGTTTTTATCTCTGTAACAACTCTTCATGTTCATCTTGATTTCAGTGCAGAGCTGCTCGTCTTACATAGGTCTCATATTTGCAGGCACATGAATGCACACACGGGAAAACGCAGCTTCTTCTGCGCGGTGCAGCTGTAACAGCTGTGCAGAATCTTTTTTTTTTTTTTTTTTTTTTTTTTTTTTGTAATGGTCACCGGCCGGCTGAAAATGATATGGGCGGGGGAAAAAAACTGCTATTTCATCAAATTAGGCTTTCATTTAGCATTCAGACAAACTCCTCTGATCTTCTCCTGCTGATGTTTGTCTGTGCCTCACTGCCTCCTCAGCTGTTAATGGTAGTCACTGCAGCATGTTATGAGAAATAGCTCCACCCTGCAGCCTGCGAAGCCAATCAAATTTCATCGGTTTTAGATAGGGTCGTGGTTTTGAAAGAGCGTTAACCCTTTGTGGGCTGCATTATAAAAGCAAATTTCACAAACGTGATTATTGTGAAGGAAGCATATGATTTTAGTGATCATTGTCACATGTCCTCGCAGGCTTATATTAATAGCTCTGTAATTTTTCATTCACCTATCTCCCACAGAGATGAGAGGAGGTAGGTGTTCAGTTTTCTATTTGTAACAGATAATCTACCTCTAAATTTTCCAATTGGCTTTTTCCTCCCTCGGTTTTAGTTTTCCTTTCGGCTTCAAATGTGCACTAGTTTGCCATTCTCCTCCATTCTACCTCTCTTTCCCTCCTACCCTCAAATGTTTTTTCTCTGTCTGTCTAGCATCTAACCCTCCCAATCCCTCTTGAGCTTCATTCATGAAAATACAGATCCACAGCAGGGCAGGAAAAAACGTCAACAGACGTAAACTCCCCTGCTCCACCAACCAGAAAAGGCGCACTATAAAAAACAGGCAGCAGCAACCAGGCGACCCTAATTCAGTGCAGCTTCTACCAGAAATAGCAACTCATGCATGTATTAATCCCCTACAAGCCAAAAATATGTGATTGAAGGAACTCTGCTGCCATTTATTGCTGGGGACAACTCCTCTCCCACAGAACAGGGCTATTTCTCACCGTTTCCTCGCACGGAGCTATGTCTGACGTCTGACTCACATTTGCTAAATATTGCATTTGATATTTAGGGAAATGTATAAATCAGTCATTCACCTTTGCATTTCGTGTTCTCACTTCCTTTATGTGCTGGCATTTTTCCTTTTTTAGCCTGCTCCCCAACCCCCACCACACCTCTGCAGGAAAATGCCATGAGTGTAATAGTGCTCCTAATGTGGTGTCGACATTGTGATTTAACCTCTCTCTGCTCCGGAACCCGTGCAACTTTCAGTTGCTGTCGTATTTAAATTAACCTAGATAGATGTCATGTGGAGAATAGCCTTTATAATACCAAGACTTAGCCAATATAGTTTGTCTTTCCTGTTTTAGTTAGAATTACTCCAGATTATTCATTGCTAACGAGTCCAAAGTTGTCAATAAAGTTCAATATTCAATGTTAATTTAAATGTAAACGTTTTTTCTGGCATTCCTATGATTAATTGATTAATCTTCTTGTAACTATTGCTACTAATTAACTAATTTAGAGCCAATCCCTAAAGGACAATGTTTCGATTGTTCCCAGATTTTAAAGTTATGTTTTTAACTGCATATTATCTGTAGTTTAAAAAAAGTTTCATGGCTGTGAAATGCCTTGTTTTCAGGTCTATTTATAAAATGAAGCGCTTGTCAGGTGAATAATGCATGTCACAGCTCTGCTCTGATATTTCCAAGTTTACGTTCATATACGTGGATGGGGGCGGGCTATAATGTTTAATTGCCTTGTGCCACTCCGACACTTGTGACCCCTTCAGGGAGCAGTCTGTCTCATGTCTACATTGTGACATTTGTTTAAATTGCAGTCTTAAGCCCAGAGCTGGCACTTATTACTGATTAATGATTGAGTGTGTCAGACTGCCCCGTTTGTTTTCTGTTTCCCTGAATACTTTTGAAAGTTTTAAAATTGATAATTATAGAAATGAAAAAAGAAAGAAAAAGACATAGTGTTAGATTGTAAAGATGTAAAATCGGACAACTGAAGCTCAGGTTCCTGTAGTAATTGTTAACACCTCGCTCAGTCACTGAGTGTTGATCAGATCTGTGGAGGTGACATAACATCACCATGTCTTTCCATTTGTAGACCTTTTGTCTTGCTGCAGACATAAATAATGCAAACAGTTACATTCTAAAGTTAATAGTACTGTATGTCTTCCATCCGTCCATTTTCTATTGAATGTCTGGATGTGCGTTACAGCGTGCTAAGCAGACCTGGCCAGACCTTGCTTTCCTCAGCTTTACTCTGCCTCCCTGGCTTTAGCCCAGACTTCCTTCGGAAAGAGCTCATTTCCGTTGTTTGTATCCACAATCTTATTCTTTCAGTCACCACCCACAGCTGTTGACTGTAGGTGGGAACATAAAACATTGATTGACCGGTAAATCAACAGCTGCATCTTCTGGCTAAGCTCTCTCTGCACCACAGCAGATCGGTACAGGATCTGCATCACTGCAAAGGTGCAACAGAGAGCTTGTTGAACCAAACACCCAGTAACCCTTGACTTGCTCAAGAAATGTTGTCCTTAAAAGTCATACACGAGCTGTGGCAAGGGGAAGCCTTGACAGATTCCAGCACCCACTGACTGCTACCAACGTAAATCAGGCTCTCCCTTCGTTTGCAACTGGTCTGAATTACCTGTAGAAGTAGCCAGTAATCCCAAAACATTCCCATAGGAAACCCCAAAAATGGGGTTAAATGCTGAAGAGGCTTCATGGGACCACCTTTGAGTGGGCCCACGCCCTGCTGGAGGAGCCAAGGGGTCTGGTGCGTTGTGTATTGGGCAACAGACGAAGGCTGACTCCTTGAGAGTCCAATAACAGCAGCACTTTGAGCTTTAATAGAGGTGGTGATGTTCATTCTGTTGCCAAATACCGTAGTAATACGTCATGTGACATTTGGGCTTGAGAACACATAACGCACAATATCTGTAGCAACAAACCCTGAATACACAATGTGACATAGAAAGTAAATGCAGAATACAGGATGTGGCATGCGGGGACGTTCCCCTTCCAGTTTACTCAGCTTACTTCCAATTTCACTCTCATCTCTACTGTTCTAATATTTGGTTTTAGATAAGGAACATTGTAATTCTGTTATCTTTTGAGGAAATAATTTGTCCTTTAACAGTTGACTTTATTGCTGCATTGTTTATTTTATTTTCATTAACTTTTTATTGTTTGTTTGGTTTTTCTAGACAGAGGAAATCAACCACAAATGACGCAAGATGGACCTCCTCGAATGCCCATCAGGAGGAATTTATCTACGTTACTCCCACCGCAAAGCCCACGAACCATCACCAAGCCCCAGGTGTTTGAGGAGGGCATGTTTCCACTGCAGAGCACACCAGAACCTGTACAGAGAACAGATAAGGCTCAGCCACTAAGCTCCAGCAACAAGGATCCGAACGAGACCTTTGAAGTTATAGACAATGATGATCAAACTGCAAGTAATGCAACCATCATAATAAGCTGTGGTAGTCTGTGCCAAGAGTCAAAGTCCACAGACGTGTTAGGGCCTAGTCAACACCGGCATGTTCCCGCAGCCACTGAGGGAGACCAGCTTCCTTCCAGAAGGTGAGAAAATAATTGTCTTATTTTCTCTTTTGATTTTTAAGGATTTTAGCAGAGGACTCTTTCTGTTTCAGCCATTTTCAATCATTTCAGTGAATTTAACTTAACTTAAGCCTTAAAAGCAGCATGGTATTCAGAAGTAGGGCTGTCATTCACTCTACATTTGCTTTATTCAGACATCTATAAACCATACATCACAGAGGAGAGAACATCTTCCACCAAGGCCGGTGCTGTATTTGCAGTTTTTACAAAAATGATCCCGACCTGCATTAAAATGTCAATTTTAAAGGGTAAAAAAACCTGTAACGGCTGCAGTATCAAACGCATTTGCTGCAAATACAACACAACTGTGTGTGTGCTATTTGTTTTTCTATCTCTCACGCTGATGGCGGTTTTATTATGACATTATGGCAATTAAGCATTTGGCCAATCGGTAGCCAGTTCATCAGCAGCATCTATTAAAGTTATGATGGGTTATTGTCGGTTGCTATAGATAAATCAAACTGTTGATTGAACCTCATGCTTCAGTGCTGGATCCATTACCTAGTTGTAGTGAATTTGAATTAGTTGTGCTTCGCAGCCGACTGTGCCCTCATCCAAACTTTAGTGTTGACTTGTTTCATTTTATCAGCTCATGTGTGCAATTTTGAAAACATGCCGGTAATGTTGGCAGAATTTTCACTTTTGGTGTGTACAGATCACTGCCACTTACAATAGACCATACCATCAGCAGTCCCCAAACATATTAGCTGTAAACAAAAGACTGATTCAGAAACAGACACAGTAGAAACTTTTTCAGTTGATTCATGTGCTTTTTCCAAGCATCTGATCGTAGTAAAGATGTGATTACACCAAGGATGTTTTCAGATGGTTGTCCAGGCCACATGTAGGGAGATTCCAGTTGCAGCATGAAAACAAATGTGTCCCGTTCCACATCAAAGAGCTGCGTACTCAACCTATGTGCCTCCAACCTTTCCTAATGCAAATGAAGAACTAAAATACTTAGAGCTGTTCATTTGTATCACTCAAAATACATGCTAATGTCTGGTACGATCAGTGCTCTCCAGTGGAATGATCAGGTGATAATCAATGTGGGCTTAAAGTGCAGACTCTCATCTTTAATTTGAGGCTATTCACATCCAAATTGGAGCAAGGGTTTAAGGATTCAATCTATGTTCCTATCCTCACCTATGGTCACAAGCTGTGGGTAGTGACCAAAAGAACGAGATCGCGAATACAAGTGGCCGAAATGAGTTTCCTCCGCAGGGTGTCTGGGCTCTCCCTTAGAGATAGGGTGAGAAGCTCGGTCATCCGGGAGGGGCTCGGAGTAGAACCGCTGCTCCTCCGCATCGAGATGAGTCAGATGAGGTGGCTCGGGCATCTGGTTAGGATGCCTCCTGGACGCCTCCCTGGTGAGGTGTTCCGGGCCCGTCCCACTGGGAGGAGGCCCCGGGGAAGACCCAGGACACGTTGGAGAGACTACGTTTCTCGGTTGGCCTGGGAACGCCTTGGGGTCCAGGTGTGGCATTTCCATTTCAAAGCTGTTGCTGTGAACCCACAGCATGTGATCAAAGGAGCTCTCAATGGAAATGAAACGGACCATATTTACTTCCATTGAGTCATTTAGGTTGAAGGGAAAAAAGGACAAATCCATCAGAGAGATGGCAGAAATGTTATGAGTGGCTAAATCAATAGTTTGGTACAATCTGAGAAGTGCGCTGGTCAGCTCGGGGACTCGAAAAGGCCTGGACGGCCACAGAAGACCACCGTGGTGGATGCAGGATCCTTTTCATGGTGGAGAAAAACCCCTTCATAACATCCAGTCAAGTGCCAGGAAGTAGGTGCATCAGTACCTAAGTCTACCCTAAAGAGAAGACTTCATGAGAGCACATACAGAGGGTTCACCACAAGGTGCAAACCGTTAATCAGCCCCAGAAATAGAAAGGCTGGATTAGACTTTGACAAAAAACCTCTGGTGAAGCCAGTCAAGTTCTGGAACAGCATTCTTTAGACAGATGAAGCTAAGTTCAATCTGTACCGGAACGAAAGGAAGAAGAAACTATGGAGAAGGCTTGGAAAGGCTCATGATCCAAAGCACACCGCATCTTCTGTAAAACATGGTGGAGGCAGTGTGATGGCATGGGCATGCATTGCTTCCAATGGCACTGGGTCAATTGTGTCTATGTCCTATGTGACAGAAGCAGCCGGATGAATTCTGAAGTGTATAGATATACTTTCTGCTCAGAAAGTTGATTGGATGGCGCCTTGTAGTACAGATGGACAACGACCCAACACATACTGGGAAAGCAACCCAGGAGTTCTTTAAGGCTAAGAAGTGGAATATTCTCCAATGGCGTAGTCAGTCACACTGATCGAGCATACATTTCACTAGTTTACGACAGAACATAAGGCAGAAAGCCCTAGCCTGATAAACCAGCCTAAATGGATTGGATGTCTAATTTAGTCTGGCACCGATCAATGGATACAACGGAACATTGTTGATGAGCACAACCCGTTGTCTTTCAAACCGCGTCTGTGCCTATAGGCCAACGCTCTGACCAATCAGCGCAACTGACTGTGACGTAGTAAGCGCGACAGAAAGCTTTGGTGGGAGGGGACTCTTCCAAAACTGATGCCAAGCACAGATTCTATAATAGGACAGATACGCCACTCACGGTGCATTTCCGGTTTCCAACGAGGCGATTTTGGTTGCAGTTCCACCCTCTTTCCACGTGGGGCGCCCAATGTTGGAGACCAGAATGAATGGAGTCCTATGGAGCTATACGCCCTTTCGTGCCCTTATCTCAAGATATAATTTTTTCTCTAGTAATTCGAATGTTGTTTTCGAAAAAGGGTGTTTAGAAAATACCCATGGCTGAGTTTTAGATTTTTAGAGCCACTCATTTGCTTAAAAAAAGGATTTGAAGTGTATATGACGTCATACATAGCGGGTCGACCAGCTGTCATTAGCACAATGCTAGCGCGTTGTGGACAACAAGAAGCCAACCAGTAAGAAATCAAAGCGATATATGTACTCGTTCAGTAGATTTTTTACTTGAAACCCATGTTGAGCTCTCAGAAACTACATTCAAATCTGAGCGCTCTTGAGGAGACTTAGGTGAAACTGACCATTTGTAGCATCTAGCTCCATAGGGCCCCATTCATTCTGGTCTCCACCGACGCTCCCAGTGGAATTCTGGTGGAACTGCAGCCAAAAAGCCGGTACAATGGGGCTTAATACAGAGTGGCAAGGCTGTTCGTTATAATGGCTGTGTGCCAAGGCTGAATCAAACGAGCACTGTTCCATTGCCGCCGCCATCTTTCTTGTTGTGCTTTCGCTTGTCTATGTTCGCTTCCACTGCCCAACGTCGCACTGCTCTGTCGTCACTCCCTCAAAACCCCGCACCAGAACCCTCTGGCCCGCCCGCGTTGATTCAAAACACATCTCTGCGTTGTGATTGGTTTAGTTGCCATCTGCCAGATTCAGGGCAGTATTTTCAAAATGACAAGTGGATCGAGGCCAGACCCAACCGCAGGCAAAACATTTTGCCGTCCAGCAGTTGGCGCTGGTTTTCCAGGCTAAGAAAGCCCCACAAACAAGCAATATCTGAAGACGGCAGCATTAAAGTCCTGGCAAAGCATCCCAATGGAGGAAACCTGGCGTTTGGTGAAGTCCATAGCTTCCAGACTTCAGTTAGTCAATGCTTGCCAAGGATTCTCATCAAAGTATTAGAAATTAACATTTTTATTTAAATTAAAGCTAATTTGTCCAATGACTTTTGAGCCCCTGAAATTGAGGAGACTTTGTAGAAAAATGGTTGCCATTCCAAAACGTTTTGTTGGATATTTTTGGTCAACCCCTTGAATTAAACCTGAAAGCCTGCACTTCAGTTGCTTCTCGGTTGTTTTATCTCAAACCCAATCTGGTGGCATGCAGAGCCCAAATCAAATAAAAATGGTGTCACTGTCCAACTATTTCTGGGCCTAACTGTATTACATACAGTCAAATCCGAGTTCAGTTTTCAATATATCAAGTCATATTTTCCATCAGCTGCGTGTCGTCTGCATTGATGAGACCAGTTTGATTCATGTTAACGTTGATATATTTAGCGATGTATATGTATTATTTCTAATAACAGATTCAGAGAACGAACACATCTTTTTATGAAAAGTTTCCAAACTTCCCTCCTGCGGCCTGCTAAATGTTTGAAAGCACTCGGTCTGTACTGCACCTAAACCACCCAAAGGTGGAAAATCCTCCATTCCTTATTCACTACAAGACTGAAACTAGAGTGTAAATACCAAGTGTTCTCACAAGCAGCGGGCTTACATTCTGGAAGAGTGGCTGAAGAGGCTTAAGTACGCTGATCTGAGCAGCGTCTTCAAGAATTCAGCTGAAAGTGGGGGGGGGACAGAACTGAGGATTACAGTATGTTGTGGAGACTTTTTGTTCCTAACCAACCTCCAATTGAAAGTGCATCCCCTTGAACAATAACGTCGCATCACAGACCAAATCGCTTCATCATAAATGTGCTGTTCACCTAACATGTGTTCATACAAGATGATGCTTCTCCTCAAATACTGAAGATCCAAGCAAAGCCAGATGTTAGGAGAACAGTTAGGACCTGATACCCGAGTTTTAGATGTTGCTAAATGATGAGCAGACAGTGTAAGGGAGAGACTCAATGACTTGATGCATTAGATTTACTGGAAACTGGTGTTTTCAGAGCTCACTTTCAAACATGTTTTCTTTTTTTCCTGCTTTGAGGTATAATAGAGGGACAGTCACCGGTTAAATCAAAGCATATCTGATGCTTTGATTTAACCGGTGACTAGTTCAGTTCAAGTTCAGTTTTGTGTACATATGAAAGATTTGGTAAACTTTTTTTTTTTATTTCAGTCATTTTATTTTGTTGGACGAGGTTCCCTATTGCCAGGTAAAATTCCCACAGTCGGGCTGTCACGGTAACGCAGACCTTTGCTCTTTAGACAACAGATCCCGCTTCTTCAAGATGTGAGACGAGCAAAACCAACTTACATGGAGATGACATCTGCTGCGCAAGGAAAGCGGAAATTCAGCCGGTAATGCACCTATTGTTTAGTTTTTTCTTCTGTTCGTTGGTGTTACTCAGCCAACGGAGATTGTCTTTTTCCTGTCTGTCACAGTTCCTTTCAATCCGCGATTTAATACGGAGGTAACGGCGAGCGCGTCGTTACAGAGATAATGAGGAACTTGAACTGACGACTTGTTTTCCTGTCTGTTGTTGACTGTAGGAGCACCAGAGAAGACTTGACGCAGGGCTTCTCTGCACCAAAGCGTATAAAAAAAGACCCCTCAGTGGCCCAGAAGCCAGTCCGAGTGCATCGCTTCGTTGGTAAGCATAAAAACAGGGAAGCTATTATTTTCGGGGGTGGGGAAACCCACCTCAGTTATTGTCTTGTATATCTTCAGTAACCGCTCCATGCTTTTTATCTTCACTCGTACGATCCTATGGATCAGTATTGGTTATTATTCCGAGCTACGGGGAGTAAAGACGTGCTTCCCTGTTTGTTCACGGCGGTCTTTGTTTGGTGTCTGTCGTCAGGTTCAGAGAACAAGCCTCGCAGGGTTGTGAGGAGCATCTCTGAGGGGAATCTAAACCTCCTCGAGCCTCAGAAATCCAGGTCCATCTTCTATAAAACATCCCAGCAGTTCAAACGGGTGGCCAAGCGGATGTGAAGCAGCGGTGCATTTGAATCAGTCCACTTCACTTTTAGGATCAATTTCACTCCACAGTCTGTGCCGTCGTCCGTATTTGTCTCAAGAGTTAGAAAATCTGTTGTGGAGATTTCTCCAGCAGAATGGTAACCTGACCACGGGAGCCGTCATTATTTTCTTGTACCTGATTGTATTTAAACAGTAGATATTGGTCAGAACATTCATATACACACAGCAGAAAATAGAGCAACCTGTTTCACCCACATGGTGTGGTTTTCTGTTCTCTAGAACAGTGATTGTATTTTAGAAGACCAAGTGTCCCGGGGCAGCTAATAAAACTGAAACTGCTCGACTCTGAGTTGTTTTATACTTTTTGTTTCACACTACTTTTAATGTCTTGTACAGGTAATAATAGGATTATAGATGTTGGATAATAAAAGTACTTTTAACAGAATCTGTGGTTGATTTTGAAAAATAAATAAAAAAATAATCCCTCTCAAATGTAATATTTTCTTTGTGTGCCGCTGCTGTTGCATGAGTGTGGCTTTCAATGAAGTTTCAGTTACAAGGCGTTCCGACACCAAATGAATGACATCAGACGGGCTCAGAGAAAGTGACAATCACAATGAAGAGGAACGCGGAACTTAGCTGAGAGGATCTTGCTTGTAAATTTCTCAGCGTCTTTTCAAAGAATTGAATTTAGGAAAAGAGAAGTAAATGAACTTCACCGTCCACGGAAGATGGAGAAAATAAGTTGACTTTAATTTTACATTGACAAAATGCTTCCAGAAGACGTGATGGTGAGCTGACAAGTGTAAAACAACAGAAGCATTTCAGTCTGTGATACCGCTCTGTCAGGTGGCCTGATGATCCAGCATTCAGATTAGTTAAGTAAGTATGCAGGCTTTTGAATTCACTAATGGACTGCATGATGTTTAAAACGCTCCCCAATCCACTCTTCCTTCTACCCAAATTTTTCTTCTCTGACACCGAAATGCTGTTTTTGTGAACTTTATAAATTTTTTTTTAAAGAAATACAAATGTACATATATATTGATCGTAAATTCTTTGTTGAAAGATTTGTCCTTAGTCTGGTTCTGCCAGTTTAAACTGACTTTCCTAACTTGGCTCAATACTTGAGGCCTACTTTAATCCTAAACAAAAAGCGCTTTTTCCTAAAATTAGATAAACTGGCTGCATAGACTTTGCTGCCATTTGTTTTTTTTTGTTTGTTTGGTTTTTTAAATAGGTTTTGTTTATTTCTTTTAGTTTTTGTTTGGTTTTCATTTAAGGCTGTCCAAGGGATCGATGGACCATAAAATGCCTATATGTTGCTTAGATCCTCACACCTAAGCCGAACTGAGTGTTCGCTGACTTAACACATCTCACACCTTGGCGACGGCTATTGCAACAGAATAATGGTGTAATTATGCTAAAATGTAATCACGAGTATATCATAACTCGCTAAAGTTACAGTAGAGCTGACAGAAAATGAGGCTTTAATTGAGTAGAAATAACTTAGAATGGCTGTCAATTTAATTGAATATCTTGCTTTTTCCACACCTATATGGCTGCATGAATGCAAACTTGATCAATGCAATATTCATCTGTAGTAAGAACTTGCTTAGTTTTTTTTAATACCATGAACGTTAAGTAAAACCCATTTTCATTTTGATTCACAAGATCATCTTGGCATTGCAGGTGCTTGGGATCGTTTCAGGGCTGTGGGGCGGCCTTAAGCGACAAAGACGGCAAACGGATGCTTAAAAACTTCCTTTGATTTACATGTGAAAGATATTTCAGTCTTTTCTTGATTGCATTTTTAGCCTGAATTCACACGGAGAATCGCTGGGAACAATCTTTTATTAGAATTCTCTGCTGAAAAACAAAGTAAAAAAAATAAATAAATAAAGATACCTCCTGGATCCATTATGAGGGTGGAACCTCATTGCTCTGTCTGGAGAGAACTAGACTTGTCACTTTGAATTCAGTCTTGCAACTTTCAGTGGCACAGCGTTCAGTGTGATCTTTATTTATAGCTCAGGAGCTCAATGCATATATCAGCACTGTACTGCGCAAGCACTGACACCCTCTCATGCTCTCATTCACAAGAATCTCTTCATTGTGTGTGTGAGGAGGGGAGGGAGTGTGTGAGCACACAGGGAGGCAGGTCTTGGCTAAAGTTTATTAACTTTCTCTTAGCCAATGGGGTGCTTTGTGCGTTTTTCTTGCTGACCAATGGGACAGATTGAGAGGTTGGAGGTGGGTGTTGCTTAGCAACTGCAGGTAGAATCTCAGATCATGTCGGACCCATTGTTTTATCTTGCCTCCCTGAGAGACATTACATGCTATCTGTTGTCATTCGTTAGTTTTTGAAAGAAAAAAAAAGAAAGAAACACCCTTGTGCAAATGCGTCACAAAGTTGTTAACTCTATTTTTGCATTGTTAAACAAAGATCACAGAGTCTTTAATGGCATTTCACCCCCCCCAACATTGATTGATTGCCATCATGCCACTTCATGCAACTGTCTTATTTCATCCCCATGTCACCGTTGGATATATGAGGTCATTGAAAATTCTTCTTTTATTATTTGCTCCACATTACAGGGTACTAGCCCTCACTGAACCTTATGCAGAGTCAAAGATGAGTGCATATAAACACAGGCAGCAGACAAGGCAGCTGAAAACAAAGAGGTTGCTTGTCGACGAAACATCAGCATTTGCAACATTTAACAACAACCCCCCCCTCAGATACCATCACACACGGAGCACCGATGCACTTAATTATTATTCTTTATTCCAACTCTGATTAAAGGAACCATGAGTGCGAACCTAAAAAGAAATCACTCATGTTTTGATAAATCCGGCGTTGGCAAAGAGCTTTTATATTTGTGCAGACACAGACTACTACAAATAAAAGCATACTACATGATCTCTCCCACAATGTTCCCGACTCCCACAATGCCGCACGTCACAGCTGTGAACTTTTCATCCCCCTGTCTAATTAGATGACCCGATATCTTAAAGCAATATGTCAGAGTGGAACAACTTGTGGAGAGCTGACCACCAGCACTCTGTGTCCTTTCACCACTAATGGTGTCGCTTGTTGGCTTCGTTCTGTTTTACCTCTTTTAGCCTGGAATAATATGTATATGACACCTAAAAAGGAATGCGTGCTTGATGAGTGTGCACACGGCTTACTGTGTCTCATGTCGATGTGAATATGCTGAAAAAATGAAGATGAATATCTCTGCTTCAGAAGCAGCTTAGAGGACCAACCTTGGTATTTATTCTTGTGTCCTCTTCCAGTACTATTCCGTTTGAAATAGGAAGACTTGTACAACAAGTTTGAAAAGGTAAATCTGTAACCTTTTGGATACATATTGGAGAAATCAGATTTGATTAGATCTTTGTTGACAACAGAGCTTCGGCATAAAACCTCAAATGAGTTGCTTCTGCCTGTGATCATGTCCCGTGATGCTTAATGCAAATATTTAAATGAGGTTTATGGAAATACGAGAGATCCACCCTGCTTTGGCATGTAAAGCAGGGCCTGGAGGATTGCTGTTGACGCCACAAACCTTTGTGTCCACTTACTCCCACTGTGGGAAGTAAAAGAATAGATCTAAAACTAGAGAACAAGATTAGCTTTGTTGTCCACAAAATTGTTACACATATTGGGGGATACTTCATCTCAAAAGGCAGTTGGAAGTATTGATTTTGGAGAAGGTAAGCCCTCATAGCTTTGGATTTAAGCAGGTGCAATAACAATTAGTTGATGAGACAGTTTATTAGAACGCTGAACATTGTTAAGGATGCTTGTTGAAGATTGTATTTTGGCTCTTTGTTCTTTTCGAGATTTCTCAAGGCTTTATTAACCATGTCATGGTGTTTCATTTACTAAATATTGGCTCGTACAGGACGATCTGAAACGTTCTTTTCGACAAAAAGAGCAGATTTTGCACAGGCACCGTTTGTCTTTTAAGGTGTGTGCCCAATTTTGTCCGAGGAAAAAGAAGGACGAGGACGAAGGTGATGTTGGTTGTTGGTGCACTTGATAAAAGAGGCCACGTCAGTCGGAGGTAATAAGAAACATTCATTCTGGGGAACATTATAGACAGCTGGTACACGTTCTCTATCAAATGTGACTCAAGAATTGTTTATTATGGATGATATCTGCATTAGAGACTGACCTGTTTATAGATGCAGTACGTGTTTGGTTAGATGCTTCTGTCACCGTTATTTTTCACAGTTTGAGAAATGTTTCAGGTTAAAATTTCTGCCAACATCTGACTCTGCAAGCAACTATGTGAGGAAATAGATGTGGCAGCAAATACCTGGCTCCCTTTATCATTGTTCAGCTGACTGTTGACAGGACCTTGTGCAGTGGTAATCATGGGGGATGGGTGAGATTTACAGTTTCCTTTACCAGGTAATGTCTCCTGTTGTGAAACAATGTGACAGAAAATCAGTACATCTGTGATGGCTCAGCAGTGTTCTTTGCCCCTCTACATTCTCCTCCAGGAGCTTATCCAAAGCCCACCTCAAACATACCGTATGTAGCCTGTGGATGACTCATCCTCGAGAGAAAGAGCTGCATGGTGCAGGTAGCCTTGCAAATAAACATTTCACGATTTGCAGTCTACTGAAGTATTTTGCTGACTTGAAGTCTGATCCCACGGACTGCAAATACAAACTCACAAACTGGTTCCGTTTTATTCTGTCTGCAGGGTGCAAACCTTAAAATAATCTCCTGCGTTAACATGTCTCCATTGCGTTACACACGTGCCGCCGATGTCGATAAAACACAACCCTGACACATCGGTTAAGGCTCCAGAGTCTTTGTCATGTTGTTTATTGAAACAGCAAATTTGTCATCATTGCAGCAATTGCCATGGAGACTGTGTTAAGTCCCAAACCTGCTGCCATAATACAGTGCATTCTCATCACCACAACTTTCAGTAAGTGGATGAGTGACTCCTCCTCTTACTGGATGGTCAGGGAATATGCTCACATTCAAATGATCTTTGATTTCCCACAGCTTTTCGCATCATCTCAACACCCTGTAAAATCCTCCCTAGTTCCTCGTTCACTTTGCAGAATCTTGTAATTCTGTGGTCTTCATGTGCTGTTCATATCATAAAGTTTGTCGTAAGTGGGGGGTGGTTCTCCTCTTGTTTACAAAGCAGTTTAAGTGTAGTTTACATGACTTTTGTCCAACTTTCTTCAATTTGAGACACTTTGTAGCCTCGGGCTGGGACAAACTGATTAAGCATGCGTGTCTTTTTAGAGAATATGAGTGTATCTGTGTTTTTAAACGTTTTTGGTTTAATCACCAAAGCGCAGCTATGCAGACTTTATTACTTCTGACTCTTGCTGGAAATATCCACCCATTTGACCATGGAAACCAAAGGGTGATGAAGTATTTCAAACCCTTTTCGGAGTCCTACAGATAAGGTGTAATTCACTCTGTACCGTGTCCGAGCATATGACTCCCTTCCTCTGAGCTACACTGCTTCATAGAAATTTTCCATACAAAAGTGCAATTGTGTCATCATCCAAACAGTACTTTTTACACAGTAACACACAGCAAAAATCCAATCCAAACTTTATAATGAGTACAGCTGCCTGTGTTGTGGATCTATATAAGGGGAGTCCTAAGAGTTTAAAAAAGGGCAACTGGACTTCTTTTTCTTGGTCCTCTCATCCCAAAGGCTTCTTCAGTGCTAAACTAGTTAGTGGGGAATATTGGCTTATAAGTAGGGACACAAAGTTCTCATATCATTTTTTGTCACTATGAAAATAACTCCAACAAGCCACATTCACCTATTCACACACACACATGAATGCATCAGAAACAACTTGGGGTTCGGGGTACACTTTGATAAGTGGTCAGGGAAAGCTGGGGATCGAACCGCTCTTCCTCCTAAGCTACAGCCGCCCCCAAAGGAGTGTGTTGTCAGGTTTGGGTATTAAAAAGAAGGGGAATAAAACACAAAATAAATCTGAATTATTGTAGAAACTGTACAGGGGAAGGCTCTTTTGTATTTTTAACAGACAGTTGAGGATGCTGTAACCTCAGATGCCAACATGGTGTCACTAAACATGTTTACAATGACACACACAAAACAAATATTTATATATATTACGTAAGTCTGACAAGACTTTAAATGCATGTAAAAGTGTTTGTCTGACCAAAATCGTACAAAATAGAGCTTGTTAAGACTGGACTAACACCCAAATATTAAGGTTGAGGATCAGCTGACTTTACTTTACTCAACTAGACTAAAATGAGCCTGGCTCCGTACATGCTCCAAAGTTAAGACTACAGTCAATCTGCTCTCACATATGACATTTGTTTTGTACGTGGATTGGTACGTAAGGTGATTGGTGTTTGTGATGGTGGCAATCCCTGACCCCAATGGTGGACATCTGAGGTGAAGGCTGAAGAGGAAGTCCAACAGAGCTTGGTTGGCTTGTGGGACTCTGAAGGCAGCTGATGGGTACTGACAGGTGGCTGAGGCAGATGCATAGGCAAAAACTTGGGTCTCGCATTTGGACGAGGCTTTTGGGGGAATTTGCCAATCTTTGGGGCTGAAGTTGCTGAAGTAGTTCAACAACTCTGTGGCGGCAAGGCTCCAGAGACTGAATATATCAAGGATATATTCAACCCCTGGATGTTGTTAAGCTGTCTTGGCTGGTTCCAATTACAGAGGGATCACACTTCTCAACGTACCTGGGAAAGGCTATGTCAGGGGGCTGGAGAAAAGAGTCAGACAGGTAGTCGAACCTCAGAATTCAGGAGGAGCAGTTTGGTTTTCGTCCGGGACGTTGAACACTGGACCAGCTCCTTATCCTCAACAGGGTATTAAAGAGTGCAAGGGAGTTTGCCCAACCAGTCAACATGTGTTTTTGTGGACTTGGAGAAGGCTTATGACCATGCCCTTTTTGGTGCTCCGGGAGTATAGGGTCCGGGCTTCTTACGATGGGCCATTTGGTCCCTGTACAACCAGCGTGAAAGCTTGGTTTTCATTGCTGGCAGTAAGTCAGATGCATTTCCAGTGATATTGAATTCCGCCAGGGCTGCCCTTTGTCACTATATCTCCCGGTTGGCAAGGGAACAACTTGGTGTCCCACCGGAAGAACTGGAGGAGGTGGCTGGCGAGAGGGAGGTCTGGGTATCTCTGCTTAGACCTGGAGAAGAGGCAGAAAATGGATTAAATACAGGACCAGTACAGGCTTAGCAGTAGGAGTCACTGCAGTGGACTAACACCAAGGGCTGGGTTGTCTCTCATCCAGGCCGGTACGTTTCATACATATCACACTTCCCATTACCTTTCATTCACAGTTTGGTCTAATTTACTTAGTTAAGGCCTAAAAAAAAGGACTCACTATGTCGGTCTAACCCTGGTTAGGTATCAAAATTTTTCCCAAAAGGGAAATACTGCTTTGTGTTGTTCCGTGTGACTTGGTTTTTGGGACACTTGGATGTTTCGTGAGAAGAACTCACGGAATGTACAGGACATGCCTGTGTTTTTAGTGGAGGACTAAGTGTAGAAACATACTTTTTCAGGCTTGTAATGCAGAAATTATCATATTCTTTTTACAGTAAAAGGCAAATATTAGTGGAAAGAAGTGAGCCCTCAAATATAAATCATTTTTATAATTTTCAGAATTTTTTGCTGTAGTGCAACACGCTCAACACTAAGTAACCATGCTGCACAGGAAGGTGAACTTCCTGCTGCGGTACGACAGTGTAATCTCAACACAACACCACAGACCCCTCAACCATCCAGGCATCCTTTTTTATTCTATGACTGAACTTTTATTCAAGCCTAATTGGATTTGTTTCAAATAAAGTTAGAGCCTCATCCATGTTACACCTACACAGGTGTTTTCACTTGCTTCACTTGATTAGACCTCCTCTCAGGACTGTGTAGGCGTGTACAGACTCTGCTTAATTCACATCTGCATCGCTCTGCCCTTTAGTTTTGTTGCACCAGTTTTGCAAGTATAGCTTAAGCTTTTGACCTTGGCATAAAACAAGACAAGTCGAAAGTTGTATTTAAGCCCTTCTCTTTTTGTGAATCCCTTCCTGTTTTTTCAACACAGAGGAGCAATTCTCTTCTTCCTGAATCTTCAGTATCCTTCATGATCAAATAGTATTTGAACGTGAATGTGATCGTTTTTAATTGTATTTCATCTTAAATTGTCCTCACTTGTCTGTCCGCTCAATCCGAGCTGTAGTAAGATTAATACCCTTCCTTATTGCAATTGGGAACAACATTTCTCTTCAATCGTTTAGCTGATCCAAAATAAGATTGTTTTGAAATGAATTGAATTAACAGCTTTAATGAGAGTTTTGCTTTGGCTTTTGCTCAATATCAGCTAAATTTGAATGTCATGGTTGTTTCTTGCTAAAATACTCCATTACAACAATATTATCTGCCTATGGTATCTCATAGATGGGCTTGATTTTCCATAATAATTTCTTTTCCCACTCGCCATCCTGTTTTCTGCTGCCCAGAGCACTGTCCCCTGAGTTTATCTAGGGGGAAACTGATGGGAGAATGATCTTTATATATATATACAGTGCACAGTGAAAATGAGTACACCCCTGCTGAAAAGTAACATTTTGAACAATATTTTAATACACACATTGTCTCATCAGAGACAAACAAACTAAGGATATGGATTGCTGGAACCATGTCCTGTGATCTGATGACACCAAGATGAACAAATTTGCTTTCGATGGTGTCAAGCATGTGTGGTGGTAAAAAGTGATTTGTACAAAGAAAAGTGCCCCATGCTTAAAGTCAAGCATAGTAGTGGGAGTGACATGGTTTGGGGCTGTATGGATGCCATCAACAGTAGGAAGCTGAATTTCACCAAAAGAAACATGCTTGTCAACATGTACTGTGACTACTGAAGCAGATCATGATACTCTCCATAGGATTTCAGTCAAATCTCACACACGTCTCTTTTAGCCTGGTGCAGACTCAAAATGTAAAATTTCAATGTAAGGCAAGGATGAAACGCACAACGATGACCTCCCTTTTAATGCCTTTTCATTTCATGACATTTCGGGCCAACACGGCCCATTCTCAGGGAGTTTAACATAGGGGTGTACTCACTTTTGCACCAGCATAATTTCACAAAAATGGACAAATATGTCATTTAAGTTATATTATTGACCTTTCTTTTCTGTTGTAAGCTGAACAGATGTTGTATTAAACTTACTCTATGCACGTTTTGGGAATAACTTGTGTGTGTATTAAAATATTGTTCAAAATGTTACTTTTCAACAGGGGTGTACTCATTTTCACTGTGCACTGTATATATATATATATATATATATATATATATATATATATATATTTAAAGATATATATATATATATCTTTAAAGATATATACACGTGTGTGTATATATATATATATATATATATATACACACACATCACAGCGTTTTATGAGTGTGGTCGGATTCCTATTGCATCACCATAATCTCTTCCTATACACAATTTATTTACTATATTTACTTAACACCATGATGTTTCCAACAAGTTTAAGGAAAGAGCTTAGGAAAAGACGTTGGGTCGTAATTATTTGACTATTCAACCGGACACTTAGAGTTTTGCGTAAAAGCTTGATTGACCAGCGGCTGGTGATTTAAATCTCTGGTGTTGTTTTCAGTGCCTTTCTGAGCCTAGCTCACATGCTGACTCATGTGCCTGCTCACCTTTGCTGCTATGGTGCCTCAGAAGCGCTTCCATGTTGTGAAAGGCGGATGATTGGCCTGCAAATCAATGCGGATATATCGATGATGTTTTGTTGTGTGGCAAAAGCGTTTATAAGTTTCAAATAAGTCACGATGGTTATGTTAGCATCTGATAGCTTACTGTCAGTTTGAATTTTATGAACTGATCGTGTTCATTTTTATGAGAGTAGTCATGATAGTGTAGCACAAGCCTCGTGCACACCTTATCAAAGGAAGCGTTTCCATGGATATAACTCCAACTGTATGTGGGTTGGATTTCTGCAGATAGAGGTTAATTAAATATTCTCCTGCCTACTTTCGACTTTAGTTTTACAAACTTGCATAAAATGATTTTTAAAAAATTAAGATACTACTGCTTTGTAGAGATGATAAAAAAAAATTGCCTTTAAAACTAGTCTTGAAAAAGTGCACAACCAACTACACAAATCATATCCCCACCCACTTTTTTTCACTTTTCCTACCCCTTGTGCACACGAAAGAGAGGCTTATTTCAATGCCAACTCACAGAGGGCCCCTCTGTCAAATGGCAGGAAACGGTACTTCCAGGCCAAAGCGCCTGTTTGATTTGAAAAAAGAAAGGAAAAAAAAAACGTGTCTCCAGGCGCAAAATGAATCTCGGTGACTCAAAATATGGTCCTTAGTCTTTGTCTCTCTGACACACATACTATACGCAGCCACACATTCAGACACACTCGTGCCTCTACATGCTTTTCATGCACAATGTACTCAGAAAAACGAGGTCTCTCTTTTTCACCCTTTCTTTCTCTCTTGCATGATTAAAAAACAACATCCAGCTTATAACTGCAAGTTAGGCAGACACCCACACTCATTTGCAGTGAAAGGCAAATGACCCTGGTGATGAGTCATTGCATTCACTCAGAGATTAAGATTTTTTCTTATAGAGTTATGTATTCAACTCACTGAAATCTCTAAAGGCAGATTGAAACGCTGCTTTTCACTGTTGTTAAATATATTCAAATATGGATATATATATATATACATATACTGTATATTCAGTCAAAAGTTGAGACATATCTAGTCAGTTGGTGTGTTCAAACGTTCGATCCGGTGGGGTAGAAATAGTACTCTGAAACCACGCACGTATAAATTATGATGGAAGAGATTTTTTTTCCTTTTAGCTTCTAATCAAACAGGACTTTATGTTATATTATCAGCAAGTTTTTAATTATGTGTTTTGCTGAAGTGTTCTAGGTGAACATGTTTCCATATAAAAAAAATTTTAAATAAAAATCAAGGATCATTGCCTGTTTTTACCCATTTCATTACATGTGCAGTGAAATGAAGATTATAAATGCTTCGCTGCATTCCTGCTTTTTCTTAACCAGACTTATCAAAACTTAAAGCGAATGTACCATAGGATGGACTTATTAGAATTCTTAGAATTATTTCAGTAAACAACTGGTTGGCATAAAAAAAAAAGAAGCAACAATGCTTCACACCCTGTCAGTAAATTAAGGGAAACATCAATGACCTGTAAACATTTCAGCAAATTTCCCCATGGCAGTGAGTTTATTTTTAATCATTTGTGGGAGCTTGAAAATGTACAACTTTTTTTAGGAGCATTTTAAAATGAAATCTTCGAAGTATTAAAACAATATTTTGTAAGACATAGCAGTGTTTTTTTTTTCGTCATCCGGAGACCCCTCTGATGTATTTTGTGGCTTCTCCAAGGGGTCCCCACCCACGCTCCATGGCAACAACTGCCAATGTCATATTAAAACACAATATAAGTTTTTTTTTTTTTTAAATGTCAGTCGAATTTAATCAAAATTAAAATGAGGGAAAAATAACTTTTGGTGCAGTGTAATGATACATATAGTGCATGAAGAGGAGCAGGGCAGTGCAGGGTGAGTCATGTCAAAGTGTGCCGGCAGAAAAGCTACTTTCCTTCCATACTTGAATTTGCATGGACAAACTTTTCAAGTTGTGACAATTTACTTCAGAGGAATGCAAAAGACCCATGCAACAGATGTTTGAAGAAATGGCAAAACAAAACAAAGTCCACTCACTGTCAACTGAGAAACGTGTCTAGTTTGCCTGACCACAGTTTGTTTAAGGCTCTCTGCTTAAAGAAAAGAAAAGAAACCTGAATGAACCTGAGACTCATTTTAGGGCATTAGGCCTGAGGGCTGCAAGTGTTGTCTGGCTGCATCAAGTTTACTTTGTTTAAGAAAGAAAGAATAGTGGAGTGTATGGGGGAGGGAGTGTAACGGGAGTCTTTACCAGAGAGTAAAAAGGACTGAAAGGATTTTGATCCAGTGATATTATATATCTGTCCTGGTCAGGGCAGACAAAAGCACACAGCAAACCACCAGAGAGCAAAGCATGTCATCTGAATAGTCTGTCTTCTTTGCAGTGTTGTACATCCAAAGTTGGTAGAAGACATAAAGGAGGCAGTTTGTTCGCCCGACAAGTGTGCTTTTATTTGCGGCGGCCCTTTGATGTATAGAGAAACGTTGGCTGGGATATCCCTCGCAGACAATACACAAGAAATCCCACTCCATTGTATTATCCTTAACAATTCCCTCACCATTCACTCCAAAGCTTTTATTCCCTTTAAGACCTTTATTTTAAACTTTCTGCCCACTGTCTGTCTGTCACCTGTGATGGGGTATCTTGTCTGACGTTGGGGGATGGGGTGCATTTAGGGAAAGGTGCTTATTTGCTCTCTTGCTGAGTGTTGAATAAGACATTTAGCTGAGTTCCAAAAATGTTGGGATGCTGAGCAATAAAACAACCTATTTGTAAATCATAATAACCCTAAATTTGAATGAAAATAGCGGAAAGATTCTGAGTTAAAGTTTGGAACTGAGAGTGGGGTAAAATAAAAAATTTGGTTCCTAGGGAGGATGAGTCTTTCAAAAAATAAAGTTGGGGAATGATTTATCACTCTATGAAAGTCTGTGTGGATAAAAAGACAAAAGACACTGAATCTTTAAAAAAACAAACGTGAACTCACCTCATTGCTGCATCCACAAACACAAATTAAAACAGTACTGCAAAAAAAGTGACAAGATCTTAAAATGTTTAGCGGGCATTAGAGCACATGGCATGGGTAACTGAACATCCCTGAAGGCACCATCATTTTCAGGAAACATCTTGCTCATTTCAGCAACTCAATGCCAAAACACATTCCGCATATATTGTAACAGCATTGCTCTGAAGTAAAAGAATCGGGATGCTAAACTTACCGCCAGGACCTAGACAGGTCAGGACACACGGAAAACACTTCACATCTAATGAAAGAAACATATGACAAGAGAGGCCCCAAACCCTCACAGTGTGTTGTTAAAAGAAGAGGTGACACAACATGGCTTTTAAAAATGTATCAAATTAAAAGATCTTTTTTTTCAAAAGAATTCAGGCTTTACTAAAGCAATCCCTCTGGAAAATTGAATGACTCACTACAGCACACTACTTGGATTCACTGGTCCACCGATGAAACATCCAATGACTAAAACTGCAATTTGAACCCATGAGACAAACCCAACAGAAGGTGAGCCGTTTTGGATTTGATTTGAATCAATTTTTTCCCCGTTTTTGCCATTTTCATGTGCCGTATTTTACTGAACTCAAGATTTGATTGGATTGACATAAATAGCCAAATAAAATGATATAAGATGGCAATGTTAAATTATAGTCATGATTGTACATGAAAAAGGAAATCGGTATCATTCATAAGGTCCAGTCATACCCAAACTTTAAATAGCCTCTCACTGCAACCTGTGTGAAGGAGGAGTTGGACCATCCAAGTTGTTTATCACGTTACTCTAGAAGCTATGACCCTATCCAGTCGAATTAATTGGAAGCAAAGTAGGATGATCCAAGCGTGGAGTGTCACCAGAAATACTTTTGAACAGTACCTGTACCAGATTTGTTTATTAATCTCAACCAACTTGGAGGAACTAAATCTTCTGGAAAGTTCAGGAATCTTGTCAGACATCAGTCACGACTGATGGATATTAATATTCATTGATGATCTTTCAGAATAGGTCCACAGAACCTCCTTGAGTTCTTCCATAAGGATGCAACAGAATTCCGTATGCAAATGAAAAATCCCACGAACCACAAAGGAACCCATTTTCCGATTCCAACAAGAAGTCTTTTGATTTCACTCCTTTTGGCAATAATTTTGCCATTTACAGTTAACTTATTTGCACAAACTTCTCGAATAATTTTTATCCGATCAACGTGATATTTCATAAAGTTGCACCAAAGAAAGAGAGGAGGCGAAAATTCACTTCATTTGTTGTTTTAAATAAACAGTGTCTGTGACAGCCTGGCAAATTTCAGTGTTGTGCCGTAAAAGATGTAGTTTATCTAACCTACACTTAATGTACATGCTTTAATCCTCCTCAAACATGTTATGTTTGATCTCATAACTGGTAAACAAGTTATGTTTGAGGATCATCTTAGACGGTATTATTTACTTACAGGAAGTGTGCACAATGTGAAAAAAAAAGCATCCAAATTAAATTAAATGTACAGGTTGTGTTTTACAGATGATATAGACGCTATGACTTAAGTCCTTTGAGCAGCATCTACAAACACTTCATTCCTGAAGATCTCCATGCATCTGGGGTAAAACCCCTTGAATGCAAAGATCCCAAAGGTGCAGGAGCCAGATATTGCTGCTTACAGCTTTAATTCTCATTGTATTCTGTTCCCTTTTTTACGTCTACGTTATTTCAGAAAAGAGCTTGTAGCTCATCGTGTGGAAATGGCGAGTTCTGAGCTTTGATCATAGCACTACAAATGTTTTATTCTTTTGTTTTTTTTAATACAAATATACCATACTATTGTTCCTATGACAGAGAAGCCCGTTTAACAAGCACCTCTCACAAAACATTGACCTCAGCGTGTTACAGGCATTTTACAGCTGAAAAATAATTCTTGACATGTAATGCTGACATTGTTTGTAAATCAGCTCAAACAAATATGTGACTGCCCCGTGCTGCCATTTCTTCTCAGTAATCAGCCTACATATGTAACCTGAAGCCAATATATCTACATGAAGCTGATATCTATCATTATGTCTCCCGGGCCAATTTATCAGTCTAATAATATGCCAGACTGGTGCATTTATTGTTGGGTGTTGTGCCTATGTGGGTGACAGCTTATTCAGCCAGTTTAAATTCATTCATACTTAATGAGCAGCTATCTGTAAAATACAAAGTTGGAATTATCTCTGGTGTTCAGTTTTATTTGTAAAATTCACCGGTGTAATCTAAGAAAGAACAAATAATCAGCTGTTGAGAAAAACTTGCAAACGAATACTGTTACAAGCTAATGGTTAAATGATCCTCGTCAACACGTCATTAAACGGAACATTTATCTTAATCTTAACTTATAAGCTTTTTTCTTTTCTTTTTTTTTTCGAGCACTTTCATGAATCTTCATTTTGATGTCCACTGCTCATGCATCAGATGAGTAAACAACCTCAGCCCAGGATCAGTGTCACAAATTCTTTAAAACTTTTGATCATATCACATGATCCTCATCAGCAAGCTTTAAGTGCTAAAAAAAGCATCAAAAGGACAACCTCTCCAGTTGGAGCGCTCTCCCTTCCTGCTTTTTAGACTAATAGAAGAGAACACATCACCCTGGCAATGTATCCATCCATCCATCCATTTTCTATACCCGCTGAATCCGTCGTTCGGGTCGCAGGGGGGGCTGGAGCTTATCCCAGCAGTCATCAGGCGAGAGGCAATGTACACCCTGGACAGGCCACACACACTCACTCCTAAGGACAATTTTTAGAGACACCAATTAACCTAATATGCATGTTTTTTGGACAGTGGGAGGAAGCCAGAGTACCCAGAGAGAACCCACGCATACACAGGGAGAACATGCAAACTCCACACAGAAAGGCCCCAGCTGGGAGTTGGACCTGGAACCTTCTTGCTGTGAGGCAACAGTGCTAACCCCTGGCAATGTAGAAACATGGAAAATGAAGCTTTCAAACATGCGTTTAACATAGTTAAAAGGTCTATCAGAATTCCAAAAAGGAAGTCTGATCTTTGCACCCGGCCAAATAGCAAACTACAAAAGAGTAAAATAGCAACTTAAACCTAAACATATCATGGAAAAATCTCTTTTTTCTCCGGCAAGTGAAAAACTCTCCAAAAACACAACCCTTGCATTTTTTTTGAGTTCCCCTTTGTCTGAAAGTTCCTCATTGAACAGGGGCACTGCTTTTCATTTCAAAATGACATCACTCCTGAAGTTCACTCCACCTCCTCTGCTAAGAACTCTGAGGCCCACCCGCTCACATCCACCCTGCTAGTCCGATTAAGCCAAGCTACGCGTGGAAAGGTCCTGTTGTTAGCTGCCCTGAGGAGCATGCGTCTTACATCCACCCCCCAGCCTCAAAGGATATGAGAGCTCAGTGGATAAACTATGTTTTGGGATAAAGGTCCAGTAAGAGTTAGCTAAAGACTGTGCATTTGCAGCAATCCATTTTCATTAAGACTGTTTTAACAACTCGGTCCAGTTCAAAGATGGACTGAAGAAACTGAAACACAAAGAGGAATTAGTTCCAACTCTCAGTGCATGAACTCCAGACAAGGGAAATATAAGTATCTGAGAAAATAATTCTCCATGTTTTTTTGTTGTTTTTTTTTTACATTTAGCAGTAGCTAATGCATAATGGCTTAGGTAAGGATTGTGATTATACCAACCTCCAAGGAGTTATTGATGTTACTTTTTGATTAATTAACATTACTTTTAATTGAATGCTTTCTACTCGAACAGTTATATTCCCTAATTCAGACAACCTGCAGGTGTTTGGATAAGGTGTGTTTTCTGCACAACACTGGTCCTCTCCTCGCTCTTGTTGATGACTGTGGATGAGAAAGCATTGTTTTCTAGCATCTGTTGCGAACTTACAGCTACATTACAAAACTATTTCCCTCTTGTATAAGAGGTAGAGTGTTTAAGGAATGACTGGAGGAATAGTGTCATTGTGTTTGCCTTTACTCCATTAAATTGTGCCCCAGTTGCCCAGGTTTTGATGACAGGTTATAGACACAAACAAGAAGCGTGCTTTCATCCCCAGAAGGGAGGGATGTGCTGCTCATGGTCTCTGCCCCTCCAAACAGCCTGCTCTCAGGAGAAGTGTTTCAGTCGGGATGAGAGAAAGGCCACTGTGCCTAAATCAACAGATTTTGTCTCATGCATCTCAATAAGACGTCGGAAAATTGTTAAAATTATTAAAAAAGAGCATAACTTGTCACCTTCAAAATAAAAGTTGGTGGAAATAAGACAAAACTGGGTTTGAAAAAATAAATGAATGGGACACATACAATTTTTTGTGGAAAACCATTTAGTCATAAATGAACTTCGAATAATCTGGAGTTTTACTTTCACATCTACATCCTGATGTTACATAATGATTGTCTGGTTGTGCGGTTCAGAACTGAGTTTGAAGCACAACCTGTCAGCATTGATTTGAACTGAAATCCATACTTGATTTAAAAATCTGCTTCAGAAAATGTGAGAAGAAACCTCACAGAGTCACACCTAAAGCTGCCTGTTACACTGCCACCATCTCACACTTTATCAACCAACCAGTTGGGACTTCAGCGACTCTGTGCAACAGCACGTTTGCAGGTGTCATGTAGCCAGAGCCCAGTTTTGCAGCTCAGAGAATTGAACTTCAAAGTTATGAGCCTCCACTTCCTATGCAGGCTGCTGTCTTTCATATCAGACGACCAGTAATGGAGTTAAAACTCTTGACCCTTCTGTTCCTGGGCGCCCACAAGTACTTAAGCAGATAAAGATTATATTCATCACATAGGCATTTCAGTGTGGGGGTCAGAAAAGGGCTTTTACATAAAAACATTGAAAAAAACTGTTCTGTGTTAAAGCCTCCTGATGTGAATTTTGCAGAGAGGATGACCTTGACTGACTGTGTATTGTAAGTTGGCTTACACTGGATTCTACAGGAAGCTATTTACAGTGGTAAGTGTTTATGGTGGAAACCTAAAGCCTGACTGAATATTCTGGCAAACTGCCCTGCAATCAAAAGTAACTGAATGAAAAGGTGGGGTCCGTTTCTCAGTTCACCTCGCTGGTATCTGATTGAATTACACAACGTGAATATCTGAGCTCACAATCTCCCACCTACGTCTGCATGTGCAGCTCCATCACTGTGGAGGGACTTCCACACATCTGTAAGCAATAAGAAAAAAAAACACACACTTGCTTTTTTTTTTTTTTTTGTCTTTCTGTGTTCCAGTAAGTCTGACTTCGTAGGTGAGGCTGGCATGCAAATAGGAATGAGTACAAACAGCAACAATAAAAAAAAACACCAAAGCAGTCTTAACTTTAAAACTTAAAGTGTTGTTTCTCCTTTTTTTCCTTGTAGAGTTCAGAAGACAAGCTGGGAGGGAGGGACAATCATGAAATGTGATCACCTGCGTCAAGATGTGTTACATATATGCGCTGCATTGAAGGTCAGTGCCTCATACTTCTTCTGTGCAATATTTGGCTGAGCATAAAGGGGCTACCATATGCAGGGTTGCCTTGCATGCAAAATTTCAGGTCACAACCACTGGGAACCAATAATGCCTTTGGCTAAGCAACAAGATGCAAATATATCTATTCAAATTTGCACCACTCCGTACACATCCAAGCTTACACTAACACACACAGTCTCATCTCAGAACACCAAGCTGAAGAATTAAAATACACTGCATTAATTTCAGTCATGAATAAGTCACAGTCCTGGGGCAATATCTGATCTGAAACAAGTTTGGATCTATATTTCTGTGTTCACTTTTCCTTTTGACCAATAAATTTGCTTTATCTAGCGTACTCTGAATCATTTAAATCCAAACTTTAGTGCTTATCCTCCTTGCTTTAGTTTGGCAGGCTCTCAGTCCGGTGGCAGGCCCAAGATTACCCATCTCACACCGGCAGTCATAAAGATAATGGCAGACAGGCAGCATCCTCCACTCCAGGCTGTTGTGCAGACGGAGGTTAGTCAGAGTTAGGAGATCAATACACTTATATGTCACACCCAGAGCTACAGATTTCTACCCGCTGGGTACTAAAGACAGAGTTTACATTGTCACTTTTGGTGTTTAACTGGTAAGGGATGATCAGGAGAGGACGGATGATGATGTTTGCTGCAAAACTAGAAAGAAACCCCTCAGTGACACATCAGCACATTCAGTTCAATTTCAGCCTGCTAAGCCACTGGGGCAACCCAAATATCATTCATCCTGACGCTGTCCATGACACTATACATAGAACAGGGAAATTAGCACAAATGCAGTGCTCGCCATCAGTGTGAAGTATGGTGGCAGAGGGGCGATTATTTACGGGCTGAATTACTTTCTGAGGACCTGAGCTCTGAGTCACCAAGCGAGCCTGATAATTAATTCCACACTCCACAGAAATATTATGAAGCTGCACTGCTGAATGACAGATGTACAGCATGAAGCACATTGTCAACAGGCTGACCGCACTAAAAGCCATTTTGACGTGGAAATTATGATTAATTATTTCAAAAGAAATTAGGACCTCGCATGAACAAATCACAAGTTTTTACACTTGGCTGTTTATTTTCACTAAACGGCAGTTTGTTTGACCATTAGAGGGTGAGTAGCAGAGACAAGAGGTACAGTAGTTTGATCTACTGGTGTGTAATCAGACTGTTTATTGTTTTCTGTCTGCTCTTTGTTTCTCCCAGAGCTCAACTTCCTGTAGATACTGGGGGGGGGGGGGGGGGTATTTGGATCTGACAGTAAGAGATAACCTGCTTCTATTTATAACAGCAGGTACTAGTAACTCATGACGTGGGACTCTTGTTATCAATATTTATGGAACAAAGATTAAGACAGTAATGATACACAGAGCCCCGACTGGATCCATCCTCGCCCAATCGTTGTCATTACGTCGTGGGGGAGGAAAACGATTATACACTCAAAGTTTTAGGCTGGCACGCTGCATTTTTAGTAATTATTCCAGAGACTAGACGAGCCCAAATGTGATTAACAGATGTAAACTGGTAAGTATAAAGATTGTCGTGTTAAAACAACTTGAACATTCCTTTTTTTCTTTTTCTTTGGTGATTCATTTGTACAGTCGTCGGTAGAGGAAGTGGAGTTCATTTCCAGGTTTTCATTGGCAGATTGTTGGCAGGGATCACACATCAAAGGTAGGTTGTGTTTCACAAAGCACAACAAGTGGAAATGAAACAGCCACTAAAGATGTACTGTAGGTCCTACATCCTCTACGCTGTATGTGTCCAGATAACATCTACGCCAGTCTCAGTGTTTCTTTATAGACCATATTCCAAGGTGCACTCTATTGGCTACACATTTTAAAAACACTCCCTGTGCCAAAATATTTTCCAACGCAAACGCACACAAGTTCTAAGAGTAAGCTCAAAAGAGGTGAAGTATCTTGGCAGACCGTGGAGCAAAATGCCATGCAGTCATATGCAGCCCAGGGGATGAAGTGATTGATCTGTGACCTCGGACTCAGCCATAAGATATCATGGTGAAGAGTGCGGGGGAGGGCATGGATAGTGGAAAAGGGACGAGCATGAGTCAGTAGAGTCTGCGAAAAGCTGTGGGAGCAGAGGAAGTGTTAACAACATCACAAGTAGGAGCAAGTCAAGTTACCACGACAGGAAGCAAAAAGGTTTGGGAGTAGGATGATGGTAGGTACCCGAGATGTGACGGGACACATACATCCTGATCACTTCATCATGTCAGGCCAGCAAAGGGAGTTTTTCGTGCTCTCAAAGCAGTCCACGCTCAGCTGGGATGTGTTACCTCTCTCTTTACATTGCTGCCTTTTATTAGTAGCCTGTAATGAGAAGCTGTCTGTGTGAAAAGCTTACAAGGAGTGAGCTCGAGGATAATAAGCTTTGTGTGACTCCCATGTCCAGCACTCGTTGCCGCACATGAAAGACTGCATCTTTCTTGGCAGGCGAGGATTGAGATTTTTTTAAAAGATCAGACTAATTTTATCTGATTATGCCATCTTGTGTCTTTGAGGCAGAGATGTATTGACACAAAGTCCAATGAAAAATTGTTGTTTTTTGGCTGATGCCTCAACAAGTGAGCAGATACAGTACAAGAGTAGTGGGGCCAGATTAGAATCAATTATTTTTGCCAATTAAAGACTTGAATGAGTCAGAAGTTTGGTATAATACTGACAAGTGGCACTGGCCACACAGAAATGCGCTATCTTTTCCCCTCTGAGGTCATCGCGCTTGAATTAATTGAATGTCTTCCGTGTAATGATAAAGAGACGAAGTGTTTCAGTCCTCAAAGGGGAGGAAACAGAGAGCCTGAATGACAGGTCTGAGTGGCTGCCAGTTACCTAAAACACTTTTGATGATCTGTGAAAGAAGTCCAAAGATTTGTCAGACTGATGCCATTGTCTCCTTCCACGCGCACACCCACAGGTTGCAATAACGCGCCACCCATGCTGCGTGATTTCCATAAACTATGACAAAAAAGTAATTTATACCACAAGAGTGACACTTTTCTTACACGCACTCTACAAAGTTCGGGATGCTGGCAAAGAGTCAGGCAAATATCACCTATTACTCATGTTACTTAGTACATTTGGGGCTTCACTTGCAAGCACAGCGCTTCGTCACTGCATAACAATCAGATGGCTGAGGGTTGGCAGTGCAACTGATGGAATTTTACTGAAAACAGATTTCGCCTTTGAACTTCCAGATATTCCTGATCGAAAAGTGCCATATCTTACTTTAAACGCTCTGGTCGCTTCTGTCGGTGTAATTACGCCCGTGGAGGACGTGGATTAACTTTTTCTTTGTCTTATATCTGTCCGGGGGAGGAGAAAAAATAACTATCTTTAAAATACGCAGCACTCCCAGCAGAATTGGACCGTGTAAGTATATATGAGAGAGTCGGGTCCAGCGAAAACAAGAGGGGGGAGAAGGGAAAAAAAAGCAGAGGGGGGGTTTGTTTTTGAGCAGCAACAAGTTTCTGTTAAACTTGACATGCAGACATAGGGGCGCTATAAATATTTGTTTTGTAAAGCCAACCTGCTGTGCATTGTCCGTGTTAGAAACATCTAAATGGCCAATTGTGCGTATTTGTAATAGGCCTATGGTCCGTCGCCAAATATGGAGTTTACAGCCTATAACACAAACACGTGAATATGTCAGAAGTTGCGTGTCCATCATTGTTGCTCGATGCGGATTTAAAGATTTGAGGCTGTGAACGAGCGATAAGCCAGGAACTAGTATCCCCATAAACTTGTGCCGCCCGTCGCTCATTTCAATCACGTAAGACCCCTTAATGGCGTTGTCCGGGCGAGGGTGTTACGTATATCTGTTCAAGCTTTTCTGAAAAGCCAGGCTTGTTGTTATTTGTCTTAACTGTAGAGCCACCAAGGTGTTGCCTAATAGAGTTTAAGGACGCCGATATTGCAAAGGGTTATTAGATTCATAAGTCAGCGAAGTGGTGGGCGATCTACTGAGCACAGCAGAAGTTCTCATATGATGACTTCAAACAAGACACATTACCTACCAGCATCTGTTGGAGTGAGTGGATATTAAGACACTTCTATCTCCAGGACAGCGTAGGGGAATATGGTAAGTAGCAATGGAAACACACAGCAGATAAGGAATGATTACAAGTAAATAGTCGTGCTTGCTGTTTAGTCTGGCAACGCATTGCTGGAAGGGCTGGACTCAGAGGCTACTTGACAAACTCACTATCGAGACCCATGTCTGCTGAGGCTGATGTTGAGAGAGCTTGTGTGAAAAAGATTGTGTGGCATTTCTCTGCTCAGGATATGCCGGTTCAGTGAGAGGGGTAAGGAAATATTACATTGTGTCTGCGCGCAATGTGTGGATGTGATCTGGGCTGTAGGCTGTTGGAGGGCTGTGTGCTGGCAGTGAGGGCTTTATGTTTTATGCATGTATGTATGTTCCTTTGGAGTGCGCTGCCCGTGTTTTAGGAGAAATAAGCAACATGTGCCACTTACCTGTGACACTTGTCATAAGCATGGCATGTGGAACCATAGGGCTCCGTATCAGCCTTCGGCAGTTGTAGATCGGCGTGAGAGTGTTGCCTTTTAAGGCGACCGTGCACTGAATTGAACCGGCGTTTGTCATATAGGTGCTTAATATCTGAAAGGAAATGTCCGACCAATATGTGATCAAATATTAACAGGACTGGTTTGGCAAGGGGTGGGAAAATACACGTGACAAAGGGGAAGCAGCATAGTTGGGAGGAAAAAAAAGCAGTTTAGAGTGGGCACTCAAACAAAAGTATAGATATTTTCTTGGCCCCTCATAGTTACCCTGGCTGTGTTATGCTTTCAGCACGTTGGACAGAGGCACCGGAGTCGTGCATGGACTAAAACGCCGAGTGGACGCCAACTCTCTTTCTCTCTTTTCCCAGCCCCCCTTTGCCAAACCTGGGATTGTTTTTTCAACTTTTGGTAAGCTTGTTCTCAAGGAGCCTGTGGTCTGTAAACGGAAAAAAAGCGGGATTATGAAAAAAAACCCAAAAGAAATATTTACAGATATATATATATGTATATTTAAAAAAAGCAGGGGGAGCTTGCCGTAAAAAAAAAAAAAAAAACTAAAAAAAAAAAAAGAGCCTGTGCTTTAAAATGTGATTTTTTTTTTCTAGAGCACTGTGAAAGTTGAAATGTTAGGGCGTCTGGTCTTTTGCACAGCACATTCTCGGTACCTATAAGCCCCCCCACACTGCGTTAAACTTTGGGACATGCAAGTCTTGGTCGCGGAGATCTAACCACGCACGTAGTGGTTGTCAGCCCCCTTGTAAAGGTAAGAGCACAATCCATTGTTTTCATGTCAATCTTATTTTACATTCTTTTCGTCTTTCCGGGCTTCTTCTGATTTTCTTCTTGTCGAATCAACTTCGGCTTTTAAAACTACAGCATGCAGCCCTTCGCCTTGTCAGTGTGATAATTGTGGACATCAGTGACCGAAATAACTCCGAATTCAGATCCGATCCAGGTGACCAATACCTCGGAAACCTTTTTTTTCCCCCCTTCAAAACCAACCATTCTGAAATTAAGACTATGTTCAGAAATGCTTGATGCGAACACATTCAAAAAGGCTCGGTCTCGTGTGTTTAAACTGGGACTCGTTGTCGTGTAGAAATAAAGCTTTTTTGAAGCGTTTTTTGGAGTTCCCGGACACTGCCTGCTGCAACATAATTTGCGTAATCGTTGCGTTGTGCCTAATCATGCTCCCAATATGGGACTTAAGACGCTGCAGTGATCCTTCTAGCACAAACTGGAGTAGGATGCAGGTGCATATTATAAAACTGTCTGGTAAAAAACATCTATCTATCTATCTATCTATCTATCTATCTATCTATCTATCTATCTATCTATCTATGCTTATTATTCTTGTTTGGTCTGCTGCATTCATGTTTGGTCTTGATGTCAAACCCTCTGGATTTTGTTATCGACCAAAAATAGCCCTACTCTTTACCCTCCCGAAATCCCCCCCGACACACACACACACACACACACACACACACACACACACACACACACACACACACACTCCCTCTACACCCCCCCCCCCCCGTCATCGCCATCAAATCACTTGTGTTTTTACTACGACCGCTCCACGGTTTCATTCATAAGGTGCTTTTCACTTCACCTGCTACCCTACCCCCCTCTTTTGTCCGTGCACGGTTCTGTGTCGACCTGTCAAACGCAGCCTACCAGCGAGTGATTTAGAAAAGGAAAAAAAAAAAATGAATAAAAGAAAAAAGAATGAAAACAGAGGTAGGGGAAAGAAAGATGAATTCATTCTCGATCGCTTTGACTCCCCTTTGCCAGGTTTTAGCCGAAGCGAGTCTCTCCTTCACTGTATACAAATTTCCACATTATTCCCGTGTAAAATTATAATAAAGATGGGCGTGGTCAAAGTGCGCCCACTGACAGATGTTATGGCTGAATGTGATGCTGAGAGATAAGATGGCTTGATATGCAATTGTTCACGAAGCGACGCTTCTTTCCTTTTTTCATCAAAAGGAGGACAGGCGTAAAAAAAATAACTCATCAGACCTATTACATGTAGACTCACATCACTCCAAACCGCCCGATTTTATTTCACTGCCCTCTTGAAGGACTTTTAGACAAAAAAATTCGTCTTGCACCGATGCAGAAGCTGTGGATATTGTCTACCCCCCACTCCTCCTCCTCCTCTCCCTCTCTCTCTTTTCCTCTCCACATCCCTCCCCCCCCTTTCTCTCACTCATCTTTCTTTTCTTTTCTTTTTTCCTTCTTCCTTTTGGTCAAACATTTAAGATTTCTGGTCCAAGACGAAGCAATTGCATGGCAAAACAACAGCAAGAGAAGAGAAAAGCCCCAACGCCCACTGGCTGTCCTGTTTTAATCAAGACTCCTCGTGTAGGATGCGTCTTCAAATAAATATGAATGCATCCAGTAAATTCCTAATTGCATTTGAATTATGGGACTTTTCCGCTGGCGTTTTCGGTAATTTTTGCCAAGCAATGTAATGTGCGCAGATCGGTTTCTGCATATTACAGGCTATTACTCCTCATTTTATGAGACACTGAAACCAAAATAGATCATATTACTTATAAGGCTGCCCGACATTCATAAAAACGCTCATTTAATGAAGCCCTGCGACGCAACTTAATGCCACGTTTTAGACTTCAATTTACCATAAAACCGCTGACTGAACCAGTTATGGCCAATGAATGATTTAGCTAACGAAACAGTAACGACTGGAGCTCGCATGTGATCAAAGAAATTGTGATACTTTGAAGACATTGTTGGCCTTTTGTTCACAGATGCTGTGAATGAGACTTTTAATGCATCCTCTTCGTTATGGGCGAGGCTATATTTGTTTGTAAAATCTAATATTTTCTCAACAGATTGCCTGGCAGTATTTTTATTCTATCTATTTTTTTTTTCTACTGAGACGTGGGATTATGGTGTGGGCGTGGGCGTGTTGGGTGGAGGAGGAGGGATGAGCGGAGGCGGGTTAGGAGGGGTCTGTGGGGTGGCACGACACACTTTGTATGTATGAAGGTTTTTTTATAGCACTTTTCTGCAATGTACGTCAGCGGATCAGTCCATAAATGGGGCTGCGTGCGCTTGTGTGCGGGCGTGCGGCCGCGTGCGTTCGCGCCTGTGTGCGTGAGTCTCCGCGTGTGTTATCTTTACCGAGAATCTCCCCTCTCTCTCCGTCCCTGCCTCCCTCCCTCCCTCTCTGTGCACTCTCAGCTCTGCAGAGTTGGGGTGGGCGTCAATAACAAACCTGATGGTAGGTTTCACGGCGAAAAGATAAAAGAAAAAAAAATCTGATTCAATTCTATCGGTAGGCCTGTTCATTTAACGGGGAAAATCCATTGCGTGTGAATAAAAACGATATTATGGGCTAAATTGTGCCATGCGGCTGATGTTTTTCTCGCTTGTTTTTATGATGCAAACGTATGGCCTTTGTGTGTCGTTATTTTATTTCTATTTCTATATATATATATGTATATATATATACATATTTATATATATGCCGTTACGATTAATCCATGCTCCCTGCGGCCTAAATGTGAGTTAATCTATTTCTTTCTGCTGAAATATGAGAGCAAATCTGTTTGGCTAAAAGTCGGAAAGTGCCTGCCCACTTTGCCACAACGTTTTCATTCATGAAATGCCGCCTTTAATCCGAGCTGAAGTCTCATACAAATAATAAATAGGCTATTGATTATTTTGGGCGGAAATCTCGGCTCGCAGCTAAGCGGACGTCACGATATATTTAGAGCAAAAATTAATCATCTTAATCATTATGGAAATGTAGGCTACATCGCCACCGCCGCCGCTGCGGTCGCTGCTGCTCCAGCTTTAGTCACCACACCATCATCTCCATCACCTTCATCCAATTAACAAGCTTGTTGAAACAAGTTCTGGCAGGAGGCGAAGCCTTGGACCTTTTTTCCGAACCTTTAATTATCAGTTATTCGTCATTCAGTGGCGTGGTTTGTTGTTTTACAGCGACGAAACCCACGATAAGTTATTAATACACCATGGATGGAGTTAAGACATCTTATGTCGGACCACTGCGGGCAACAACGATTCACGATGCTGTGTGTGTGTGTGTGTGTGTGTGTGTGTGTGTGTGTGTGTGTGTGTGTGTGTGTGTGTGTGTGTGTGTGTGTGTGTGTGTGTGAGAGAGAGAGAGAGCGAGAGAGAGAGAGAGAGAGAGAGAGAGAGAGAGAGAGAGAGAGGAGGTGTTCAATCATGTCGGCAAACCATTCACGTGTATGTGTCTCTCAGCATGTGAACATGCAACAGCAATAAGAAACATTTTTTGGTGCTTCCTGGATGTCAGAGAGACTAAAGGTGGATTAGAATCATTTATAGGCTGACTCAAAACTGTGTGATTTGGGACAAATCTGAATCTGTAGCTGCAAATGGTGGCAGGATGTGCCATGTCAAGCCAAGCAGAAGCCTCAGTTTTAGTTCTCTACAACCTGCTTTTGACTGGCAAATCGTACCCCCTCCACCTTTCTATATGTATCCTTTACAAACATTTGAGCATATCCAAGTGACTCCATGGTGAGATTATTGTGCTTTCTGTCATACAAACCATACTGATGTGAGACCAGACAGGGACTCGCCACACTTTGCAGTCTGTGCCACTATAGAAGTAATGTATCAGCTG